>NC_062267.1:27771336-28396336 GCF_916048215.2 Malus sylvestris
TTTCCCTAACCCCTGGAACATACTTGCACATTTCACCCACATCTTGGTCCGGTTCAATAAGCCTTAATCCCTCACAATAAGACATCCCAAGAATCCTATAGTGATACAACATAAACCCATCATATCCTAACTCCTTAACCATTTCATCAATCTCGAAAAAAGACATGAAGTCTTTGTCTACATAATCAAACCAAGCCTCAAACCCTCCCGTATATGCACTTTCAGACCACTTCCCACCGTGGTTAATTTTAAGGCTAAATAATTCGGGCATGCCTGCAAAGTCAAGGAGAAATGTGAAAACAACATAAAATCCTGGAGGCACACGGGGAAAAAGGTGAAAACACTAATAGGACCATGAGGAAAAAAGGTGAAAACAAAACCATGGGGACCATGAATACAGTTCCACCTTTTTTCCTTAAACCATAGAAAAAAGGTGAAAACAAAACCAATGGGGACCACGATTGAAGACAAACAATTGAAAAATTGAAAGCAAAACCACGGGGACCACGATTGAAGACAAACAATTGAAAAATTGAAAGCAAAACCACGGGGACCACGATTGAAAACAAAACCAATGGAACTCACAGATCCCTAATCCCTACAATTCAAAATTGAAAAATCGACAAAGGTAGGTTACTTACGATAAAGTGGTGTTTCACCCACTTCGATCCTCCTTTTATCCCACCCCATCGGCAGCGATGGCTTCACGACAATCTTTCCCAAAAACGTGTGTGCAACGTACGACGGCGTGCGAGGTGGAGCGACGGCAACGTGGAGCGACGACGTGCGAGGTCGAGCGACGGCGAGGTCGAGTGACAGCCCGTGGGTAGGGTTTCAGACCGAGATGGAGGGTCGCGATTTTCTGGGAAATGAAAAGCACTTTTCACTTTTTCACTTTTTCTGGGTGAGATGGGGGTCGCGATTTTTAAATTTTGAGGTGGAGCGATGGCGTGCGAGGTTGAGCAGACGGCGAGGTGGAGCAACGGCGAGGTCGAGTGATGGCCCGTGGGTTTCGGACGGAGATGGGAGGTCGCGATTTTCTGGGGGAGTGAAAAGTGGTTTCACTTTTCACTTTTTCACTTTTCTGGGTAAGATGGGGGGTCGTGATTTTTTATTTTTGAATTTTTTTTTTTCACTGAAACCCCTCTTACAAAAAAAAAAAAAAAAAAAAAAAAAAAAACACCTGGACACACGTGGCGACCCACCTGGCGCCCAGTCATTGGCCACATAGGCGCCACATCACAGTTAACTGGAGACTTAACAGTTTGACTAACGGATGTATGAGACTGTCCCAAAATTTACACTTTAGGTATGACTCTGGGACGAAAAAAAATTGATGTACTAAATGTTGAAAACCACTAAACTTTAGGGTAGTAAACAGTCTTTTACCCTTTTAATTATGCCGTTACTTCTTATGCATGTTAGTATGGTTTCGTCACCTTCGAGTGTTGGCTAGCACGTGCCTACCCTGTTGTTTGGAGGATATAAGGGTCAGGCATGTCATTTAAAAATCGTAATTCTTAGAATCTCTACATGGATTCCAACTTTCATTCCAATTTTTTGGAAACTATTCGGATTTGGAATTTTCAAATTTGAATTCGAAAGTTTTATTGTTAGAATCAGAAACACCATTCAACTTGCACTTCTAGCTGGAACGTTTATTTGTCAGTTTAATATAAAGTAAGCAGTAGTTACTTTTCATATTTATGAAAAAATGAGAGAACTTTAAAAACAATGTCTAGTTAACTTTAATTTGGTTTGAGGAAACTTTTAAGACTGTTATTAACGCTTTAAAAAATATATATTTTGCAGAATATTTAGTCTTCATATTTATGAAAACATGAGAGAAAATATATATGGAGGAGTCTAGACTCTAGAATGACAATTTTAAAGTAACAATGACATCTCCCAAACCTTGATTCTGGAACCTATCAATATTGTTAGTTGTTTGCCTATTATTAGTTGATAATTTTTTAGTTTGAGTTCATTCCACTCGGACACATTTATTTCGGCCAATAAATTGCCAAGTAATGTGTATCATTTTTATTCAAATATTTACTAACAACAAATGAATGAAAAAAATACATAAATCCCTTTACGAATTTGTTTATCTCATAATCATTCTCTCATATCCTTATACCAAGCAATTAGGTAAACACAAACTGTAAATATTAGCTTTCCACCTAGCTGTAACGGCCACTTCTCTCTCTCTCTCTCTCTCTCTCTCTCTCTCTCTCTCTCTCTCTCTCTCTCTCTCTCTGCGCATTGATCACATTATACTTTCTCTGAATTACTTTCAAGATAATGCTATGGAGGCTAAAATTTTAAACTAAATTTGCAAACCAAATGATGGGTCACCAATAAGAAACAAGCACGTCAATCCGAAACCATTTGCCTATTTAATTATCAAGATCAAGTTTCATTATTTCTTATATAACAAAGTATTCGTTCATTTCTTTGAACCCAATTAGATGTCTTAAATATTTTCGATTTGGCTAATATTTTGCAAGGATGATCTATGATGTACAACTTGAAAAATAGACGGTTCGGATCGTTAAAATTCGATGTGGTGTGGACTCTACAACTAATCCCCATTTTTATAAAAATATAGAGATCCCTTCCCTTAAAGGTTTCCTATATATATATATACTATTGACAGTTGTAACAAATCCTAACCATCTGACTATTGACAGTTGTAACAAATATAACAGATTACAATACAAGCTAAGTTTTATCTGTTACATTTTGATCCTTAATAAGAAGCACCGAGAGCTCTAAAATATCTCAATTTCAATCAATTCCATAATTTATTTCTTTTACCACTCAAACCCTCTCTCTCTCTCTCTCTCTCTCTCTCTCTCTCTCTCTCTCTCTCTCTCTCTGTGTCTCTAAGAGTGTGTGATATTGGTGATCGATGGCGATGGGTACTGGTACGATATGTAATGCTCTGCATGGGTTGAAGCCAGTGTTGTTAATGGTGGTGGTTCAGTTTGCATTTGCAGGAGTTAATATTCTCTACAAACTGGCCGCTAACGATGGAATGAACTTAAGGATTCTTGTTGCATATCGCTTCATTTTTGGAACCGCCTTCCTTCTTCCTATTGCTCTTTTCATTGAAAGGTGATCATTTGCAATTTTGCACCTCTCTCCTTTCTTCTTATACATAACATAACTTATTATTTTTTGTTTTTCCATAGAAATATTCAGTGCCATATAATACCTATTTTTTGTTATTTTGTGAATCTTTTTTCTCCTTACAGAAAAAATAAAAATCATATTATTGTCTAGTTATTAGTTCTCTCTCTATTCGTGTTCTCTCTCTCTCTCTCTCTCTCTGTGTAAAGTAGCTGCATAATCTTCTGATGTATTTACAGTAATGTTTGAGAACATTCAATAAGTTCATCATATATGCACGTACAAGAAGTTTCATTGACTTTAAACCCTGTGCAAATTCCAAAACAAAAAGGAGAAAAGAGAGATAGCAAGCAAACCCTATCCGCTACTTCTTAAAAACAGTTCATTGGTGTTTATTTTTGCATGCAGGAAGAACAGGCCAAAACTCACATGGATGGTACTCCTGCAAGGATTTTTGTCTGGCTTGTTCGAGTAAGAACCGTATCCATGTGCAATTGTCTTTCTTCCAAATCATGATATTCTCCTACGTTATAATTGGAAATAATATTTGTTTGGGGAGAAAGTAATTGTAATCGTACGTATAAGCTATATTTATATTTATTGGTGCGTATATATTGGTTGTGCATGCTGTAGATATTAGTGCTTACAGGGGTGGTCCACTATAAATGGAAGGGGTGTGATATCTACACACCCCATTTTACTTCTCACACACTATTCTAATTTTCGACGGTTGGATCGGATGAATTGAAGAAGATCAACAGACAGAAATTAACAAGGGTATGTGGATAGCACACTCCTAAATGGAATTGCCAACTGTGTATCTCTGTAAATACGCATGTCCACAACTTTTTACGTAACTCTTGCGCCAATATATATTTGATCTTTCTAGGGCTCATAAGGCAGCATCCACAGTTTTTCCATTTTCAAAAAAAAAAAAAAAAAAAAAAAAAAAAAGAACTTATCTGGTATGTACATACACAACAGCATTGCCGTTCTATGCTAATACAATAAAAATATGCGTTAATTGTTTATTTATGTCCTTATTTCAATGAAATGAGATGCCATGTGTGTTCTCCAAATAAATAGAAGAAAAAAAGGCGAGTAATGCTATTCATACCATGTTTTTATATCATATTTCTATACCACCTTAAGTGGCATTTGATGTGGACAGCCACATCATTTGAAAATTTTGCAAAACCCAAGGAAAAGAAGGAGAAAGACTCATCGTATACCACAATCATCATTTAATTAACTAGTATTTCTTAATCATTAGTTTATTAAATAATGAACTAAATTAAAAATCTGATTAATTCAAATGATATGGTTGTCCACATCAAATGTCACATAATGTGGCATGAAAATATGGTACAAAAACATGGTATGACTAGCAAATATGCTAAAATTGTCTTTAATGACTATATATTTTTTTCCATGTATTTAAATGACTGTTAATTAATTAACATTAATATTGCAGTGGATCGTTATCACAAAATTTGTACATTGAAAGCTTAGCCTTAACATCGGCCACATTTGCTTCTGCCATATCCCAACTCATCCCAGCTATTACCTTCATCTTGGCCATCACCTTCAGGTAAATACATATATATTTTCCAGCTTTATTATTATTTTGAAAAGACATTATAGTATTAGTCTTTGAAGTTAAGTCTAATTGAAGCTTTGGCCTTCAATTTAAAAGTTTGTGAGTATTGTTATTATAATCGTCTGAATGTGGAGCAATAATTCATTTTATTAACATATTAGGACATTTGTCTCAGTTAACAACTTTTAAAAGATAAATAAGGGATGAAGTTCTGACGAGTTTATCTAAAACAATCACCAAATACATTGATCTAAATGAATCGAGGAGAATGAGTAATGAAACTAAGAAAAGTAATATGAAAAGTCAAAAGTACGATCAAGGAGAATTGAAGGCAAAATTAAGCATGACGAGATGTAGATAATTGATGATATTTAACATTTTTATTATTAACGTTAATCATGATCATTTTTCTTAGGCTGGAGAAATTGAATTTGAGAAGCCTAACAGGGAAGGCGAAGGTGGTGGGAACATTAATGGGAATAGGTGGAGCAATGCTTCTGGCCTTTTATGAGGGTGTGGAAATCAAAATATGGTCCACGCATGTTGACCTTTTACATACAAGTCAGCAACAACACAGCCACTTGGCATCATTACCGCATAGAGATTCTGGCCTTCGGAAGCTGTATTTGTAACGCTATATGGCTCATTATCCTGGTGATTCTCTTACCAAAGTTTTTCTTCTTGACGGCATCTTACTAAAGCTTCTAACCCACCATTTAATTTTGGCTATATTTTTAGGTAACCTTTAACTAATGAAGGCTTTTTTTTTTTTTTTTCTAAAACTTTTGAATTTTCCCTAATATTTTATCACCTTTAATTAATCTATCTCATTGCTTAGTGATATTCCTCTTCACTTGTAAGTAAGAGATCTTAGGTTCGATTCCTGCCAAAGGCGAATTTGAACCATATTATTTCTAGCCAATTGTGAGGCTAATCTCACCCCCTCCCCTTAATATAGATAATATCGTTTATTCAAAATACTAATAATAATAATCCGTCTCATTTCTTTTTCTAGAGTTAAACCCAATGACTAGAATCCAACTAAAAAAATTTTATTTATGGCTTAGTGACTCATATTCTATAAATTTTTCATCCTAAAATGCCCCTCATTATTTTAAAACAAATTTGGTGGAATATATTAATTGCAAATCTGTTAACGATTTCATAAATGGTGTTTAAATTTTTTTAATTGATTGGTATGTATAATCTCATCCTGTGGGATGATAGGTCCAGTTTTTTCCCTTTTTCTTCTATCAAATTTCAAATTTTATAATTGCTTTTTTTTAAGACAATACTCCACGTTGCTGCTCTTTTTAACATGTTCTTGCTCTTTACATATGTTTGTGTTTGAAAATTAATTTACTTGTATTTTCTTACAGCTAGGTAAATTATTGTACAAGCAAATATAGATAATTTAATATACATTTAAAGGTAGGTGATTAGTATAAATATAATCGTAGGTAAATCAATTATATCAAAAGAATGTAGGTAAATTATTGAATTTTTAAAATATAGGTAAATTAATCTATATGTGGATATATTATATAGTATAATATATTAGTAGTTATAGATATTATTTATATTTGTAATACGTGGTTTTAAAACAGGAGCTCATTGCTCATGAGTGCTACTAAACTCACCTCATTGTCTTATTTTCCCACCCACTTTATAATTCTATTCACTATAAGAAGTTTAAAAATTAAAATGTTATTTCTTCACCCATTGTTATTCCTAAAATATCCTCTATTTTTTTAACAAATGATATTATCTACACTAATAGGGATGAGATGGGCTAAACCTTACAATGTGCTAGAGAGAGGATGAAGCATGGGTGGGGAGCAGTCGGGTGGGGGTTATGGAGTGGTGGTGCGTGATGAGAAGGGAGATTTTATTGCGGTGGTGACTAGGAAAAATGAAGGGATCGGTGTCCATTTTGAGCTGAGTTTGTGGCCATGAGGGAATTAGTTAAATTGGTAAGAAGTTGGGATATCTCTCTTTGTTGGCATTGGTGGCTCAAGTTATTGTCCTATTTCAGTTTTTCCAATTTCTACAGAGAAAGAGATGGAGACACGATTGGGGGGAAAGGAACAAGGTGGGTGTAGGGGAAAGGTAGCTGGGTTTTTTCTAGGTTTTTTTATTTGGTTTTTTTTTATCCATAACAACATCAATTATAATGAAATAAATAAGGGTTTAAAAGTCGTTTTCAAAAGGATAAATATGCCATTAATATTTTTATTAAAATGTGGGTGAAAAAAATAGGACAATAGGATAAGTTTATCAACACTCTTGCTCATTGATCATAATTAAGGGTGAGTAATAATAATATTTATTGACATATTTAGGGCATTATGGCATGAGTTGTAAATATTTTATAATAATAGGTCATTTAGGTGATTAAAATAAATATAATTGTAGGTAAATCATTTATATCAAAAGAATGTAGGTAAATTATTGAATTTTTAAAATATAGGTAAATTAGTCTATATGTAGATATATTACATAGTATAATATATTAGTAGTTATAGATATTATTTATATTTGTAATACCTGGTTTTAAAATAGGAGCTCATTGCTCATTTATCATAATTAAGGGTAAGTAATAATAACACTTACTGTTCGACCAAAAAGAAAAACACTTAATGACATATTTAGGGTATTGTGGCATGAGTTGTAAATATTTTATAATAATATGTCATTTATTTGCCTACATAGCCACATAGTAGACCATTTGAATTTTGGATTTTATTTGGATGTTTAACTCTAGGTGGATTTTTATCTACAAAAAAAGAGTTACAAGGGTCTATCTTTTTGCCAATGAGGGTTGACTCAGTTGGTAAGGTGCTTACCTTGTGTGTCACCACACCAAGGTTCAAGTCTCACTGCTAGCAGTCCTTATTGTTGCGTGATCTATAAATTCCTATGTAAATTTATACTAGTGGCAATGACAGTTAGGTGTCACGCGTAAGTCCTTTCGGCTCGAGGTTGTGAGTATGTCTTGGCACTGGTGAACACAATATTATTAGGAGTCTGTTTGATATGCATGCGACGCACGCCAATCACGTTAATATACAAAGTTCCTAGATATTCAAGATACATTACTAATTGGGATTCAATTATATTTTCATTTTTTTCAAGAACAAGTTTGTTTGTCTCGATGAGATGGATCTCGCCTTCCAATTCGGGAGAAATTTTTAGTTGTGACGAGAACACGGATGGTACATCACGTGTTTTTGTGTAAGTGGTGGAAAATTTTATTTTTTAAGTTATTAACTTTTTAACACACATATCACACCATTTATATAACGACACGTGGTGTATCACCCTGTGTGACGATCACACTAAAAAATCTCTCCCAGTTCAGAGATATCAGAATCACTTGTTTTGACTCCATGGTTTGAGGGGTCCAATCTAAGGAGCCTGATCTGCTCCAAGCCACACACTCCAAGCTTGTTGGCCATTTCGGCCACTCTGGGTGCATTTGGTACGTGGGACGGGACGGGACGGAACGGGACGAGGCGTTCCGTCCCGCGTTTGGTGCGCCAAAAATGGGTGGAACGGGCTGTTCCACGGGACAGATTTTGGGTGTTTTTGCGTTCCACCTCCCCCCCTGGAACGGGTTTGTTCCACGTCTGTGGAACACAATGTTTTACCATTTTAAGACAAATATACCCCATGTCTTTTTCAAAAATTACACCTTTGTTCCGTCCCGTCCCGTCCCGTCTGCGTACCAAACGCACCCAGAGCACCATGTGGAGTCCCAAAAATCATTGTCCCACAATGTTAGTCACGTATGTAATAAAAATCATTATTAAATCTGTCAGTTCAATGAAAAGGAGAATTTATAAAGTCAAAGCTAATGTCTATGCAAGAGATTTGCAATTCAAGTAATTAAGAGCACTCATCATTGTATCTTTTCTTCCATCGAATTTCTCCTCCTTCAACATCTCCTGTGAAAATAAAAAAAACCAGAACTCGTCTTCCTATAAATAAATTAATTAAGAAGAAGCTTTTCATTTATAAATACATTAGCATTTGTCTTCCTATTAATTTCCGTTTCATCTTTCCACAAGATGATAGTATTTACATTTTGGATTTATTTAGCTAATTATTTGTTTTGTGCAATTCATAGACTAAAATGAGTGTGACATACCCTTGCTATTATTCAAGCACTGCTTTAATGTCAGCAATGGGGTCAATCCAGGCCGTTGGTTTTGCCCTCTGCATGGAGAGGGGGTGGAGCCAATGGATGCTAGGGTGGAACATTAGGCTTCTAACAGCGGCATACTCGGTACGTCACACCCTTCTTTTACTAGCTATTTATTGTTTTAACATTTTCTTCTTCTTTATCTAGAGTACTTGAATTTATAGTCAATTATTAATTAATTGAATCTATCTATATCTATCTATTAATAATTGGATCTATCTATATATGTTGGTGACTTTATGCTGTAGGGAATTATGGTCACTGGGCTATGTGCTACATTTATTTCTTTGTGCATAAGCATGAGAGGCCCTTTGTTTGTATCTGTTTTCAACCCTCTCATGTTGGTGCTCATTGCCATCGTTGGGTCTTTGGTATTAGATGAGAAGTTGCATCTTGGAAGGTATGTATGTACTCTTGACTGAAAAACTTGATTTTCGCATTCTAACATGGTCATCTTGCATTTTCTCGAATAATAATGGTTTTGTTAATTGATATAGCTCTAATTTATCATTGATTATTCTCTAAAATGTATATTGTTGAGAATGAATTATACATTAATGGGAAGAGGGACCTTACATGATTTGGTCCCTCACCATTAATGTGAAACTTTGTCGTCGCATTCTCACTTATATTCTTAAATATACATGTCCTTGCTTGTCTTTGATTTTAATTATTTACGTGATGTTTGTTTAACTGGAAAATTATACCAGCGTTTTGGGAGCAGTGTTGATAGTGTGTGGCTTATATGCGGTGCTGTGGGGTAAGGGCAAAGAAATAGAGAAGATGAGTCATTCAGTACCGTCAACAAGCTTTCATCATCAGGATTCTGGTTCAATTGATATTGTGATAATGCCTCCAGATAACAATAAGGGCAACAGCAACAACATCGAGAGCCTTACAAATAACAATGCTTCAAAGGCTACTAGTTCTGCGGTCAGCATGATTCATTGATTCAAGGAGAAGGGAAGAATAAAAGAGACATTTAAAAATCGAACTAGCAAAAACATGTGATAAAGGCATTTATAATTTAGATTATCTTTGGACGACATTGTATATAAATATTCATATACATGTATGCAGTCCAACATTCTAACGGATAGGATGTTGAGTTTCTACTCAAGCGTCCCATGTTCGAAACTCTCCCATTCCTTAAATTAATGTAATAATTTCAGATTCTCCCCACTCTCCATTAAGTATCTTCAAATTAAAAGGCATAACTTGTATATTTTTTTATTTATAGAAAACTTCATTTTAGTACTTAGAAAAGATCATGTTTTCAATAATACTGTTTATAAGATGAAAAACTAAAAATAGTCTTTTGACTCGTGTCCACGTCACCTTATATATTACTTTTTTTTTTTGTATGAATTTATTGTATTTTTAGTTTGTCTATATTTATTACCCTTAGGTAGAATTGCTTTAGGGAATCACACATAAAAAATTTGAAAAGCATTAGCTTTGCAAATCATAACTAACGTATGAGGCGAGGCTTAATGAGTAATAATGCAAAAATTATCGGACCTAATAAACTAAAATATAAAAATACAAACCGTACAAATTGACCCTACCTAATGAACTTAAACATTAAACATACAAACCGTACCGATCAATGTACCTAATGAACTAAAACATAAAAATACAAACTATACCAAATTGATCATATTAAATCTATTGGACCTAATGACCTAAACGTTAGAAAATACAAACTGTATCGATTTGATTGTACTTAATCGATCGGACCTAAACTATAAAATGTACCTACTTGAAATCACAAATTGATTATATCGAAACTATCGAACGTAAACTAGTACAAAGTACCTAATTGTTATTTACAACACATAACCAAACGTATCGAACCAACCGACTGAACCAAACAATGCAAATCCCCACAAAGGCCTTTCAACAAACACATGGTATGCATTGTAAAGTAATCAAGTCTTTGGCAAGATAATTTTTGGACCTAAATTAGTGCATTTTCCACACAATATCATTATGAGAGCTTTCAAAAGTATGACAATGAAACTGGTTATACAATATTCCAAAGTTGAATACGTATCAAAACAAAATAAAAAAATAGGTACATGATGTCATTCTTTTAGACAATGATGATGGATGTTACGCTGATTGTTGATAATGAATTTACGGTTACATTTTTAAAACTTTGATGGTGGAGGTTACATTGTAGACAATAAATATGGCATTCTTGTAAATAGTAATAAAATATATGATTTTGTTATAAGTGATATGTTATGGAGCATTATAATAAAGATCTATTTAGATATATAGAAAACCTTTCATGTTATATTTTAAAAATCATCTTATTTAAGCCCTTATCTTTAAAAGCTCATTTTTTATTATAAGCGATATTTTTACTTAAGCTACATTAGGGGGACGAGAGATGTTCGAACTCAAGACACAATGAGGTTTTTTTATTTTTTATTTTTTATTTTTTATTTTTTATTTTTAACCAACGGGACACAATGAGCTAAAGAAGAAGACTTGGTCCACCACCACACTCCACCACTTGTTGTATCATTTCTCACAATGATCACAACCTTATTTATGAATAGTCAAAATTCACCAAGTATCATTTTCAAATAAAATAATCTAATTCAAATTGTAATAAAACTTTCAACACCGGATGAATGGAGTGTTGTATGGTACCATACATTAGAGATCTTAATTATCAGTTCCAGATACTTTCCTGATATGAGTTATGGGAATCCGTTTATTGAAATTTACAGAGGTTAACCTGTGTGGTTAGGTGAGAAAATGTTGTGTGGGGCTTGGCTTGTCATTGGATTTTGCTGAGTGGCATTACAATCATTTCAAAACTCGTCACGTGGCAAGTCTTAAATATAATATTTTTTTATTCTCTTATATTTAACATTCTAATAATTATATTTTTTTACTAATTAATATACACTATGAGATCAAATCTAATGGTTCATTTTTTTTCTTCTTTTTCTCTCTCATTTTTCTTCCCATTTTTTCTCTGCCGTCTTCTTCCCACAAATTCTCTGCCATCTTCTTCCCTCTCCTTTCTCTAAATACAAATGTGCAAACTATTTTCGAGTTGATTTTTTTTTGCAATCTATTTGTACACTTAACTCTTTGAGTGGATTTCAGATTTTTACAGAGAACCTCTAAACTAAAAGAAGGACATCACTTACTACAAAGGTTATTTAGCTTATTATGCCATATAATAAGCTTAGAAAACTACTCAGCAGAAACCTATCATTTTAAAAAAAAATATATCAAAGATTAGACTAATATATTAATAAAATACTCATAATAGGTAGATGTGTCAGGATACCCTAATTTTTATATAAAATATAAAGAAACCAAATACCCTCACTTGAACCCATAACCCCCAATTATAAGAAAGAAAGAAAGAATTAACTCTAATATGCGATCAAATAAACTATTGATAAAGAATAAAAAAAAAACCTTAGAGATTTTTGGTTGCTTCCCATGATCAGAGTGGGATAAGGTTTTTTTTGGGGTGCATAATTTTTTTATTTTTTATTTTTTAACAAAAGCAAGAAGCAAAAGTGGGAAAGAGAAGAAAGTGAAGAGTCCTACGGCAAAAATATATAAGGGAAAATTTGGGAAGAAAAAAAATGCACCATTAGATTGATCTATGTATATTAATTAGTAGAAAAATAATTATGAGAATGTTAAATATAAAAGAATGGTAAAATATTATATCTAAGACTTGCCACGTTGTGAGTTTTGAGTGGATTGTAGTGCCACTCAGCAAAATCCAGTGGCAAGCCAAGCCCCACACAAGTTTTTCTCGTGGTGAGGGCACAAGGTGATAGGTATGAGTATCTTAAATTCAAAATTCGAAACTTGTAAATATAAACAAAAAGAGTAATGCTAGGTAGTAGGTAGACTAAATTTGCAAATTAAATGATATGTTACTAATTAATAAGAAATAAGCACGCATCAACACTTAAGTAATAATCCAATCATCAACTTTCATGTCATTTAGTTTGCAAAATTTAGTCTACACATGTAGTCTCTCTATCATTACCCAAGCAAAAAATTATTAAAAACTTCACCTCTTAACCATGGTTTATTATGAGAAATTTTATTTGAATCCAATAAACTTTCCGCCACTTAGTAGTGATATTCCTCTTCACTTGTAAATGAAAAGTCGTAGGGTTGATTCTTGCCAAAGACAAATTTAAACCACATTATTGCTAGTCCATTAGTATAGATAATTTTTTTTTTGTTAAAAAAAACTAACATCTTTCCATGCCCAACTTCAAAAAAAAAAAAAAAAATCTATTTCACCTATGAATAAAACTGAATAAAGGAAAAACAAAAATAAAATTTCTTTCCACATCCAATGAAATTCTCTTCATCCTAAAACCCAATGGCAATTTCAAATCAAACCCCTTTAGCATAAAGATCCACCTTTCACGGCAGCCGCGTTTGTCCTCCACATCACAATCTTTGATTTCGAACAATGTTCATACAACACGAAGGCTCCCTCTTCATCTCAATACCTCCCTTCCGCCACCTCTGAAACCCATTGGTGTTAACTTTCGTAAAAATTGAATTCGATAAACTGGAAAAAGGGTTGAAAGAATTTGATGAAGCAGGCAAAAGGAATTTTTAGAAATCTTGCAGAGAGTTCGTTGCTCTCTCAGTGCATTGGATTCACACAAGTCTATGAGCTAACAAACCCCATGTCAGCAGCACATGCTTCACTTAAACCTTCTAACAAAAAAGACAGGTGGCACAATACAAGCCATTAAGATGTTTTAATCTTAGTTGTGCATGGCAGCCAAGTGTTCAAGCTATAACTAAGAGTTTTACAGAAATCTTGAAATCCAAGCAATCTTCATCAACAAGCTTATTCTCCAACAATTGGATGAAGTCATCAAATGCCAATTCATGACTAAATGGAAATTTATGAAGTAGAAACGCCTGTACCTTTTTCAATCATCTGAATTCGACTCCACCATATCCTATATTCAACTTTGCAACTAATTTCAGTGGCTTGAAGTAGGGTTGACAATTTCTCTTTGGAAATTCCGATATGTATGCTCTCCATGTCCCTTAAGAATTGATCAGTCCTCCACCCTTGCATTTAACTTAATTATAAATACTAAACTTCTAATGGAAAACAAAAAGAACCATCTAAAAGGTGGAGGAGGAGATGGAGAGGAGATGCTGGCAACAAAAGACCCGGGCGGTGAATAAGCCGTTGGAAAGTAGGGGAGAAAAATCGATAAATGGAACGGAGTTATGACCATTCATGGTCCTACACATGTAATTAAGGGTAGGTTTGAAAAACCAAAACTCAAAAAAAAAAAAACCAAACAGAATAACGAATCAAAGTCGAAAACTGAAAAAAAATTGAATCGAATTAAAAAAACCAAACTAAACTACTTCCATTGGTTCGGTTTCCGTTTCAAGGGTTTGGAAACCGAACTAAACCTAACCGAACCGAAGTTTATAAAACGGCGTCGTTTTGCAATTCTACTCAGCCTCATATATACAATTGTTTACGACGTGCATAATTTTCATGTAAGTATAAACGGTGTGATACCAATAATTCTACTCAATCCCTTGTGTACACGGTGGTGATACCAATAAATTTCATGTAAGTATTACTTTTTACTGAAATCTTAATATATCTATGATTTTTTATTACCCACGGCAAGTACTTGCATAAAATTTATGTATTTTGTTAATTGAAAGTTCCCGGTATGTGAATTCCTCACTTGATTAGTTATTAATTTTAGGGTTCTTTAGAGAAAGACCCTTGAAATTCCTATTTTTCAAACAAAAACCCAATTAATATTAAACATTCAAATAAAATTCAAATTTTAAATAGACTACCATGTAGATAAATATATAACCAATTATTACAACATATTTAGAACTTATGCCACAAAACCCTAATTATGTTAATAAATATTTGTGTGTATGAACACATTTTTTTAGAAAATGAGGGAGAGAGAGGGAGAGAGAGAACGTGGGGGGGGGGGAAGGGAGGTTTTTTTTTGGTTTTTTTTTTTTTTTTTTTTTTTTTTTTAAATATTGGAGGTATTTTAACATCACATGTAGGTGAAGCTTCAATAAAAAAAAGTAACATTTGGACCTGTAAAATTACATTATTGCCCATCATTTTTTTTTGTGATAGAAGACTAATTTGTCTTTTTACCCTCTTTTGGTTGACAAAGAGAATTTTATTAATTAGTAGAGATTATTACTGACCCTAATTATGATTAGCAATTAACCCCATATCAAAATTTTACCTTTTTTCTTTCATAAATATTATTAACATATATATATATATATATATATTAATTTACCCATATTCATAAACAATTACAGGCATATTTTTCGTAAGAAAAAAGAATCCTTTTTATAATCAGTTATTTTGCATCAAATAATATTGTTTGATAAAAAAAATAAGAATCAATTTATATTCTTTTATTTTGTAGGTAAATTATTTTACACATATTATTACATACATTAGCCATTTTGATTTTTAATTATATATGTGTGTCAAAAATAATTTATCTATATTTATATGTAAAGTATAAGTAAATTAAATTTTTATAATAATCAAACAATAGGTAAATTATATTGTAGGTACATTATGTTTTTTTTTTTTTTTAAATTGAAATTTATAAACAAAAAGTAGTAGATATATTATCTTTATTTTGTAGGTAGATATAAAAAGTAGTAGAAATTTATAAACAAAAAGTAGTAGATATATTGTAGGTACATTACGTTTGTACAAAAAAAAGACAATCGGTAAATTAAAATTCATAAACAAAAAGTAGTAGATATATTATTATTTTTTTAATCAACTTACATCCCTTTATTTTGTAGGTAAATAATTTTACATGCATTATTACATATATTGGGCACATTTGAGTAATATGTATGTGCAATTATACTTTATTATATCAAATGTAGATAAATTAATATTGAATCAAATAATTTTTTTTTATTTTGTAGATAAATTATTTTGCATGTATTATTACATATACTAGGAATATTTTATTACTAACACATATGTCCAAATAATTTACCTATTTTTTTATGTAAATTACTCCATAGTTCCCTTTCAGTTTCCATTTGGTAAGAAAATGACAAGATTAAATTAAAATTGTCTAATTTTATGCAAATTTAGAAAACAATTACAAAATCTAAAGGAAAGTATAACATTAATGTTTATTTATTTATTTATTTATTTTTCCAGAAGCATTAACATACAATTTGTTATGATATATTAATATACAATGAATTTAAACATTAATACATTTTTTTTCATTAATCCCTCCCTTCAAATCTGCATAGAATTACATGTATACATTAAAATTGTAATTAGGGGTATTTTAGGCATCTGAAAAATGAAAAATGTGTAAAGTCAAATAGAATTAATGAATTTGCTTATGTGGAGCCTAGTCACTGGGTTTTATTCAAGTAAAAAGACTATATCGGGTTTTATGTAAAGAAACTTGAGTTTCAAGGGCTAAAATCATATTTTCAATTAATTTTATAGCAAATTAAGATCCCTTGTAGATGCTGTCCAATGAATAGCTTTGCTTTTTGAGTGATTAGAATTGCTGTAAGCTTCCATGGCAGATTCACCGCCAGTGTTATGTCCATAGGGTTTTCTCAACTTTTTCTGCCCTTGTCAAATTGTCCTCGACTACTGTTAGCCTTCAGTTCAATTCAGATAAAATTCTCAAACAAACAAAAGGATAGTGATGGTAGGGGTTTCTTTGAGACGGGAACTTAAGCATTAGTACTGTTAGCACTCTAAGAAGTTAGAACAACAGAAATAAGTAGAATTATACTATGAGGTTTAATTTGTTTGATCTTCGAACAAATTAATCAATACTATTGTTAATTTGTTAATAGTTAATTTGTTCTTTGATCGATATTATTGTTCTATTTTCATTTATGAATTAGTGAAGTGGACATCTTTCCACTGCTATAGAAATAAAGCTTATGTTTGCAAAACTATGTATATACTGATTACTCAGTTTATATGTCTCTCTCTCTCTCTCTCTCTCTCTCTCTCTCTCTCTACACACACACACATATATGTAGTATGATAAATTCGAACCGAAAAGAAGAAAAAAAAAAAAACCAAATCGAACAGTAAATTTGGTTCGGTTTTCAGTTTCAGCCAAAAACTAAACGGAACCCACCCCTACTTGTAATTTAAGAGAAGAAGATTAGTGCATGGTTTTGGTCCCAAGCGTACTAGTGGGCAGTGGCGAAGCCAAGAATTGTAGAGGGGAGGGGCGAATGTAAAAGAGTGCAAAGTTAAAAAAAATGGCAACAACCAAATCCTATTGTATAGTAATGGCGTCCATGATTCAATCCTCTACATTTAAAAACCCTTTCTAAGTGGAGACATCGCTGCCAATATTTCTTGCTTTATAAAAATCACATTAGAAAATATAACAATAACAGCAAAATGCAACATTTTTTGCTATACTACACTCCAACCACTCATAAATATCAAACCTACTACCCGAAAATTTTGTATGAGGATTAAGGCATTGTTTCTTATAATATCGCTCCATTACATAACTGTATAATAAGAAAGAAAAAATGACTTAGACTATTAATTCTAAAGTCTACTATGACTAATAACTAATTAAACTAACAATTGAATTAATCAATGATCAATAATCATATAAGTTATCACTAATCAACAATAATTATGTTGATGATCAACAATTAAATTATCAGTAATAACAATTCCAATAACCAAGAAACAATAATTCAATTCATTCAAAATTACAATGTGGTGAATTACTTTAATTCCTTTTGGTTCAATGTAATTTTTAAAATTCTTGAACTACAATTTATAGCATTTTGAATGTTGTACCATTTTGAGGTGTTCTCTTTTATATATAGTATAATAAAACATTACAGCAAAAATAAAAAGAATAAAAAGTGATATTGAGGTTAATACAAAATAAAAGGAAATAAAAAGAAGTAGAAAGAAGATGGCGGACTATTTAAAGGAAAACGTGTAGTAATTAAAAAGATGGTGGGACCATCTCAAATGAACCGTGCAATAATGAGACCAAAGGCATCTGCTTCCTCGCAGCCGGCTCTGCAAAAAAAAAAATTCAGATTCCCGCAATTCAGATTCCGCATAGCTCTGCCTAATCCCTTCTAGTCCCACCTAGGCGTCCTCCTTTTGTGCTTTTCAATTTTGTGACTGATTAGGAGGGAGCAGGTTTTTGAACGAGAACAGAGGGCCGAATTGTTCCTCCTGGGCTTCAGTTCTGGCAAGAGGAGGGGCTGACCCAGATATCCAGTCCAGTTTTCCAACGAGGGGAGTGGCGGCCGCCACTCCTCGCCCTCATGTGGCTTCGCCACTACTAGTTGGCCGACAGTCGACAAAACAACACCATCAGGTGTTGAGGAAGCGCTACATTCCAGTTTCACATCCTAAAAGGAGCTCTCACAACTGAAAAATAATCAAACCAAATCCACAAATTCTCTCCCTCACCACCACCACACCACCCCCCCCCCCCAAAAAAAAACCCAAAAAAAAGCGCAGATTGCATGAAGTAGGTCACTTATATTTTATTCTCCCAAGTTTGTGAAAATCAACTAGTAGAAGGAAATTATTAGCTAATTTTAGTATTTTACCAATGTTCCAAAGCAGCATTAAGAGGGAAAATTGAAAGTGAAATACATTTTATCCAGTATTAAAGTAAAGTATTGTCCATGTTTTTGTGTCATGCGATGCAGGAAATTGTGGAAACTGGGCTCATAGTGACTCTGACGACATGGTTTGTACATTTACGTGGGTCATCGTTTGTATCAACTTTTAACCTATTGTCGCTTTTGCTAGTTGTACTTCTTGTGTCTTTGTTGCAAGATGAGAAATTATATGTGGGAAGGTATATATGGTTTTTTTATTAAATTTTGGAAATTGTTATTGGCACTTCAAAAATCTTATTTTGCACTCTAAATTTTCTATAATTAGAAAGAAAAATATACATGTGAGAAGTGTAAAATGAGAATTTTAGAATGTTAATAACAATTCCCTAAATTTTTTGTTTTGTTTTGTAATCTCTTTTCTTTATTTTTTCCAGTCACATTTCCGGTCCGTGTGGTTGTTTTGTTACTTTTCAATTTGTAGTTTCATTCCATTAAATCTGTTGGTTCAATCCCTCAAATAAGGCAAAATATCTTTCTCTAATTTTGGTTTATAGAATGAGAATATGAGCACGAATATGGATGGATCAAGTTGGTTGACAAATTGGACAAAAGTTCAGGCGGTGAACTGTAGCTAAGAGCAAAATTGGATGATGAAGAGTAGATTTTTTTTTTTTTTTTTGGTAAATGCTAAATAATACCATCTGCTTGTGGCACGATAAAAAACAACTTATGCTAGGGCTTAGAAAACTAATACCATGTAAAACTATAGGGTTATAATTGGATGATTTATAGGGTACAAAGAAGATTCCTTAGCCTATAATAAGAAAGCGAAGTAATTAATTAGGGGATGTGCTATCCACACACCCTTTTTTACTTCTCACATACCCTTTGTTAATTTCTATCCATTGATCTTCTTCAATTCATCTGATCCGACGGCCGAAAATTAAAGGTGTGTGAGAAATAAAAAAGGGTGTGTGGATCACACTCCTTAATTAGTTGATGGTGAGCCTTGGAGCAACAGAAAGGTTGCTCCATTGTGACGGAAAGGTCACGGGTTCAAGTTGTGAAAATGGTCTCCTTGCAAAGAAGGGGTAAAGTGTGTACGATAAACGTTCTCCCCCTTCCCCCACCCCTTTTCAAAGTGGAAAGCCTTGTTGGCTTGGAACGCCTATCTTGATTATATCTCTCTTGTCCTATCCATCCTTATTAGTAGGCAAAATTCGGTGGCTTTATACATGCCACCTCTTTTTTTGGTTCTTATGAAAAAGGTTTTTGTTAAGGGCGGGGTTGTTTCTGTGTCCATATTTTATGCCAAATAATTTGACAAAATAAGATACTTATATTAATTAACTTCCAATATCCACAAGCTATGAATCAATTTTATCATTGGTCCATGGTAATATAGAATCTTTACGTCGCCAACTAACTACAACATTGACTTCACTTACATGTATAATTATATTTTCTAGAATTGTGATTTGCATGTATTTTATGGTTCTCTTATTAATTATATTTCATGGGTAACATAATATGTTCTGACTTTTTAGTGACTAATGGAATATTATTGCTGGTGTAAAACATTGGTCTACACTAAACAGTTTGATTCAAATCTGTTTTGGGAATTTTCTTATTTAAACTTTCAAGGGGACAAGGTGCAAGAGTCGCCTAGCTATCAAAACTTTTTCCCTCAAAGTTGTATTGTATTAGCAAGAACTAGGATCTTGATTTGTAGTAGCTTTTGTTGGAGTAATATTAGAAAATATGAAAAATAACACAAGAACTTCAATGATAATAATCATAAAGAAATTTCACAACATCAATTATATATGAGATTAATATAAACAACTAGATATAAAGTTAGAAAAACTGACAAACTTGAAGATTAAGGCTTGCATAAATGCAATGTCCTAAAGATAGAATTTCGCCCCTTCAATAACCTTATTCCAGTCATCACGTTCCTCATAGCATTATGTTTTAGGTACGTACTTGTACAGAAGTAATTACTTAATTAATTAAACATACTTGTACATAAGTAATTACTTAATTAATTAAACAGCAGTTTCAGATTCGAATATGTAGATTTAGACTAATATGAAAATTCGGGTTAAAATTAATTCTCATAATGAAGTTAGCCATTGGGACACGCACGGGAAGGGCAAAAGTTGTGGGTACATTCAGTGGCGGAACCAGGATTTCATGTGAAGAAGGGCCTTTCACAAATGCAAAAAAGTATGATGAATATTAGTTACAAAACTACTAATCAAAACACCATAATAATACATGCATCTATAATATTTTATATTTTCAATAATCATAATTATCTCTCAAGAATTTTTATATTTTGAAACCGTTGCATGATAATGTCGTTATCTATACGGTTAAATTTAATAAGAAGAATTAATCAAACAGTCCAAACTCTTAACACTTAAGTAAGATGTAAGATAGACGAGAAGCAATAAAAAAAATTATAGAATGTAAGATAGATTTTACAAATAGTATTGTTTTTGTTGAATTAATTTGAATTTTATATGAAAATAGATATGAAATTTCAAGAAATGAGAAGAATAATAGCTTGTTAGTCTTGGACTCTTGCTCCTGGGTTGACTGTGAAAGAAGGACCAAAAAAGTTTTTTGTTTTAATTAAAAGTGAACGGGTTTAATGTTAAGAGATTTTTTTTTTTTTTATCAAAATGTAAAAGGGTTATTGATTTTATGACCAATAAATAAATATTAAATTAGTGTTGGGATGGAATCAAATATGGAAGTTGGAATTTTAAATAGGAGATAATTTATAATGTGTTTTGTATTATTGACTAATAGGAGAAGGGTTGTAAAGAAGAATAATGAAAGATGTTTATAGGGGAAGGCTTGCAAAAAAAATGTGAGGATAGGCCTAAGCCTATCCTATTCTCTTCTTCCCTCCGCCCCTGGGTACATTGGTTTGTGTAGGAGGCACAATGATCTTCACTTTCTACAAAGGCCACGAGATTGTCATTTGGTTGACGGACGTAAACCTTTTACGTAAATATTCCCACCAAAACAGCCACGTCTTGCACAGAAACACCCGCACTCAGTTGCTGGGCTCCGTCTTAGCACTCTGCAGTAGCATCTCTTTTGCACTGTGGCTGATATTTCAGGTTATTAATATATTAATATATATAATAGTAACCAGCCATACATTCATAAATTAATCCGTATGATTTGTTTAATACTGTGTTGTAATATTAACTTGGTGTATATACAATACAGAAGAAAATGACTAGGGATTACCCTTGCCAGTACTCAAGTACGGCCCTGATGTCTATCATGGCATCAATCCAGTCCATTGCTTTTGCCCTCTGCAAGGAGAGGGACTGGAGTGAGTGGAAGTTGGGCTGGGACATCAAACTTTTCACGGCAGTGTATTCGGTAATATGACTGACTAAGCTCTTTGCACCATCTGTATTTAGCTTAGCATGCCCTGCCTTATCTGTATTTAGCCATAAGCAATTTTCTGCTGCGAATCCTTGTGAGCTACAGTTTCTCCATATCCTGCCTTATCTCTGTATTTAGCTTAGCATCCCCAGTTTGTCAAGACTATAGGTTGAGCTGTTCCACACCTGTGTTTTATATGATGTAGGGAGTCATTACTTCGGGATTGGTCCTTACTCTGACCGCATGGTGTGTGCGCATGCGAGGGCCTTTGTTTGTGGCTATTTTCAACCCTCTTGGCCTTCTGCTGGTGGGCTTAGCTGCGACGTTGTTGTTAGATGAGAAGTTACACTTAGGAAGGTAATTTACTTTGTTCTTTTTTCTGGTTAAATTGTAAGGGAGAAAAAAAAAACAGATAACTGCATGAGAAATATTTCTAATATCTCTATATTTTGTTATGCCCTGCAGCATATTAGGAGAGTTTTTAATCATCTGTGGGTTATATATGGTTTTGTGGAGTAAAAGAGAGGAACTGAAGACGATGACAGAACAGCCACCATTACTACTTGAAGAGTCCCATTCTATTGATGTAGCAACATCGCCAGTGAGCAGTGATAGTACTTGTGATGAAATCAGTTGTTTTTTTTTTTGTTAAGAGTGATTATGTTAGTTGGTTTTCCATTAAGAGAGGTTATGTTAGTTTTCTGTTAAGAGAGATTCTGTAGCAACTCTTGGACAAAAGTTTGTAATGCTCATTCAGTTGAGCTTAACGTGGATGATAAACAACTCTTTCTCCTCTACAATCCTTCATTTCTTTTCTTCTGTTGTTCATCTGCTTTTCTAAAGCTTCCACCTCTACTCCTCCTATTCAATTCAAGACACGTGTTCTCTAAAGCTTCCACCTCTACTCCTCCTAAACCCTTGGTGGCCGAACCGAAAAGTATAAACCGAATACCGAACAGATTCCTTTTCGGGACTGCATTTCTAAAACCAAACTGAATTAAAATTTGGTATTCCCGATTCCAGTATTCTCGAATTTGTTTTGAATTTTTCAGTACGATTTTGTAAACTGCGGTGGTAGTGATGGCTGATTCATCGGTGGCTAATTCGTCGTGGTGGTGATGATGGCGGAAAGGAGGGTCGAGAGGGAGGTGAGTAAAAGGAGAGGAAATAAAAGGGTAAGTCGAGCCGGTGCGGCGAAATGGTATAACGTTGAGGGCTTGGGTTTAATAGTTCTTAATTAGGATAAATGAGGATGTTGCATTATAGTATCTCATTGGTTAAGACCATTGATTTCTTGGAATGAGATTTGGGGTTCGAGTCTCTCCAGCCTAAATTTTTAGGTAAGTTATTTTGCATTATATTTAATATAATAAATTTATCAGTTTGGTTCGATTAAATCTTTATTTTTTTAACAAACAAATAAATTTATCGATTTGGTTCGTATTAATTTTTTTTTTTTGAGCAAACAATATTATTATATTAAGTAGAGGGTAGGCTTAGACTCATACTAAGTTAGCAATAATGTAATTCAAATTCGTCTTTGACGAGAATCGAACTAAAACTTCTCACTTACAAGTGACGAGAATCGTATGAAATCTTAAACTCACAAATTCTTTACCGAATTCGAAATCGAACTGGTCGGTTCGGGATTTTCGGGACTTTTTTTCTAGCCCCTAGTCCTTTGACATCGATATTGGTTTATTAATTGTTCAATAAGATTTTCTAGTATGGTTGAAGCAAATTTTGTAAACTTCATCAGTTTCATGTTAATCAAAAGACATAACTTTATTTACTTGGAGAAGTCAACATGATGAATTGTTGGATGAACAAGCTCCAATGACTCAGTCTTCCTATAAATGAGTTTATATTCCCTGATCCGTTATAAATATCTCATTACTCTTTTTCATGCTAACCAATGTGCAAATCTAGGGTTGGATTGGAATCTTCTTAGTAAACTGCAACAGAATGAAATGTTTGATCTTGTACAAGTTTGTGCATTAATGAAATGGTAATGCACAGGGCTTGTCTTGCATCTCATTATTTCTCTGCCAATTTGAGGTCATTGCTTCTTGCTTAACTTTTCTTCTTTTTCTCTTTTTTTTCCTTTCCTTTTTTTTTTTTTGTCAAAGTTTTTTTCCTTTCCTTTTAATTTATTATTATTTATGGGAGGAGGAGAATTCAAAACTATTATAATAATTTAGAGGAGTGGGGAGTTTCGAACCTGAGACGTATGGGTGGAAACTCAACACTATATCCACTAGGATATTCAACCACATGCAAACAAATTTATTAGTGCTAAAGGGAGGGAGAAAGTTCGAAACTATTACAATAATTTAAAGAGGAGGGTTTCGAACCAGAAATACATAGGTGAAAATCCAACACTTTATTTACTACGATATTGGGTCACATACAAAAAAATTGGTGATTCTTTTTCTCTTTATTTTCTTTCTAACTAGCCATGAATGCCACGCGCAATGTTGCGGGATCAAAAACCATACTTGATGTGTATTACATACAAAGGATAATACTTGATATGTATTACATACTATTTACATACAAAGGTTAATACTTGATGTGTATTTCATACTACTTACATACAAAAGATTTGCTAGATAGTCTTATTAAAAATATTATGAAATCTACAAACAATCAGATTGAGATACATAAGCTTAATCTATGCCTACCCATCTTGACTTTAAACTCGTCTGCATACTTTACAAAAATTACAGATTAAATTAAATAAAACAAAATTTAATCACAAATTTCATCTGGGTAATTATCAAAATCGAAACAAAAGTTAACCACGTTGATTGGTTATATCATTTGGTATTAATAACTGTAAGAGTATAAACAAACACAAAGATGAAGATTTAAGTAAGGACAACAAGCACAAAGAGCATAATCCAAGTGAAAGCAATTCAAGGGTCTAGATGAGGACAAGTGTCACAAGATCCAAAGGAAGCTACAAGGTTGTTAGGATATGGTGCTAAGGTTGTTAAATTGATAGAATTCATATCTTAGCTTATGGAGCAAGGAATGTAATAATATAAATACACATAGCTAAAGGTGTAATCACTGATGCAATATACAAGAAATACAAAAGAAAACTTCTCTCAAATCTCTCTATCTCTCTCTCTCTCTCTAAACCTCAGTTTCTTCAACTACCTCCATTGGAGCTACTGCTTCAATCTTCACATGGTATCATCGCCGATCCGAACTGGCGCTTCCGCATCTCAATCAAAGCTTTCATTTCTTTTCTCTACCATCTAGTTTGCAAACTGTTCTGTAGTAAAACAAAATTGGCGTCGTCAGATTATTACAGAGCTTCAAGAACTTCGTCTTCTTCTTCTGCATATCAATTGTTTGTTAAAAGGTCTCAGTGAACTTCTTGTCTCACGTATCAAAAATGGTTACTGCTGATCAGTTAAGGATTGTTCAGTCTCCAATCACCGGTCTTATCTCTACCATTTCTACGTCCGTTACAGTCAAGCTTGATGATTCTAACTACTTAACCTGGAGCTTTCATATTACACTTCTCTTTGAAAGTCATGGCATTCTGGGGTTTGTTAATGGATCACGAAAATGTCCTCCAAGATTTGATGAGGATGCTACAACTAAAAGGATTGAAACAGATGATTATCTTGTATGGAAGATGCATGATCGTGCTCTTATGCAATTAATCATTGCAACTTTGTCTACAACTACAATGTCCTGTATAATTGGGAGTCACAGTTCTCATGAAATGTGGGTTAATCTTGCTGAGCGATTCTCGACAGTCACGAAAGCTACAATCTTTCAGATGAAAACTGAGCTCCAAAGCATTCAAAAAGGGTATGAATCTGTCTCTATGTATTTGCAAAAGATCAAAGATGCGAGAGATCATCTTGCTGCTGCATGAGTCATTTTTTATGATGATGATATCATAATTCTTGCCCTGAAAGGTCTTCCTGCAGAATTTAACACCTTCAGGTGTGTTATAAGAGGCAGAGAAAATGGTATTTCCCTAAAAGATTTCACATCTCAATTGTTAGCCGAAGAGACTACAATTGGTCAATATTTTAAGTCTTCCCTATCTTTTAGTGCTGCAATGGTTGCTGGTACCAACACTGACAAAGGGAAAGCTCTAGTTCTTGACCAAGATTCCTCTCATTCTATTGAGTTTGGTTCTAGCTCTGGCATCAATGATCAAACATCAAGAACAATAGTGGTGGTTCACGTTCTACTGGTTATAATTCTGGTGGGCAATATTATACCAATGGGAGTCAATCCATCAATTTTGGAAGTAATTCTCAGGGTTCTTACCACTATGGCAGTTACAAGGGAAACAATTTCAGAGGCAAAGGAAGAGGAAGGTCATATCATTCTGGTCCCCCGATCTTATAATCATTCACCAAATCCAAGTCCTGGAATTCTTGGTGCTCCAAGACCATTTCAGTTTCATTGTCCAGATCATCCATCTGAAATACCAACTTGTCAAATATGCAACAAAAAAGGGCATGTTGCAGCTGATTGCTTTCAGCGACACAATACACCGGTCTCCGCTTCTAATTCTCCGATTCAATGCCAAATTTGCTAGAAGTTTGGTCATTCAGCTATTGATGCGAAAATTATCTTAACACACAAATTTAACCCTCTTTTATCAATTGTAGTAAAGAATGTAAGTAGGGATCGCTCTGAACTGGAGATTAGGAGAGCTTCCTAATAACCTCTAAACTGACTCAAAAACATAAAACTAAACTTAAAAATACTTAACAAGACTCACAAGACTCAAAGCAAACTTAAAATACTCAAAACAGCTTAAAACAACTAAATAAACTTAAACTAGACACTAGGAATAACTTTGGACGAAAATTGACTTTTATTTGAATCAAAACATTTAAAAACACAAATTAAAACAGATTCTAACTAATTAGACACACTAAAGTAAAGGGGGATTGAGTTTTGGATGAAGTTGAAACAAACAAACAAGTATGAAAAACTAGACAAATTGCAAAACAAATTTGAGAAATAAGATGATGGATGAGATAGCTAGAGGTTTTTTCTCCACACATGACATGTATGCAAATAACTCGATTTCCAGTTACTACTTCATTGAATTATGAACGACAATGCTCCAAATTAACCGTGACATCACTAGTTAACTCTCATATTTTCCTTGTTTTATTGGATTGGATGACATCATTGGACAACCCAAAACATTCTTCTAAAGTTCCCTACATGACATCATAATAGAGATACAATAAAAGATCATTACGTTTAATGAAAATCATAAGCATTGACAAAGCACTTGCAACTATGACATCATGTCACTCATGCTAGGAATTGAACTTAACGCGATCGTTTATAAGCGACCTTCACTACATGTGAATATAAGTTTGTAACGATTATGTGAAACTTTCTTATATTCTAGTAACGGATTTATGCATGCCAATTAAGTGTCGACCCTTAATTAACAAATACAAATAAGTTATCAATCAAATAGTTAAGCCAATTGCATTCACGATTCAAGAGTTCATAATTGGAATTTATCAAATTATATTGCACACATAATCATGGCTTTGAAATCACCCCTAGCCAAGAGGGGTTTAGCCACTCATATTTACAACAAAATGAAAGGAAATGAATTTAAACATTAGAAACAAAAGAAAAAAAACACCTAAACACTCCAACGATCCAAGTTGGCAACAAGCACGTCCAAGCACTTTCCTTCCCTTCCTTTGCTACGGCATAAGGTGTTGGTGAGTGTTTGAAGGTTTGTTTGTATGGAGGAATGGCTGAATATGTTTAGGTTGGATGGAGGTCGCGTCAAGGAAAGGGAAATGAAGGTGCATGGAATTGTGTTTTTGTTGTGGGAATGTGTAGAATGGTTAAGAAGAAAAGACTCTGCCTTGCGGCAGAATGTGTCTTCCTCCCTTCTCCCTAAACTGTCCCTCTGAATGTGTCTTTGGATGGATATATTTATAGGCTAGGGAGAGGATGTAGTGGGTGGTGGTAATGAGTGGATGTAGTGGTAGGTGAATGTGTTGGGTGGTTGAAATGAGTGGATGTGTTGGGTGAAATGAGTGGATGTAGTGGTTAGTGGTAGGTGAATGGATGTGTTGGGTGGTTGTAATGAGTGGATGTAGTGGTTAGTGGTAGGTGAATGGATGTGTTGGGTGATTGTAATGAGTGGATGTGTTGGGTGAAATGAGTGGATGTAGTGGTAGGTGAATGGATGTGTTGGGTGAAATGAGTGGATGTAGTGGTAGGTGAATGTGTTGGGTGGTTGTAATAAGTGGATGTGTTGGGTGAAATGAGTGTATGTGTTGGGTGAAATGAGTGGATGTAGTGGTAGGTGAATGGATGTGTTGGGTGAAATGAGTGGATGTAATGGTAGGTGAATGTGTTGGGTGGTTGTAATGAGTGGATGTGTTGGGTGAAATAAGTGTGCTAAAATGGTTATTTATAGGGAGAAGATGATGCACAAACTTCAAATTTCGTCAATTCCTTTTGCTCCAAGCATATGTTATCCATTCCATGCCAAAAAATGCTCCAAAATGCACTTCTTTGCCACATTAACCATTTGGACCTACAAACACACGAAAATAGCTTAAAATACTAAAATAACTAATAACTAACAACATAAATGCCAAGAAACAAGCTAACTAAGTCGCATAAATATGCTCCTATCAGCTATTCAATGCTATCATCAAGGAAATTTTGCTTATCAATGAAGGCCACCAACCCCACATCTCTCTGCAATGCATGTTCAGCATCAACCATCTGCCCCTAAAGAACAATTCTGGGTTGCAGACACGGGTGCAACATCTCACATGACCTCTGAGCTAACTAACTTGGAGTTGGCAAGACCATATTATGGCAATGACACGATTACCACTGCAAGTGGTGCAGGTTTACACATTTCTCACATAGGATCTTCCAAATTGCATACTTCCTCTCATAATCTTGTGTTGAAGAATGTTTTACATGTTCCAAAGATATCTCAGCATTTATTATCAATTTACCAACTCTGTAAGGATAATAAATGCAAATTCATATGTGATGATGTTTCTTTTTGGGTTCAGGACAAATTCATAGGGAAAATCCTTCTCAAGGAGCTGTGTAGGGCAAGTTATTATCCTATACCTTTCCACATTACTCAGAAGCTGCCATCTGCATCATCTCAGTTACACAAATGCTTTCTTGCACAACTTGTTAGTACAAGTCTATGGCATCAAAGGCTAGGACACCCATCTAATGCAATCACTTCTGCCATACTACATCAACATCAAGTTTCTGCATCTTTAGACACTTGTAAAACAGTTTGTACACCATGTCTAGAAGGGAAATTTACCAAGTTGCCTTTTTCTTTTCCCACAAATAAATCTGTACATCCCCTAGAAATCATACATAGTGATGTATGGGGCCCTGCTCCTCTATTATCATATGAAGGGTTTAGATACTATGTAACCTTCATAGACGAATGTACACGATTTACATGGATTTTTCCTTTGAAATATAAATCAAAAGTGTTTGCTATATTTGTCAAGTTTCATGCGTTTGTGTGTAACCAATTTTCTACCAAAGTAAAAATTTTACAAAGTGATGGTGGTGGACAGTACATTAGCTCTCAATTTAAACATTTTCTCACTACAAATGGTATACTTCATCACAAATCACACACTCCTGAACAGAACGGATTAGCTGAAAGAAAACATAGGCACATTGTAGAAACTGCCATTACTCTACTTCAAACTGCTAAGTTACCTAATCTCTTCTGGTTTCATGCTTGTGCCACTGCAGTATATCTCATCAATCGTTTGCCCTGTGTCATTCTTAAAATGAAGTCTCCTTATCAACTGTTATATGGTCATCTTCCACACATTAGTCATTTAAAAATCTTTGGATGTGCATGTTTTCCTCTCTTGAAAGCATATAACACTTCCAAATTACAACCAAAAACAGCTACTTGTGTTTTTCTAGGCTATGGAGGAGATTATAAAGGTTTTCTATGTTTAAATCTTGCTCAAAACAAAATGTACATATCAAGACATTTGCTTTTTGATGAATCCAACTTTCCTTATGCCAAGTTTTCTGTTTTTTGTCAATACCTCACATTTGGTAGTCTTACCTCCATCATTGCATCCTTCTCCGTCATTACCATGCATTACATTGACTAATCAAGTCACATCATCACTTCATAATCATGCATCCTCATCTCATAACACATATTCAATACGTTCAAATGCATCTAGTACTCCAGATTCCTTGCCTGCATCTAGTGCCTCAGATTCCTTGGCTGCATCTAGTGCCTCTGATTCCTTGGAAACACATGCATCTGTCCCACATTTGAGTTCATCTCAACCTCTAAGTGTTGACATACCAGTTACCACGCCTACACAGTATCCCATCCTTGTGGATCCTAATTTCCAACATGATCATCTTAATGTTCTCTCAATACCAATGAATGTACATCCTATGGTAACACGTTCCAAGAATGGTATTGTCAAACGGAAGGCTTTCTCAGCTAGTATTAGCTCTCAGTTACTTGTCTCCGAGCCAAAAACATTCAAGGCCGCTTCTAAAGTTATAGAATGGCAAAGTGCAATGCAGGAAGAGATCGATGCACTCCATTCTCAACAAACATGGTCCCTAGTTCCTCTTCCAAGTGACAAAAACTTGGTTGGGTGTAAATGGGTGTATCGAATAAAGAAGAATGCAAATGGCACTGTGGCACGATATAAAGCACGGCTTGTAGCAAAAGGGTACAGTTAAGAAGAGGGTGTCGACTATGGTGAAACATTCAGTCCGGTGGTTAAACCTACAACCATTCGACTTATTCTTACCTTGGCATCACAATTCCACTGGCAACTCCGGTAACTTGATGTAAAAAATGCCTTCTTACATGGCATTTTACAAGAAGAAGTGTACATTGAACAGCCTCCAGGATTTCTCAACACACAATATCCATCTAATTATGTCTGTAAGCTTCACAAGTCACTCTACGGGTTAAAACAGGCTCCAAGAGCGTGGAATGACAGATTTACAAGCTTTCTACCAACCTTGGGATTCCAGTCTTCACATGCCGATCCATCGTTATTTGTTCAATCCTCTCAACAAGGCATTGTTGTCTTACTGCTTTATGTTGATGATGTTATTTTAACTGGAAGTTCTCCTCAGTTGATAGCTCAGGTCATCAAAGCTCTTACTACCGAATTATGAAATGAAGGATTTAGGTGATCTACATTACTTCTTGGGGCTGCAAATTAGTCACACTGCAGAAGGTTTATTTGTTTCACAATCCAAATACATTAGTGAGTTAGTTGCCAAGGTGGATTTACAAGAGTGTAAACCTTGTGCTACTCCTTGTTTACCATATCATCGACTCTTAAAAGATGATGGCAAGCCGTATCACAGTCCCGATCAATACAGAAGTGTCGTGGGAGCCCTTCAATATCTCACATTTACAAGGCCTGACATAGCCTTCTCCGTGAATCAAGCTTGCCAATTCATGCATAATCTTATGGAGTCCCATGTCATTGCAGTAAAACGGATCATCCGATATCTCAAGGGCACACCAGATTATGGGATACATTTTAAACTTGGACTGCTATCTTTTCAATCCTATAGTGATGCCGACTGGGCTGGGGATCCAAATGACAGACGATCCACCTCCGGATTTATAGTTTTTCTTGGATCGAATCCTATTTCCTGGTCCTCAAAGAAGCAGCATGCGGTATCACGATCATCCACAGAAGCTGAGTATCGAGCTCTTACTATCACAGCTGCTAAACTATCCTGGATTCGACAGTTGCTTTGTGATTTACATATTCCTCTCTCTCAAGCCCCAATGATTCACTGCGATAACATTTCAACCATTGCCCTTTCAACAAATCCTATGTTTCATGCGAAGTCCAAGCACATTGAGATTGACTATCATTTTGTTCGTGAAAATGTGACAAGAGGAGATCTTCACGTTCAACATGTTTCTTCTGCTGATCAGTTCGCTGATATTTTCACAAAGGGTTTATCTGCACCCTTGTTTCAACATCACTGTGGCAATCTCATGCTCAGTTCACTCAAGCATGAGATTGAGGGGGGATGTAAGAGTATAAACAAACACAAAGATGAAGATTTAAGTAAGGACAACAAGCACAAAGAGCAGAATCCAAGTGAAAGCAATTCAAGGGTCTAGATGAGGACAAGTGTCACAAGATCCAAAGGAAGCTACAAGGCTGTTAGGATATGGTGCTAAGGTTGTTAAATCGATAGAATTCATATCTTAGCTTATGGAGCAAGGAATGTAATAATATAAATACACATAGCTAAAGGTGTAATCACTGATGCAATATACAAGAAATACAAAAGAAAACTTCTCTCAAATCTCTCTATCTCTCTCTCTCTCTAAACCTCTGTTTCTTCAACTACCTCCATTGGAGCTACTGCTTCAATCTTCACAATAACTACGTACAATGACAACATAATAATCTTTTGATTATAAGTTTTAATTTCAAAACACAAACAATTCTGAATTGTCCAAGACCAAGTATAAGCTCAAAATTGTCACAATTTGCCCTACAAAAGACCCCAATGCTTTCCCTATTTATGGGTCGTGAGAATGCTGATTAGTATACATGTGATATAGGATTTTAATGATGGTTGTATATATATGTGTAAATAGAGTTGTAAACACAATCTGCATAAACACAAAAGTTTACGTACAAATTAAACAATAGCTAGTAACAATGTTTGTAAAAGATATCAGAGTTAGATCAGCAACTAATTACTAATCAACACTGATTATCGCCTTCAATGTGCCGTTAAGTTTAACAACCTACTTGTGCTATGAACTATTTGAAGAAAATGTCAATAATTCCTGCGAAAACCCCAATTTACCCATAAATAAATTTTCAATTTACATTTCTAATTAAACCCCAGATATGTAATTAATTAGCATGTGAAAGATGATGGCTTTACCTTGACCTAGCAGGTGAAATCCCTTTTCCTCCTCAAATCCCTTTTTGTTTTGGCTCGGTGTTTTGATTTGAGGAGGAAAAGGGATTTCATCCACCCAACTTCAATGCCCACTCCAAAACGAAAAGATAAAAAATTTAGTCATAAAAAATCCACCAAAAGATATAAAATTAAAGGAGATAGTAAACATTACCCATAAAAAATTGAACTTCAAACTGAATTTCAAAATCAACATTGATGAAAAAAATGATCAAAAAAACAAAACAAAACAAAAATTCAATTGAGAAAGAAGTATGCAAAAATCAAGAAAAGAATTACAAAAAAGGGTATTCGCTGGAAAACATAGACTCCGATTAGAAGCTAATCTAATTTGAGGGTGTAGAGTAATCACCTTCGCGGAAATGCCAGAAATTGGCCCCAAAAAAAAAACTCTAATTTTTGTCTTAAAAAACCACCACAAGCTAGGCTTATGGAACTCTTCGATTGATGGGTAGGTTCGAGCATGCAAAGCTTGAATGTTGTTGTTGGGACTATCCTGAGTTGAATAGTTGTGGTTACGGGCTAGCCGCCATTGGAACACATCAGAAAATGTTGAATTTTGGGTTTTTCGTTTGAAGGTGAGTCGAAGATGAGAAGAACAGTAAGAGGGAAGAGAGAAGGAAGAAAGAAAAAAAAAACAAATATATATTTTCTAAGACAGTGGCGGGAGAAGTAATAACACAAATTTGGTAGGGGCAAAACAAGAAGCACACTGTGATTATGAACAGTGACACGGTTTGTTTTGGGTTTTAGTATATATTGAATTTGTGATTTCCATATGTTATCATGATGATATATGTATATTCCTATTAGAGTCACTTAGTACTATAGTCTAATGTTATTCCTCTTCATTTGTAACTAAGGTCTTAGGTTCAATTCTCGCCAAAGACGAGTTTGAACCACATTATTTCTAGCCCATTGTAAGACTAAGCTCACCTCCTCCCCCCTTAATCCAGATAATATTGTTTGTTAAAAAAAATGTATATTCCTATTAGATGATTTTTTTTCTTTTTTATCAAACCTATTAGATGATGTTATGTACTAAATTAGCTATCATGATGTTATTATTTCTCTTTCTATTGAGGGCCCTCATGCGAATTTATTTGTGGAACACATTAGCGGCCTAGATCCTAATGGTTACTTCAATGATCCAAACTTTTTATGTCCTCCATTTAATGATTAGCCTTCATGCACGCGTTCACGTGTGTGCAGAAGGTAGTTTTTGAATCACAGCATGCTACGCACGACTTACACATTTTAAATGTATTTATATGCGTAAATTGACAAAATGAAAGTCAAATATTTGAAGTAAATGAAAAATCTTAGATCATACTAGAAGAAACCCCTCATAAACTAATTAAAGCAGCTGAATCCACATAATAAAATCGATCTCTATAGAATTTAATTTAAGAATAGAGAAAATAATATTTAATAAACAACTGATTGAATCACATTATTACTAGCTCATTGTGAGGCTAAGCTCACCTCTCTCCCCCCTTAGTGTGGATAATATCGTTTGTTAAAAAAACAAAAACAATCATTTGACAACTAATTTAATGACCGAAAGAAATTTTTTATAACCAACATTACACGCCTCTTAAGATGTTTTGAATGTGTTTAAACATAGAGAAAATAATATTTAATAAACAACTAATTGAATCACATTATTGCTAGTTTATTGTGAGATACTAATTACAAAAAATTGTACAAAAAAATTAATTATTAAAAAATACTATTAAAATGACGAAAATACCATTGCCACATTTGATGCATTATTTTGGGTTGCTTTTGAAGTTTTTTGTTTGAGGGGTTTTTCTATCCGATTATTTTTTTATGAAGATTGGGATACCAAAAAAAACTATTCATTAGGCTTGTTGGCTTTATATATATAAGATAAGATTCTTGCAAAACACTAGTCCAAATTTAGAGACCAAGTTGTAGCCAAAAAGTTAACACAATATATTTCCTAAAAAGTGAAAATAGAATAAAATCCCAAACAATTGAGTTGTACACTTCTTTTGGTAGGTTCCTGGTTCGAACCTTCACGCTAATATGTAAGATGCTTTCTTATTATGTCACACAAATAATATAAACTTCAATAACTGATGACTTTACTTGCACAATGAGAAATTTTATTGGAACCCATATAACATGAGAATTTTTATTTGAATCCATATAACATTTTTATGCATTCAACTTACTCTTTACACTCATATTACTCTTAATTAAATTAGTAATATCTCTTTAAATCCAAATTTATTACCTAAACTACCTTCACCAACCCAATTTTACTTATACATTTATCTATATACTCATTTTGAAAATAAAAACCCAAAATTTGCAAATAGAAATCCATTACAAGTTAGGACTACGAAAAAGTTGACAAATTCTTAGTCCAGGCAATATGATCGTCCTTGCAATCGTATTGTGATAGGGTTTCAATCAATAATATTTCAACTTCTATTTCACTAAAATAAATTGTGAAACTATAAGAACCATGCACTCTGGATTTATTAACCTTTGTCATGTGTATAATCTTTCTAGTAAAACAAAGGTCTCAATTTTCATGGGATGACAACTTATTCATGAAAAGTCAGTGATATCATGGCAACTAATACCTGCTTAATATGTCAGGAAAAATTGTAATGCCAAATAAACAGTTTTGTTTTCTAATGCCAAACAAATTATTAATACTTCTACTTCTCATAGAAAGGGCTTCGTATCTTTTATAGCATATGCACTATTTTTCATAAAAAGTTTAATGGCATTATGCGAAGCCTAGGATTGACAAAAAAAGTTGAAACCCAAATACCCATTTTCTAAACTCTAAAAAAAATCGAAATTAAACAAAAAATAATTCATAAATCGATTCGTATGTTAGTCGGACGATTCAAAACCAACATCCATCGATAAAAATAAATAAAAAAACTTGTTTTTCTCCTTAAGAGCTATTAGAGTTTTAGGCGAAATGAACATGGGATAAACAAGGAGTGAAGGTAGGCTTTAATTATGGGAATTTTAACGAAAAGCACCCCGTACTGTTCACTTTAACGAAAAACCACATTTTTACACTAAAAAGTCAATCATGGTACTATTCACTTTACCCTTTATTTTGTCCTTATCATTAAAACTCAAAGTTTTCAAGCCCTTTTCATTCATTTTCCTTTTAATTATAGGTGTGGGGTTCATGGAAGATGGATACATTTAAGTTTATTGTTAATTTCATCTTGTACTTGATGGTGATATGCAATGGTGTAAAAAAACAATTAACATTTAAAGTTTAAATTGGGTATAGAAAGTGTTTATAGAGATTCAAATAAAATTTCGATTTGCACAATTGGTCATCTAAATACATGACTTGCAAGCTAAGCCGTTCTCAACCAATGTGTAACGCACTCATAATTTCCAGGTAACCAAAAGCTAACAATTTGATCTTTCTCACATGCAACTTCCAATTAGTGACTTTTTTTTTTTTGGGAAAGACCACAACTTCATTAAACCAACAAAACAAATTTACAACAAAGTGGTCAAATTACAATTACACATGATATAGATAGGAGTAATGCTAGGGAGACTATTTGTAGATAAAATTTTGTAAACTAAATGACATGGAAGTTGATAATTGAATTATTACTTAAGCGTTAATAAACGTACTCATTTCTTATTGGTGACACATCATTTAGTTTGCAAATTTAATCTCCCTAACATTACTCGATAGATATGAACCCCCAAATTACAGCCCAACAGAAAGTTATGAGCCAAGACAAAGAAAAACCGAAAAACCTTAAAAACCTGCATCTTTCACTGCCGCTGTCGAAAATTAAGATTCCAATTAGTGACATTGGTAGCTTATTAAGCACTCGAGCTAGTTATATAATCAATTAGAACAATTTTAGTATATGCCATCATTACTCTTATATGCAAATGAACAAGTTTCTCCAAAACTTCAAATGGAACCATAAGAAATATGGGCAATAGTCACCATCTTTATTACCCGTAATGGTCACCTATAAACGTGGCTACATCCCATAGTAACGATGCAGTTACTAAGTCTTAATATTCACGAATCTTCATGTGAATTTATTTAGTAGAAGGAAATCAAAACATGCAGAAGAGCAACAAAGAGAGAAATGAAGAGAGAGACAGAAAGAAAGAAAGAAAGAGAGATAGAGAGGAAGAAATTGAATGATCTTTATGACTTGTAACGGTAATGAGCTATTACACATAGGTTGCTATATATAGCAGCTTGCAATTGATGACTTAGCACCCGCTCACTTAACCAACTAACTAATTTGTAACTAATTATAGCTGACATGGCATGAAGGTGTATGCTAAGCTATTATACATCCTCAGTCATTATCCCCCCTCAATCTCAGCTAGGGTAACCTAGTTTGAGATTGCAGCAATGACGAATAAATGCAGGACCATGCAACCCTTTTGTCAAGATATCTGCAGTATGGTGCTCAGTTGGCACATACCGAACTTGTAAATCCTTCATTTGAACCTTTTCACAAACAAAATGAAAGTTTGTGTCCAAATGTTTAATCCGTGTATGAAATACAAGATTTGAACATAATGCTAGAGCAGATAAGTTGTCACATTGTAACAATGGTGGCTTGGAAATGAACAAATGCAGATCCTTTAACAACAACCTTATCCAGACAATATCAGCTGCACAATGTTTTAATGCTTTATATTTTGTCTCTGCATAACTTATTGACATTAAAGCTAGCTTCTTAGACTGCCACGATATAGAATTCTAACCCATGAAAACAACAAATCTAATTACAGATCTCTCCTTGTATTTGGGTTTGCAACCCAATCAGAATTTGAGAAAGCAGTTAATGAAATGTCATGTGATGCAGAATATGTAATTCCATGCTGAATAGTGCCTTGAACATACCTTAAGATCATTTTAACTATACCAAAATGTATATTAGTAGGATTAGTTATATATGGACAAGTCACATTCACAGCATATGACAAATCTAGTCTAGTAAAGGTTAGGTATTGCAGAGCACCAACGAGACTTCTATATGCACTTGGATCATCCAAAGCCTTACCCTCATTAGCTAGAAGTTTAGTATGAGGCTTGCATAGAGTTGCAGTAAGTTTGCAACCATCCATTCCAGCTTTGTGAATCAAATCTCTTGCATACTTAGACTGGTTTATGAAAATATCCCCATTTTCCTTATACTCAACTTGAAATCCCAGAAAATATGACAATTTTCCCTTATCTTTCAATTCAAAAATATCTCCAAGCTCCTGAATTATGGCCTGAACTTTAACTTTGTTGGATCCAGTGAGAATGATGTCATCCACATATAATAATATGACAACAATATCAGTTCCATCATGTTTAACAAACAAACTTGTATCAGATTGAGACATTTAGAATCCTATTGCAGGCAAATATCCTGTGAATTTGGCATTCCAGGATCTTGGGGCCTGTTTTAGTCCATACAAATATTTCACCAACTTGCATACATATTCAAGATGTGTAGAGCCCACAAAGCCTTATGGTTGTTTCATATAAACCTCTTCCTCCAGTTCACCATGCAAGAATGCATTCTTGACATCTAAATGTCTTAATTCCCATTTAAAATAAGCTGCAAGGGAAATGATTAACCTAACTGTGGTATATCTCACAACAGGACTGAATGTCTCAAAATAATCTAAACCATGTTCTTGATTATACCCTTGAGCCACTAATCTAGCTTATACCTTGAAATGGAGCCATTAAGATTCTTTTTCAACTTGTAAACCCATTTACTACCAATGATAGCTCTGTGTGTAGGTGGAGGGACTAGCTGCCATGTGCCTTGACCTTTCAATGCATCAAACTCCTCTTGCATTGCTTGTTGCCAATTGACATTCGTTGCTGCACTTTGAAATGTTGTTCATTCTGCTAAATCACTTATTTGAGCCACAAATGAGAACCCTCCGGTACAATATTTGTCTTGTTCATCAATCTATAAAGTTGATATTTGAGGGAGGCTAGCTATAAAGGCTGAATAGTCTTTTCTTGGAATAGCTCCTGTTTGAAACCTAGTTTGCATCCTTGAAATAGAATTATCAGATTGAATATGCTCAAGTACATCAGATGAGATTAGACGAAGAATTACCTCTAATTGTGCAGGATTGTGGATAGGTAACATCAAAGCTGTGTGTGGAGGATATGAGTGAGTTGTTTCAATTGACTATGATGGTGTTGTTGTTGAAATGTTGCTTGTCCCAATTGTACTTGTACTGGTCTCATTAGCACAAGTACTTGCTAAACGTGTAGAACTCACACTTACTGATTCATATTCCACATTTATGCTATCTAAATTACCATAACTAGATTGCACTAGAAGTGTAATAATAATTGGAGCATTCAAAGAACGGTCTCTTTGAGAGTCACCTGAAGGCTGAAGCTTGGTATCACCACCTGTAAATTTGTAAAAAAATACATTCTCATCATGTATAACATGCCTAGATATAACCAGTTTATGAGATTGCATATGAAAACATAACACTTGCTGATAACCCTCTGCATAACCAAGAAACACACATTGAACAGCCCTTAGTTGCAATTTGTTCTCATTGTAGGGCCTGATATATGGATACACTCCTATCCCAAATATCTTAATATCTTTCAATTGGGGGTTTGTACCAAACAACTGATAAGGTGATTTCATCTGTAATATTTTACTTGGCATTCGATTTATAAGAAACACAAAGTGTGCACAAGCATGAAACCATAAATTCTGAGGCAAATGAGCAATGGTCATCAAAGTAATTGCAGTCTCTATGACATGAAATCTTATGAACTACACCTTTATGTTTCAAGAAATCATCAAATTGTTTACTCATGAACTCTCCACCTCCATCAATTTGCAAACATTTGATTATGACATTAAACTGATTAACAATAAAGCTGAAAAAATTATGAAATACACCAAAAGCTTCTGATTTATTGATTAAAGGAAATATACATACATGCCTTGTAAACTCATCAACAAAACTAACATAGTATCCGTATCCTTCTATAAACCAAGTTGGTGAAGGACCCCAGAGATCTAAGTGAACCTTTTGAAATGGAAAAGTACATGTATTTATCCTATCTGGAAACACCTGTCTTGACATTTTTCCAGAAATACATAATGAACATACATGCTTATTGATATTCATTGTATGAACTATATTTGACTGCTTCATCATCTCTAAAAGCACTTCATTGCTGGGATGTCCAAGCCTTTGGTGCCAAACTGTAGACTTCACTTTATGTCCAAGTAATGCTACTAAGTTTTGAATTGATGGAGACAACAACCTTGGAAACAACTTTAAGGGAATCCGAAACAACTTACCATCCTCACTCCTTCCTTGGTATATGACAGCTTTGGTTACCTTGTCCTACATATAAAAATTCATATCATCACATATGAACCAACAAAAGTTGTCTTTGCACAATTGTTTGACAGAAAGTAAATTCACAACTATAGTTAGCACATGTAAGACATTTCTCAAGATCAAAGAGTAAGGCAATGTGTTTAAATGTGTAGAACCAATGTGTTTGATTGACAAACCTTCACCATTGCCAATTGTAATCTTGTCATTTCTTGCATATGGAGTAACTTGTTGCAGAGAATCAATATCTGCAGTCATTGATGTGAAGCTCCAGTGTCTATAATCCAAGAATCATTGGGCAATACTATTGGTGGAGCTTGAGCTTGCATTGTTGTGAGAGTATGAGCATGTGGTGTCCTTTGATAAGCAAAATTATTTTTGTGATAGCAATCTAGTGCACTATGCCCTTTCTTGCCACAAATCTAACATTCCATGACTTGTCCCACTGAACTTGGTTGAGTAGACCTCTTCCAGCAATTAGGTGATGTATGCCTTCTTTTGAAACAAATCTAACACTCAAGCACTATGTTAGACTTTGTCTCAGTATTACCAAACCAAGACTGCTAGCTTCCTTCATTTGATTTGCCTCTAGAATTGCCACCTCTATTGTTTCCATAGTGTGGAGGTCTATAAGTGCCATTCCCAGTAGTCTTAGAGCTATAGTTAGGTCAAGGACCATTATTATTGAATTGTTGTGGAGTATTAGTTGTCCCAACAAAGCCATAGGCATTTGCACCCTCATGATACGCTGGACCTTAAGACTGTGGAAAATGATAAGCAGAGGGAAACATCATTGTAGCTTGAGATTGTGAAAAAGGTATATGTATTGGACCAGGAATAGGATATGGTATCTGTGCAGAATTTGAAGATGATGCTCCTGGACTATAATGTCCTCCAAAATTGGAACTTGCATTTGGTATTTGTATTAGAGTGCCTACAATGGTAAAAGGTACATTATTAGAGTTACTAGATGATCCTTAAGGCACTAAAGAATAAAAGCTTGAACCAGCATTCCCTTGCATATACAAACCAACAATATTTGGAGATAGATTGTGAATAACAGAATCAGCTTCTCTTTCTACACACAATAGCTGTTCTCTAAACTCTCTTAATGTCATATGTGTATCTCGTATAAAAATGACAGTTCTTATAACAGAATATTCTCTTGGTAAACCATACAATGTTGCAACAATAAAATCATTATCACTAACCATTTCCCCAACTGCTATTAATTGATCTTTGATATTCCTAAGACGAGACAAGTAGTGATCAATTGAACTTGCTCCTTTTTGCATGGTCTGAAATTATGTCTTAAGGGTATTAATTCGAGCTTTAGATGCAGATGTATATCGATCTTGTAAATTGATCCAAACTTCATTTGCAGTTCTAGAGCCTAAAACATACTCAATTGACTTATCAGACAAAGTGGCAATTAACAAACTTAGAAGAGGAAGATACACAAACTCCCACTCCAAGAATGCATCAGAAATTGTATTGGTGACTCCTTGATCCGCACTGACTACATACTTTGGTGGACATGGAATAGATCCATCAAAATGACTAAACAATTTATACCCTTTGAGAACAGAAGTAAACTGAAATACCCACTTCACTAAATTCTTATCATTCAATTTTATTGTCAACATGCCTAAAAGGCTCTCTACTTGCACATATGATGATGACATTATGTGTACACTGAACAACTACCAATTTCAAGAATCTTTATCACAAAACTTCAAGAATCTTCAACCAAGAAAACAAATGCCAAATTCAACACCTCCAATCGCAGTAAGAATTCAACCCAGATATCAAACTACAGAACTCAAGAAATGGCTTCGTGCCGATACCAGAAGAAGAGCTAGAGCATATAAAAATGAAAGTCCAAAGTTACAATTGATTAACAACCCAACTACAGAAAATGGACATAAAGCAAAATGAAGCTTAAGTGTATTTTATTGTTGTAGTGTGTTTAAATGAGTTGATTAGGCAGTGTGGCTGTTTCATATAAAAATAATGAACAAAATGTATTTAGAGCTAACAATAAAATAAAAAGTTGATTACAAATATATACTTTGAGTAAATAACTATAAAATTGGAATTTTAAAATTCGGAATTCTCGGAATCTCTACATGCATTCCAACTTTCATTCCAATGTTTTGGAAACTATTCAGATTTGGAATTTTCAAATTTGAATTCGAAAGTTTTATTGTTGGAATCGAAAACACCATTCAACTTGCACTTCTAGCTAGAACGTTTATTTGTCAGTTTAAATAATATAAAGTAAGCAGCGGTTACTTTTTATATTTATGAAAACATGAGAGAACTTTAAAAACAATGTCTAGTTAACTTTACAATGTTTAGTTAACTTTAATTTTGGACTGAGGAAACTTTTAAGACTGTTATTAACGTTTAAAAAAAATATATTTTGCAGAATATTTACCCTTCGTATTTATGAAAACATGAGAGAAAATACATACGGAGGAGTCTAGACTCTAGAATGACAATTTTAAAGTAACAATGACATCCCCCAAACCTTGATTCTGGAACCTATCAATATTGTTAGTTGTTTGCCTATTGTCAGTTGATCATTTTTTAGTTTGAGTGCATTCCACTCGAACACATTTATTTTGGCCAATAAATTGCCAAGTAATGTGTATCATTTTTATTCAAGTATTTACTAACAACAAATGAATGAAAAAATAAATAAATCCCTTTACAAATTTGTTTATCTCATAATCATTCTCTCGTATCCTTATACCAAGCAATTAGGTAAACACAAACTATAAATACTAGCTTTCCACCTAGCTGTAACGGCCACTTCTCTCTCTCTCTCTCTCTATGCATTGATCGCATTATACTTTCTGAATTACTTTTAGGATAATGCTAAGGAGGTTAAAATTTTAAACCAAATCATAGGTCACCAATAAGAAACAACCACGTTAATTGACACGTAACTAATAGTCTAATCATCTAAAACTACATCACTTGGTTTACAAATTTGATTTAAAAAATTTAGTCTCCCTAACATTACCCTTTCTTTCATAAGACATTAGATAACAAGTAGGGATGACAATTCAAATCGTTAAACCCGATAACCATGGATAACCGCCTAAATGGAATGGATTTAGGGATGAAAATTCGGTTATATTTCGGATATGGTGAAAAACCGAAAATATTATTCGGTTATTGACACACCTCGACCTGGAATGTCCACCTGGACTCCGAATCAAACTGTGATGGCTGTCACCAGGAGGGTGACAAAGCCAGAAAGTGTAGTGATGTGGAAAAGTGAGTAAATTTAAACCAAAGTGTGCCTAAATGTGAGAGTGCACTTGCGAGTAGGAATGAACCCAATTCACACATGATGTCAAAGCATAAGTAAAGTACAGTAGAGGGAATTGAGAATTATACCATTGTAGGTAATCTCTAGTACTAAGATTGGCCAAGAATTATCGTCAATACGAAAGCTTGGCTGCACTTGGAAGGGCGATAAACAAGGGTGAGTGGGCCTGAAAATAAAGTTTAGTCAAACCTTTTGAAAACATAATAACCCATCACTGTAAAACAAGTATAGTTTTCAAAATATACATACTATGTATGGTAAGAAAATACTTACCGTAATCTGCAATATCTCAAGAATTCAATACGGTACCATATATTGTAAATAGCACATGATATCCAAAATCACATAATCTCGCATAAGAAAATGTAACATATCGATTGCTCATCAATCTATTCTAGCACACAAGTCAGAGACGCCTAATACGACATGTACGACTGAACTGATGCTTATCAACCTATGTTAGCACACGAGTCGAAGTTGCCTAATGCGATTTGTATGACAGGACTGGGTGTAATCATAATATAAGCTCTAGTGCTACAATCACGTGAAAACTAGCACTATGCATGGTCACATACGAGTCAGAGTTGCCTAATACAACATGTACGACAGGACTGGCATCTACTTGGATCCAAGGCGAACGTGCGGTGCGGATGTGAATATACACATGAAAGACTGGCTCTAGCCATGGGCGAGCACTAACACCAGGTGCAGCAATGATGAACAGACTACATAAATATAAGATTGCCATAATGATTCACTAATTCTAGTCCACATAATAATATTCATAACCGTAAACTTAATTAAGGCATCAATAATAATACGCATACATGTGCATTTGTAGCATAATGTCATAATTTCTATCAATGTGCTAAGTCTTATAAACGTCACGCTATACTAGGCGTATTGTAGAAAACTCTTTATGAAATGTATAAATGGAAACTAACAAGTATATTTATATACTGTATAAAAGAAAAGACTCACTCACAGATATTTGCGATGTCATAGCAAGCGCCTCCGATAGTAATTGCACTTAAGCATAATATTGGGACTCGTTAGCAAAACTCAACTTAAACGATTGAATTTAGGAAAATGGAGTGTGAATTTAGAATCAGTGCGTCGAAATATGCTAAGAAGGGATCTAGGAAATTTTTGTAAAAGGTCAATGAAAAGTTAACGGTCAACCCTAAAAGTCAACCGAGACGTTCCGATGGTCAATTATGTTAAAACTTTAGTATTTCACTAAATGGATGTCAAAAACGGACTCAGGGCGTCGAAATTAGCCTATGAGGGTTTTCAAGGAAAATTCGAAAAAGTCAACACAAGGAATATTCCAGAGAATATTCCACCTATTTAAAACTAGGCCGGGCCAGATCCTGGGTTTGGATCCAGATCTGGGTCGAGGGTCTGGGTTTCCTCTTCTTTTTTCTCTACTTCTTCTCCGGCCAGTTGCCGCTGCAATCGTCCGAAATCTAGGAATAGAGTGGTCTCAGACTACAACTAACCAAAACTTCACACAATGATTCGAATAGTACCATTGGTTTCCTCGGTCATTGCCGGATTCCTCGCTGAAAAATGGAAATTTAAGAACAGACATAAGCAGTTAAAACCCTCAGTTTTCAACTCAAAAACCACTCAAATATCAAGATAATGTCATTAGAAACCCAGAAAATTCCAAATCAAGTCAAGCTCACCTCAGTCTTAACGGGTTCCGAGTTAACTCACCTGGGAAAATGGTGGTGGTTAGGCTCGGCCAAGCTGTTGCCGTGCAATGAGGTAGACAAGGTCCAGATGTGGTCTCAACTCCTAATGTTTTTGTAAAGGGAAGGTGAAGGTGGTGGTTATCCGTGGTTTGCCAGGGAGATATGCGAGTGGTGATGGTGGTCACGGTTTGCAAAGGTGACTCACCTGGGTTGATGGTAGGTTGTGATGGCCTATGTTGCTGCACCTTATGTGCAGTGCACATGGATTAGAGAATGAGAGTTATTTGGTTTACAGGGAAGAAAGAGTCTGGAATAAAGAGAGAAAGAAATGAGGGATGGATTTCATGGCAGTAGGCGGTGGTTGTTCTATGATAGGGGATCTCGCCGGAGTGGGCGAGTGGTTGTGTTTCATTATCTCTACCAAAACTGATAAATGAGGGAGAAGCAGAAGAAGAGAGTGTTAGGTCATCTCCAACCGAAGAGTCTAAAGGGCCAGAGGACCAAAAATAGCCCGAAAACCATCTCTAACATAGGGCTAGGCCAGAGGGCTCATGGACCCAACGAAATCTGAAAGGGTCAAAGGGCTGGCCCCTTCCACCCAGCCAGCCAGCCCCAAGCTAGCCAGAATTTTGTGTAAAAGTGCCAGATTTCCTATCTAATATAACTGACAAGAATAGTAATTTGAATATAAATGGCATCGCAGGAATCAGTTTGACTCGACGGAATCATGTCGGTTATAACCAACATGAATAGTAATTTGAATTGCAATCGTGTCGGTTATAACCGACATGAATAGTTTAAAATTTTGAATACAGCGGCTAGCTGACTGCAGCTAGCCGTTGCCTTACATTTATTTATTTATTTTTTGTTATGAATTGAAACCTTTTTTTTTTCTATAAATACCTAAGTTATTCCTACACCATTTCTCACATAATTTTCACCCTTGCATACTATCTCACTTCATTCTATTTCAAATTTAAGTTGTAGTTTTTAAATTTAAGTTGTTGTTTTTAAATTTAAGTTGTTGTTTTTAAATTTAAGTTGTTGTTTTGAAATTTAAATAATAAATTATGTCTGGCCCTCGGTTGGAGACGATTTTTTGTGACAAGGCTAAAACGAGCCATATGACCCTTTGGCCCTCGGTTGGAGACAGAGGCAACTATGACCATGTACTGTTCATTAAAATATTAATATTTTGGAGAGACAGAGGGCTAAAACGAGCCCTCTGACCAGCCCTCGGTTGGAGATGGCCTTAGTGTTGGAAGTATGCCCACAAAGCCACTCATTTGATGTAATAGCTTTTTGGAATACTTAATGTATTAAACTTTTATATGTTTAATGAAAGGCAAAGCTTATTGTTAATCACTATTTATTGTATCATGTGTTTAAGTAATAAGCGAATCCAAGGGATGTATTTGATCTAAGAGACAAGTGATCTAAGTGAGTTAGATTATCGAGACCATTCTCTTATGTTCATTCCTAAAACGTTCCTAGCCATAGGATTGCCAATTGGGTATTGACAATCCGTTAAGGTTAGTATGTGTTATGTTGACTCAAGCGTGAGTATGACTAGTCTCAAGTCATTTGGTGTTGGACACTAAGACAAACACATAGGTGCTCGAAAGAGTAATCGAGTACACTGAACAACGATCGAAAGAGAGTTCAAACATACATGTCATGTAAGAACTCGAAAGTTGCAATATGCAAAGTAGTCATTTGACCTGAGGCATCATAGATGTCTAATGGTTAGATCCTTGATCTTTGATCATGTCAACGGCATTCCATCGGAGTGTCCACGGCATTGTTGGGGTCAAGCTATCTAGTCATGTAGGCATATGAATGCACAACAAGGGATCTCTAATTCCATGGTGGAAGGAGTATACTCTAAGATATGATTCTAAAGTCTTTGGCCAAAGCATATGAATATGACTTAGGAAGTTTGTTCCAAATCATATTCACGGGAATCATATAGATATGTATCACATTGGATAGTAGACATGAAACAAACTATCACTCAAACAATGTGATTAAGAGTATTGTATTAGAGAATGACCGTATTGCATTGTAGTTGTAACTGGATAGGTTCTCCAACCAATTCTACTTAGCTTGGGTAACCATGACATACTGCTAGGTGTCACTCATGGTTTGTGGAAGCCCTAATGACTAGCAAACACTAATCATAAAGGGAGAATTGAAATGTGGTTTCAATTCACAATCGATCGTTAAGAGTAACAATCGCCCACTACCTCGCTAATTGGAACCTAATGGATCGTACACCGAGTAAGGGCGATAGTGAAGAAATTAAATGAAATGGATATGCAATTAAATGGTTTAATTGAAGAATGGTCAAGATTAATTAATTAGTTAATTAATTATACGAAAGGTTCGTATTGGGCTTTTAAGTTGGTTTTGGGTTTCGGGGCCCAAAAGAGTTTTGGTCCATAAGGCCCATTATGTTTAAGTTGTATGACAACTAAAACAAAATGGGCAATAAGCCCAATCACAACATATAGGCCGGCCATGGTGAGGAGATGGTGAAAGTTTGCTTAATTGCAAGTTTGCCACTCACCAAGGAAAAATGTTATAAAAGCAACTTTATAGCTATTTTCTAATTAGGGTTTTCTTTGAGGCAAAGAGGTGAAACATTTTCTCTCTTTCTCTCTACAAAGAGGCCGGCCACTTAGGGAGATTAATCTAGCAATCTCTTCTTCCCTAAGTCATCCATTTCATCTTCACACTTAACCCTTGGTGTGCAGACTTAGAGACACCAAATCTTTGGTGTTTTTGAAGATCTTTTCCTTACATCCTCAAGGACCAAAGGAGCACAAAAGGAGAAGGAAATCACAAGCAATATCCAAGGAGCTTGGAGGTGACTTGAAGGCCCTCCACTTGGGTGAATCCCTTGTGTAAACAAGGATGAGCTTCAAGGGTAAAGAAACTCTAAATCTTTACTTCTCTTTAATGTTGTTAAAGAGTTTATTGGTTCACCATACACTAGGCTTTGAAAGTCATGGGTTTTATGAATTGTTTTTTAATGCATGCCTACTTTAAAGTGTTAATAATTTGCATATGTATTCAAATGTTCTTACTTGTTCTTAGCTAGGAAAAAAATTTTCCTTCACTTAGGTGAGAGAGATGAAAGTCTAAGAGAGTTTGAAAGAAAGAAAGAGAGAGAGAGAGAGAGAGAGAGAGAGAGAGAGAGAGAGAGAGAGAGAGAGAGAGAGAGAGAGAGAGAGAGGAATGAGAGTGACAGAGAGAGAAGGTTAATCCCATAAAAATGGGGGACACGGGAGTGAGGGAGGAGTGGTGTGTGGGCCCCATGTGGCTCACAAAACAAGACACAAAAATATCTCCTCAATTGAAATTACCAAATCGCCCTTCATGTTCGTAAATCCGTAAAATCTTCGTCCTAGCTCCAAATTTGATTCCACTTGCTCCTACGCGTTTGTATCGTCGAGTACTTTGAGAATACGGTAAAATAGTAGCTCGTACGCGTCCCGAAATAATGGTCAATTGAACTAATTAATACATTTTTGGTATTGACGAAGACGGATATAACCGTTAACCATTAATGGGGAATCTGGTACCTGGTGGGTATGGTTATGGATAATCCCCGATGGTTAATTTGCAGTTATAGATATGGTTAATTGTCATAGTTATCGGGATGGATATAGCATTTTCGTCCCCAAACCACACCATTGTCATCCATAATAACAAGATTAAGGAAACCATTTAGCACGATACGCAATATACCTGATTATGCACGTCTCCTAGATCAAACTCCAAGAGCTATCTTTATATGCGCACTAGAGACAATGTGAAAAAGAAAGAAAAACCCCAATTTCCATTTATTATCGTTTTTTTTTTTTTTTGTCAAACGATAGATTTTGTTAGATTAGATGTTAGATTAGTCACCGATAAGGTTCGAACCCACGCCATCATGCAAGGACGCAACACCTTTCCACATTGTGATAAATGATCACTTGCTTCCATTTATTATCGTTCACTAGTTTAAATTGAATCCTATAGATGGAACTTTGAGTGCAGTATACATCCTTCCAAATTTGAACAAAGGGTGTTGAAATTATTACTTGTCTGGAAAGGTTTTCTCAAACTAAATAAACACAATTTAAAGAAACCTTTTCAAATGCCTTGCAAATCATGGTTCCTCTTTTACTTGTTTTGTTCAGTGGGAGTCTCCTCCTGATTTCATTTTTCTATATTATCATCGTCATTATGTAGGGTTTCCACACTACCACTTTAGATAGGTTATCTTTTGTTGGGCTTCTTATATTTTGTATTGGTTATTGGAGGTTTTGTTTTATATATATGGTGGTTAGGTTTTATGTCTCTCTTAACAGATTGTATTTTCTTTCCTTTTTAATAAAGCTACATCATTATCACTTCCTATTATAGCAATGTTGGAGTGAAATTGGCTTTGTGGTTTTACCAGAAAAAAAAAAAGAAAAACCTTTTCAAATGTTAAGATCGGAAAATGGACAAATTGAGAATTCGTCCATCACATGAACCTACGGAAGGCTTTAACATGCAACTACTAAAAACTAGATAGTTGTCACCCAACGGTACAATACACGCGTAATCTTTGAGAAGGAGTTCACCTTGCATGGTTCTCTCAGCCGTACAAGTGGGTTCGACAGAGGCATCTGCCAGCTAATTCACACTTATAACAGAGCGTTAGCAAGCTTGTTCTCACGACTCTAATTACTCTCTTTTCGGAAACATAGCCAGGATTTGAAACTCTGGTGGGTTAGCTGGATATCTTAGATCGAGAGATCATACGACAGGCCGCAGAAACAGATGTGTTGTAGTACTAGTGCAGTGCAAGGGTTGAAGCCAGTGATGATGATGCTGGTGGTTCAGACGGCATATGTAGTGATGAATATATTTTACAAACTAGTAGCAGAGGTTGGAACGAATTTCACCATCCTTATTGCCTACCGTAACCTGTTTTCTGCAGCCCTAATGCTTCCTCTTGCTCTTACATTTGAAAGGTTCATCAACGATCATGATCTCTTCCAAATTGATATATGATAACGCTGTCTCTCTCTTTCTGTCTCTCTCATTTCTTTCTCTCTCGTTTATTTAGCTAACGATCATGCTTATTTAACTCATAAACTAACAGGAAGAGCAGACCCAAACTTACATTAGATATCCTTGTTCATGGTTTTATCTCCGGATTATTGGGGTAAGAATGCTAAAACACATTCAAAAGTTATTGATTTTCCTTTATGTTTCTTTATTAATCAGATATCTCAATCGTTTTATTGGATTTATTTCCTAGTATGTTTTTTTTTTTTTTTTGCTCTTGTATATATAAGTACCTCCGAGATAATAAACAAGAATTTCTAGCATTAAAGTTAAGTTTTGACGTGTTTTAATTAACTAATGTATTTAAAAAAAGATGCATTTTTAATCCAATTTTATAAAATCTTAGCTTTTAAGTTTTTTTACAAACACCCACAATCGTAACTTCTCATCTGATCATGCTTGCACTAACCAAAACATTCAAAGAAAAAATAGGGCAATGATTTTCACACTCTCGTTTTCATCTTCTGTTGCAATTATCTACTTTTTTTTATTGTCCCTTGAGTTTTTATTTTTATTTTGTTATTTTAAACAAATGTACAAATTAACGCCTTTATATATGTTGAATTATTTGCAGGGCAACATTGACACAAAACTTTTACATAGAGAGCTTAGCCTTAACATCAGCAACGTATGTCGTAGCCTGCAGCAATCTTGTTCCAGTCATCACCTTCATTATAGCACTATGTTTTAGGTACTTGTACACAGAAGTAATTAAGTAATTAAACCGCAACTTTAGATTTTCGAATGTGGCTCAATCATTAATTATTTCTGAAAAAACTCATTTAACTTGACTAAAATGAAAATTTTGGTAAAAATTAAATCTCAGAATTGAGAGGTTAGCACTTGGGACACATACAGGTAGGGCAAAAGTTGTGGGGACACTCTTGTGTATAGGAGGGACAATGCTCTTCACCTTCTACAAAGGCAAACATATTGGCATCTGGTCAACACACGTTAATCTTTTACGCAACTATTCACATGAAAACAGTCGCGTTGCTTCATTGCACAGACACACTCGCACTCAATCGTTGGGCTCGTTCTTGGCACTTTGCAGTAGCACCTCCTTTGCATCCTGGTTGATATTTCAGGTTCAAATTTATTAATTAATTAGTATATATTATGTATATCTATATAATAGTAGCCGTGCATGCATAAATTAATGCATGTGATTTGTTTAATTTTGTGTTTTAATAAAACTTGGTATATATACAGACGAAAATGACTAAGAAATACCCTTGCCAATACTCAAGTACGGCTCTGATGTCTGTCATGGCATCAATCCAGTCTGTGGCTTTTGCCCTTTGCAAGGAGAGGGATTGGAGTCAGTGGAAGTTGGGCTGGGATATCAAACTTTTTACTGCTGTGTATTCGGTAAATATGACTAATCTCCCATTACAATATTCCTTGCTATCTTTTAATAAGTGAAAAGCCACGTTAACTTTGTCAGCTATAAGCACTTATTTCTTCGCACCATGCATGCATGCATGCATGTACCAGTTTGTCAAGGCTAGGTTGAGCCGACAACTAAATTGTATTCCACACCTGTGTTTTGTGATGCAGGGAGTCGTTACTACTGGATTGGTACTGACTCTAACCGCATGGTGTGTACGAATGCGAGGGCCACTGTTTGTGTCAATTTTCAACCCACTTGGCCTTTTGCTGATAGCCCTAGCAGCGACTTTCTTGTTAAATGAAAAGTTATATTTAGGAAGGTACGTGGCTATACCCCGAATTGTGGAAGTTTCTTCAACATGCTCACTAATCCTTATTGAAGAGTGCATAGAACTTCTATGTCAATATATATACGACACATAAGTGAGGGTTCACAAAACTGACACGCATATATTTATATGATTATTGATTATTTTATTATCCTTGTTCTGGTTAAATTATAAAAGGAAAATAATACAAAACTACATGAGAAGTTATATTTTTAATGTCTATATGTATGTATTTTGTTATGCACTGCAGCATATTAGGAGGGACTCTAATTGTGTGTGGATTATACATGGTGCTGTGGGGTAAAAGCAAGGAGATGAAGATGATGACTCAACAGACACAACAGCCACCGCTTGAAGATCAGTCCCATTCCATTGACATTGCATTAACATCTCCAGTTAACAGTGCTGCTACTTGCGATATCGATGATCTATCAATCTCAACTCCTCCGATAAATGGACTCAAAGAAAACGTTGAGCATTAAGTTAAAACTTAATAAGAGGATCGGAAGAATACTGGCTCCAATTGTGTACTATTTTACCTATCGATTAATAAACAACAAAAACAAAAGTGCTATTCTGCTATCCTTATGAATCCAACCTAGCTATTAACTCCTTATAAATTGCCTTAGTTTTATAAACAGGCCATATACTGCACGAGCGTGCCAACACAACTATAATTTTTGTTCACAATTTTACAAACAAAACTAGAAAATTTTGATAGGACAAAATATAAGATTGATACGTGAACCAAGAAAAGCTTGATGGAATGATAAAATCGAATAGTGATATGCCCATCAAGGAATTCCGACCTGTAAGCGGTTGCACACCATCATGCTTTAACAGGCCGTCATACAAGATGGTACACCACATGTCCCTATATAAATAGTGGGTTATGTGTGTTAAAAGGTTAATAACTTAAAAATTCAAATTTTCCACCACTTGCATAAAAACACGTGATATATCATCCGTGTTCCCGTCATAACCAAAAATTTCTCTAAGCCCTCCTATTCAGTTCAAGACACGTGTTATAAAGCTTCCACCTCTACTTCCTTTGAATTCGATATTGGTCTATTAATTGTTCAAGAAGATTTTCTAGTACGGTTGTAGCAAATTATGTAAACTACATCAGTTCCATGTTAATTAAAACACATAACTTTACTTATATGGAGAAGTTGGCATGACGAACTATTTGACACATTTCGACCCTGATAGACATCAAACTAGGAGTAGAAATCACTAACTTGATAACGTAACATCACCAAAACGAAGACAAAGTCATAGGTAATAAATTAAAGAAGTGAATAAATTTGAACTGAAAAGCTCATACTTCTTGAATATGAAAAATTATCCTGGAAGTCACTAAAACAACCTCCTCACTTGGGATCACACAAGGGTTCAACCTCCTTATTATCACATCAATTCAGAGCATAATTAGTGCATACAATAAAATAGGTGCAACTTTTTCATCTTCAATTATGCTTTGTTGTGTTTATCACTTTATTGTATTTTACGTGTATATACATTACAATTAGAGAATTTATCAAAAATTCATCACTTATATTTTTAGTCACGGTTGGACAATGATATTTAGACCGAATAATTAATCGGTCGATCACTAAAAAATCTAATCGAATTGTCTCGAGAAAAAGTGGGCTGGTCAAAAAATGTGGCATGACTAAGGCCATCTCCAACCGAAGGGTCTAGAGGGCCAGAGGGCCGAAAATAGCCTGAAAACCGTCTCCAACCGAGGGCTAGGCCAGAGGGCTCATGGGCCCCACGAAATTTGAAAGGGCCAAAGGGCCAACTGGCTGCCCAATCTAGTCGGGCTAGATTTTCATTATAATAGTATTTCTAAAAGGCTTATTATATTATGTCACATCCCCGCCCGGGGCGGATCACTTTCCGGGCCCGCTCCACCACCGTAGCACGATATTATCCGCTTTGGGCTTACCATTCCCTCACGGTTTTGTTTTTAGGAACTCACGAGCAACTTCCCAATGGGTCACCCATCATGGGAGTGACCTAGCCTCCTTCTCGCTTAACTTCGGAGTTCCTACGAAACCCGAAGCCAGTGAGCTCCCAAAAGGCCTCGTGCTAGGTAGAGATGGGATTAGAGGATCCACTTCCCTGGGTGATGTGGGATGTTACAATCCACCCCCTTTAGGGGCCCGACGTCCTCGTCGGCACACACGCGGCTATGGTTAGGCTCTGATACCATTTTGTCACATCCCGGCCCAGGACAGACCACTTCCCAGGCCCGCTCCACCACCGTAGCACGATATTGTCAGCTTTGGGCTTACCATTCCCTCACGGTTTTGTTTTTGGGAACTCACGAGCAACTTCCCAATGGGTCACCCATCATGGGAGTGCTCTGGCCTCCTTCTCGCTTAACTTTGGAGTTCCTACGGAACCCGAAGCCAGTGAGCTCCCAAAAGGCCTCGTGCTAGGTAGAAATGGGATTAGAGGATCCACTTCCCTGGGTGATGTGGGATGTTACATATTAGCACCCCATAAATTGTTGAATAAACCTCACATACTTAATACACTCCACATTTACTTTTTCAATTAAAAATTATCATAATACACCCCACTTCCTTCCCCATAATACCTTCACACCCAACATTCTTAATATACACCTTACATTTTCTACACACACCCCACATTTTTTATACACCCCACATTTAGCAAATCTTATAAGACTCATTTTTAATTTTGCCAAATGATTTCAAACCATCTGAACGTTAGTTTGCCGAATGATTTCAAATTGAATGATTTGAAAAAATGTTTAGGTTCATTTGAACGTTTTTCAATAACAAAAATAATGATTTCAAAGCTTTCGAAACACCGATTTCGTGTTCCATTCATCAAAAATAATTTTTCTCAATCCACATGTTTGTAGTTTCATTACTTAGGGTTTTATTCAACAATGGAGGGTGAGAGGGGTTTTGATAGTTGAAGGAGATAAATAATACTTTAAAAGTGATTTGGGGTGTATTTATAAAAATTTTATTATTTTTTAAACCTAATAAGGTCAAAATTGTCATTGCATAATAGAGTAAATAAGTCATTAATATTAAATTTTAATGTGGGGTGCATTCAACATTGTGTGGGATGCTAATATAAAAAGCCAAAAATTGTTTTGGTTGATTTTTTTATTGACACCTAAACTAAAAAATTTCTTAGAATTCGTACATAAACCACAACATCCCTTTTATATATCACTTGATATATCGGTTTTACCTTCTCATTATCAGTTTTACAAGAAAAACATCACTCTTAGATCTTCGTAGATCTGGTATTTTCCCATTATATATATATATATATATATATATATATATATATATATATATATATATATTTCATGGTGTGTGTGTGTATATATATATATATTCAGGGCCGGCCCAGGCCCAGTGCAGGAGGGGCAACCGTCCAGGGCCCAAAAAAATTAGGGGCACCAAAATTATTAGGGTGGTATATTTACATATGTTTTTATAAGAGTATAAATTTATAAAGTTTGATTCAAAGACACATAAATTTAACTAGAAGTGGTGGTTTGTCATTTGAAAATAATAAGGAGGTATTGGGTTCAAAACACCATGTGTGCTTATTTACTTTCCTTTTTTTACAAATTTTTTTTTTATAAGAGTATAAATTTAGAAAATTTGGTTAAAGGATCAAAAAGTTTAATTAGAAACAATGATTTTTGTTGTTTAAAATTAACAAGTGGTCCTAAGTTCGAAATGCTATATGCATGTTTATTCTTTTCAATTTTTACAAATTTTTGTTTGGTTGGTAATTTATTTTTAGTTACTATCTAGTAGCTATGTGGGTTGTTATTTTTAAATATTCGTTTTAATTCAAGTCTAATCTTCAACAAAGAATAATACGTAGACCAAATTTGCAAATTATATGACGTGTCATCAAAATGTTTAATTTAGTACCCATTCATTAATAATACATATTAATTAAAGATTCGAAAACATCATTATTTTTTAGTCCAGTATTGACAAGTTTAGTAAATAAGAAAAAAACACATCACGATTTATTCAAAAACACATTCAAAGTTCAAATGGAAAACAAAACTCATCATCTATCTACTTGTAAGCCCGCAGTTTTTTTGTTTCCCTCTCTCAATACAAAATAAATTAGTCTTTCTGTGTTTCTAAATTATTGAGTTTAAAGTGTTTTTCTAAGTATAATTTTTTCGATGTCTTATGTGTGAAAATAAATAATTTTTTTACATGAAGTTAGGGCATTTTTTTTTACGTCGCCCCGGGCCTCAAAAATCTTTGGACCGGCCCTGTATATATTTCATGTAGTGTGTGTGTGTGTGTGTGTGTATATATTTCATATAGTATATTTATATAACTATCTGCAGTTTTAGTTTTTGGTTTTCTTCGTTTGCAGGAATGTTTAGTTGTTGGACTTTCAGGCATGAATACAAAATTAAACTTTAAACCTAAAATGCTGCGTATGAAAATTCGAGGAAGGCTGTAGGTATTTCCCACATCTCATCTCATTTCACGAACGAACAAAAGTGACATGAAGAAAGGAAATAAAAGTGTAAACAAGATCAAAAAAGGAAATAGAGAAGTCGACTTTTCGAACCACGTACTTTGTAACCGAAATATACAAAAAATAGTTTACCATTTTCCTAAAAAAAAAGAAAATTCTATATGTACTCTTGAAATAAATGGTGATGATTCGTTTTTTTTTTCTTTTTTTAATTAGTGATTTTCATATTTTATCTTGATAATTAAATAGTTTTATTGGACAAATAATTAAAATAGTTATCAACCTGTCATGATGCTATCACACACGTGTAGGGTTCCAACAATTCATGATAGTAAAAAATGGCCTACTGCCCTAGTGGCTTTTTCGCAGTTCTATTGCAAGGTCATGGCAGTTTGTAACCACTGGGGTGTCTTGTTTTAAATCAGGAAACCGACCAACGACCAGAAGTCAAGAACTATCGCAGCAAGCAAAGAAGAAAGAAGATGATGATGAAGAACGTCGTCGTAGTGTTGGTTTCGTGTGTCGTACGTCCTCTCTGGTATGGAGAATGTCGTCGTAGAATCTGCTGATGTTGGCTGCTATGCGTCTTGCAGCACTGGCTGTGTCCAAAGCGACAGTATGTTTTCTAGCTACTTAGTTACTTTTTAATGTATAAAATTATGATTAATTAGTTTGGACTTATACTTCCTGATTTAAATTATCTGTGTGTTTAACGAGTTTAGATTGCATATTAGCAAATTGTGGCATTTAGTTAGTGAATTGGAGGATTAGTGCGAAGTAGCCACGGAAATTGGATTGGTTTTCATGTTAGATTTATCGTTTAATTTAATTTCGACTGGATTGAGGAAACATAAAATAATTTCTTTTGTCAATGCATGCAATAATCTAAATTACTCTATTTTAAGGAAAGGGAGACGAAAACGAATTTCATTAAAACACTTCAACTGACATAACAAATATCTACGACGACAATCCATTATCGACACGGTCACTCATTATTATTTGTAATTTGTACGTAGTAATTCATTTGTTAATTTGGTGATTCTTTTGTGTTCGTGCAGCGAGACTTATGCAACGCTATAATTCATGTATTTGGACTTTCTTTAATGAATCTTCTCCCCCATTGATAAAAATAAATAAATAAATAAAAAATATTCAACGTTGTGATCGCAAGTTCCCAGTCTAGGTAAACCCCACCACCCTACACAACGTTGTGATCGCAAGTTCAAAATACAGATTTGTTCACGTATTATGAATAACTAAATGACATATGGTTTATATATGTTTCTAATGGCCCCTCACTTCTAGTGTACCGTTTTTTGTTCTGAGTATATTGAAATATATCTCCATTACACGCCTCCTCCATATCACATTGGAATGGATTATGGAACCAGTCGTGTTCAATGGGCCGGTTCTTGACTCCAGTATAGGCGTATACTAATTTAATATTGTTATTCACATATCCATTTTATCTTTCACACATCCTTATTAGATTTTGTCCATTGATCTTCTTCAATTCATACGATCTGACAGTCGAAAACTAAGATATGTGTTTCAGAAGTAAAAAAGAGTGTGTAGATAGCACTACCCTACTAATTTTGTTTTCCATGTATGTGCAGAATCTCAAGTTGAGCAGAATTTTCATTTTCACTTCTCACACAACCTTATTAACTTTTGTTCATTCATCTTCTTCAATTCATTGACGGTCAGATATTGAGAGGGATGTATGCGAGGTAAAAAATAAGTATGTAAATAGCACCGTCCCACGCTATTCAGTACTAAGGTCTAGTGGTATTCCTCTTCACTTGGAAGTGAGGGGTCTTAGGTTCGAATTTCGTGGATGACAAATTCGATACCAAATTAGACTGCCCATTGTATGGCTTAATTAAACTCCCACATCCCTTACGATAAAAATATCGATGTACTCAAAAAAAAAAAAAAAAAAAAAGAAAACACCGTCCCACTAATTTTGTTTTCCATGTATGTGCAGATTCTCAAATTAAGCAGCAATTACCATTTGACGACCACGTGAAGAAATAATATGTAACTTATGGTACTGGATATACCTAAGCCAGTAAATGAAAACAGCTTAACTTTGGAAACCATGCGAATTATTGTTTGAAGACCGAAATTACTTCAGTCTGAATCATGCTCATATTTTCTTCATTCCCTCTTCTTTGATATTTTCTCAATAGATTTTTAATCAAAATGGTTATTGAGATTGACATAACTTCTCATTTTGATACCTGAGATTTAAAATCGATAGAAGTGGTCCTTGAGTTTGTTCACCGTCTCTGATAATGTAAAATGACAAAAATACCCTCATTTTTGTCTAACCATTTTGGCTCATTGTTTATTAAAAGTAGGGATATTTTTATCATTTTGGTTCTTATTTAACAGAGATTTTTTTACAGAATGACCAAAATGATTGATAGTAGACAAACTCAAGGGCCACTTTCTCAAATCGAATTGTATCGCATTTGAAGGAGTTTGTTGCAATATATGCATAATTTTTTTTATCACCACCACCAATACTAAGGCATATCCACAAGCTCGAGCTGGAATAACTTACGCGTGACACATAACAACTAATATAAGTTTACGTAGAAATTTACATATTGCGCAACTACGAAGATTACTGGCAGCAAAACTCAAACCCTAGTGTGGTGACACACAAGATAAAAACCTTTCCAACTGAACCAGACCTCGTTGACAGAACTCTTTGCTTTTATTGCCTCATTGAATTCGATTTTTTTTTCTTTTCTATATAATCTTGTGGACACATTTGTTGTGTTTTTGGAATCTTGTAGTCAAATTTGTTAAAAAATGATTTTCGCACATTATTTTTATTTTTTTACAAATCGTTTTCTTCGTGGTACTAGTACACCGTTATGTGAAATAAATAAAAGAGAAAAAAGAAAGAAAAGATATAGGCCACATAACGTTTCTTTGTGGTGCACCATTTTTCTTTTTCTGCAAATCGTTTTCTTTTTCCCCAAACATTGCAGAACTTGGGAAAAGAATCCCCTCCGGATCCATTATGTGAGGATTCTAGAGATTCTTACATCTTATCCGTTCATTATGTATCGTGCGATCATTTTATCTGATATTATTTATGTTTAATTTAAAATAATAAAAATTAAATGACTTTTGACTGCACAATACACGATAAATGATTAAGATATCCCCACGTAATGGATTCGGAGATGATCATTTTTCCAGAACTTGTTTCCCTTCTCCGTCAGTCGTCAGTGAGTAGGGAGAGAAAAAGAGAAAATCAAACACCCCATTTGGTCTTCATCTTCGGCGAGTGGGAATACAAAATTCCACTCCAAAAGTATAAAATTAAATACCCAACAAAAAAAAAAAGAAGATAAAAAGATAAAAGAAAAAGAAAACTGTCTCTCCCTTTTCTTACTTCTGGTTCGTGAACTCAATTTAATGTGGGCTTTGGAGCCCAAAAGTTAGAGAGAGAGTAACAATGGTTTTTCTGCTTTTCTGACCTGACCTCCTTTTTCTTCCTCTTCTTCTGCTCTGCTTCCTCTCTTTGTGTTCTGCAGACCAACCCAGAAAAACAAAAACAGAGGAGAAGGTCGTCTGATTGTTGTTTGAGGTTGTCTTTGGTCAGCTGATGTTTGAGGTACAGATCTGTTATTTGTTTGGTTTTTCTGTTAACATTTGTAACAATTTATGGTTTTTTTCACCTGGGTTAAATGCCCAGGAAAATCACAGGGTTTAACTTTAAGTGTAAGCTGTTCAAGTTTTGTGCTTTTGTAATTCTGATGTGTTCTTGTTGCTTGCGGATCTTTGACTTTTTGTGATTAAGCCATGGAGCAGCTTTGACCAGCTTAAGCTCTCGGATAATTTGGGGGTTTTGGTCAACTGGTAAGTACCATGATGATGTTTTTGTTGTAACAAAGTTGTATTGAACAAATTATGACAAAGTAATTGTTGTCAAAGGTTGAGTCTAAATTTTGAGCCTGCACTTGTTTACTCTCGAAGTCGATGATGTAGAAATGATTTAGTAGTTTTGTTGTTCATGGTTTGTTTATGATCAATTGCTGTAAGAATCCGTTTTCCGGTTATGCTGTTTTTCAAAATATGATCTTTTGCAACCTTGCATTTCTTTCTCCACTGTGAACTTGTGATTGAATTTCGATTGTATGAAGTCAACCGGTTCTTCTAACGCCGGTATTTGTTTCTAAACTTACATGTTTACAGTCAAGTATATCATTTTTTGTAGTCTTTGTTGATGGTTGATATGGACATTCTTAGCTTGAATGGCTTATAGATCGTTACGAGCTTTTTTGGGTTCAAATTAGGGTTTGCAGTTCCAAAAACCTTTGTTACTAAAGTTTGGTTCTTTATGCTACTTTATAGCCCATATGAATCTGCCTTTCCTACTTTCCTTTTTCTTTTCGATTTTAGTTACCTTTTCTGTATCATGTTATGTTTTATTCTCTGTTAAGAAGATTGTAGGTGGCAATTGATTCACTTTCCATTTGTGGGCAGCCATATGCACAAGCTAAGTGGAAATCAGAAGATTTGAAGAAGATACGCAATTGTTTTTGGTACGCTTTACCACCACAAGAATGTCGTTCCGTAGCATAGTTCGTGATGTTCGGGATGGCTTTGGGAGCTTATCTAGACGGGGTTTTGAAGTCCGGCTGACGAGCCATCATAGAGGAAAATCTCATGGCTCGTTAAATGATTTACATGACCAGCCTCTTATTGTTCAGAACAGTCGTTGGGCTAGCCTCCCTGCAGAACTATTATATGATGTAATCAGGAGGCTGGAGGAGAGTGAGAGCACATGGCCTTCTCGAAAGCACGTTGTTGCATGTGCCTCAGTTTGCCGTTCTTGGAGGATTATGTGCAAAGAAATCGTTAAGAAGCCTGAGATCTGCGGGAAGCTTACTTTTCCTGTGTCGCTGAAGCAGGTTTTTCCTTTTAATTCATTTAGTGTGATGTGCACCATGATTTTGCGTGGAAACAATTTTTGCTTCCTGAAGTTTATAATGAAATCAAAGTTACAGAGTTTTTGTGTATGGTGCATGGAGCTTGTAATGATAATTTTTCTTAAAGCAGCTACATCATAGAATCTTGAGAGCAACACTTAACAAATAATTATTTTGTTTGGTTTTTCAGCCAGGTTCACGGGATGGACTCGTTCAATGCTTCATTAAAAGGGATAAATCCAATTTAACATATCATCTATTTCTGTGTCTTAGCCCTGGTGAGCGTCTTTTCCAACCATTTGATTGTGTTTGATTGTTCCCTCTAGTAACCTGTCAACCCATTTCTTCGATAAAATATTTCTCAATATGAGTCACATTTTATTTATTGCTATCACTGAATCCGTGTTTATTTATCAATGAATATCACATTTTTCAGACTAAACAAAAATATCTCATTTAATGTTTGTCAATTATTGAATTTCCGTTGGTCTGCTAGTCTGTTTTAGTTAAACTGCTTCGTCTTGCATATATGTGAATGTTTACGAAGTTTTTAGCTTCAAGTAGTCTTGTTATGAAATGTAGGAGTCCTTAATTAATTATGGTTGACTTGCAATACCTTGTGGTTGTGAAAGAACCATGCTGAAATGTTAAAACTAATATATCAGGTCTATATCCTTTGGCTAGTTTTCTAGCTTCATATTGATTGAGATAGCCTTTCCTTCCTTCAGTGGAGGATGAATCTAATTGGATAGGCATTTGGTGTTGATGAATACGGAATATTCATGAAAAGTCTTCGCATTCCAAATGAACCTATATTAAGTAAAGGACGATCATAGTCAGAATGAGTGTTCATGATGATCCAAACCTCTTCTCAAAACCTATATTATAACACCCATTTCCTTCCTCATTTCACATTCCTATTATTCACCAGTTAGTTTGAAAGAGAACCCACACTTAGAGTGAGAAGAAAGAGTTAAAATTTAATAAACCGTCTTGAGATAATCCAAGAGAGGACTTGGTATAGGAACTTTATTGGAATTGTTTATTGTTGTACAATTATCGTGCACAGTGAAATATTTTGGTTCTGTTGCCCGTCAACATAGGTTTAAAAGCTGAACTGTTTATATTCTTCTGTCTCTAAATCACTTGCATACTTGCTACTGCTTACCTATTTAAATCACACAAAGGTGGGAAAAGTTCGGTCCAGGGAATACCAAATCATTTACTGACTCACACTAGGCGTCATCTTTACCAACAGCCTTTTGGGCAACGAAGGCAGTATACAGCTGACTGACCAGCTGGTATTGATGCTGAGCATGTCAAGCTCTATCTGGAATTTTATCGTCCAACTCTCAGATTTTGTAGATCTTGAGAATGTCAATTGAACTTTCCTACTATTTGTTTTGTATTCTTTTCGTATGATACTAATGTTATTCATTAGCAAAAGTTTATGGGTTTCCTGGTAGTAATGTAGCTAAGAGAATATCTAATGATTCTCTTCCCGTTTCATGTGTTCAATATAATAGTTTGCATCCCGATTTCATCAGTGAAAAGAAGTTAATAGTGGTGATAGCATTAATACATGAATGTAAAGTTGATTTAAAGGTGGCTTGAGTAATGGTGTGGTGTGGTGTGGTGTGGAAAAGCTTTAGCTTGCCAAGGTTTTACATGGTTAGAAACTTATGGTTTGTAAAAATGTTACTTTAGGTATTACATTTTTTGTAATGTTTTCTTTTACTTCATTATAACATAATAATGGCGAACCCTAAAGGTATGTTTGGGCGAGGGCCTTCCAAGTCCCAAGGGATTTAGGCCAAGTGAGGAAGAAATACACTACAAACATTATATAGGAGGGATTCGAAATGCACTACATGACCAATACAAAGGTATGTAGAAGGGATTTGTAAATGACTCCGTCCAAGTAGTCATCTGCAAATCCCTGTAACATGCCTTTGTGATGCTCATGTGGTGCATTTTTAATTCCGCTTATCTAACATTTTGTAATCCATTCTTTACTAGCTTGGCCTTAATCCCTCTGGTTCTGTAAGTCCCTCACGTAAACATAGAGTAGTGTCAACAACAACAGCAAACTTCTAGATCAGGAATAGAGTTGGATGTTTATAATGCATCTCGATGCATGTTTTGGTCTTTTTAGCATGAAAAATTACAATAGGTAGGTACTACACCAGTATGAAACATGCAACAACTTAAAGGTCTGCAAAATTAATAGATAAGTTAAATACTGGCGTACAAATGCACCATCTTTGTCAGACATTGATTCCACTATAAGTGTCCGAGAAATCTTGGGTCATATGCTATTTCAACATATTTTAGAGGTGCTTTCAAGATTCTTAGATTATGTTTACTATTTTTTAGTAATGAATAGTTATGCTGGCTTTCTAGAGATTAGGCCCATAAATGGTTCCCCATTATGTAAAGTTTACCTTTTGGCTTCATAGTTTAATTCTTTGTTTTATTATGTCTCGAATTCTGCAGCTTTGCTAGTTGAGAATGGGAAATTCCTTCTTTCTGCAAAGAGGACTCGAAGAACTACTTGTACAGAATATGTTATCTCTATGGATGCTGACAACATCTCTAGATCAAGCAGCAGTTACATTGGAAAGTTAAGGTAAGAACTTGACGCAAAGACACCGGAAGCCTATTTTCAATTCACAAGCATACATGATTAAAGTAATATATAGTTTTTCTCATTTCTCAAACGAACAGTTGGTATGATATCTATTTATTCTAATCCTCTTATTATTAGTTAGTTTTTCTTTTCTTTCAAAGAGCTCGTTTTGCTTACTATGGAACTCCATTGACATTCTTCCTTCAGTGGAAGCTTTGCCAGATAGAATGAATAGATTTGGTATAACCTCTCTTAGTAATGCAAACAATTTTTTCTATTCGGAAGACAAATATTGCTCTGTGTAGGGGAATGGATGCATGCATATGGAAGTGAGGCCTTAACATTGTATATTTGTTGTTATGAAATTCCGTTGTGATGTGCCGAGATGAATTAATGTAAAGCATAGTTAGATGTGTCTTCTATTATGTAGTACTATTAGGGATGGCTATGACGCGAATGGACTTGCAAGAAAAGAATAGTTGATCTCGTAGTGTGATTAATCATTTATTATTTTACTGGCGTATACGACCGATAGAAAATCTTGTTTTGAAGTATTCAAGTTTTGTTTCTTTTCCCAGGTCAAACTTTCTTGGCACAAAATTCATTGTATATGATACGCAGCCTGCATACACTTCTGAACATGTTCCCCCACCAGGGCGGTCAAGCCGTAGATTTAATTCCAAAAAAGTCTCACCAAAAGTCCCGACTGGCAGCTATAACATTGCTCAGATAACATATGAGCTAAATGTGCTGGGCACTCGCGGTCCTAGAAGGATGCATTGCATCATGCATTCTATCCCGGTCTCATCTCTTGATGCAGGAGGTACTGTCCCTGGCCAACCAGAACTCCTTACCCGAGCCCTGGAAGACTCATTCCGAAGTATCTCTTTCTCAAAGTCTCTTGACCACTCAGTAGAATTCAGCAGTACACGATTTTCTGAAATTGATGTACCCCGAGATGATGAGGATGGCAAGACAAGACCCTTGGTTTTGAAAAACAAGCCCCCACGATGGCATGAACAATTACAGTGTTGGTGCCTGAACTTCCGAGGCAGGGTAACTGTTGCTTCTGTTAAGAACTTTCAGTTGATTGCTGCTACTCAGCCTGCTGCTGGTGCACCTACTCCATCACAGCCAGTGCCGCCAGAGCTCGACAAGATACTCTTGCAGTTTGGCAAGGTTGGTAAAGATATGTTCACGATGGATTATCGCTATCCCTTATCTGCATTTCAGGCTTTCGCTATCTGCTTGAGCAGCTTTGACACGAAATTGGCTTGTGAATAGAAGAGAGTAAGTGGACGGTGGTAAGCAGAAAACACCGTCGACAATCACTCTCTTTCTCGCCTTTATCTTCACTTTTTTCCTGCTCTTGTTTGCGTTTGCGTTACTTAGGGTAGGAAATTGTCTGTTTTGTTCTACAACTCAATTGCTACCCTAATAACAAAAGGTGTAACAGCATTTTAATCTCAGATCTTTAATGTTGCCTTGAGTTTCTGCCAATTAGTTCATAAATTGTCACCCGCCTTCTGGTCTGTAGTTTCGTGTTTTCTTCGCTGTCAAACGTTTAGTTATACTTTGATTTTGCCAACCTGATTGCTTGTGAGAATGTGAAGATAAAAAGTTCTATATCGGTGAAGGGAGAAACCTTGTGAGAGCTTATAAGAGATAGGTCGTCCTCATATTGCCATTTAGTTTTATGGTAGAACCTTAACTTTCTTCATGGTATCAAAGCAGGTTGTTCTGCATGTGGAGCATAACAGCCACACATTTGGCTTGAAATTTTGCCACACATGAGAGGGGGTGCTTGAGAATGTAAAAGTAAGAGTCTTACATTGGTCTCCTTATAATCTTTTGGGTGTGGCTTAGCTCGCGTTATTATGTGGTGGCGAAAGGCGACGGGTGGTCACTGGTCGCTCATGACCCCTTTGAAGGTGGTGGATGTCACAATCATGTCGTTGGGAGGGATGGCATTCTGGTAGTGATGGTATTAAGGTGTAGTTTTGGTAGGCTGTCAACTGCATTGCATTTGTTGGCATATAATTTTCACAATTAAATGCCAATTTCCTTTTAAATTTTGTCAAACAATCAATTTTTCACAGCACTGCGATGCATGCATGATTTGGCAAATAATTTTAGTGGATGTCCAACTCAATTCGACCAGATTAAAAACCTACTATTATCATCTGTTTTAATTAATTAATTGTTGTTGACCTATTTGATTGAACGATCTTAGGGTTTAGAGAGAGAGGGTTGGTGGCAATTAGAGAGAGGAGAGAGTGATTTAATTGTGAGATGTGTTCGTATTATCTCATTGTGCGTTTATTTATAGTAGTAGAATAGGCAAAAACTTTTCCCTTTAGGATTACAACATTTAATAGGTAATCAATTCCTAATAGGAATATAAGATACATTCACATATCTATTAGGATTTACACAATCACATTCATATTCTAAATATGGTTGCAACACTCCCCTTTGACTGTGTAAATACTCAATAAACCATCGCATTAGATCTTCAGCAGATAAGGTTGAATAGTTGATGAAGACATCAGCACAACGGGTGAACACGAGTCTCAAATTTAAAAATGTATGCATTTTAGTAAAACTCACAAAACTTCGCTATGGTAAAACCCAAAGCATGAGAAAACCCATAGACTAAGGAGAAAAGTGAGAAGTATGCATAATGTCTAAAACAAACGTCAAACATGACGAAAGTAGTGAACTCAATAGAGTATGATCATCCCAAGATGGGTGCCTCGTTAAAATCTTGTTAGGTAGCAAAAATCCAGTGGGAAAAATGCTCATAATCGTAGAAAAAATAGTACATTAAGGTCATGTGAGTATGCTTCTAGATACTCCCTCTAAGTTAGACATAATTTCTAAATAAGAGAACTACAAGCGATTCAACTCAGATAATTTACGTGTGAAATCCCGACCCCAGAATTTCACTATTCATTACGTATTTCGTCATTTAAATCCGTATTTCACGATTACATTATTTTTATTAGTTATTTTTAATTCTGTTAATTTTGGGAATTAAATCGAATAGTTTCAGGTTTGAACTTTCGTAATTAGTCTTTAAATTCATTGACATTCGAGGTCACAAGTAACGTTTTCAAATAGGTCTTGAAGCCATGAGCGCATAGGCGAAAGCCGTTTGCGAGTCCGGGTTATAACGGTATAGTTACGGAGTTTGAAGTTGTGATACTATAGATTTTAGGAATTATTTAAACTCTCACTTTGTGGGAAAGAGGCCCAATCAGATATTTGGGTTAAGGAACCAATCAGTTAGAAGAGGAAGGGGACCAATCAGATTTTAGAGAGGTTGGGCAGCAGCCAATCAAAGGGAAGGAAAAAAAAAGGGTAAATTACAAAGTAGCCCCTCAGGTTTTAGATCTATTACAATCTCATACAACATCTTTAAAACATTTCACTTTTATACCTCACGTACTATTTTATTTCAAAATAATACTTCCGTTACATTTTCCATTCATTGATCCGTTAAATGCTGACGTGACTGCCACATTTGTGTCACGTGGCAAAAAAAATAATTTTTTAATTTTTTTATAAAAACCTAAATCTTCTAAATATAAAAATAAAAAAATAAAAATAAAAAACCAAAATAAAAGTTGAAACCCGCAACCTAGCAAACCCACTTTCCCCCCTTCCCAGCACCTCCCTTCCCCACACCCTCCCCACATCTCACCAGAACCATTTCCCCCTTACCCCCCCCCTCTGGCGGCAGACCCACACCCACGACTCCATTACGCTCCTCTGCCATCCAAAACCTAATGTTCTCGCCTCTCCTCTCCTACTCTCCACCAAATATCTCATTCCCTTTCCGATTGCAGCAGCCCAATCATGGACTCATCATCGGCCTTCCAAATGTTCCTCCTCGCAGCCTCAAGATCCTCTCCATTCTCAAATCCAAAGGTGTTTTTGATCTCCCTCCTCTGTTAGATCTAATCCATTTTTCTTTTGCTCGTCAATTCTTGTTTGGTCTGCCATTGATTGATTGATTGATTTGTGTATTTGAAAGTTAATTTTATGGATGCAAAATGTTTTGGTTTTATGGGAATAATAAGCTTATGGAATGTCCCACAATTTCACCACCCTCGCACCCGCATCCACCCTCTTCCCTCCCCTACACACCCCTCCTTAAATCCACACCCATTCCTCCAATTTTCACCTCACGAACCCGACAATGGCGGCAGACGAGATCTGGGTTTTTTTTTTTCTGGGTTGCAGGTACGAGGGTCGGGGGAAGAATATGAAGATGGGGGAGATGAGAGGGGAGGAGGAGGGGGAGAAGACGAACATATGGGTTTTTTTTTTCTGGGTTGCAAGGGGAAGAAAATGAAGATGGAGGAGGAGGAGATGAAGATTTAGGTTTTTTTTTTTAAATTAAAAAAATATATATTTGCCGCGTGCCACACATTTGGCAGCCACGTGGCACAAATGTGGTAGCCACATCAGTGTTTAACGGATCAATAGATGGAAAATGTAACAGATGTATTATTTTGAAATAAAATAGTACATGAGATATGAAAGTGAAATGTTTTAAAGATGTTGTATAGGGTTGTAATAGACCTCAAACCTGAGGGGTTACTATGTAATTTACCAAAAAAACAATTGGGATTTTTCCCTTCCATTCCCGTGGACCCATTTACCGGCGCCAACCCGGAATGGTTTCCGGCCACTTCCACCATTTTTTTCAGGTGAAATTCAACTATCCATCACCTGCAACCTCTTCCACCATCTCCCATCTTCCATTTCCACCAAAACTTGAGGGTGTTTAGGTCCAAAACCGTGTAAAACAATGCGGGTGACCCATGAAGTTTTGACAGCGATTCCACCGTTTCGGTGAGTCTCACCACCCACCACCACCCTTAATCAACTCCTATTGGACCCAGGAACAAGACCCAATTAGTTTTAGGGGCGTTGGAAGATTGAGGAAGTCGAATCGAAGAACACCCATCTTAAGGTTTTCGACAAGTTTGAGTGAAATTGGAGCTTTTCCCGGCCCAATTAGACTTGCCCACAGGTATGAAACTTGCTCCAATCACTGAGATCTACTTGCCTGTAAAATTTGGTAATTTTTTGAAATAGTTGAATTTTTCGGCGAGTCGGAGCGGCCAACCGCCACCCGCGGTGCATGGCCAGTGGGCCGACGATGTCTTTCTAAGTCCAATTAGATGCCCTGAATTCATAATTGAAATCCATATGAAGTGGTTTGATTGTTTGAACTTAGTTTCATTATGATACATCACTTGATCAAAATTTGAATCGACGATTCGACCGTTGGATCGTCACCAAACTTTAATGCGTTATAGAAAATAATAGTTGAGGATAGCTGGAACTGACGGATAAGGAATCCAATATACAGATCTTCCCGAATTGGATTTCTAAGTTAGTAAAATTAATTATTGACCCCATCTTCATTTGGCAATTTTAGTATGTGGTTCATAATGAAATTTTAGTATGTGGTTCTAGAGTGTAATGTTTATTTTGGGAAGTTACGGATCAGAAATATGATAGGCGGATCTTTCGGTTTAGATTTCTAGGGTTACAGACCCTACTATCGACCTTGATCGACAATTGGCTCTTTAGTCAACTAGTCCGAGTTCTTCTAATGTGTCAGCTATCGTAGAGTGTGGTTGAGATTTCATGGAACTTGATGGGCTCATTGTGGTGACGTGTCCTTCTCGTTTGACGCATGTCTCGAATCGTTTATAAAGTTAAAATTAGTATTAATAGAAGCTCAGTGAGCCTTTGCGGCTTATCTCGGTGAGTGATTTTAATATATGTGATCTAGTTATTACCCTGAAAACTTTCTTGCTAGTATACTTTGTTGATACATCATGGATTTCTAAATTATGTTTTATGCTAAACGATTATTTTTATAAAGTTTTACCATTGATCTACTTTATGAAATGTTATGTGACTTGCTTATTGAAATGGTTATGAAATGTGTTTGAAAATATATATTTGAAATGTTGAGAAATGCGAGGGCTAGTAGAGGACCGCTACACTAGTGTCATGGGGTTAGGTGACACCAAGTTTGCACCATGTAGCAGTGGTACATGAATGGTCCTGCTTGGTTAATTCACGATGGGGGACCATATTATTTATGGATCGTGCTTGGTTAATCAGTGATGGGCGATCCTTATGGCCATGTATACTTAGGAGTGATCATGCTTGGTTAATCCGTGATGGGTGATCACTGCCTAACAGTTTTGTAAAAGTGACTCTGCTTGGTTAATCCCTGATGGGGGGTCACTACCTACTTGGTTATCTTGACCTTGCTTGGTTAATCCGCGATGGGGGGTCACTAGTGGTCCTGCTTGGTTAATTTGCAATAGGGGACCATATTATTTATGGATTATGCTTGGTTAATCCGTGATGGGCGATCCTTATGGCCATACATACTTAATATTTATTTAATTATGTATGTACAATTTTATTAATTGATCTCAATTGATCCCTCGTTACTGCTCAGAAGATAAGTAATAGGTAGGGATGACAGGATTTGAACCCGTGACATTTTGTACCCAAAACAAACGCGCTACCAAATTGCGCTACATCCCAAACCTCCTGTGGGGCTAATAGTTTTCATTTCCCATCTCATGGAAAACCCTTTTCGCTCCGCTTAGCCCTATCCCTCTCTAGGGGTATTTTAGTGATAGGTTCTATAGGAACTGGACGATCCTATTTGGTCAAATACCTAGCGACAAACTCCTATGTTCCTTTCATTATAGTATTTCTGAACAAGTTCCTGGCTAACAAGCCCAAGGGTTTTCTTATTGATATGGGAATGGGGAAGAAGATTAGAGATACAATCAAATATCTGTAACTAATCCCTACCCCTCCCTTCTTTTTTTCTTTTTTTACTTATTCTTGGTTAATCCACGATGGGTGATCACTGCCTAACAGATTCGTGGGAGTGACTCTGCTTGGTTAATCTGCGATGGGGGGTCACTACCCACATGGTTACTTAGGGGTGGCTCTGCTTGGTTAATCCATTATGGGGGGGCCACTTCCTGTTTGTTTACTTATGTAGGTTTTGGTCGAACTGCGTCGCTCTAGCCCTAGTTTTTAGTGTTTTCGTGAACTATAGTTTTGGGAACCTTGTATTTTGATTTAGAAAAGCCGATGGATGTCTGGGTGACTCATTCAGAGATTTCAGAGACTCGACATTGATTTCTTGCGAATGATTTATCTTCGAGGTTTATAAGCTGTGATTGATGGCTGATTTTATTATTATTATCACAAATTTTGTATTATTGTCACTCACACGAGCTTCGTAGCCTATCCGAGTTCTTAATGTCGAGGCACCATTCCCATGGTGTAGGCACTGATTGTACAGATGTCAGGTCTGAAGAGATTACAAGAGGTCGCTTGGTATTTTGGTTGGATTCTATTGAGTGGTCTGGAATCCCTACTTTTGCCCATTTCCATAAAGGTAGTCCGACCTTAGAATCGAGTGAATATGAATTGTTCATAGTAGACATTGTGTATAAATTAGACTTATCATGTTAGTAATTGGAATCTAGGTGGGGAATTATGTAGGAATCCTTTATTAAAATTTGTGAATTGATATGAGACCTTATTGATTGAATAACATAGTAAATGTTGATATCATGCTTCTTTGATTTTTAGGATTGATTAATTAGAATGATTGTGGAATGATGTGGGATATGATTATTATTATTATGATTAGTCTCGTTGCTTAATGTGGCTTGAGAATAATATTGTGCTTTATTGGTTATTGGATATGTTACAAGTTGTGGATTAAGGTTTCATGTTGAAAACATAGTGATTTATATGATGGATGAAGTGGAAATGTTGATTGTCATATTGGATTGTTATGTAGCCCTGAATCTATTACTTCCATACTTGTAAAGTTCTAATGATTGATTGATGAGTGTTATATCTTTAGGCTTGAACGTACTGTGGTAAATGTAGATGGGTAGTGAATGATGAACTTTGATCCCTATGTAGGGTACGTAGGCAATCTAATAAGGAGGTTAGATGCAGCCATAAAGTGTACGAAAAATTACTATGTAGTTGGATTGTGAGTTGTGTTTGTGCATATCTCGGAGGCGGAGTATGTTAGAGATACGGATACTTGGTGACATCACGTGTCGATCTTGAACGTATGTCGGGATCGGGGCGTGACATTATGCATACCGATTCCTTGGATGAGCTTCTGAAAAGTAGACTTAGGCAACGACTTGGTGAAGAGATCAGCAAGTTTGTTAGTGAACGGATTTGCTTGACTTCAATGTTCTGATACTACTGCTATTGGTGTGAGTAAAAGAACTTCGGCGTTATGTGCTTGGTGTTGTCTCCCTTGATGTATCCCTTCTTTAACTGCTCGATACATCCTGATTTATCTTCAAAGATCGTCTAGGAAAGTCAACGACTGATGTAAGACCATTAGTGTTTCGAATATGTTCCATAATTTCTCTAAGCCAAAATTATTCACGTGATGCTTCATGTAGGGCGAGAATCTTAGCATGGTTCGACAAAGTTGCAACTAGCGTTAGCTTGGTAGACCTCCAAGATATAGCGGTGTCTCCAACGGTAAAGACATAACCCATTTGAGAACGTGCCCTATATGGGTCAGACAGATATCCAGCATATGCGTAACCAACAAGGCGAGAATCAATTCGAGAACTATAGGGAGCGGCAACACTTGAAGATTCAAGGGTATAGAATAAGCCAAAATCCGTAGTACTCTTACGGTAGCGGAAAATTTCTTTAACACCATTCTAGTGCCTGCGTGTGGGCTCATTGCTGTATCTTGCCAAAAGATTAACAGCGAATGAGATGTCTGGTCTAGTGCACTGAGCCAAGTACAATAAAGCCTACTTAGGTATGGAACTTCAGGTTTCAAAATCTCTTCCTCATCCTCATTTGGACAGAAGGGATCTCGTTTAGCATCTAAAGTCCGAAAGACCATAGGTGTACTCGAAGGTTTCGCTTTATCCTCATTAAAACGTCACAATACCTTTTGGGTGTAGTTCAATTAATGTACTAGGATTCTATCCAAACAATGCTCGATCTCCAGGCCGAGACAATATCAAGTTTTCCCAAAATCCTTCATCTCAAATTCCTATTTCAAGTGTGTAGCAATTTCCTCAAGTTCTGCGAGAGTCTCGATGAGGTTCATGTCATCAACATAAACTGCAACGATTGCAAATCCGGAATGTGACTTATTTATGAACACGCATGGGCATAATTCATTGTTCACATAACCTTGACTTGTCAAATATTTACTCAAACGGTTATACCACATCCGCCCGGATTGTTTCAATCCATAGAGTTACCTCTTCAACCTAATTATATGGAAGTCATTCTAGAACTTTCATGTATATTTCTGTATCTAGATCCCCATAGAGATACGCGGTTATCACGTCCACAAGCTACATATTCAGTTTTTCAGAAACTACCAAACTGATAAGGTAGCGGAATGTTATAACGTCCATTACGGGGGAATACGTCTCCTCGTAATCAATCCCAGAGCGCTGAGAGAAGCCTTGCGCTACGAAGGGTGCTTTGTATCGCATTATTTCATTCTTCTCATTACGCTTCCTCATGAAAACCCACTTGTAGCTAACGGGCTTCGCGCATGGTGGTGTAGAAATGATAGGTCCAAACATTTTACGTTTGCGAACGAATTGAGTTCGACCTGGATTGCTTGTTTCCAATTTGACCAATGTTATCGACGGAGCGTGGTTCAATGTCATCACTAAGCATGATGCCAGTAGCTACTGAGTACGCAAATGCATCATCGACAATCATCTCATTCCTATTCCAAACCTCATCTAATACTACATAGTGGATCGAAATCTCACGATTCTCGGGAGGCCGGCATATTTCGTCTGAAGCATTACTGTAATTTAGAATAACCTCATGCGTTGGAACAGATGAGTGAGTGATGGTCAGATTCAAACAAGGGTTACTAGTTTATGCCATTTTCTTCTTCCGAGGTTGTGAATCATTTGAACCAAGGGGTTTGCCACGCTTTAGGGTCGGAACAGATGATTAGCTAGCTGCCAATGTACCTTGTCGCGTGGAAGGTGCGGCCTCCCCACCTTGGGGGACGGTCCAGCCTTCCCAGGCGGGTTGTTTATGTACGCGGAGTACATCTATCCTTACAAGTGTGTTTACAACGGGTATATGTGATCTTGTCGCCTTTGCTAGATTATTAAAAGCATTCGGCATGCTTTGAGCAATGCTCTGAAGATCTATAATATGTCGCACCTCAGTTTCAGACTGGGCAGTGTGAGGATCTAAATGAGACATAGTGAGAGTATACCACGACAATTCGCGGCGTTCTACAGGAATGTTAGCATGTTTATCTCCTCCTAACGACGGGAAAACTGTCTCATCAAAGTGACAATCCACAAAACATGCGGTAAAGAGATCTCATGTCAAGGGTTCTAAGTAGCGAACAATTGATGGCAAATCATAACCGACATAGATTCCTATTTTTCTCTGAAGAACCATTTTGGTACGTAGTGGCGGCGCTATTGGCACATAAATGGCGCACCCAAACACCCATAAATGCAATATGTTAGGCTCATATCCAGTGACCAATTGTAACGGTGAATGTGGTTAGGTAGCGGTGGGCCTAAGACGGACTAACATAGCTGCATGTAATATTGTATAGCCCCAGGCAGATACCGGCAGTTTGGTTCTCATAACCAAAGTCCGAGCTATCAATTGAAGGCGTTTTATGATAACTTCTGCATGCCGTTTTGGGTGTGAATATAGGGTAGAAGATGTTCCACATCAATCCCTACTGACATGCAATAATAGTCAAAAGTCTATAACGTAAACTCTCCAGCGTTATCCAGTCGAATTGACTTAATCGGATAATCAGGGTGGTGAGCTCTTAGCTTAATTATTTGAGCTAGGAGTTTAGCAAACGCAGCATTGTGTGTGAATAACAAGCAAACATGTGACCATCGTGTCGATGCATCAACCAACACCATAAAGTATCTTAATAGTCTGCAAGTTGGTTGGATAGGTCCACAAATGTCTCATTGAATCCTCTGTAGAAACTTAGGGGCGTCGTGAATGATCTTTGTATGTGAGGGTTGGGTATTCAACTTCCCTTAAAAACACACTTTGCATGGCGGGAGTCCAACATAAGGATGTAACCAATGCCCATGTGAAGATTTAAGGATACATCGCATCATGTCACGTCTAGGATGTCCTAAACGGTCATGCCAAAGCAACAAAGTGTCCTTGAACTCAGGCCACACTGTGGGCTTCTATGCCATGAATGGTTGTGATGTACAACCCACTCGGCAGACGTTCCAACTTCTCTTGAATACGCTTCTAGCCATATTCGTACGAGGTGATACAAAGAAATTCAGAAACATTATCTTCAGTGGTTTCAATATGATATTGACTATCTCGAATATCTCTATAACTCAGCAACGTTCTTCCGGAACGTGAAGAATAGAGTGCCTCCTTAATGGTTAAGATAGTACCATTGGACAACATGATACGTGCCTTTCTGTATCCTTCAATTAGGTTGGATGGGCTTGAGAGAGTTTTCAAATGAGCTTTCTTGGGTATTAAGTTAGTAAAATAGTGTCGTTCACGCAAGATGGTGTGCGTGGTTGCATTATATGCTAGACAACTAACTTCCCCACTAGACATACCTAGAAATAAATTGATTGAATTGGTCACATGCATAAATATAAGTCCATTCATTCAATTAAGCAATTCAAGAAAATAATATCTATTCAAATAACAATCCATAATTCAAAGCAAACCAAAACCAAACAAATTATTTCAAATACTTAGAAAAATTGTTCAAAATTAAACCATAAACCTAGAAAAATAGGGGGGAAAAGGGTCGGCCACTCCTAGTGGGTTCGGCCACTTGGGATAAACACCCTAAAAACATGTCTAATTTATTCATCCATAAAAGCTGACGCCTCCTAAAAATCTGATATCTCCATTGATGTAGTTGCATCTTTCGGATGATCCACATGTGCAAAGTTAGACTCACGACAGGAATGATACTTGGCAATAGCCTTAGGGGAAGCTTGGTATACGCATGACCAATGATCCCTTGATCCACAGCGGTAGAAATGTCTAGTTCAGTAGAAGCAGGCTGAACGAGATATTTGCCCTTGTTCTTGAAGTTTGAGGCCTTATAGGCAAGTGGTGAACGTTGTTGGGTCACATTTCCTCCCTTAGGTGCAGCACTCTGTTGACCTTGGGCCCGTGGTGGGGCTTGTTGCCCATTGCCACGGCCATGACAATTCTTTCGTCGTTTATGGCTTCTAGAATTGGTCGCATGCACTTCAAGTGTGGCGTTCGAGACAGTGGGTCGAGCTTGATGATTCTTCATTAAAAGCTGGTTCTACTTTTCAGTGAGAAGTAAAACAAAGATCAAATCCGAAAACTTGGTGAATTTATGTGCCCTATATTGTTGCTGCAGGACAATATTGGTAGCATGGAATGTCGAATAGGTATTCTCCAAGAGATCTGATTCGATTAGTTCCACTTTGCAAAATTTCAGCAGTGAACGGATTCTACAAACTTTAGAGTTGTATTCATTCATAGACTTAAAGTCCTAGAAGTGAATGTGCTGTCAGTCGTGTCTTGCTTCAGGCAAGTATATGTCTTTTTAGTGATCGAAACTGTCGGCCAGAGCAAGCTAGAGGGTGCGTGGGTCCTCCTTAGCGAAGTACTCATTTTGCGGTGCATCATGGATGTGTCTTTAAATGAAGATCATTGCATTAGCCTTCTAAGCTTAGTCAACAAGTTTGTCGGCGACGGGTGCCTCGATGGTGGCTCTAATACCCTTTGCAGTGAGATGGAGCTTCATGTCTTGAACCCACTTCATATAGTTTCTTCTGGAGACTTCTAGAGCAAAGAAATCGAGCTTGTTCAAGTTCGACATGTCCCTCAAATGGAGGGAAAAAACGTGATTAATCATATGGTAAGCTATAGACATATATCGTTGAACATACAGGTTATATAGACATATATTAGTTTAATTTATGCATGAAAACTACAGGTTTCATGTGGTATGTTTTGAATGAAAACTTCGGGTTTCAAGGCACTAAATTTGAAACTATAGGTTCAATTTAGTTTTATGAACAATTAGTTCATAATGAAAGGTTTCTACAAGAAACACAGAATGCAATATACTAATTTAAATACAGTGGGTTTGAGTTTCTTTGGGAACTCAAGTGTGAGAGATTCGTTACTATGAAAGTATGTCAACGGTTCAAAGTATAAAAATAAATTATTGAATCGTTAATGTTCAAAAGTGATCTTCAGGTTAATAATTTTGGATTCATTATCAGATTAATGGATTGCAGGTCACTTTTAATTAATTCAATAAATTGGGCCATACGGGGTCGATTGTAGAAACAAAATAATAATAAAATAATAGCATTGGGTCAAAAATACCATAGCCCAAAAAAATAGGGCTGGGTGCCGTGAGCAAAAGGGCTTGGAGGTGGGCTGTAGGCCACGGGCCGGGTTGGAAACAAAAAGGCGCAAGAGACTTAGGCCCAGCACGGGGCTGACCTGAGTGTGTCGCAAGAAACCTTAGCTAAGTTAGGTTTAGTTTGGGCCGTAAAGGTGAACCCAGCCACATGGGTTGGCTGCTTGTTATGCGGGTCGGGGCTAAAACAAAGCCCAGCAAGCTGTGGCGTGGGCCGAAACCAAGAACTGGGGCTGTATGCCCATGTCTGGGAACAAGCCCAACATGCTTCTGGCATGCGAGTTTGGGCTTGGGTGGACCAGGGCTTTCAGGCCCATGTGACAGGGAACCCAAGTCGAGGCTTGGTTATGTCCGAGAGGGAGTAGCAAGCCCAGAAGGTTGCGCAAGTGGTCCGGGGTGTCGAGGCACAGTGGTGCCGCAATAAATCACCCAATTTTGTTTTTTTTTTTCGAATCTAAGGTTGAAAAAACCCTATTTGCTTCTAATTTATGAATATACTTTGACTCACATATTCCACATAGCAAATATAATTGTGTAATGCATGAAACAAATATATATATTGACAAATATATAAACATATACAATATATATATATATATATATATATATATATATATATATATATATATATCGTAAGGAAAATATAAACATAGTGGGGTTTATATATCATGGGGAATGTTTTCATGCTTCGTGGACATTTCAAATATCTTCTTTTATTTTAAGTGTACCTAATTAGCAGAAAACAAATATAAGCCATTGAATTTTGTGGATGATAGCCTACTCCTACGATCCGTCAATTCCTCAGCTTCTGGCAAGAACGTGCTGATAACGTGTTGTAGGCCTATTTGATTGAACGATCTTAGGGTTTAGAGAGAGAGAGGGTCGGCATCAATTAGAGAGATGAGAGAGTGATTTAATTGTGAGGTGTGCTCATATCACCCCATTGTGCCTTTATTTATAGTAGTAGGATAGGCCAAAACCTTTCCCTTTAGGATTACAACATTTAATATGACACACCCCGTCCCGAAGGAGGGCATGCTGGCCGTCACGTGAGAGTGACGTAACCATTTGCACAGTACGGAAGCTTTAAGATACAATTTATAAGTTGATACACCCGAAGGTGAGTCCTAATTTTGTCCAATCTGTCAGAACACCGTCGAATTCCTCGTAGTCACCACACCTTTGTGATTCCTGAACCTGGAGGGGCGCAAAACCAAAATTGAGTGGGTCAGTAAAACAATTCTTTTCCAAATCCAAACATTTCTCAAAACGTTATAACCCCTCTCCGTAAAACCTGTATACTTTCCCAGAAATGTAAAATATAAATATACATATATATTCTCAATACTTCAATTCATTAACTCAACATTTTTCAGTACAAATATGCCATGCCATATCGGAATTCAACAGTTAAGTATGAATGCATCAACAGTAATTATATCAGGTGCAAGAAGTAATCAACCGGAGGCCCTCTAATAGCCCTGCACGGTTGAACCTAGAGCTCAAAGTCTATCACTCTCACTCTGCCGGAGTCACCTCTGTGACCTGTACGGCCTTCTGCACATAGGTTACGCTCTAGTGCTTCTCTCATCAATCATCTGTGCACATAATCTAAGGTCACCCACCAGTCGAAATCTCACTAACACTCTTCGACTGGCCCGTCGCACCCACTCCGCGTGGACTGTGCGACCAGCATCTACTTGGATCCAAGGCGAGCGTGCGATGCGGTGAATACTATAAGCACTAAACCATGGTGCAGGATTTGAGCTCAATATACATCAACATCATCATAACAGTAATTAAATACTCACCTGTGCGTCCGCCGCACCATTCATTCATATGCATCATATCTCAATTCATACTTTTCATATCATTTCATGCATGGCAATTCGATTCACATTTCTATATACTTTTCATATACTTTTATGCATGGCATCTCAATTCACATTTTTCGTATAATTCTATATACTTTTCGCATACTTCTATGCATGGCATTTCAACTAATATATCTCATATACTTTTATACATTTTCATTTAAAGCATAATTTCATGCATTTTCAATTTCTGGGAAAACGGTAAGTATATATGTATACGGAAAACAAAACTGCCCACTCACAGAATACATCGACGTGTCGAAGGTCCCTGAGCCTCCCTTAGCCATGCCCAACGTCCGTATAATCCTCGCCTATACGAGAAGTAACAAATTGACGTTATTTAACGCACAATCCCACTCTTAGCTAATAACTCCTCATAAATTGCTCAAATTGGGTATATGAATATACCACTGTGACCTACATAACCTCAGGATCATCCCCATATTTTTAAAATAATTTTTTGGAGTCCTCACGCGCCCCCACGCGCCTGACGTGGCACGGACCTACGCGCCCCCCACGCGCGGCCACGTGCCAAGCACACTGACGGTGTCAATTGACGCCGTCAGGAATATTCCGTTAACTTAACCTTTTTCCGTTACTGCCGTTAGGAATATTCCGTTAAATATAACGGATTATTCCTTCTTCTTCTCCGGTCGTCCCTCGCCGGACTCCGGTCACCGGAAACTGGGGAATATTTCAAATCCACTATTCTCCTTCGTTTTTCATCCAAATTTCTCGAATTTTACACCAATTTGAAGCCCTAAACATCTACTTTCACGTTGGACTAGTTTTAGGGCCTAAAAACAACGGGATCAAACTTTCAAAAATTCAAGAAATCGGCCTACCTTCGAACTAGGTGATCCCGACGTCCAATTCATGCCAACGAAGCACTCCGAGCTTCCTTGGGACTTCCTTAAGCTCACTGTGAGCTTGGTTTCACCTAAAACAAAGTCAATTCGAAGATCATGAACAGTGCTCTTCACGGGAACTTTGAAACTAGGGTTTTTCCGAAGCAAAACTTACCTGAAATGGATACCATCGTGATCGTGGAGGTTCCAGGAGTTTGATAGTGGTCTTAACTCCGTCGTTGGTAGAAGTTTAGGGTTGTTTTGTGGTTGGTTTGTTCGAACGGAGAAGAAGAGTAACAGAGAGAGTGAGAGAGTCGTGAGGGAAGAGAGAGAGAGACAGTATGCAGAAAATAGGGAGAGGATTGAGGGATGTGGGGATCCCTCGTGGTCCTTTTCCAATCCCCAACTCCAAACCACAAAATTTTAACCTAAAAATCTAAGTTCCATCCTTAATAAATTCCATTTTATTTTCAAAACTTAGGAACCTAGATAATTATCAACTTGAGCTTCACATACTTAGTATTTCTTAAGGGCAATTTCGTCCATTCACAGCCACGAATGTAATATTTTGGAACGGGCTGTGACAATCTCCCCTCCTTATAGAATTTCGTCCCCGAAATTCCAGCCACCAATCAACCCATCAATACTCATACCAAACTCGGTAAGTCTCTTTCATCCGATTCTCTTTCTCCCGCGTAATTTTCTTCCACTGAATAATTCCTTCACAAAACTTTTACCATTTACTCTATCTTAATTCTCAGGACCTTCTTTTTCCAATCCAAAGTCGTCATTGGTTCCTTATCAAGTCGAATCCAATTTAATTCTCAATAGTTGCACCAGAATCTCATGTGACGAATCTGCCACCTAGTGACAACGTATCGAACCCAAAATACATTATGTGCCTTAGCCAATTCTGAAGACATCACCACTTGTATGCAACTTTATTGATTCCTTTAGTGATCAAAACGGACTGGTGTGTTCAAGACTTATCTTGTCTTCCTTTCTGAATCTTACTATTTCTGTTCATGGTGAAATTCCAAAAATATCAAACCATTTACCTTACACACTCGATTAGTGGCATATCTATCTGTTGATCTCTTTTGCCATTCCTGGTTACTTCAGGTTAACTTAATCACCTGAATACTTTGAGGAGACTCATCCATAGTCTCAGGGTCTACTAAAACTCTTTCTTGATCGAATCTTTCTCTATTCAGAAGCATTTCATTCACACGACACGCTTCAGGGACCCTATGGCGTTATTTCGGAAACTGCGCACCCAACATACTTAAGAAACTCAGCAGTTCCGTAATCCAATTCTCTTTCCATAAAACAAATAAGTACCGTTGTCCTGTCTGGGAAAAAGTTATTACTCAGCACTGGAGTAATTGTACTAACTTGGTACATTGACCAACTATCACTTCAAATTCGATCATAACCATCCTATGTACAAGGAAACTTGTACACATAATCCAAAGTAATATCTTTCCATTTCCACTGCGAAACAGAAAATAGTTATCTCAATCCAAAGGTTTATCTCTTTCTGCCTCAATCTGCTGACCAAATAAAACTGTCGAATGGTATGATAAATCTTATTACTTTTGGAATATTGCAGAAGTTAAACAATGTACTTCGTCCAAAATTGCTTACTTTAAATCCTTAGCATTAGGCACATACTTTTTGTTTCCTTGTATCCACATACCATTTGATTCACGAATCATGTACTCATTCTTTTTCCTTTCTTTCTCTGCCTTGGTTAATTCTTAAATTTCCTCGTCAAACATTTAAGTTTCGAGTACGACCTTACCAAACAGGCCTAACTTGAAAATTAACAAGTATAACTTCTTCTCGATCTTTCATTCTTAACTTTTCTTCCGTTGGTTTTCAATCCACAAGATGATACTCTTGGCAACGTGCCAGACATTAATCTTACTGCAATCTTTTCACCAAGTGTATCAGCTAGAACAATTTTACGATCACCCTGGTCGTACAATCATATACATTAAACAATTCAATTACCTTCGCTACCTCAGATCAAAATCCTTCCGAGTAATGGATATTGAAGACTTTTTGGATTCGTAAAAATCTTGCATTCTTACCAAATATAATGCCTTCATAACTTCACAGCAAGAATGGTAATCGTGACTTCCAAGTCACCCGTAGGGTAATTCATCTCATGAGGTTCCATTTATCGTGAAACGTATGCAATCACCTTAACATTTGCATCAACATGCCTCCAATACCATTCAAGAAACATCACTAAAAATTTATGATTACCACTATTCTCTGGGAATACCAAAATACGTGCATGAGTGAGGAAATACTTCAGTTGTTGAATCCTTTGCTCACAATTTCCTTCCCACTCATACATAACCTCTTTTCTCAACAGTCTCGTCAATGACAAAGCAATGACTAAAAACTCTTTCACAACCATCCAAGATAGCCTGGTAAGCTAAGAAATTCCGAATCTCAATTACAGCTCGTGGTTGTTCCAATTCCTCAATTTCTGCTATCTTTTAAGGATTCACTTGAATACCTTAAGAATATATAACAAATCTCAGAATGCCACCTGATTCATCTAACTTTAGCATTTGCTATTTAGCATACAACCAACGTTCTCTCAATCTTTGCTTCACCGACTTAATACGTTTACATGCTCTGCTCTGGCTCAGAATATGCCAGAATATCTTCAATGAAAATGAAATCTATTTATCAAGGCATTACTGGAATACTTCATCCAATAACTCATAAAACAGCATGATTATCCATATAGCATCACCAAACTTCATAAAGACTATAACAAGTCCAGAAAACCATCTTATGATCAACGTTACTCATAATCTTCAATTGATAATAAACAGACTTCAAGTCAATCTTTGAAAATATACAAGCACCTTTGAACTGATCAAATGAGCGTCAATACACCACAATGGATAACGGTTCTCATTCGTTACCCGATTCCATTATCTATAATCAATGCATAGCCTTAAAATCCATTTTCTTCCTCACCAACGAATTGGGGCTCCCCCAAAGCGTTGTACTAGGTTGAATGAAACTTTTATCAACCAATTCTTTCAACTGAATTTCCAATTCCCTTAACTCATCATGAACTGATCTCCAATATAAATTTATACCTGGCAACAAATCAATAATGAACCTCATATCTCTGCTTGAAGACAATCCAGGTATACTTTCAGGGAAGACATCAAGAAAAGTCTAACTCTTTTGACATTATTCACACTACTCCAAACAACATCATTTAGCACCACATGAGCTAAGTATTTTTTTGACAGCCTTTCGAAAACAATCTCTTTGCTCTCACAGCATAAATAACGGTTTGACTCAATCCACTTTGCATACTTACAAAAGTAATCTCTGGTCATCCAGATCGATGGAAAGTGACTGGTTTCCCGTAATAATCCATTTAGTCACAATTATAACCAACCAATCTAATGGAAATAATTTAACCGACACAATACATACTTTAATAATACTGAACATTCTAATTAAGTACAACACTAACATAAAATAACCTACCGGTTTGCTTGCTTAACGAATCCACGAATGAGTTATTAATATTACGGTCTGCAGCCCGCAATACTGATAAATCATCGTTGTCTCGACAAGTAGGCAACCACTCTCAAAGATATAACATTACTATTTTGTCACTCAATGCAAAATACATACACTCGTCTCAACTACATTTATTTACTACTCTCTAGGTAATAACATACATAATAAGAAATATATCAGCCGAAGTCAACTAGAATGACCAATACGGCTGATTCAACTCTTATCTCAATAATACGTCGGCCGGATCCACTCCGCGTGGTCGGTACGGCCGAGCCTATAACTCACCAATTTCTCATGTGTCAGTCGAATCCACTTCTCATGGTCTGTACGGCTGAACATATAACTCATCAAACCTCTCTGTACTCACGGTCAATCCGACCAAACTACTAAATCCATAACTCTGCTGAATCGACACTATGATATCATGGAAAATTGTTGAGTACAACTGATTCTAGGGACGATTCACAATTCTGTGTCCCCTCTGTTCACATAAACACATTCATTAATTTCACACTTCCCAAAGTGTTAATTTTGTACCTGCTGCACAAGGTACATTTCCTTTACTCGAGACACCTTGTCTCAAATATCTGGGATTACCAGTATATCCATCACTTTTACTCTGACCAGCGACATTAAAACCTCAGCTGGAAGAATTAACTCTAGCTTCACTTCTTTCGAAGCTCTGAATTTTTCTATATCCTTGATATGACGAATCATTAACTTTATCGTCTTCTTTTGATTCCCATTCTTTTCTTATTCTTCTTTATTCTCGTTGCTCATGTTCTCAGAGTCCTCAAGGCTCAACAACATCTAGCATACTCCTGATAAGAACTACAATGGATAGTGGTCACCCAAAATACCACTTCCCTTTTTGCCACCCAGCTTAAAACAACATAACACCTCCACCAAATTAACAACAATATCTGGATGGAACGAGGCAAGTCTGAAAACTTTCTATAATATTCATTTATCGTCAACTTCCTTAATTCACATTTGCAAACTCTTGCTTACTACCATCGATAAATGCCGGAGGGATAAACTTTTCCTTAAACAAGTCCTTAAACAATTTTAAATCGGCTGTTCCTCCGATGACAACAAATCATACTCCTGTTTCCACCAGGATACAATTTCATACCCAAAACCAGGTAGTCGTCTCGACCCCCTGTCAGAAGGAAGATTCCTTTGACTTGCATAATCTGAAACATCTTTTCCAAATGGTTAAACCGTTACTTCGCTCCCTCAGGTTCATCATTTCATAAGGTGATTCAAATTCGACTCATAACCCGTCTTAAAATGTCCCTTTTTATAATAGACTGAATCACCATAATAATAGTTTTCCCTAAACCGCTATATTAGGGAGACTAAATTCCTCTAACTAAATGGCTTGCTACGAGGCGGTGTAGTTCTGACAGAATTCACTAGAACTTCTCAAAATGTCCAAGATTGCAACCATGCTCTGATACCAACTGACACACCCCGTCCCGAAGGAGGGCATGCTGGCCGTCACGTGAGAGTGACGTAACCATTTGCACAGTACGGAAGCTTTAAGATACAATTTATAAGTTGATACACCCGAAGGTGAGTCCTAATTTTGTCCAATCTGTCAGAACACCGTCGAATTCCTCGTAGTCACCACACCTTTGTGATTCCTGAACCTGGAGGGGCGCAAAACCAAAATTGAGTGGGTCAGTAAAACAATTCTTTTCCAAATCCAAACATTTCTCAAAACGTTATAACCCCTCTCCGTAAAACCTGTATACTTTCCCAGAAATGTAAAATATAAATATACATATATATTCTCAATACTTCAATTCATTAACTCAACATTTTTCAGTACAAATATGCCATGCCATATCGGAATTCAACAGTTAAGTATGAATGCATCAACAGTAATTATATCAGGTGCAAGAAGTAATCAACCGGAGGCCCTCTAATAGCCCTGCACGGTTGAACCTAGAGCTCAAAATCTATCACTCTCACTCTGCCGGAGTCACCTCTATGACCTGTACGGCCTTCTGCACATAGGTTACGCTCTAGTGCTTCTCTCATCAATCATCTGTGCACATAATCTAAGGTCACCCACCAGTCGAAATCTCACTAACACTCTTCGACTGGCCCGTCGCACCCACTCCGCGTGGACTGTGCGACCAGCATCTACTTGGATCCAAGGCGAGCGTGCGATGCGGTGAATACTATAAGCACTAAACCATGGTGCAGGATTTGAGCTCAATATACATCAACATCATCATAACAGTAATTAAATACTCACCTGATACTCACATGTGCGTCCGCCGCACCATTCATTCATATGCATCATATCTCAATTCATACTTTTCATATCATTTCATGCATGGCAATTCGATTCACATTTCTATATACTTTTCATATACTTTTATGCATGGCATCTCAATTCACATTTTTCGTATAATTCTATATACTTTTCGCATACTTCTATGCATGGCATTTCAACTAATATATCTCATATACTTTTATACATTTTCATTTAAAGCATAATTTCATGCATTTTCAATTTCTGGGAAAACGGTAAGTATATATGTATACGGAAAACAAAACTGCCCACTCACAGAATACATCGACGTGTCGAAGGTCCCTGAGCCTCCCTTAGCCATGCCCAACGTCCGTAGAATCCTCGCCTATACGAGAAGTAACAAATTGACGTTATTTAACGCACAATCCCACTCTTAGCTAATAACTCCTCATAAATTGCTCAAATTGGGTATATGAATATACCACTGTGACCTACATAACCTCAGGATCATCCCCATATTTTTAAAATAATTTTTTGGAGTCCTCACGCGCCCCCACGCGCCTGACGTGGCACGGACCTACGCGCCCCCCACGCGCGGCCACGTGCCAAGCACACTGACGGTGTCAATTGACGCCGTCAGGAATATTCCGTTAACTTAACCTTTTTCCGTTACTGCCGTTAGGAATATTCCGTTAAATATAACGGATTATTCCTTCTTCTTCTCCGGTCGTCCCTCGCCGGACTCCGGTCACCGGAAACTGGGGAATATTTCAAATCCACTATTCTCCTTCGTTTTTCATCCAAATTTCTCGAATTTTACACCAATTTGAAGCCCTAAACATCTACTTTCACGTTGGACTAGTTTTAGGGCCTAAAAACAACGGGATCAAACTTTCAAAAATTCAAGAAATCGGCCTACCTTCGAACTAGGTGATCCCGACGTCCAATTCATGCCAACGAAGCACTCCGAGCTTCCTTGGGACTTCCTTAAGCTCACTGTGAGCTTGGTTTCACCTAAAACAAAGTCAATTCGAAGATCATGAACAGTGCTCTTCACGGGAACTTTGAAACTAGGGTTTTTCCGAAGCAAAACTTACCTGAAATGGATACCATCGTGATCGTGGAGGTTCTAGGAGTTTGATGGTGGTCTTAACTCCGTCGTTGGTAGAAGTTTAGGGTTGTTTTGTGGTTGGTTTGTTCGAACGGAGAAGAAGAGTAACAGAGAGAGTGAGAGAGTCGTGAGGGAAGAGAGAGAGAGACAATATGCAGAAAATAGGGAGAGGATTGAGGGATGTGGGGATCCCTCGTGGTCCTTTTCCAATCCCCAACTCCAAACCACAAAATTTTAACCTAAAAATCTAAGTTCCATCCTTAATAAATTCCATTTTATTTTCAAAACTTAGGAACCTAGATAATTATCAACTTGAGCTTCACATACTTAGTATTTCTTAAGGGCAATTTCGTCCATTCACAGCCACGAATGTAATATTTTGGAACGGGCTGTGACATAATAGGTAATCAACTCCTAATAGAAAAATAAGATACATTCCTATATCTACTAGGATTTACACAATCACATTCATATTCTAAATATGATTGCAACATTAATTTTTTTTTTTAATTATGGATGTTTCAACCCATATTAAAAGCCCAATATTTTACAAAAATTATCCTATGGATTCAAGGAGGTGGCTATTGACCATTTTGATTCTCAAATCTCCACGGGAAGGATACATTTAATGAGGAGAAATTTTTAATTGTGACGGGAATATAAATAGTGCACCACATGTTTTAATAGAAGTTGTGAGAAATTTTATTTTTTAAGTTATTAACTTTTTAGCACACATATTCCACCATTTGTATAATGACACGTGATGTACCACCCCGTGTACCGATCACACTGAAAAATCTCTCATGTCATGTGACACCTCAATTTACAGGTCATCATAAGAAAAGTCTTTTACCCTTTACATGATATATGGCTCTCTTGAAAGTGTTTTTAAAATATCTGAAAGTGATTTTAGAGAAAAATTTATTGGGTTTCGAATATACTTTTCCTGCAAAAAGCACCAATTATGCAAGAAACACTTAATGAGGTATGTTATGTGATAGCTCAAATTACGATCATCATAAGAAGTCTTTTAACCTTAACATGATATATGGTTCGTTTGAAAGTGATTTTAGAGAAAATGTTACTGGGTTTCGAAAACACTTTTCCTGCAAGAAGCACCAGTTATCCGCTTTTAGTAGGAAGCACTTCAAGTATATTTCCGTGATTCATTTACATTTTTACTAAATATTGATTCCAAAAACATGTTCACGAAAAAAGAAAAAAAAAATTCAACCATTCTAAAAGTAGTTCCAAACGAGTCACTATTTAAACAAGGCAACCCATCATGGTCACCCGATGGGGAGCAATAACTCCATAACTCTTGGCCCATTCATGGGCCTAACCCGCAACCGAGTTAGCCGGAGTAAAATTCTCTCCACTCCAAATCTCCTACTCATTGCTCTCCTCCTCTCTCACTCTCTTTTTTTGTCCCTTTATAAAAAAGTCAACATAGATGTTGACGTAATTTAATTGTAACCGTTCAAATAAAATAAGAGAAGTTTGAAAAAGAAAGAATCCGACCCCAAATTAGCTACCCAAAAATCATGAACTCTGACTTGCGTCGTCTATCACGTCTCTTCCACTTAAACGGCTAATTAAACAAATCTACGTGATAATGGCCCAAAGAACACAAGCTGCATATACTTCTATCAACTAGGATCACACTTCAACTTAATCATTATAAGTTTAGTGGATCAAAATCAAGTTTTAGAGAGTAAAATATCGACTTTTGAGTTTTAAGTGACAAAGTTTAATCAAAATCGAGTTTCAAGAAGTAAAATGTCGGCTTTTGAGTTTCAGGGACAAAGTGAGATTGAAATCGAATTCCAACAAGCGTAGTTAAAAATATGAAACTTTAACGAAAAGTTGCCGGTATTGTTTACTTTAACGAAAACCACATTTTTACACTAAAAAATTAATCATGGTACCATTCACTTTACTCTTTATTTTTTCCTTATCGTTAAAACTCAAAGTTTTCAAACAATTTTTATAGTTTTCGTTTAAACCTTTCAAAAGCGTATTTTGACAATTCGTGAAATACATGTCAAAGTATCACTTGCATTCGTAATCAGTAAATTCGTATATAATACTTGTTACACAACTTGCGTACGTACATTTCAGAAATACACGTGATTTTTCAGACACGTCATCGACTTGTCAAATTTTCCTTTTGTTTTGTTCTTAAAATATATTTCCGCATCTGTCGCTCCTGGATTTTGGGTTTCGAAGGAAGCGAAGCGAGAGGGCTGAGCTGTGAAGATCCACTGTTTATATTGTTTGTCCGAGTCCGAGTCAGTGACTCAGTAGGCGCTCACATGTCTGCCTGTCTGTCTTCAATTATTCTCAACAAAAACATTCCTGGAGAGCGTTGAGAGTTGAGCTTCTGAGTTCTGAGCCTCCCTTCCAAGCAAAACCAAAGGTACTTTTCTTTTCTTTCACTTCTCAGAATTTAAAATTTCGATCCTTTGCCTCCTGAGATTTTCTGGATCTGGGTTTTTCGTGTTATTGCATTGTAGAGGTGGGTTTGTTCTTCGATTTTGTGTTAGGGTTTCAAATTCTTTGCATTTGTTTTGAGTAAAGGTGGAAGAACAAAAGCTTAAACTCGCGAGTTTTTTAACTGATAAACCTGAATGAATTGTAGGTGGATTTTGAAATGTTGTCGATTTTTCGCGGTTTGGTGCATCGAATTTAGCTGAATTGGAGGTGGGGTTCTGTTGGTTTTGTGAAATCTGTGAGTTGTGTGAGTATTCAGAAGGGTTTGGTGTTGGAATATTGTGGCATTGTCACCATGCCTTCGACGCACAATCAGGGTTCTTCTTCGCCTATGACTTCGATTGGTCGCTCGATTTGGAGCCGGCGAGAGCCATTTCAATCAGAAGAAGCTAATCAGGAGTTGAGTGAGCTGGAATTAGAGGTTCAATCTTTTCAAAAACTTGTTACGGACCTGTTTCATGACTTGTCAGCTGCTGGTGCTGATGAATTGCTCTCCATTGCGTGGATTCGGAAACTTTTGGATGTTTTTGTTAGCTGCCAAGACGAGTTCAGGGTTTTATTGTTGAAAAACAAGGTGCAGGTTTCTAAACCACCGTTGGACCACTGGGCGGATGAATACTTAGATAGGAGCTTGAAGGCACTTGACATTTGCAATGCTGCTCGTGATGGGATTGACAAGATTCGTGCGTGGCATAAGCATTTAGAGATTGTTCTGTGTGCCTTGGAGTCGCGCCAGAGGGCATTCTGTGAGGGCCAGTTCCGTCGAGCAAGAAAGGCTTTGGTGGATTTGGCACTTGAAATGCTTGGTGAAAGAGACTCTGGGTCTGTTTTTTCTCACCGCAACTGGTCTTTTGGGCGTAACAATAACACAAGAAAGGATGCTCGCCGTCGCCAACACTCATCTGGGAATCCAACTGGGCATTCCCGCTCTCACTCGTGGAGCATATCCCATTCTTGGTCTGCAGCTAAGCAGCTTCAGTCAATTGCAAGCAACTTGGTAGCACCTCGTGGAAACGAGGTTATTGCAACAAATGGTCTTGCAGGGTCTGTTTTCACAATGAGTTGTGTTCTCACGTTTGTTTTGTTGTCTCTTGTGGCTGCGATCCCATGTCAGGATCGAGGTATCAGCACTCATTTTTCGATCCCGCCGCAGTACTCCTGGGGCATCCCGTTATCCTCACTTCACGAACGGATAATAGAGGAGTCTAAGAAGCGAGAGCGCCAGAACTCTCACGGGTTGCTGAGGGAGATTTATCACGTCGAGAGATGTGCCCGCCACATGACAGACTTGATGGATCTGGTTCAGTTCCCGTTAAAAGAGGAACAGAAAGTGGAAGTCGAGCAAGAACTGCAGGAGCTAGCATCGATTTGTGAAAGTTTTAAGAACGGACTGGATCCGCTGGAACGCCAAATCAGGGAAGTATTCCGTCGGATTATGAATTGCAGAACTGAGGGTCTCGAACTTTTGAGTCGCGCAAACAACCCGGAGTAACTTAAAAGAGAGAGTTTCTACGGAGCAAGAAATGTACAAATTTGCGAATACATTCGTTGTTTTGCATATATCCGAGTTTGCAAGGAGAGAAGAAGTATATCGGTCAGCAACAATACAGAGGTTAAACAAACACCGTGAAAGAATCTCTTCGGTTTCTCGAGCAACATGGTAATTCTTTGTTTCTGGGACTTTTGGTAAAATGAGGTATGTATGTCACAGTTTGGTTTGTATATGTTACGTTCTAAAAGTCCCTTGCAATATTCTTACAGTTTGGTTGTAGCTCCGGATCGTTTGATATATATAACTCAGTCCAATTTAGTTACATACATACAATCGAAGCTAACACATAATCGGAACTTATCAAAACGAATACTGATCAGCATCGGTATATCACATTCGAAAACAGATCAACATCGGTAAACCAAATTCGAAAATCAAATCGTGAACGGGTTTTAGTATCATGTACCATATGGTTCCTCACTCGAGCATATCATTTAAGAGTAAACAGCAACATTAGTATAAATTAGTCCGTCGTCTAGCTCTGTCGGCTTGCCCTTCAACCGGCATGAAGGGCAACAGGGCTTTCTGTAAATGAGGTTATTTTCTACAAATACTAATTACAATGAACCTGTCAAGTGTTTGAAAAGGATCTCCCACAAGCCGTCAACTGAGAGCATCCACAGTTACTTGTATTGAAATTGATCCAAAGCTTCAGCTGTACCTGCTTCTCTTTACAAAATCCGCTTCGACTACCAAAAGATTAACCAACAGCTAATCGACCCTTAATCTGTTTTCCTTCTTTAAGTATTTATCTACCAAATTCCTTTTATGTATAACCGCAGACCACACGGTTGGTACCGCATCTACCAGTGCACCGAATGTACTCTCCGAAGAACATGTGGTGGCCTCCGCTTCTCTACAACAGGAATGAGGTTCTCCATGAGCTGCAAGTGCAGACAGAATGAGAGAGAATTAGATCATTTACTAACATTTGTAAAATGCAGCTTTAGATGTATATAAAGAAGATATGATCAAAATAAAAGGATGTATATAAAGAAGACAATGTAACATCGTCGAATCTAAATCACGGACTGCAATGCATTGTAGTTTTCGAATATCTTCCCGAACAAGGTTGTTTGACTTGTAAGCTATACAACTCAATACTAAGCAACCAGAGGGCGTATTCTACGAGTGATCGCTAAGAATGGCGGTGTGTAAGTGCAACCTAGTCTGTTTTCAACAATAGTATAGGGATGCAGCAAAACAGGGCCTTTGTTTCATCGATAAATCCAGAGAAAAAGCCAAGAAAAAGAATCCGAATTGTGAACATCTTGCATCTCCTTGTAAAAAAATTAACATATACTAAATAGTGTTAGAAAATCAGACCAGAAGATGAAAGGGTGACATGCAACTTAGGTTCCAGATATAGGCCAAACTTCAGCCTGATCAAAATACTAAAAGCTTTTGCTGATATCACCTCTTTTTGCAGTTAATTCAGTTATTTAACGATATGTTAGTTGATTGGCCACGTACAAGTTCCGGTTCACAAACCAGACAACTAACAAACTACGTTGTATGCTCGCATACTAACTGCAGCATACACATATCAAAACCCAGTCCCAACTTTCTTCTTATGGTCAAACCACAATATCATGATGCTAAAATACCAAAAGACGTTTGAAAACTTCAGTTAAGCGTTGTGACATTTAAATATAATGACAACTTAAGAGCTCGTTTGGATGAACTTTTAAAATGACTGAAAGCGCTTTTGGTGAAAATGTTTTTGGAACCAATCCTTAGTAAAAATGCAAGTAAATCTTGGAAAAACACTTAAAGTGTTTCACAGAAGAAGCACATAACTGGTGCTTCTTGCAGAAAGCACTTAAAGTGCTTTTGGAACCCAAAAACATTTTCTCTAAAGACGCTTCCAGCCATTTTAAAAGCACATCCAAACGAGCCCTAAGCCTCTCTGATTTGATTATACGAAAAGCTGCCATGCTTCTTACTGAGAAAGCATACAGATGTGGCCATAGAGTTGTCTCCCTCATTTCTCTTGCATCAGAAAGACTCCAAGGAGCAAATGAATACTCTTCTAATGGATTTTGTTGCATTTTATGAAAACTAATCCTAATCTTGTTCAGCCATAATGATTTTTTCTACCTATCCCAAGAACCCCCTACGTAAGTGATGGCAATGTTCGTAAATCAAATCTAAACTTTCGTTCTTCCCAATTGAGGTATTGTTTCTACACAGAAATCTTCACAATGCAAGGTCAAAAATCAGTAAAGCTAGAAAATAACTCCTATCAAGTTGATTACGTATTTTAAACTTAAAGCTGATTAAAAAGGAAAGTTCCAAGCTTATGAACTGGAAGCTGCTTATGTTCAACATGATCACACCTACGAATCATTTACGAAACTGAAAACCATAAAGAATAAATCGATACACACACTAAGGCAGTTCACAATTCATAGATGTAAAGTACATACCTGCTTAAACCTCTCCTTCTTTTGCTCAGCCTGCATTCAGAAATCAGAATTCATACGGAATTAGAGCGAAAAACTTTCTTTTAAACAGAATAGTAAAAGCATATGATCAAATTTTAAGAAATGATTGAATAATTAATAGACCTGTTGTCTGAGGAGCCGCGCATTTTCCTCCTCCAGCTGCGTTACCAGAGATTCGAGCTCTACGGTGTAAGCCTAAAATCGCAATTAAAACACGGCAATTTCAATAAACGATTTCAGATTTCTGTTTGTTTACAATCAATTTAACATTTTCTCAGAAACCAAACAAACATGGTCAAGCAAAGACTGAATCCAACCTGCTTCCGTTCCCTGGACCGGGCAGCGGACTCTCTGTTCTTGATCATCCTCCTCTGCTTCTGCTGCGTTGCCTTATCGAGTGGAGCTTCCTGCACGGCTCTCCTCTTCCCAGCCCTCCCTCCTCCACCACCACCACCTCCGCCTCCGCTGGCACTTGTTGTCCCGTTCGCGTACACCAGCTGACCCTGAGCAGCCGGAGGTGGAGGAGGAGGCTGCACCTGGAACTGCCCGTACCCAATCGGAACTCCGCCGGCATTCACGCTGACGTCCTCTTCCCTCACGGCCCCAGCCCTGGTGAGAAAGTCCTCCAAGGTCATCTCCTCCATCCCACCCCCACCACCACCTCCTCCCTCTCCTCCCCGCACCTGATCCCCGCCATCTCCCTCCGCCACTCCCACCTCCTCCTCTCCCACTCCCACTCCCACTCCAGCTCCTCCGGCGACGATCTCCTTCCAGACCTCGTCGACGGACCTGGCCTCGGCGTGATGATGAAGTTGTTGATGGTGACCGTTGTCGCGCATGTCATTTCCAGTGCCAGTCCCGGTGGAGCTGTAGATGTTCCTGAGGATGTCGTCCATGGTCATGGATTGGTGCTTGTGGTGACGGTTGTCGTCGTCGTCGGCCAGGAAAGTGGAGAGTGAACATATAGAGGACTCCCTCCGCGGCAGATCCGAATTCGCGGTTGAAACCACCGCCATTTTCGAAGACGTCGCCATCATCCTCGCAACTCTCCCCCGGATTTCCAGCCCTCTGATTTGATTCTTCACCTGATTTCTTTTTCTTCTTCGACGAAGAATTCCGATGAATCTTTTTTTAATTAAAAATAATAATAATTAAACTGCTTTGGAATTCCTTCCAAAACCAACAAACAAAACGAACCAAAAGTCGTGATGCCGTAGGCTCTACTCTCTCTGTGTGTTTCCTCCCACCTGCACTGCTTACTCGTTTACCATTATTATTATTATTAAATTCAATTAATTAATGCTTATCCAATCACTCAAAATTCTCAAAAATTTTAGATTTTAACGAAAATGACAAAATTGTTATAAAAATGTAAAAGTTATAGAGAGATAACCTTTATTCGGGACAGGAACGAAGCAGTTGCAGAGTATTATACCAACACAAGCTATTGCAGAGGAAGTAATGTATATTATTACTATTAGATATTTTTCTCTTCATTTTCTCTCTTCTTCTTATACACTCTTTTGCACAAATGAAGTGCTCTATTTATAGAGCCACTTCAATGGAAAATTACAAAACATTACTATTTAGCTTGTGAGTATATAGTACACACATGTGGGCAAACATACCCATTATTTACAACACTCCCCCTTGGATGCCCACATATCAACATCAGTTGCCTTATTAAAACCTTGCTTGGAAAAACCCTGTGGGAAAAAACCATAGCGAAGGAAAAAGAGTACAACTTTACCCGGATGGTGTTGAGCATGCTTAGGTTGCCTCGTTAAAACCTTGATAGGAAAAACCCAGTGGGAAAAGTCCTAAGCGAAGGAAAAAGAGTACAACATGCATGTATCATGGATGCTCCCCCTAAATTGTATCTCCCCCTGATTCCGCATTCTTCAAATCTGTAAGTCGACGTAATCCGATTCCCTGTACCAACTTCTGAAATGTGCACTTTGGTAGAGATTTGGTGAACAAGTCTGCTAAATTTTCATTGGAACGGATTTGTCTGACTTCAATAACTTTAGCCTTCTGAAGCTCATGTGCGCTGAAAAATCTTGGAGATATGTGTTTAGTCTTATCACCTTTGATAAATCCTTCCTTCATCTGGGCGACACAGGCTGCATTATCTTCATGGATGACAGTTGGAGTGTCTGTCTTTAAAGGTAGACCACATGAATTCCGGATGTGATGGATCATTGATCTTAACCAAGAACATTCACGACTTGCTTCATGTAACGCAATTATTTCCGAATGATTGGAAGATGTTGCAACTAACGTTTGCTTCGTTGATCGCCATGAAATTGCAGTATCTCCATTAGTGAACACATATCCATTTTGTGAGCGGGCTTTATGCGGATCGGAGAGAAAACCAGCATCTGCGTATCCAACAAAGATTTGTTCATTTGTGGGCTTGTCTGAGTAGAAGAGACCCATATCTGTTGTCCCACGAAGGTATCGTAAAACATCTTTGACTCCCTTCCAATGACGAATTGTTGGAGCAGAGCTGTACCTGGCTAACAAGTTAACTGAAAAAGCTATATCTGGTCTAGTACATTGTGCTAAATACAATAAAGCACCTATTACGCTCAAATATGGTACTTCTGGACCAAGGACCAGTTCATCATCTTCCTTTGGACGGAATGGATCTTTCTTAATGTCTAAAGAATGAACGACTATTGGGGTGCTAAGTGGATAAGCCTTGTCCATGCCAAATCGCTTCAGTATTTTTTCAATGTAAGCTGATTGATGGACCAAAATTCCACTAACACAATGCTCGATCTGCAGGCCTAGACAATATTTGGTTTTCCCAAGGTCTTTCATTTCAAATTCGCTTTTCAGATATTCAGCAGTTTTATGGAGCTCTTCAGGAGTCCCAACTAAGTTCATATCATCAACATATACTGCAACTATAGCAAATCCAGAGTTGGATTTCTTAATGAACACACAAGGGCAGATGACATTGTTGATATATCCTTCTTTAATCAAATACTCACTGAGACGATTATACCACATTCGCCTAGATTGTTTCAACCCATATAGTGATCGCCTTAATTTGATTGAGAACATACCCCGTGGTTTGTTTGTTGCTTCAGGCAACTTAAGTCCTTCTGGGACTTTCATATATATGTCAGTATCTAATTCTCCATATAGATACGCGGTGATGACATCCATAAGTCGCATGTCAAGTTTTTCTGAAATCACCAAACTTATTAAGTAACGGAACGTAATTGTGTCCATTACAAGAGAGTATGTCTCCTCATAATCAATTCCAGGTCTTTGTGAAAAGCCTTGTGCAACGAGTCGTGCTTTGTATCTAGCAATCTCGTTTTTCTCATTGCGTTTCCTTGTAAATACCCATTTGTAACCTACGGGGTTTACATCAGTTGGGGTTCCAAAAACACTTCGCCTTTCCAAGGAATTTAATTCTGCCTGGATTGCATCTTTCCACTTAGGCCAATCTTGTCTCTGTTTGTATTCATCAACAGAGCGGGGCTCAATATCATCACTTAATATGATTTCAGTGGCTACTGCGAATGCAAACATATCGTCAATAATTATTTCATTCCGATCCCACAATTCATTAGTACATGCATAATTTATGGAGATTTCTTTGCTTTCATGTACTTCTGTCTCTTCAGGGCCATTTTCTTCTTCTGGAAGTCCAGAGTCATGAATTGTGGATTTGTCATTTACTCTCTCTTCCTGAATGATTTCATTTGGATTCAGTTGTGCCCCCGTCTTTCTCTTCCGAGGGGCTGAATCTTTTGAACCTAGTGGTCTACCACGCTTCAGGCGTGCACCAGATGAATCATTCGCTGCCACTTTATTTTGTCCAACAAGGACATCAATTATGGCAGGTGCATTTGCAGCTGGTATATGCGATTTTGTCACTTCATAGCATCATTAAATGCATCTGGCATTTGATTGGCAATGCTTTGAAGATGAACGATCTTTTTCACTTCATTTTCACATTGAAGGGTTCGAGGATCAAAATGAGACAAGGTGGGAACAACCCATGTCAGCTCTTTCCGTTCTTCTGGAACGGTCTTTTCTCCCCCTAACGATGGGAAGACTGTCTCATCAAAATGACAATCAGCAAAACGAGCTGTAAACATATCACCTGTCAAGGGTTCCAAATATCTAATAATAGATGGTGAATCAAAACCCACATAAATTCCTAGTCTACGCTGAGGTCCCATTTTAGTGCGTTGCGGGGGTGCAATAGGCACATAAACAGCACAACCAAAAACTCGTAAATGTGAAATGTTTGGCTGATGTCCAAACACGAGTTGTATTGAGGAGTATTGGTGGTTGGCTATAGGTCTCAATCGAACCAATGATGCAGCATGTAGAATGGCATGTCCCCATGCAGAAACTGGCAATTTGGTTTTCATAAGCAAAGTGCGGGCTATTAACTGAAGCCGTTTGATCAATGCTTCTGCTAAACCATTTTGAGTATGGACATGAGGAACAGGGTGTTCAACATCAATGCCCAATGTCATGCAGTAATCATCAAAGGTTTGAGACGTAAATTCACCAGCGTTATCAAGTCGGATTGATTTAATGGGATAATCTGGGAATTGTGCTCGTAACTTAGTTATCTGAGCAAGAAGTCTTGCAAAAGCTACATTCCGAGTAGACAAGAGACAAACATGTGACCATCTGGTGGATGCATCAACCAAAACCATAAAATATCGAAATGGTCCACAAGATGGTTGAATAGGTCCACAGATATCCCCTTGAATTCTTTGTAGAAATGATGGGGATTCAGCATCAACCTTTAGTTGTGATGGTCTAATTACCAACTTCCCTTGAGAACAAGCCTTGCAAGGGTTATCATTTGAGATAGCAATGTCTCTGCTCAATAATGGATGTCCATTAGAGTTGGTAATGATCCTACGCATCATGGTGGATCCTGGATGACCCAGACGGCCATGCCAAAGCATGTAAACCTTTGAATCAATGAACTTCTGGTTCATGATAGTATGTGATTCAACTGTCCCTATGTATGTATAATATAATCCACTCGAAAAACCACGCAACTTCTCCAATATACGCTTCTGGGTATCATTGGAGGTAATGCATAGATACTCCACATTTTTTGCACTTTTCGTTTCAATGTGGTATCCATTTAGACGTATGTCTTTGAAACTCAACAAATTTCGAGTAGATCGAGTAGCATACAATGCATTTTGTATGGACAATATTGTTCCATTTGGTAACATAATCTGAGCTTTCCCTGAGCCTTTAATCACATATGAAGGTCCTGATATTGTTGTTACCCCTATTTTTGTAAGCATTAAGCTTGAGAAATACTTTCGATCACGAAGTATTGTATGTGTGGTTGCACTGTCTGCAAGACAAATATCTCCGCCATTTCTCATGTTCTGAGAATAACCACAGTTTTTATCCATGCTTTCTGATTAAATGGAATCACAGTTAACAAACAATTTATAACAGGAAATTTACATGCCATTTTTATTGAATTTGAAAAACTAGTTTTAGACAACAAGTTCAGCATAATAAAAGTACATCAAACATAAACGATTTAGTCGAACCGATATACTTCATTCCCCCTTTCCATAATGAAGTCTGAAACATCTAGGTGAGTTGCGTCAAATTGCCCTGATAAATCAAACACTGGATCAGGTATATCCATTGGTTTAGCTTGGTCGAGAAAATTGGTCTCGACACCCTTCTTCTTGAGGGAGGCTTGATACAACTCCACCAGATGTTTTGGGTACGACAAGTTCGCACCCAATGCCCATTGCCACCACACCTATGGCAGGCTCCTTCAGAGTTCCTGGGAGCATTGGTCATGTTAGCTTTGCCTTTGTGACGATTCACATTTTTGAAGCTCGGGCCAGAATTATGCCTCTGAACCTGGTTGTGAAACTGACCACCATGGTTCTTGCCTTTCCTATTCCATCGACCTCGTTTGTGGCCACGTCCTTGTTTATGATAATTACCACCAGAGGATGTGGCGTTCACTTCGAGGGAAGTAGCATTTACTTCTGGGAATGGTGCAGATCCAGTAGGTCGGGAATTATGGTTTTTCATCAGGAGCTCATTGTTTTATTCAGCTACCAGGAGCACAGATATCAGCTGGTTGTATTCAGTGTAGCCTCGCGCTCTATACTGCTGCTGCAGGAGCACGTTATTGGCATGAAATGTGCTGTAAGTCTTTTCCAGCAATATTTCATCAGTAATGGTATCCCCACAGAGCTTCATCTGAGAGGTAATTCTGAACAACGCAGAATTGTACTCCGCTACTGATTTGAAATCCTGAATTCTCAGGTGAGACCACTCATAGCGAGCTTTTGGAAGAATCACCGTTGTCTGGTGATTGTATCTGCTTCGCAAGGCCTCCTAGAGAGCTAACGGATCTTCAACCGTTAAGTACTCACTCTTTAGTGCCTCATCAAGATGGCGGCGAATAAAGATCATAGTCTTCGCCCGATTTTGAGAAGATGAGCTGCTTTCTTCCCTGATGGTATCTCCAAGATTCCCTGCTTCCAAATGGATCTTGGTATCAAGTACCCAAGTAAGGTAATTCTTCCTGGTAATGTCCAGGGCAACATATTCAAGCTTAGCCAAGTTTGTCATTTTCTTTTCTGAAAGAAAATGAGATGTGTAAGAACTTGCAGTAATATGTATTCCTAGAGGAATGTGATGTTAGAACTTCTGGTTCTTACAAATTTTTCATTTTGATCTTCAGGCCAAAATGATAAGCACTCGAAACTTCTGGCTCGAGATTTTCAGGGTGAATGAGAAGGGTGATTGTACCGCACCATTCTCATTGAAAGAATGTAACATGGAATGGGCGATTAGTCTGCACCACTCAAGTAGCAAGAAAATTGAAATACGCAGAGCAGGGTGGGCGATTATACCGCACCACCTAAAATTGCAATGAAATTAAACAACAGGTAAATTTAAATTTGGAGAGCAAGGAGGGCGATTATATTGCAATGAAATTAAATAACAGGTAAATTTAGATTTGGAGAGCAAGGAGGGCGATTATACCGCACCACCTAAAATTGCAATGAAATTAAATAACAGGTAAATTTAAATTTGGAGAGCAAGGAGGGCGATTATACCGCACCACCTAAAATTGCAATGAAATTAAATAACAGGTAAATTTAAATTTGGAGAGCAAGGAGGGCGATTATACCGCTCCACCTGAAATTTGCAGTAAAAGTAGATCTGCAGTCCAAGATAGGCGATGATACCATACCATCTTGGATCGCAGTAAGATGAAATTTGCAGTTCAAGACGGGCGATTGTACCGCACCATCTTGGATTGCAGTAAAATCAATATAAATACTATGTTAGTAATCAATATCCAAACCAAACAAGTAATCAAAGATGTATGTAACCGCTAGTTGGAGAACTACGAGCAGGCATGGAGCAAATAGTTCGTCGCGAGGATATACCGCGCAGTTGAGGCAGATGAAGAAGATGAACAGGAAAAACCTTAGAGGAAACATTTTTTTTTTTTTCGTTCGGCGGAGAGAAATGAGAGAATGATTTCCTTTATTGTTTAGTGAATGTAAATGAGACATGGTTATACTTAGAGACTCGTGCTGATAACGTGTTATAAAAATGTAAAAGTTATAGAGAGATAACCTTTATTCGGGACAGGAACGAAGCAGTTGCAGAGTATTATACTAACACAAGCTGTTGCAGAGGAAGTAATGTATATTATTACTATTAGATATTTTTCTCTTCCTTTTCTCTCTTCTTCTTATACACTCTTTTGCACAAATGAAGTGCTCTATTTATAGAGCCACTTCAATGGAAAATTACAAAACATTACTATTTAGCTTGTGAGTATATAGTACACACATGTGGGCAAACATACTCATTATTTACAACAAAAATAAATATATAAGTAAATAGTACCCGGAATAATTTTTTAAACTAAAATATCTTTTTCGTTAAAAATGAACAGTACCATAAATGATTTTTTAAGATTCCCTTTATTTTATACTTTCTCGCTTTACACTTGTTTATACCATATTTAGGGCCTCGTATATTTGGGCCTTGGGCCTTGTATTTGGGCCTCACACTAAAGCCCATACTTTGTAAAAGAGGAGGAGCCCCTTATTCTATAAAAGGGGACTCCTACCCTCATTCTAAAGGGGGCAAAAGAGCCAAGCCTAAGAAGGCTAAGAGAAGCTATCATTACATTCAGGAGAGACCTCACACCACCGAGGCTCTCCTCTCCCTTCTCTTCTTTCTCCTCCGGGGGACTTCCCCCAAACACTTGTATCCATACAATTACAGAGAAACAGAATCAACTACAGTGTGGACGTAGCCCAAACATTGGGGTGAACCACGATAAAATCCTTGTGTTCTTTGTGTTCTTCGTGTTCTTGAGCGTTTGTGTAGATTCACGGTCGGATTTACGTTGTTCCAAGACCTCCGGTTTTGTGCATCAACATTTGGCGCCGTCTGTGGGAATCGACACAAAAAACTATGTCGGTTCTCTTTCATTTTTTCACTTCCATCGTGAATCTGCAGAATCTGCAAATCTGCAAAATCCGTTTCAAACCTCCAAACACCACTCAACACAACTCAAGAAAACCTCAACTCATCGTTGTTTATTTCACAATGAGCTTCTCTGCTGCTTCAATCTCTGCCGTCTATCACGCATAATCACGTATCCTAATCTAACAGCTGAATACGACGGTAAAAATGATGTCGTTGAATGGCGCCATAGACCTGATGACGACGTTGGACGACATCCCGTTCGGGACGGGGTCGTGGTATCTCTACGCCGGCGTCTCATGCCTACTCGTCCTCTTCGCAGGGCAATTACTACAGGTTCAACGCCATGCAATCCCCGATCCAAAATACTGAGACCGGATCTGGAAGTTATCGGGAATGAGCGTCTAGAAACATTGAGGTGAATCCTCGTTGTGATCATTACCGCCTTCTTCCTCCTCGATGAGGTAATTGCTGCCATTTTTTTACCAGCGCCGCCGGAGCTCCTTCACCGGAACCAACTAGCGACACGGAAGTCCACGGCCTGAGCTTGAAATCAGAGGAAGACGAAGAAAGAGACCGGGATCGGTGCGACAAAGAAGCAGAGACCAAGAACGTCTCCAGTTTCGAGTACAACCACACCGAGAGCAAGATCTGACCCTTTCCTGATCTGTTGCAGATGCTTAAGGGTTACCACCGCATTCGTCGTTTACGAGGACATCTACGACGCCAAAACACCGTCTGAGTTGAAGGGATCAAACATTCAGAGAGCATCGCCGAAGTCTCACATGGCTCCCCCTAAATCATTCATACTGCCAGTCCCTGCATCCTGGTTACCGAGAGTGGCAGCCCCAGATTGAAGCTTTTGGGATATGTGGCGAAGAGAATCTGGAGCGTCGAGCCTACGGGTCCGCGGCGGCTCAGCTGCAGTACGACGAGAAAAATGTTTCCATTATTTTTTGGTTCTTTGCTTCAGTTCGTTGTTAAGGAAACCAAAGCCCTCCAATCCAAGCTCCACTGGAGATATCGCCAGAACTGAGGTTTACCCGTGAGGTTATTGTTTGGTTAGAAGAAAGGTCTGATGGATTTTGACGAGTACGATTATTTAGAGAAAATAGTAAAATTCACCACCAGACCAGGCAGAGGCAGGACAAGAGTCACAGCCGAACTCCGACTTCCCCAGCTCCACCACCGCGTCGAAGCAGGACCGTCGAGACCATCAAGGAAAACCTCGAGAACTGCCACCTCATAGCCGAAATCCGTTGCAATCGAGGGGACACCATGGGAGGTGCTGAAGCTGTGTATGACGGGGATGAACGTCTGGCTGTTCGTCCACAGCGAGGAAATCCCACCGGCCATTAAGCTCTACAGGGATTTTCAAAAAAAAAATAAAAAATATGGAAGAGTGGGGAACAAAAGCAGAAGAGCAGAAAAGAAAAGTACTTTGATGGGATTTTTACAGCTGGAGTACACCAGCTTGTGTTTCAAACAGCAGAAAAAGAAAAAAGAGGCGTGATAGTGGATGGGCACGACCAAGATGTCCAAGAAAAGCAAGTGGAGTTAACCCTTCAGTTTCGCCAAGAGACAGACAGAGATGCAGTGGGAACAAAAGTAGAAAAGAAAAAGGAAAAGGAGGAAAGGGTCTGAAGAAGTTTGTGGAGATGGCATGCGCCAATTGCACACCAGTGAAGCAATCCAGCCATCATGTCACTAAGAAAGCAAAAGTAGAAAAGAAAAAGGAAAATGGAGGCCCTCCTCGAGAGCACATGGGAGACAATGCAAAAGAAAAAGAAAAAAGTGGTGCAGTCATGGAGGGGTCATGTGCTCACAAAGAAGAAAAGCAAAAGCACTGACAAAAGCAATGCTATTGGCAGATTTAGATCAAAATACATTGCGCCTAGCCTACGCAGAAAAAGAAAAAGAAAGTGAAAAGAGAAAGCAAAGGGAAACACACGGGGACACTGCAAAAGCATGGAATAAACACCCCACCAGAATGATGTAATTTATTTTCCTTATCTTTCGGACACATCTGTATAAACCCCATCCGAGGGTAATATGTATAAACCCCATCAGAGGGTAAAAAAAAAAAAAAAAAAAAAAAAAAAAAGAACAACGACAAGCCCAAAATAAATGGGTTGGACTGGAATGTTGTGGAGGGCAAAGACCCATAAGCCCAAAATAGCACCAACCAGGTGATCAAAAGTACGCCTAGTACTTCAAGTCATACATGAGCATTACTCATGTCAATCATACATAAACATTCATGAGCATCACTCATGTCAACATTCATGAGCATCACTCATGTCAACATCCATGAGCATCACTCATGTCAATCAACATAAACATCCATAAGCATCACTCATGTCAACATCCATGAGCATCACTCATGTCAATCAACATAAACATGCATGAGCATCACTCATGTCAAATCAGCTTCAAAGACTTCATTTACAGAGCTCTAGCTTCAAAAGCTTCATTTACAGAGCTCTAGCTTCAAAAGCTTCATTTACAAGAGCTCTAGCTTCAAAGACTTCATTTACAGAGCTCTAGCTTCAAAAGCTTCATTTACAAGAGCTCTAGCTTCAAAGACTTCATTTACAGAGCTCTAGCTTCAAAAGCTTCATTTACAGAGCTCTAGCTTCAAAAGCTTCATTTACAAGAGCTCTAGCTTCAAAGACTTCATTTACAGAGCTCTAGCTTCAAAAGCTTCATTTACAAGAGCTCTAGCTTCAAAGACTTCATTTACAGAGCTCTAGCTTCAAAAGCTTCATTTACAGAGCTCTAGCTTCAAAAGCTTCATTTACAAGAGCTCTAGCTTCAAAGACTTCATTTACAGAGCTCTAGCTTCAAAAGCTTCATTTACAAGAGCTCTAGCTTCAAAGACTTCATTTACAGAGCTCTAGCTTCAAAGACTTCATTTACAGAGCTCTAGATTCAAAAGCTTCATTTACAAAAGCTCTAGCTTTAAAAGCTTCATTTACAGAGCTCTAGCTTCAAAGCTTCACTTGCAAAGCTTCACCTACAAAACTTCAGTGCAAGGTATACAAATACCACATCTGAACAACCGTCACTTCGGCCCATACATGGATTCAATTTGAAGTCTCCAGCCAACAGACTCTATTGACCGAAGACTTGGGGGACTACATTATGTATCATATATTGGGCCTCAACTGGGCCTCATAAAAAATACTTGGGAGACTCTAGCCCATCACTTATGTATTAAGGAGCGAGCCCTTATTCTATAAAAGGGACTCCTTCACTTTTAGAGAGCACTCATGAAAAATACTTGGGGGACTCTAGCCCATTATTTATGTATTAAGGAGCAAACCCTTATTCTATAAAAGGGACTCCCTCACTTTCATTGAAGATCACCCATGATTTATGTATTGAGGAGCGATCCCTTATTCTATAAAAGGGACTCCCTCACCACCATTAGAGAGCATCGCCGCCTACTGAGCAACCGTCTCACTGCGAGCATCAACTCTAACCCATCACTTATGTATTGAGGAGAGAGCCCTTATTCTATAAAAGGGACTCCCTCACCTTCAAACGCCACAAGCCGAGCCAAACAAGGCAACATAAGCTACAAGCAAAGCGGCCTCACAACATGTGCTACTTCTAGTTGAACATCATTTCAGATTGAGCACCGCCTCATATCGAGCATCAGTTCTAGACGACATTTAGTTACTTCGGCCCACACATGGACTGAATTTCAAGTCTCCAGCCAAAAGACTCTCTTGACTGAAGACTTGGGGGACTACTGTTTATACCATATTTAGGGCCTCGTATATTTGGGCCTTGGGCCTTGTATTTGGGCCTCACACTAAAGCCCATACTTTGTAAAAGAGGAGGAGCCCCTTATTCTATAAAAGGGGACTCCTACCCTCATTCTAAAGGGGGCAAAAGAGCCAAGCCTAAGAAGGCTAAGAGAAGCTATCATTACATTCAGGAGAGACCTCACACCACCGAGGCTCTCCTCTCCCTTCTCTTCTTTCTCCTCCGGGGGACTTCCCCCAAACACTTGTATCCATACAATTACAGAGAAACAGAATCAACTACAGTGTGGACGTAGCCCAAACATTGGGGTGAACCACGATAAAATCCTTGTGTTCTTTGTGTTCTTCGTGTTCTTGAGCGTTTGTGTAGATTCACGGTCGGATTTACGTTGTTCCAAGACCTCCGGTTTTGTGCATCAACAACACTCAAGTCTTTTTTTTTCCTTTTTCTTTAGCTCACTTTTAGTGCTCCACAGTTCATAAAGCAATTAAAAGGTTAAAAATGTCACTTAGCATTACATATCCGCGTAGATAAGCTCACACCAACCCGTCAATTTGAGATACAGTTTGGAATTTTCCTTGGATTTGGGCATCCAGGGCTAGCTCGCCCATCAGAAGGGCACCCTTCGGCTTCTGTGCAGAGTACCCGTTGGGACTGGTTTGTATTTCAAAAATAAAATTTCAAATCAACATCTCCACTATTGGATTAGTGCTTATATTTTATATATCGTTAAAAATGCTACATGTATCCCAATTATTTATTGGCGTTTTAATCAAAATAATCCTTAAGATTGATATAACTCCTTAATTGGTCTTTGAGGTTTAAAATCGATAGAACTGATCCCTGAGTTTGTCCGCCGTCGATCATTTTAGTCATTATGTGAGAAATCTATGTTAAAGTGAGGGTATTTTGTTAAATTTACCCTTCCCTCTCATAACACTAAATGATAAAATGACAAAAATACGCTTAATTTGTTGTCAAATTAATTTGGGTCATTGTTTATTAAATTGAGGGTATATTTATCATTTTGATCCTTATTTAACAGAGATTTTTCATGGAATGACAAATGTGATTGACCGTTAACAAACTGAGAGACTAGTTTTATCAATTTCAAATCTCAATAACCAAAATGAAAAATTATGCCAATATCAAGGATCATTTTGACTAAAATGCCTTTATATATATATATTTTTTTTTTACAAGAAAACAACACGAACACGATAAACACGACCAGTTTGCCAGACTATTTGTGGGGTCCACAAGAAATGGCAACAGTAGAAGGAGTTCCCAAAGGAAGAGGATCCCTTCGAATCCACTCTGTGGGAATCCTAGGGATCCCTACATCCTAACCGTTCATCGTGTGGCCAGCTTTCGTCAGATACTATTTGTGTTTAATTTTAAATAAAAAAAGTCAAATAATTTTTTACTGTACAATACACAATGAATGATTATGATCCCCACAAAGTGGATCCAGATGGGATCCAATTCCGTTCCCAAAATTGGGGTCGTACGGATGAGATAATGAAATTTAGCAACAATTGGGCTCGGGTTGGGAGTGGTTTTGGTTCCTAAATTCTAAATTTTGGGTTTTAGCAACATACATTAGAATTGGTCTAAATGCCTTAAAATTTGGAACCCAAACATGCCCTTATTTCCTCTAGTGACGTTTAATATTGTCATGTAACTCCATTTTTCATTGCTTTTGATATCCACGTCACTTATAAAGAGACACACTTATCAAACACATTATATTTTATTTCACAACTGATTATTCGAAATTAACTACAATATTTATATGTATTTAATACAATTCTCATTTAACAGTAAAAAATAATTCATGTGAATATACGTATTTAATACAATCACAATCTGCCACTTAGTATTACGTCTTAGTGGCATTCCTATTCACTTATAAGCGAGAGGTCTTAATTTTATGTTTGAGCCAAATGCCAATTCGAACCAAATCATCATGTTAAGCCCATGTGAGACTTAAGACTGGTTTGACATTGCTTAAATTTACAAAATACTCTTACACTACTTTTTTTTACTAAAAAGTACTTTTAACATTGTAGTTTACCAAACACTTATCTGTTTATTTTGTAGAAACAGTTTTGACAAAAAAAAAAAGCATAGTAATCCCAAACTAGCCCGTAGCAAGGCCCAAGTTGAACATTAGTGAAACAACTTATATTGGGTAGTACGGAGTGTGGCCCTGTGGGCTCGTCACTTAAACCTTACTTGTTAAACAGAAAGCATGGTCTGCATTTGCAGAAGCTAGTAGGGAATAGTAATGGAGGTCGAGACGGAGAGGACGAAACCTGCTGCTGCGTTCATGGCCTTTGGTACCAAAGGCGATGTCTATCCAATTGCTGTAAGTCATCATCCCTTTCTCCCACTCATTCTTTCCCTTTGGTTCCCGAGAAAATGCAAGAAATTGAAACATTGCCAGAATCTAATGACGGTTTTTGCTTCTGCGGTTTGCACTTTGCAGGCCATTGCGGCGGCTTTTGCTTGTGACCAGATACTGTACGATGTCGTCCTTATCACGCATTCAGCACATGAGGTTTGTTTGATAGTATACTATATATGTGTATGTATGTATGAACACTTCAAACTCGATATTTAGAGAACAACCCAATATACTTTGTACACCAAAGGAATTTTACAATTAAGAATTAATTAGAGCATGACGATTCGATAGGGGAGGGTTTAATTTTTTATTTTTTATTTCCCTCCAATTGAGCTTTCGAAGTGTTTTTCTATGAAAACTTATGATTGTAGGGGTCTTTTTTCTAATTTACTAATTGTTTTTGTAATTGGTTGGTTGTTGTTGTGACTTGTAATGCAGAACTTACGTTGTCATTTAGCCGAAAAACATGTTTCGTATCTTCCAATTTCATCACCACCTGTTGTCCCAATCCATCGGGAACATGATAGTACAGAAGAACCAGGTTCAGATTGCTCGGCTACTCTCTTGTTGTTGTTCTCTCAGCATGTGTAAAGTTGTCATTGGATGTTTTGTTTTACCAGGTTCTTTGGAGAAAATCATGTTTTCTGCTGAACACAGACAAGAATGTTGTTTGGCAGTGGAGAAGATATTTGGATCAGGCCCGAGCATGGAGGGTGATTTTATACTGATCAATTTCTTTGCTTTGGTACTTCCTTATTGCTGGTTTTTCCACTCTTTATCCTTTCCGTAACTTACGTCATAGGCATCTGTTCTATGGATGAATACATTGTGCATGAAAGAAGAATAAATTTTGAAAGGCTATATACAGGGATGTCAAATATTAACAAATAGAAGTTTTGTATGGTTATCTGGTTTTCCATTCAAGTTCTTACGTAGGTTTTATTGCCGGCTCAAACATCTTGAACATCTGCATCTCAAGTTAGCATTATGTTAAATTTTATTTGACCCTAAATAAGTATTGCATCCAACTAGACTTTCTGACAGTAGGTATAATGACGAGATATCTAAATTGGTTTCAATTGCTTGATGGTCAAGGAAGGATGGAGTATTGCAGAACTTTTTCATGTCCGTTGCATAGTTGCTGCTCCTTATGTTGTTCCATATAGGTACTAAACCTTTTGTTTTATTTTATTTAAGTTGAATATTGATCTTATGTAACAATCAATGTATATATGGTGACTGGCCAGCCTCAACTGTACGCGTTTTAATATGGAATCTCTCATGTTTATGAAGATCTTGGAGAGGTGGGGGATTAATATTAGGGCCACTTTGAAATTCTACTGCATAATGAGTTCCACTGATCATATAGAAAGGAAAATCAGTATTTGACTTTGTGTTTAATTGTATGAAGATGCATATAGGGTAGTGCTATCCACACACCCATTTTTACTTCTCACACACCCCTCTCAATTTTTCGGTTTTCAAATCGAATGAATTGAAGAAGATCAATGGCCAAAAATTAACAAGGGTGTGGAAGAAGAAAAAATGGATGTGTGAATAGCCTACCCTACATATAAAGTCAGGAAGCAATTATTCCATATCCTCATTATCAAATAACTAGAGCAACACTATTGTGTATAGGTATATAGAAAATCCAAGGAATAATGTAAGAACTTGTAAGTAGCTATAACGTTTTGAAGTTCTGGCTTGATGATTTGTTGCTGCTTCAAATTATGTTCCAGTGCACCTTCGTCGTTTGAGCGCCAATTTGAAAAAGAACTTCCACTTTTATATAAATACCTACAGGAAGCTCACAACACTAAGGTACTTTATTGTTTGTAGAGTAATATTTGAAATAATGTTGATGTAAGTGGTATTGATCTGCCTTAGGAATTGATGGTGTACAGCATCGCTAACAAGTGAATTTCAATTTTAGTACCTTGTCTATGTAATATAAATTAAGTTTGTTACCTGCAAAAATAACATTCTTCTTTTCAATTTTTATATGCACATAGGTTTGTTGGAAAGATGTGATCCACTGGATGTGGCCGCTTTTCAGCGAGTATTGGGGATCCTGGAGATGTGACGATTTGAATTTGAGTCCTTGCCCTTTTACGGTTAATATCTTTGACTTGAAACTCCTTAATGCATTCAGTGTATTGTAACAGTAGTTCTTGAGGACCAACGTTGACACATTTGGTATTTTTTCTGCAACGAGTTCTTCACTCATCAAATGAAGTTTGTACCACCTTAGCTGAAAATTGTCTATCACATATCTGCTGTAATTATATTTGAACTTGTGTAATTGTTTCTTTGTCAAATGCAGGATCCAGTAACAGGTTTACCCACTTGGCATGATAGGCCTCCATCTCCGCTTCTTCTGTGAGTTCCGAGTTTTCCACTTGCACATAGGGTACAAGTAACAAATTTACAATTCTGGAGAGAGAGGGTTTACCCACTTGGCATGATAGGCCTCCATGGCTCCATCCCCCCCTTTTCTTTGAGTTCTGAGGTTTCAACTTGCACATAGGCATAGGTAACAAAATGAACATTCAAAAACATTCAAAAGCAGAGAGAGAGAGAGAGAGAGAGAGAGAGAGAGAGAGAGAGAGAGTACCCACTTGGCATGATAGGCCTCCATGGCTCCATCCCCCCTTTTTCTTTGAGTTCTGAGTTTTCAACTTGCACATAGGTATAGGTAACAAAATGAACATTCAAAAGCAGGACCCAGTAACAGGTCTACCCACTTGGCATGATAGGCCTCCATCCACCCTTTTTGTTTGAGTTCTGAGTTTTCAACTTGCTCATAGGTATAGGTAACAAAATGATTTAAAAGTGTTGATTATCTTTCTGCAATTATCTGGTAAATACTGTAGATTTTAAAGTTCCATGTGAAAAATGGCTAGTTTTCCATGCATCTATTCAAATAAATGTGTGTTATTTATTTAATTCTTTGCTGGAAGAAGTTATTTATAGTTTCTATTCTGAAGATTTTCCTCACTGTGTGACAGGTATGGATTTAGCAAAGAAATAGTCGAGTGCCCTGGTATAAATGTTTATACAATTTTAAACTTGTACAAATTTCTTTTATGTCTGTATTGTACAGTTGTACTACTGAATTCATAGGTTTGATATAGGATACTTGCGAAGGTGATGGTTTTGCATATCATGCAACTAGGTAGAAAATCAATCTCTAGCTAACATTCTCAAATCCCTTTTATTTACTGCTCTTGCTTTAGCCTTTTTAAATCTCTTACCTTCTAACTTTGTTGTAGCCCTAAACTTTTTACACAGGTTGCACCAAGGTGCTCCTAAACTTTCTACTTAAAAAAATTGCCCAGAAAAGTTTTGTATTGTTTCATTTAGTGGGATGAGAGGAATTCAGTGATGAGAATGAATAATAGTCCCTTTAGAGATTAAGTAGAAGCATATTCATAATGCAATCATCGTTGAAGGCTTGGAGCCAAGACTTATAGAGAAATCTGAGAAAAGCCTAAGAAATGACTGAGGAAGATTTTGATAAACAGTGAAAATGGTGCTAAAAACTCTGTTAAAGGGTTAAAGCAGAATAGGAATTGGTCAGATGATATTTTCTTTTACTTCTAAGGTCTATATTATGAGTTCTTGCATACTTCCCTAAACAAATCATTAATTACCTTAGCCCATAAATATTACTCATGGGAAATATAAAAGGCTCTTGAACTCTTTTCTGATTTTCAGACGCTTATCTCAGCATCATTAATTTGTTATGTGTCATTTTCTCTGTGAAACAACTCGTCCCTGAGTATTAGTTTTTTATGATAGCTTCTTCATCTTCTCTTTCATCGTGCTGAGAAAATTTGTCACTAGTTTGAAGCATAGAGGATGGAGTCAATCCCCAATTTTTGGGTGCCTACTTCATAAGTAGTTTCATATTTAATGAAGACAAAGATAATGTTATTTTCCCGAGGTGCACTGCTTTGTTATCAAACTTACATGGTCTTTCCAAGAGTAGATGGCAGGATTCTGTGTCAAGCACGTCACACAAGGGATTGTTTGAACTACTGTGCGAAGCTTACTTTGATTGCTTTCTTGAACTTAGTGATTCTGTATGACCATGGATATGATTGCACTTCAAGTTCACTTTTTCTATATCTTCACAGAAAACCTCAGAAAGGTTTCTTGGCATTATGGCAATGATTCTACAATCTCTAGAAACTAGGGTACGGATTCAGTAAGGATATGTCAATAAGATAATATTATTAAGTTCAATGCTAATCATACATGACCCCTTTGTCCAGGCACCCTATTTATGTTTCCTCACCACACAAAAGAAAACACAAAAAGTTGCAAATTATACTATTTACATCATTCATAATACTATCTTTGCTCTCATTTTCCTCACGTGTAAATAATACAGCATCCCATTCTTGTTCAGCAAGGAAAAGATTTGCATTTTCTTATATGGTTTTCCCATATATCTTGACTGTAATAGTGGTGTCACGCTAGAGTGTCGGCGAAAATCCTAAAGTCAGAGTTGACAATAGCCAAGGGATATTTCAATTTTGGATACATATAGCCAAGGGATACTCCATACCTAAAATTTAGGAGTGCTTCACAGCTTAAATAGCTTCCCCCGGTCATTTTATGCTGAGTGATTTTTACTATAATCAATGCATGCGACTTTATCATTTATTAATTTTTCGTAAATGCTACGGTAGATCCTGTCTCTTCTTTTGAATATGGTCGATCTGGTCAAGTGGTCAGTCACGTTTTGTTCCTACTATGTCAAAATTCTCACTGGTTTTTAGCACTTTGACAGGTTATTGGCCATCAAATGTTCGGGTTTGTGGCTTTTGGTTTCTCCCAAATGAATGGCAGTTTTCGTGTAAGCAGTGCAGTGAACTTTCCAGAATTGTTTCTTCAGAGCGTCTTTACACAAAAGATGAAATGTGTTCAGCTCATGTTCAGTTAGAATATTTTTTGAAGACCCCAGTGTCTATGCCACCTATTTTCATAGGCCTGAGCTCAATTGGAAGGCAAGTTCTTTCTCTAATTGGTTCCTTAGCTACTTCTTTAATGCATTCTCAGAATTTACTTTACAAGAATATGAGGGACTCTGGATGTAATTGAATTATTACATGCTGTAGTCTTGCGCTATATATAATTAGCTTTCTTTGTTCTCCTTTGTACAGGTTAATGCACGATCAACTCGTATGATTTACTGAAATACTGATATCTGAGTTTCCCATTGTGCATGCAGCATGGGATTTTTAAAAAACACTCAAGCGTTTCTTCGTCTTCTCCAAACTGTCTTAGAGATAACAAATTACCGCTTTATCCTCTTTACAGCCGGCTACATACCTTTAGATGCAGCAATCCGAGCAGTTGCTGCTGAGTCATCACCATATGTAACCCACAAGCAGTTTAATGACGAGTGCATTTCTCTCTTCAATGACCGACTCTTTTGCTTTTCTGGGTGAGCATCTCGTATTTATAAGAATATAAAATGAGCATTTTTCTCTTGAAACTTGTAATGTTTGTGAATGTTTATTGGCAAACTTACTTGGAAACAATAACCTTGTGAGGATATTTGGAAAGAAAAAAGTATGTAAGCTATTTCAAAACTAAAAAAAATAAAAAAAAAAACTATGCAAAAAGCTTCTTGTATGACCATCTCATTCCGATCTGCTCCCACCTGAATGTGTTTGTGATAGCAAAATCACATTTTTTTTTTCTCTTAACATGTTGCATGTAGTTACAGGACTTTAATATTTGATAACAACATAATTACTCTTCACTGTGTTTATAGTTAGTGTATGCAATAGTAAACATGGATTGCACCCTCACGTAGCCGTTTGTAACTTCTTACTACCGTATTGTATAAAAGCTGTTTGCATGGCATTTGTTGACTTCTTGACTTTATGTAGTAGACTCCTGTGTATCGTGGTGTTACCTTAACTAAGGTTGACTACTGTGTACTCTTGGTATTAACCTTAACAGTTAACACCAAGATACATAGGAGTCTACTACATAAAAACCAACAAATGCCATGCGCACAACTTTTATATAGAAAAGGCATATTACCCAAAGTTGTCCTTGAGATTGACATAACTCCTAACTTTGGTCCCAGAGATTTGAAATCAATAGAAGTAGTCCCTGAGTTTATCAACCGTCAATCATTTTGGCCATTCAAATAAGGACCAAAATGACAAAAATATCCTCAATTTAATAAATAATGGGCCAAAATGGTTTGACAAAAAAAATGAGGCTATTTTTTGTCGTTTTGATCCTTCTTTAACAGAGATTTTTTACGGAATGACCAAAATGATTGACAGTGGACAAACTCAGGGACCACTTCTATCAATTTTAAATCTCAGGGACCAAAGTGAGGAGTTATGTCAATCTCAGGAACCATTTTGGCTAAAAAGCCTATAGAAAAGGCTAAGTAACTGAGGTAACTGGTTCTCATAATAACTAAATTTCAGGAATCTCTTTTAAGTTGTTTATGACTAGCACTTATTTGGAACTTTATTAGACTCTGGATTGATATGTTAAAGGAAAATTTAGAAAGGTTGTAGAGGATCATATTTGTTCATCCAATCAATTAAGTAGATTGTCCAAACCACTCAAGCGTTAGAATGAGAGAATCCGGAAGGCAGAGTGTGTGTGAGACAGAAGAAAGGGATAAGAGTGTTTCCTTGTTTTCTCGTTCTTGTCCTTTCTAGTTGTTCATCAATTCTTGAAGCTTGATAATATATTTTTGTTGTACCGTTGATGATATAGTGGAGATTCGTTGTTGCTGCCTTCTTAAAGTTATAGCCTAATGTACTTAATTCTTGGCGTTCTTCATCTTCTTGCTTATTTTTTTGTGTTTTTTGAGTTTGATCTTCCCATCCTTAAATTTCAAAACACAGTAAGTTGCAGTGGGTTGGCCTCTGGTTATTCTTTACCTCTGCTAAATAATATTTTATTTCCTTGTTGAATAGAACTGTACCGTACAAGTGGCTGTTTACTCGATGTGCCGCTGCAATTCATCATGGGGGAAGGTGAGAGTGCTCCAACTCGTATTATATGTTCACTTAATTGCTGATTTTTTCAATGCTGTTCTAATTGTTCTAATTGAGCCTATCAATTTCTTTTTTCCTCTCAAATTACTTCAACATTTTGTAGTAATATGTAACAAGCAAAGTATTGACTTTTTATTTCCTGTTTCCTGTAAATGTGGAAGTGGCACTACTGCTGCAGCACTATTGGCAGGAATCCCACAGGTTAGTTATGGAAGTACATGCATCTCTATATTCGATCATGAACATATGTTTTCTTTTGTTAATCAAGTATATCAGTTATAACAGTCAAGAGGCAAAAACAAATTGCAGGTAGTCTGTCCATTTGTGCTAGATCAGTTTTACTGGGCTGAAAGAATGTTTTGGCTTGGAGTAGCACCTGAGCCATTGAAAAGAACCCATTTACTTCCAGAAGAAAGTGATGAGAAAATAGCGGCAAATTTTCTATCGAGGGCCATACATGATGCATTATCCCCTGAAATTAAAGAACGTGCTGTAGAAGTTTCTAAGAGAATATCTCTTGAGGTAACACTTACTCTTGAATTATGAAATTAATAATTGTTGGTAGAAAGACCGCACATGTAGATTTATATATCCTTGAATTGGAATATTTTATATGAGTTATGTCCCGTTCTGTCACTCATAGGATGTGCAAAGTTACTGTATAATTCCTATTCCTAATCCATCACCTTCCTCACTCCCTTTCTGAAGTGTCATTACGGCACTGTAATTTGAAATAGATTTGGCAGAAGGGGGAGGAAGAAGAAGGGGACTTTATAGTTTATAGTAGCGTGCAACATGTTTTGTTTATGTTTTTCAATGTTCAACGTGATATGTGTAATCTGTGATGCCATTCAATGCGTCTACAAAATTTGCGTTGAAATGTTTTCTTTGCATGGAAACAAATATTTTCTTTAGAGGTCGCACTTGGTGTGATGGCAAGTGCCTTCGCCCATGAGCGGTAGGTCTCGGGTTCGAGACTTGGGAGCAGCCTCTCCATAAATGGGGGTAAGGCTAGCCGACGTTCACCTCTCCCAGATCCTGCGTAAAGCAGGAGCCTTGTGCACTGGGTACGACCTTTTTTTTATTTGTAATTTTCTACTAGGTTGGATATTCCTAGTTTCCATCACCATCGATAGTTTGGAGATCTGACTTTTATTTTGTGGTGGGTCTCTGAAAATTTGACCTGAGAACATGAATAAAAGTTGCTACAAATCTAATCTACCAAATAATGTTTTACTTTTCAGGATGGTGTCTCAAACGCGGTCAAATATATCAAGGAAGAGATCATTGGTGGTTCAAGCTAATCATTCGCAATCTCTTGCACTGGCCTTCGAACATAGTTTTCAGCAATGCGGACAGGAGATTCTGAAAATGGTGGAAATGCTTACTGCGCGAAGTTTTCTTCGTATAAAGATTTGGAGGAACTAATGATGTCTGTAAGAAGTTTTCTTACTAAGGATGCCTAAATCATGTGTGCCGTCGGTGTGTCAACTGTCCATGTACTTTGAAAAGTGGAACAGATGAAAGGGTGGCATGTTTCTATGAAAGAAGATATATGGAGCATATGAAGCAGCTTGTGTTTGATATTTGTTACTTTGAAAGAGATGGTTGTACATCTAACTCAGTTGAAAGGTTAGAGCAGAAACTGTTAACTTGACGGAAAAAGAGAACCGCCATTTTATCTCCACGAGTGCTTCTACCGTACACTTGGCGTATGAGATGCACTGATTATCTCTAGGAGTGTTTATATGGTCTGGTGATATTCATCCCCACTTGTAAGTGAAATGTCTTATATTCGAATCTCGTGGATGGCGAATTCGATACTAAATTAGGTTGCCCATTGTGTGGCTTAATCGAACTTCTTCTTCCCGTAATGTAAAATATATCGTTGCACTCAAAAAAAAAAAAAACAAACAAAACAAAACCTTATGGGCCACATTATTCCCTCCAATTTAGTGGGCTTGCATTTCGATTTATTAATGAAAGATCTGTAAGTAATTTTAAATCTACACAAGAAATTCAATATTTTATTACACTTAGGGATTTTTTTTTTAATTTTTACATGAAATTGCGGATTCAATAATCTAATGTTTTACTTTTAGCACTGTAAAAACAGAGATAAAAAGATAAACCACGAGTGCAAATTTAAGGGTAAAAACTCATGAGCTTTGCTCTCGGGCGCATGAAAGGACAAAAGATTGATTGGTTAGCGTTCCAATGTGCGGAGAAGAATTTCTATAAGACTCAGCAACCCAAGGACTATATTTACAAGGCTGTATTATTTTATAAGCTCAACTTCAATTAGGGGTTAGGAGTTGATGCTAGAGAGACTATCTACTTGAATAATTTTTCGTAGACCATTGACTACATGATGTGGCAATTGATGGTAAGATTCATTGTTTAAAGGATAATGCTATTTACACATTATTCTTTACTTCTCACACAACCTTGTTAATTGTTGTTCATTAATATTCTTCAATTCATTTGATTTGCAAGGTGAAAATTGAAAGAGGTGTGTGAGAAGTAAAAATAAGTGTGTGGATAGTACTATCTTGTTTAAATTATTATAAAAAATATCCAACTATCAACGACGCGTCACTTAGTCTACAAAATATAGTTTAATAATATGATCTCCCTAGTATTTTCCGGTGGTGAAAATGTATTTAAGGGTTTACCTTTTTTTTTTAATGAATATGGATTTCTAATATAGAGATTGGTACAATAGGTGGATCGAGAGAAATAAAATCATATCTTTCTCTAAGGAAATAAATATTATATTTCTAAATGTGATTTGGAATAAATTAAAATCATATCATTACAAAATCTTAAAACATTAAATTCCAGATTGACCTTCTGTAATACTATTCATCTTTATTCACCTATAAAAAGTGAACAAAAACCACATAATTGTATGCAAACTTGTCCGATTTACTGTAAAAATATTCATCTTTACTCTTTTTACATTTACCATCTGTCATTTTTCGACCTGCAACAGTCAGAAAATGGCTTCTCAGGTTAGAGGCAGTGCAGTTGTTACCGCAGTAATAGTGATAGGGTTGTGCATGGCGCTGCATGGTGGGATTGCTCATGCCAAAACCTTCATCGTCGGAGATGATGCTGGCTGGACCTTCAACGTTGAGGACTGGACCAAGGGCAAGACCTTTGCTGCCGATGATACATTGGGTAAATTTTAATTTAACTTCTCGCCAACTTATATATTTGTACGGGTTTGTTTGATAATTGTTTTCGTTTTGAGTTTTAGTTTTAGTTTTTACCTTTTGTTTTCGACGTATGAGAAAAGGATATTGAGGAAAGGAGAAATTAAAAAGAGAGGCGGAGATAGAGGAAGAAATCTAGAGGAATTGATACGAACACAATTTCGAAAGTGCACCAGTTGAAATGGTTTTTTTGTTTCGTTTTGTGCGTTTTTTCTTATATATATATATATATATATCTTCTGCATCTCTCTTATTTTTCATTTTTGCTCTCATTTGTTGTATTTGCAGTGTTCAAATACAATAAGGACCTGCACAATGTGGTATTGGTAGATGAAAATGGTTACAAAACATGCACAGCCAGCGGCAAAGAATTCCCGCCGGGAAACAATGAAATCAAACTTGCGCGAGGACAATACTACTTCATCTGCGGTGTTCCTGGCCACTGCGATCGTGGCCAAAAGATAGCAGTCACTGCTAATTAATAATATTAATAATAATTAATTACTTTAATAATAATAATGTCTTGCTTTAATAATATATTAAGAATTGTATGAGGCAAAAACCTTGACTCAATGTCTTAAGTTTAAATAAAATTAGTGAACTGTGTTTGTTGTCTGAATCGTATTTCATGACCAATCTCTCTTTTTATTTGATTTTTCTACGTTTCCAACAAAATTTGTATTTTTCCATGGAAAAAAAAAAGGAAAAGAAACATATGCATTGTTGGATAGAATAATATTAGTCAATTTACCCCTAAAACTTGTAAGATGTTACCAGTGTTATTCCTGTATTCTAATTCTAACAAATTTTCCAATAAACGCTTACAATTGGTTAAGTTTCGCCCCGCAGTTAAATTTTCGTAACTGTCATCTAGTCTTCCGTTTAATCTCCATGTGATCCTCTTCAAAAGGCAAAAAAGGTCATTTTCTTCCCTACCCTCTTCTCTTTCCTTTTCTCCACCTACGTGCAATGGCCCAATAACACATCATCTCCGCAACAGTAACAATATAACCGTCGTCAACTCGTCGCCACCGCCATCATCAACATAGTCTATTGTTCTTGAGAAATGCTTCAGTCTGTCTCATTCCTCGAACAAAAAAAAATTTCGGGATCCCTATCAACCAAACTAATATTTTGTTTCAACGAATGAGTAACCATTACCTATTTCCAAACAACGAGGGCACGGTAATTGCACATTTAGTGTGCTACTACCTTACTACCAAAGGGATGAGATGCCAATGCATCTATCAGCAATAGATCCTTTGGATTCAACATCAATCATGTTCCAACCTCGGATCCTCGGTGAAGAACATTAAGAAACTGTGCAAATGGTTAAAAATAGATATGACAAAAAAAAAATTTACAAAGGCTGGCTATTATTTATTTTGCTTGTCCAAATAGGGTGGAAAATAGTTGAGAAAAATAAAATTCAGGTTAGCCGTCAATTTGAGGAGAGATTCTTCAGTGTAACTAGCACACATATGATACACCACGTGTTATTATATAAATAGTAAGATATATGTGTTAAACTTAAAACAAAAAATATTTTTAACTACTTACATAAAAACTTATTGTGTATCACGTGTTCCCGTCATAATTAAAAATTTCTCTAATTCCGGTTACGTGCCAAAATGTGGTGCGTAACCACCTCCAGCCTGACCGACAGCAATCAGCAGTTGCATCCATCATCGACACATTACTTAGGTCTCACTCACCCTTCACCCTTCACTTCACCCTTCACCCTTCACAGTTCACCAACTCTCCTCTCTCTCTCTCTCTCTCTCTCTCTCTCTCTCTCTCTCTAACCTCAAACGCCAGAGCTCAACGAGTCCAATCTCCAAAGAGTATGGATTTCACAATCCAGGTTAGAGCAACGAGGAGAAGAAGAAGAAGCAACGGCATTACCCATGGCATTTTCTTGACGCTGTCTCTGCTCCTCCTGCTATCATTCCTTCCAAACCCATCAAACGCCTCGATCCACGTCTACGACAACCAAACCTTCAGAGAAGTCGGCAACGCCAACCTTCTCTCCGGCGGCAGCGAAGGCATCGCCGCCACTCTCTCCGCCCGTTCTTACATTCGGTAATGCTTTAGCATTTGTATTTCTTTCAGCTTATTGCTAGACCTGTGTACAATTTGCTTCGTTCAATTTTATTGGGTTTTTGTAATGTTGGACATGTGCAAGATTTTAGATTTTTGAATTTTGAAGTGGGTGATCGATTTGGGTATTTCTACTTTTGTTTTTGTAGCCAATAAAATGTGTTCTATGAAGGGGGTAAAGCTTATTTCAATCTATCTGAATGTGGGATGGACCACAAGTGGGGAAATTTAGTACAGTATAGTAACATTCTCAATGAAGGGTTTAGTATAAACATTGGGTTTTAGTTAGTAGCATCCAACTACGTTTTCGATGCAAATTAATGATCAATTACATTTACCAAGTCACTAGTTTATGATGACTGACATGGACGATGAATGCAAAATATGGTGTAACTATGATCCTGCAGAATCCATGGACATGACAGAGAATAAAAGAAGGATTTCTAGAAATTGTTTCGCGGAAAGTATGGTGTGCAAAACTAAATTCACAAAAAGTTTTTCTTGAAGCAGCTGAAGTAGATCTTCTAGTTTTATTTATTGTAAGCATCATTTCTTAGTCTCAGAGTGTCCTCACATTGCCATCCACCAAGTGCATAATCATTCTTTTTGGCGGGGACCTGAATAAGTATTAAGGACGCTGCTTTATATTGTGCAGACAATGTAACTGAATTCATAGTCCGATACATTTACATGGTGCGATTTATTTGACAGCAACATAGTTTTGTTGTATGTGCACATTGCTCCCTCGTTCCTGCCTCTCCTCACTAAAATTTTTTTTTTATCATCACTTTTGTCTCTGACATTTCTGTGTGGAACAGATTCGAGAATATCACCTTCTGGAGGAGCAAGGATGCTGCTGAGAAGCTTTCAGACATGGAGCATAGTACTGGGTTGATACAAGTTATAATATTTGAGACAGCTGATCGGAATAATATCGGTGGTTCTGCTTATGGCGGACAAAGAGCTATATGTTGCACTCCTGATCTTGCTAAGATGGAAGGTTGTAAGCAAGGTGAAGTCATCAGGAGACCTTCTGCAACAGATAAGAATTGGCCTATTGTTTTAAATGTACAGTTCAGTGGGAACTACCTGTACACAAACATGGATTATCAAGAGATTTTAATCCCAAAAACTGGGATGTATAACTTGTTTTTTGTAGCATGTGATCCAAAACTAAAGGGACTAACTATGAGCGGGAAGACTTTGTGGAAAAATCCTGATGGTTATCTACCGGGTCGAATGGCTCCACTAATGAAGTTTTATGTGTTTATGACACTTGCTTACGTGTTGCTTGGAATAATTTGGTTCACTCAGTATGTGAGGTTTTGGAAGGATATTCTGCAACTTCAGCACTGCATCACAGCTGTTATTGCTCTTGGGTTGTTTGAGATGATTCTTTGGTATTTTGATTACGTAAATTTTAATAATACAGGGATGAGGCCAATTGTTGTTACAACATTGGTTGTCACAGTTGGAGCTGTGAGAAAAACATTTTCCCGTCTTCTTATCCTCATTGTTTCAATGGGTTATGGTGTGGTGCGGCCCACTCTCGGGGGCCTTACCTCAAAGGTGTTTCTCCTTGGAATAACATTTTTTCTGGCCACAGAGTTGCTTAATATCACGGAGTATGTGGGGACAATCAATGATGTATCTGGAAGAGCAAGATTGTTTCTAGTTCTTCCTGATGCTTTCTTGGACGCATTTTTGATATTATGGATTTTTACTTCTCTCTCAAAAACACTAGAGCAGCTACAGGTATACAATTTTGAATTCCTCTATTTAAGTTACATTGGCATTGTTGTTTCTTGATTTCTTGCTTTACTTGTATTTTATTTTCGCCGTAACATAGCAGTTATAAATGTTGAACTATATATTCTTCTCAGGCAAAGAGAAGCTCTGTCAAATTGGATATGTATAGGAAGTTCTCAAATGCATTAGCAGTCACAGTCATTGCCTCGGTTGCATGGATAGTGTATGAGGTATGGTTTTATTTATCTTAAACTAGGTCCAGGTAAAGAATGAGTTACTGCATCCTTGGCTTACTTGAAAATTTTGTTCAAGTGTTTCATATCTTCAACCTGCACAAATTTGACGTACAAACACTGAGGATTCTGAGTGTGTTTTGTCTATTTGAAAATATACTCATATCAAGGCTTCAATTGAAGCCAAATTGGAATCTTAGCAATTCACCATATGAAATTAAATAGGATTGCATATGATTATGTACTCACCACTGTTCCTTCATGGCTTCTGATTTTGCGCCGAGATCCCCCTGGTCAAGATTATGAGGTTACTGAGTTACACTAGAAATCTTGCAGTTGAAAAATATCACCACCTTTTGTCTGGTTAATGTAAAGAAGGCATTATGAGTAGCAGACTAGCAGATTATGTTGGCAGACAGACAAAGTGATACTCGTATGGTGTAGTGTCTATATACTGTACTATTATTATGCATGCTGCATACTTTTTCTCTTGCTTTTTTTTGTCGGTTTTGAACTTGGGTTCTTTGTATGCCTGTGTCTTATCCTTTCAAATTTTTATCTTCTTCGTGGGTTTGAATATCTACTAGACGTTTGACAAGCCTCCGCTGGCAGGTGTACTTTAAAGCAACAGATCCATTCAATGAGAAGTGGCAGAGTGCTTGGGTCATCACTGCTTTATGGGATATTCTTGCGTTTGCATTGCTGTGTGTGATCTGCTATCTTTGGGCTCCATCTCAGAGTTCTCAACGGTGCGTTATACTCTTGTACTCCTATATAGTCAATATAATCCTTAAGTTGAATCCTTTTGCTAGGGAAATAAGGTGTCCTCAACGGAGAGTATGTTGCTTACTTTGGATCCGCTTGCAACTTTTCTGCAATTTGTATTGTCACTTATTGAACCAATAGATGCCAGAGTATACGGACTTAAATCATCATGTCAAAGTGTCAAGCATCCACATGCTTTTTTAGGTTCATTATTGTTTGGATTTTAATGCAATTGATGGAATGTTTCCCTCATTCATGACATCAGGAACTCTATCTGTAACTGACATTGCTCGTTAGATAAATTCCTTCATGTCGTAGAATTCTTAGGGTTCCCTTGGACCCGACTGAGCTGATTTGAACTGCCAAATGTCCATAGGTATGCTTACTCAGATGAAGTGGGAGAAGAGTCTGATGACGAAGAATCTCACTCTCTTACAAGGGCCAAGCTAGCGGGTGATATCAGCTTAGTCAAGCAAGACAACATTGAAAGCACCGAAGATTTTGATGAAGATGATACAGAAGACAAGAAGGAATGATGTTTCAACGACGACCTTATATTGAACCGTTCTCTTCATACAAGTTCATGGAGGCCGACATGGCTTAACGCCCCTCAACTAACTTAAGCAATGTCCCGTTGGCCCCGTCAACTTGGCATGCAAAGAGGTGTTGTAAAATTTTTGCTACTTTCAACTTGGTCGAATCAAAAGGATCCAGGTTTGTTTCCCCTGTTCTCGAAGCTAATTTCGTTTTGTTGTATATGTAAAACCTTAGGTTGTCCACAAAGTTTTACAAGAGTAGATGGAGTCATGAAAAGAAAGAAAAGGGTTGTGTATTGAAAAGCACATTTAAGCAATTGTAATCTTGACTAGTCATCATGTTTTGTAATTTTGCTCTAAAGGATGAATCACTGTCTTTTCTTTTGCACTTGTCATCTTCCTTTTCATTTCTTTTCTTTTACAATATTTCTCTTCCATTAAAAGAGAAATGAGATAATGAGATAAATTGAAGAACTTAATTTTTATAGGCATTTGTCGATTTTTCCCTTGAACTTTAATTTTAGCCGATTATCCCTCTGAACTTTTATAATTAGCCAATTTCTCCCTAATGTTAGATTTTAGAATTTTTCATTCAAGTTTCAATCTGTTTTGGTCACATGACAAAAGTTTGAGAGTAATAAAATAATTTTATTCCTAATGTAGACAACATGTCGCTTTTTTCTTCTCGTCGCTAGTTAACTCCATACACTTTTTGTTTGAATCGGCCATGGGTATCTAATTAGCAACTACAAAGTATAGGTTTTGCACCCAATTTAAATTAAGTTGAGGTTTGCTCGTCAAAAAGCTTTAGAGAATGCGAGTTACAAAAATAGCAGCAGTCGCATTCAATCTCTCACAAAACTTGCTGCCTGATCCACCTAAATACAGAGGTTTCAAAGGTGCTTCTTTTCTTTATCTACCAAGTTGGAGTCTTTAAGCAACATCCATTGTTTTGCATTGGCGTACAAAGTAAGAAACACGAACTGGGTGAAGCAAACGAGCATTACCAAAGCTTCGAAAAGGAAAGGATACCGGACGGGAGGATGCACGCTTAAATAAACAACATGAAGAACGACAGAGCACAAGTGACCAAAACTAATAAGGAAACGAACACCTGTTGTGCGTAAAGCGCAAACAAAAGAAACCAAGAATGTCTTGATTCTTTTTACAAAATAAAAGAAAAAAACAGAAGCTCAAAATTATGCGAGCTGACAAAATTAACTAGTGTCTTACCCCCAAGAAGTCTTCCGTTGAATGAACATATGGCCACCAGACAACAATAAATGTTCCTAAGACCACAATGCCAAGTTTTAACACTTCCAGAAGTGGATACCGACGCCTTAGGCATTTACCCAGGAGATGACTGAAAAATGCAGGGGCAAAATATGCACTCATCCGCAAAAAATCATATCGTGTTCAACAAGTAGATATCACCGAGCAGAAAGACAAAGATGTGATCACATTTAACTTCAGTTCAACAATTTCATTTTTCAAACCGTAGTTAAGTGAGGAAATACAACTGTCGCTATTCGCTAAGAATATAGAACGAAACTTAAACAACCATTATGCAGATTTAAAACTGAATTAAAAGATACCTGTTTGTGGTTGAGAGCAAGACTGTATAGGACACAGGCTACAAGATCTTTGTCCGAAAGAACAGAGGAAATAGCTCCCATAGTCAGACCCAAGCTGGTGCAATTGTACTGGCAAAAAATCAATAAGAAATAAGATTGTAAATTTAAACAGTTCAGAGTAACAACCACAAAAAATTTCATGGATGCCGAATACGAAGAATGCAATGGAAAAATGAACTGTAAACCTGGAAATGACCATGGTCAATCAGGATGAGACACGGATTAAGTAAAATAATCGCGATATGCCACGCTATGTCACTCCTTCGGCGACTTGGGTTTTGACCAGCATAGTAAACAAGAACAAAGTATAAAACTGCAGGAAAGAACACCAAGGCATCGGAGGACAACACTGTCCACCTCATGAGAAGTTTTCCCAAATAAGACTCATGGCCACGGGAAGCGAAAAGCGCAACTGTGTCAGGACTGAAATATCTGAGGAAAAGGCCATGAACATAACTCTGATAGGCAGTGAGAGGAGGGTAGTCAAGACCCCAGTATCTGAGATCATTGACCGTATTGTTTCGATACCAATCCTTGATTGGCAGATTGAGTGTGATCTCCATCCAATGCCTCTGAGCTTCAAAGTCCCCATATTTGGGAGGATTTCCAGCACCAGAGTAAGGATGAACGATACCGCGACTCGGACCAACAACGAAAACAATGCAATGGACAAGAATGAAGCTGTGATTCCCCTGTGGATCAACCACCACCAACCACCATCAGGATTAAAACTTAAACTTTGGGGTCAAAAGAGAGTTGGTCCAAAAGGAGGAGAGAAAGCCGAAGCCCAGAAGGCAGAAAAGGCCTTTCCCGATTAGGTGCAGATCATTTGCACCACTTGCTCACTTGCCTAGGGACCAAGTGGTATAGACCAACCAACTAATCAGCCCAAAAGTACTTTACAGTAGCAGTACAAGTAAATAGCTGATGAGTCATCATCCATCAAACTGCATTCGGGCAAAATTATTGCTACAAGGGGCCAAACTGAAGTGTCTATAAAATAAGAAAGAGAAATCAAAGATAGAGACACTCAATCAAACAAACAAATACAAGCACAAACTCTGCTCAAAGCCAGATTTGCCTTCAAACGAAACTGTAGTCAGCCCAAGCCTTCATCCATTTCGGGATAAACCCTCACCAAAAGTCTTTGTAATAGTTCAGCTACCTTGTCCTAAGCTTGCTATAGTATTGATTTCTTTCTGTAAACTCATCTCTTTACCCCCTTTCTAAAAGCTCTCAAACCCCTTGATAAACCACAAAGATAGGAAGTTGTAAGATGATCAGCCTTGCCTGACAAGATTAAACCTTGCCCGACCCTCTTTGTTTTTGTCTTTTCATTCATTAGCCTAGCAATATGTTGTATACTTCAAGTTGTATTCAAGTTATTTCTAGTAAGATAGACTATTAAAAGACTCCCTCAGCTCTTGAATCCGATTTGAATATGTCTTCATAGTTCAAACCAGATCTAAGTTCTAAGCTCTTGGGCATGTAAGATTGATCATTTAAAAGTCTTTGGCTTCAAGGCATAAAAAAAAACCTTATGTGGACTTAACCCATCCACGACAAGCTTTGATAACAAGAAGTCTGAAGTTACTTGGGGAACAAGTAATCGATCTATTTCTTAGTTTTATTTCTATTATATTATGATTATAGTATAACGTTTGAGTATAGAAGGGATTCTAATGGGAAGTCTCAAGGCCTATATCTAAGGCCCTACAAAGGCACCTATTTGGGTTCATTCTGCTCTGCGGGCTTGGATAATCAGAAGTATAATGATTATAACACTTCTGCAAACAATAAAACAGACATCATATATTCGAGTACTGGGTTAGTTCTTGATCGGAAGCCTCAAGGCCTACACCTAAGGCCCCACAAAGGCACCTGTCATAACTAACATGACCTCTCGAGTATATGTGCAACTAAACCTCAACATCCATTTTACATCTGTCATGCGAAAGATGGCAGTGGCACGCCTAAGCACTTAAAAATTAATCTTGATTGTGAGCCCCAAGGCCTACACCTAAGGCCCCACAAAGGCACATTTCAAAGTTAACTCTGTCATTCTCTTTCAGCCTTACCCGACAAGCCCGTCAGTGAAGTAGAAGCCCGACAGAAAGCATCAATCGGCGCCAACCTCTCGGGGAGCTGTGTGCTCGTCGGCTAGGAGACATCCTGACAGAAATTCTAGCCACGAACAGATTCAACAATCAGCTTTTCTTCCTTGCCCTTTCTAAAATTACCCTTCTTTTTGGAGCTCTTCCCCATTTTCTCTACTTCTTTCATTGGGGACAAAACGCAAACACGTGACCTGCAGCCAATAGAGAAAGGAAATGAAGGAACGCCGATCAATTCAATCAACTGACAATCACGAACACCCACACCCACTGCCAGCAGAGATCAGCATGGTCATAAATCCCAACCACACCGCCACTACAGCCGCCAGGGCCGCCACACAAACTACAACCACGACGAGGACAAGACCCGCTGTATCATCTCCTCTTCCTCATAAACTGTAAGCAGCCCAATCCCTTCCAGTTGGACCTAATCAGTTGCTAATCACCAGAAGCGCCATCATCACCTCCAATTGGTTACGATCTAATGGACGGTGAATTTGCTGAACTCCATTTGGCTCCGATTGGTAAAATCTACAAACATGTGTGGCTCTAATCGGTAACATCGAATAAATTGAAGAGGATTTTTTTTTTTTTTTTAACTAAGTGCGTGTAAAAGGTAAAATAAAAATTGCAAAACAAAATTTGGCTGCTTAAAAATAAGCAAGAGTTCATGCTCTCACCCAATAACAATTTGACAAGAGTTTAAGTTGTTAGTTCAATTTTTTTTTTTAGACACTTGTCAAATTGCTAGTGAGTGAGAGTAGGAGCTTCTGCTTATTTTTAAGACAATCTCCAAATGAGATATCAAATTTTGAACATAAAATTTAAATTTGACAGCCTATGTAGCATTTTAACATCTTTTAAAGTTTTATTATCTACCTGATATGTCAAATTATATTCTTATTTTATTATATTATAAAATAAATGATTAAATTAATAAAAACTTAATAAAAGCTATTTAATAATTATAAAATCCGGACCAATCATCATTTCTTTTTAACAAGAGGAGATCGTTCACTTATCTCGATTAAATAAAAGGGAAACGGGTGAACAACAACAACATTAATTGCAATGATGATTAAACCAATAAAAAATTAATAAAAAACATTAATAATTAAGTTAGAAGCTGCTGTCAATTTTGACAGCAACTGTCTTGCTGCCAATCCATGTTATCGCCACATAGGATTTGACATTTCAGTTGGAGAACATTAATGTGGTTTTCTTTTTACTGTTATAGCTTATATAGACATTTTGACATCTCCTTTAGAGATGCTCTAAGCAGCCAAGCTTTGTTCAAATTGGGTGGATAGCATTAATTATTTATTAATATTTATTTTAGATTGAAGATATTGGCACACCTTTCCTTTTCGATCGTCGAATTAAGTGAATTGTAAAAAATCAAAGAGTAGAAATTAACATGATGTGTGAATGAAAATGGTTTGAGCTAAATTTATCTTAACCGCAATTCATCCATAACTTTATTTAATGAAACTAAACGGTACTACACTATTTTTGAAACTGAACATTATTTCTGAAAACTGAACACTAATAATATTGAATATGTCTAGAAACATATACCCTGTTTGTAAGAGGATCCAAACACCGGTAACCCTTGTGAGCCTAGCTGTAACCAATAAACACACACATTTTGCTTTTTGGGTTCCAAGTTTGAAGAGGCAGGGTTTGAACAAGGGAAAACATCTGTGGCCAAAAACCCTGAGTAGTATAATCCGGGGCTCTCAGAAAAACTTGTTCCCATGGAGAAGATGTATAAGCTATAGGCACTTTGTTAATTAGATAGACTACAATAAGGATGGCCTCTAAACCTTGGAAGCAATCAAAAGTGTTCTAGCAGTTTCCACAATATGTCTGTGATTCCTCTTAGCACAACCATTTTGTTGTGGTGTGTATGGACAACTTAATTGTTGTTGAATACCATGAGGGAAAAGATAACTTTTGAACTCAGAACTAATGAATTCATCCCATAAATCAGATCTTATGGTACCAATTTTATTACCAGATAAATTCTCAACTAAAGCTTGAAATTGGACGAAAGTGTGAAACACATCTAATTTATTTTTCAGTGGATACAACCATGTATATTTGGTAAACTCGTCTACAAAGATGACATAAAACCTATAACCACTTGCAGAACATATAAGAGCTGGACCCCAAACATCTGCATGAACAAGCTGTATGATTCTAGAATTGGTACACATAGAATCTTGAAATGGTAATTTGGCACACTTGCCTAAAACACAATTTGAGCAAAGCATTCGCTGCAAGTATTCAAAGATGGAAGAGGTGCCTTTGTTCATAGATTACAAATTCGATCGCTATTGATGAATGTGAGAGCGAGAAACTCCACCAAATGTCGCTCCTTACTGTTTCTCTCTCTCTCTCTCTCTCTCTCTCTCTCTCATATCCTTACAATTTCACTCACCTCGGACTCACACCTCTCTCTCCTCTCCTTTCACTCACCTCTCACTCGTCGAATCTCCTTTCAGCCATCGCAGCCGCCACCGCGAATCAGCTTCCGCCACTGACTCGACTTACCCCTTATCTTATCTACTTTTACTCACCTCCCTCTCGACTCTTCTTTCGGCCATCACCACCACCGCAGTTTACCGAATAATACTGAAAAATTCAAAACAAATCCGAAAATACTGAAATAGGGAATACCAAATTTTGGTTCAGTTTGGTTTTAGGAATCCCGTCCCGAAAAGGGATCGATTCGGTGGTCGGTTTATACTTTTCAGTTCGGCGTTCCGAACCGAACCACCCCAGTGAAAGGACTAGGAGGACTCGTGTCTTGAATTGAATAGGAGGGCCTGCGCTTACGACTAAAACACAGATTGGGCTTTTCTTGGTTCACATATCAATCTTATATTCTGTCATTCTACCAAAATTTCCTAGTAAAGTTTGTAAACAAAAGTTCTAGTTTTTTTTTTTATGAAGGTTTGAACATTAATTTCGACTAGTTGAGATTTGTTAACGTATGAAGGTTTGGACATTAATTTGCAGAAGAAGCAGAAAAGAAGATGAACAACAGAAGAAAAGAAATGAAGGATTGTAGAGGAGAGAGTTGTTTATCATTCACGTTAAGCTCAACTAAATGAGCATTACAAACTTTTTGTCCAAGAGTTGCTACAGAATCTCTCTTAACAGAAAACTAACATAATCTCTCTTAACGGAAAACTAACTGATTTCATCACAAGTATCACCGCTAACTAGCGACTTTGCCACGTCAATAGAATGGGACTCTTCAAGTGGTGGTGGTGGTGGCTGTTGTGTCATCGTCTTCAGCTCCTTACTTTTACTCCACAAAACCATATATAATCCACAGACGATTAAAGCCCCTCCTAATATGCTGCAGTGCATACAAAATATAGAGATATTAATTAAAAAATATTTCTCATGCAGTTTTCTATTTTTCTCCCTTTTAATTTAACCAGAAAAAGGGCATAGTAAATTACCTTCCTAAGTGTAACTTTTCATCTAACAACAACATCGCAGCTAAGGCCACCAGCAAAAGGCCGAGTGGGTTGAAAATTGACACGAACAACGGCCCTCGCATGCGTACACAGCATGCGGTCAGAGTAAGTACCAATCCAGTAGTAACGACTCCCTGCATCATATAAAACACAGGTGTGGAACAGCTCAAGCTATAGTCTTGACAAACTGAGGATGCTAAGCTAAATACAGAGATAAGGCAGGATATGGAGATTAGTCAGTCATATTTACCGAATACAGTGCAGTGAAAAGTTTGATGTCCCAGCCCAACTTCCACTGACTCCAGTCCCTCTCCTTGCAAAGGGCAAAAGCAGTGGACTGGATTGATGCCATGATGGACATCAGGGCCGTACTTGAGTACTGGCAAGGGTAATCCTTAGTCATTTTTGTCTGTATTGTATGTATATACCAAGTTAATTATTAAAACACAATATTAAACAAATCATATGGATTAATTTATGAACGCATGGCTGGTTACTATTATATATATTTTAATTAATTAATTAATTTGAACCTGAAATATCAGCCACAGTGCAAAGGAGATGGTACTGCAGAGTGCTAAGACGGAGCCCAGCAACTGAGTGCGAGTGTTTCTGTGCAAGAAGTGGCTGTTTTTGTGGGAATATTTTCGTAAAAGATTTATGTCCGTCGACCAAATGACAATCTCGTGGCCTTTGTAGAAGGAGAAGATCATTGTCCCTCCTATACAAACCAATGTACCCACAACTTTTGGCCTCACCGCGTGTGTCCCAAGGGCTAACCTCTCCATTCTGAGATTTAATTTTAACCCGAATTTTCATATATATTAGTCTAACTCTGCATGCATATTCGAATCTGAAAATGCCGTTTAATTGATTGATTAATTACTTCTGTACAAGTACGTACCTAAAACATAATGCTATAAGGAACGTGATGACTGGAATAAGGTTATTGAAGGCTACGGTATATGTTGCCGATGTTAAGCCTAAGCTCTCTATATAAAAGTTTTGTGCCATTGTTGACCTGCAATAATTCAACATATACAGAAGTTAAAATAAAAATAAAAGTAAAAATAAAAAGGGATTTTTGAACATTAGTGTGAACACGAAAATTCCTGAAACGAAGGAGACAAGAACAACGTGCACAAACAAATATTTGTATTTTGATGATTTTGGGTTACAATCTCTCTCCAATTTGATCCTCTGATTCGATCTCCGTAAGGTGTTGATTTGTGGATGTTTCGTTGATCCAAGGGCCGTCGAGGCTTGATCTTGGATGAACTGTTGGAAGTTTCTTCAAGGGGCCGTGGGCTTGATCTTCGAATGTGGATTTGAGCGGATCTTCAAAGAGCCGTTGGGGCTTGATCTTGAGGATGAGTGTTTCTTCAAGGGCTGTTGAGGCTTGATCTTGAATAACGGTGATGAGCGGATCTTCAAGTGCTTTTGGGCTTGATCTTGAAGAACAGTGATGAACGGATCTTCAAGGGCTTTTGGGCTTGATCTTGAAGAACTGTTGCTTGTTGATCCAAGGGCCGTGGGGGCTTGATCTTAGGATGAACCGTTGTGTGGATGATTGTTAATCCAAAGGGACGTTGGGGCTTAATTTTTGAAGAACGATGAACGAAGAACGAATAACACTTTCTTCAAGGACCGTCGGGGTTTGATCTTGAATTGGTGGATGATTGTTGATCCAAAGGGCCGTTGGGGCTTGATCTTGGAAGAATGATGAACGAAGAACGAAGAACACTTTCTTCAAGGGCCGTCGGGGCTTGATCTTGAATTAGTGGATAATTGTTGATCCAAAGGGCTGTTTGGGCTTGATCTTAGGATGAACGAAGAACGAAGAACGAAGAGAGCTTTCTTGATTCTTCGGGAACCTGGATGCTTGAGAGCTTCGGAGTTTCAGAGCTTCACGAATTTTGCCTAATGATTTTGGTTCCTTATCCTTTCCCAAATGAATGAAATGGGCTTGTATTTATAGAATTTTCCAAGGCCTAATTTTGAATATAATATCCCAGATGAAATAAGTCGTTTCTGCCAGGTGTTGACACGTGTCTTGTTTGATGACTTTTCCAACTCATTTCAATTTTTCGTCGAGTCACACGCTACGTGTAAAATTTATGTAATATATGAGCGTTGACACTTTGATTTATCGGTCAACATTTATTTACTGAAATTTCGATGTCTACAAATGCCCCTACTTCAAGGCGCGTTGTATACATGTGCTTGTCGCGTGTAGGAGATGCGTTTTGAAGTCCCTTATTGTAGATGTCGATCCAAGGGCCATCGAGGCTTGATCTTGAATTGGGCTGGAAATTTCTTCAAGGGCCGTTGAGGCTTGATCTTGAATTGGGCTTGAGATTTCTTCAAGGGCCGTTGAGGCTTGTTCTTGAACTTTTGTTTGAAATTTCTTCAAGGGCCGTCGAGGCTTAATCTTGAAGGTTGAAATTGGACCACAAGGAGCTTCATGTGGTAGATGATCTTTGGCTTTGGTAGTGGATAAATCGGCACGTATTTGTTTTTTTGCGCTTTGTTGACTTTCCACAGCTTTGATCTTGAACTGGGTTGGAGGATTTTCTGGATTCCTCCAATTGTTGATTTTCCACAGCTTATTCTTGAACTAGGTTTTGATTCAAGGGTGGTAGACACTTGATCTTGAATCGGACTTGTGATTTCCTCCAGGGCCGTCGAGGCTTGATCTTGAATTTGGCTGGAAACTTCTTCAAAGGCCGTTGAGGCTTGATTCTTGAAGGTTGACTCGAACACATGACAAGCAGGCACGAGGTGAAGGTGACGACTTATTACTCTGTTCAATCTTTCTAATTCACACCTGAGCAGTTTGGTCAACGGTATGATCTTCAATATTGATGAGCTCTTCTTCCAGTTGGTGACTTGATCTTTAAGGATTTGATTCAAGGGTGGTGAATCGGCACGTGCAGCCCACAACGCCTAGTAAGTCGACCCAAGAATTTGAAGGTCAAAACGAGTTCATCGTCCAGAGTGATTGCAACCCTGATGATATGAGATACTTTTGATTTTGAAGAAGTAGCGGATGAATCGGCACGTGCTTTGTTTCACTTGTCTCCACATGCTTCAAGGTATCATTTTCATTTCCTTTATCTGTTCCTCAGACAGATGTGGCATCTTTTCGAGTTCCTCATCTCAGACTCCTTCTGCTGAGTTGACTGTGCAGGCTGCATTCTTCTCTGCTTGTTTCTTCTGCACGTTATCTTCACGTGCTGCAAGGTATCATTTTCACTTGCCTTATCTGTTCTTCAGGCAGATATGGCAGCTTCTTTGGAAGTACAACAGCAGTGGGAGACGAGTACTCGAGAGCAGTGCTAGGTAGGCAATCAGGGAAAGGTTCCAAGCAGTCGGTTCCTTACCCGAGTTTGAGTAGAGGTTCCGGCATATTGTTTTCTTTATCCTTGTCTTTGTAGGTAAGAACAAAGACAAAGGAAAGGACAGGGAAAAAGCATGATATGAGATACTCTTACTTTCTACCCTGGTGATATGAGATACTTTTGCTTTGGAGTCATTTGCTTGCAGAGGTACCCCAAAGAATAAGGAACACGGAGTGACTTGAAAGGCTTCGTTGGGAAATCATTTTTGGAGATGAAAAAAGGTTCTGTATGTCTGCCTTGCTATGGAAGGTGAAGGTGGACAGTTATAGGAAGTTCTTTAATACCTGTAGAGGTACTATTCTTTCACTCGTGTCGGCAACTATTGAGTGATTGATCAGTATAGCTTCATGCGCTTTTCTTCTTCATCAGAAATCTTCGACAAATTGTCCGTAATTTTCACCAAGCTGAGTGTGCATGTGACAGGTGTTGACGCGGTTGAAAAAAAACTGGCGCCTCTTCAATATCTGGGATCGGTGCTTCGACAAATTGCCCGTGATTTCCGCAAAGCTGAGTTTGCGTGTGACGAGTGTTGACGAGGCTAAAAAGACTGGCGCCTCTTCGATATCTGGGATCGGCGCTTCGACAAATTGCCCGTGATTTCTGCAAAGCTGAGTTTGCGCGTGACGGGTGCTGACGCGTCTGGAAAAGCAAGATGCTTCTCCGATTTTTGAGCTTGCCTCTTTGATTTTTTGAATTGGCCTCTTCGAATTCTGAGCTCACCTCTTCGATCTCTGAAATCCCGTCGAGTGTTGATTTTTATAGAGGCACGCAGTTCGTTTCAAAGCACACTTGAATTTTCGCTTGTAGAAACTCCCTTCTTGCACTTCTAAGATCTTAATTTGTCCGACCTCTTCTTTCTTCAACACCTTTGAAAATGTCTGGACCCTCCGACCGTCGTTTTGATTTGAACCTTGGTGAAGAGGTAGTCCCGCCTTCTCCAGACAACATATGGCACCCATCCTTCATATCCCTTACTGGTCCTCTTACCGTTGGGGATTCGATGATGAAGAATGATATGACCGCTGCGGTGGTGGCCCGGAACCTTGTCACTCCCAAAGATAACAGACTACTTTCCAAACGGTCTGATGAGTTGGCTGTTAAGGATTCTCTGGCTCTTAGTGTGCAGTGTGCAGGTTCTGTGTCTAATATGGCCCAACGCCTATTTGCTCGAACCCGTCAAGTTGAATCATTGGCGGCAGAAGTGATGAGTCTCAAACAGGAGATTAGAGGGCTCAAGCATGAGAATAAACAGTTGCACATGCTTGCACATAACTATGCTACAAACATGAAGAGGAAGATTGGCCAAATGCAGGAATCTGACGGTCAGATTTTACTTGATCATTAGAGGTTTGTGGGTTTGTTCCAACAACATTTGCCTTCGTCTTCTGGGGCTGTACCGCGTAATGAAGCGCCAAATGATCAACCTCTGATGCCTCCTCCTCCTGGGGTTCCGCCGAGTGTTGAGGCGCTGAGTGAGCAACCTTCGTGAAGGCTTTCTCTTTTTTTTTATGTATTTATTTTTTAATTTTACTCATGTATATGTTCGCTTTGTAATTTTCCAAAGAAATCAATAAACGAGCTTTGTTTCATTTAGTGTACATTTTTTTTTTGCCACGTACATATATATAATACACACCCACACATATGTGCATACACACACCCACCCTTTTTTTCTGGTGGTGTTCAGATTCACCATCCCTAAAAATATATATATTATTATATTATATTTTTTTTCTTTTTTTCAGAATGGTGCCTGATGCACCTCTTCTTTCTTCTTTACAATAATTATGTCGCCCTTTTTTTTTTTTTTGCCACGTACATATATATAATACACACTCACACATATGTGCATACGCACACCCACCCTTTTTTTCTTTTGCTTTTTTTGGTGGTGTTCAGATTCACCATCCTTAAAAAAAATATATATTATTATATATTATTATTATATTATTTTTTTTTCTTTTTTTCAGAATGGTGCCTGATGCACCTCTTCTTTCTTCTTTGCAATAATTATGTCGCCCTTTTATTTTTTTTGGATGGTGCCTGATGCACCGAAAGCTTTATAACTCTTTTTTTTTTCTTTTTTTTTTTGCATGGTGCTGTCCACCAAGATTTCACCATTTTTTTTTTTAATATCATTTCTTCTTCTTTCCATATTGGTTTGTCTCCTTTCTTCCAGTGTCTGAATTATTTGGGGTTGAGTGCTCCAACATAATTAGTGGGGAATTTTGCTTTCTCTGTAATGGGTTTGGGATCCTTCAATTTTTTTATTGCCAAAGTTTCAAAAGGAACCACCCTCTATGCCGCTGCTGTTCGGACTAAGGGGGCCACAATTCTTTATTGCTGAAAATGGGAGCCACCCTCCACATTGTGGCCGATAGAAGCATGATTCTGAAGGTGTGCAGCATAGTGCAGTGGGTATGACTCCTTTTAAATATATATATTTATATATTGGTGCTCTGCAAGGTGAAGCCAGGAGCTTGAGGCTGAGGAGAAGGTTGTCGGTGCATTTGCAGGGATGACAGCAGCTGGCATAGCAGAACTGGACGATCGGACACGAGTAGAGGTGAGGTTAACAGCTCTTGCTGAACTATCAATCACATTGTTGCCCGGTATTGTAGAACCATATGTATCAGTGACATCTGGCCTGGAAAAAGCAATGGAGTGTCCAACAGTTGATGAAGTTTTCCCCGTCATGGCCTTTCTTTCCTCTTCCACATTAGAGGAATCCCCTCCTCCGGTTTTTTTTTTCTTCTGGAACACGATAATTCTCCTTCTGTTGTGCAGTTTGCGCAGCCATGTACTGATAGTTGTGCCTAGCAACATCTGGAAGGCTCTGGAGAAATGCATGATTCATTGATGTTAGGTCAATGCCAGGAGCAACGGTAGCACCATTTAAGGAAGCAAAAGACATGGCGAAAGTTTGGGATACTTCAACCCCAGCCTTTGAACCCTGTAGCTGCTGCTGCTGCTTCTTTTCACTACCACTTGCACCTGTTGCACCGCTGACACTTACAATTGAAGGACGTGTCATCAAAGCAAAGTTTGGCGGGTGTATTGGCATTGCAAAATTCTGACCATAAATACTCATGTTCGCACGAGAGCCATGACTATCAGCAGTTGACGGGCTGTCTTCGCCACCCATTTCAGGTTCAAGTTGACGCGAAGCATGCAGGTTCTGTTGTTGCTGCTGTCGCTGCTGCTGCTGCATAAGGGTTTTTTTCGCACTGCCACAAGTTGATTTGGGAGTTGGGAGGCCCGAGCGAGGAAGAATGAGAGCACGGAAGAGGGCGCTGAACTGCTGGGTTTGTCTCATATTGGGCCGAGAAACTGGCATTAGCATGGGCTGCACATGGCATTTGGGTTGTGTTCCTCAGCTGCTAAGACCTGAGTAGATGGGCTCGCAGATTGGTGACCGTATGGTGGGCCTGCGAATATGTTTGGGTAGATTCGTACCTGGGCTTGCTGGTTTTGGAAAGAAGAGAGTTTTGGACCGGCCAGAAAGACCCTATTTTAATATATATATATATATATATATATATATATATATATTTTTTTTTTTTAATAACATCAAACTTTTAATAAAATCTTTATTCCTTATTTTGATGTGATGAAAGGAATCTTCTAATTTTGAGAAGACAAAGCATGATGCCGGGACCTCACGAAGCTTCCAGAGACGTGGTAGTGCTTGTGTAAGAGACTGCAATAGGGTTTTGCTGTGTAGTGCCTTTTGTTCACAGTCTTTTTCCCTCGGTGGTGCGCTGCCGTGTGGAACTGTGCAAGAGCCCGCAGCGAGACTTCGTTGCGTGATGCCTTTCGGTCACAACTCTCCTCGGTGGTGACGTTGATGTGCACATTGACCTTGGTGCTTGTCGTGGGCTCTTTGCCGTTACTGCTTGGAGTTTGTTCCAGTACGTCATTTTTTACCGTGTGGGGTTGTGCAAAAGACTGCAGCGAGTTTATGCTGTGTAGTGCCTTTTGTTACAACTTTCCTCGGAGGTGACGTTGGTGTGATGCTCACCTTTGTAATACGGCTTTGTAACCAAATCATTCCTTTAAAGAAATAAAGTATTCATATTCTGAACTTGCTTTTTATTCTTCAAAGTGTTTGTGTGTTTTTTTGTTGGTGATGTGACTGTACTTGAAGTTTTGAAGTTTCAAGTTGCCTACGTACCCTTAGTTGAGGAGGGATCAAGTCATGACGTAGTTCAAATGAGCGATGAATTTAACAATGATTTTGATGATGATTTTGCCGTACACAGTTTATGCTCTTGCGGGCCAGGAGCTTTGGTGTCGCCTTTTATGCTCGTGCGGACAAAGAGCGTGTTGTATTGCCTTTTATGCTCATGCAGACCAGGAGCGTGTTGTATTGCCTTTTATGCTCATGCAGACCAGGAGCATTGGTGTTGCCTTTTATGCTCGTGCAGACCAGGAGCGTTGGTGTCACCTTTTATGCTCGTGCGGACAAGGAGCATTGTGCCACGCAGTTTAGGCTCGTGCAGGCAATGAGCCCTGTGTCCTACAATTTAGGCTCATGCGGACAATGAGCTTTGGTTCATGCAGTTTAGGCTCGTGCGAACAATGAGCATTGGTTCGTGCAGTTTAGGCTCGTGCGAACAAAGAGCATTGGTTCGTGCAGTTTAGGCTCGTGCGAACAAGGAGCATTGGTTCGTCAAGCGATCTGAGAGAGTCGTTCCTCGCAATCTTCATAGCAAGGAGCCTTGACTGAGTAGTTGAAAAAGTCTTCTGGGAAGATGTCACGCATCGTGATGGGGATGGATGATCTTCGTGTCAAAGTTTCATTATCTCCAACACTTTCACATTGTTCTGGAGGTGAACAAGAGCTACTTTGCCCCATTTCCCATTGGTGAACTTGTGGAGAAGACATATGCTTCTTGTGCAGTTTTTTCGGAGTGACATAAGTCCATCATTCAACTTCACTCGGCTTGACTGGCATGTTTTTGGAACATGCCCCCAGCGATTGAGGTGAAGATTTTGAGTTGACAGAGCCGGAAGTGACGTCTTCTTCCAGGATTTCGTCTTCTTTGTCTTCTTAGGCCTCCTCTTCAGTGCGGTCCTCTTGGGTTTGTTGCCGTGAAGATTGGCCAGTGTAGATGATGGTGCGCCTCCTTACCTTCAGTGGTCCTTTTGTGTCGACTTCCAAAGTTGCTTGGCACTTCATCCTTGAAGGAATCAAGCTTTGAACATCGTATTTTCCCGCTAGACTGTCGAGCTTTTCTCCCTTTGGCGTTGTCTTCCTGTTTCTAGAAGGCTTCTTAGTTTCTTCAAGTCTGTCCAAAGCCGACCGTTGTGGAGGAGATCTAGCTGTGCCGCTTTGTTTCTTGGGTTTTGATAACCTTTCAAAGACAGACCTTTGCAGTGTTGGCGGCTCAAGCCTTCTGAAGACGGAAGTTTGGTCTCGACCACTGATGCGATCAAGTGCCGAAATTCTAGGTTTTGAACAATTCAGCCTTTCGAAGACTGAAGTTTGAGGGGCGGGTTTAGGCTCATCTTTTGGCCTTGTGGCTTGTGGTCTTGGCTTCCTCGTTTTTTTGTAGGTCGCCGATGTCCACCCTTTCTTATCACCAGTAGATGCATCTTGGTTGCTTGCCCCCGGTGATGGTTGTGTAGGAGGTGTCTTGTGACTTGAACATTGACGGGAATGGTCATGCATGCTTCGGAGAGGCACATGATCAAGTGATCCAAACACGATAGTAGTAGTGTGTGCCGCAACCGTGTCTTCGAGGTCAAGCTCGATTTTCCCTTATTATGCTAGCTTCAGGATGAGATCTTTCAGTACGAAGCACTTTTCCGTTGGATGGCTGATGAAGCGGTGGAATTTACAGTATCTTGGGCTGTCGGTACGATTTATCTCTTCCGGCCGTCTGCACTCAGGCAAACTGATCACCTTATTGTCCAACAGGTCATCCAGCATGGCAACCACATTAGAGTCGGGGAATGGATAAGTCTTCTCCTCAAGCTCCTTCAAAGTGCGTCTACGCATCTCTTGATCACAAAAAGCTTCGGTTTGACTCGCCTTGCCTCGTGTGGAGATTTTGACGGGAGCTGTGTTGACCGTCATTGTTTCTTTGGTGGGTTTCCACGCAGTCTTCTCCAACTTTGGCCCAACAACTTTGTCACTCTTGTAGTCAGCGATTGGTTCTTTCTTCCCATGATGGGTGATGCTTAACTCCATGTCATGGGCGCGAGTGGCCAATTCCTCGAAGGTCCGTGGTTTAATGCCTTGAAGGATGTATTGCAAACCCCATTGCATTCCTTGGATGCACATCTCGATTGAAGAGGTTTCCGAGAGCCTATCTTTACAGTCGAGGCTTAGAGTGCGCCATCTGTTGATGTAGTCAATGACTGGCTCGTCCTTCCACTGCTTTGTGCTCGTTAGCTCTAGCATGCTCACAGTGCGGCGGGTGCTATAGAAGTGGTTGAGGAATTCCTGCTCTAATTGCTCCTAACTGTTGATGGACTCAGGCTCTAGATCCGTGTACCACTCAAAGGCGTTTCCTTTCAGCGAGCGCACAAACTGCTTGGCAAGGTAGTCTCATTCGGTCCCTGCGTTGTTGCAAGTTTCAACAAAGTGGGCAACGTGCTGTTTCGGGTTTCCTTTTCCATCAAACTGCATGAACTTTGGTGGTTGATAACCCCTTGGCATCTTCAGGGCATCAATCTTCTTGGAGTAAGGCTTCGAGTAGAACAATGAGGTATGTGAGCTCCCTTCGTAATGTGCCTTGATGGTGTTGGTGATCATCTTCTGCAGCTGCTGGATAAAAAGAGATCCCATGAGTGCCGCTGCTTGGTCTGGCTCCAGCTTCACATCGTTTTTCTCCACCTGAGGCTCCTCTTCCTCGTCATCTCCTCTCTTTAGTGGATCATTCTCTGGGTAGGGGTTCTCGTCGTCCTGTGGCTCCAGTCGGCTGACGAGTGCAGCGATTTGCAAGTTTTTTTCTTCAACAATCCGTGTTAGCCTTGCGATCGCTTCATTCATTTGAGCCAGTTGTTCTTCGATGGAGGTAACGCTGATGGTCATGACTTGTGCAACCAATAGACGTGACTTTCCTTTAGACATCCAAGATGCTGACGAAGAACGTCGTTGGCTGTTTTGGGATGTCATCTTGTGTGCCTCAGCAGCATGCTTTGGTGCCCTCAGCGAGGTCAGGTTGATGACAGACTCACACCTTCAATACTCCCCTTGCTCTTTTAGCGGCACCAACTTTGAAGTGGCATGTTGAGGAGCGGTTGTGGCACCAATGGATTGTCCATTTGCGGCAGAAGTGCTTAGGATCCTTCCCTCAGTGGTTGCGAGAACGGCTTGTCCCTTGCTTGATGCCATTGACTTTGAGGTGTGTTTGGATTCCTTGAACGGAGAAATAGATGAGAGGTAGAGATAGTCCCACTGGGCGTGCCAAATTTGTGAACACGAAAATTCCCGAAATGAAGGAGACAAGAACAACGTGCACAAACAAATATTTGTATTTTGATGATTTTGGGTTACAATCTCTCTCCAATTTGATCCTCTGATTCGATCTCCGTAAGGTGTTGATTTGTGGATGTTTCGTTGATCCAAGGGCCGTCGAGGCTTGATCTTGGATGAACTGTTGGAAGTTTCTTCAAGGGGCCGTGGGCTTGATCTTCGAAGGTGGATTTGAGCGGATCTTCAAAGAGTCGTTGGGGCTTGATCTTGGGGATGAGTGTTTCTTCAAGGGCTGTTGAGGCTTGATCTTGAATAACGGTGATGAGCGGATCTTCAAGGGCTTTTGGGCTTGATCTTGAAGAATTGTTGCTTGTTGATCCAAGGGCCGTGGGGGCTTGATCTTAGGATGAACCGTTGTGTGGATGATTGTTAATCCAAAGGGCCGTTGGGGCTTGATCTTTGAAGAACGATGAATGAAGAACGAATAACACTTTCTTCAAGGGCCGTCGGGGCTTGATCTTGAATTGGTGGATGATTGTTGATCCAAAGGGCCGTTGGGGCTTGATTTTGGAAGAACGATGAACGAAGAACGAAGAACACTTTCTTCAAGGGCCGTCGAGGCTTGATCTTGAATTAGTGGATAATTGTTGATCCAAAAGGCTGTTTGGGCTTGATCTTAGGATGAACGATGAACGAAGAACGAAGAACGAAGAGAGCTTTCTTGATTCTTCGGGAACCTGGATGCTTGAGAGCTTCGGAGTTTCAGAGCTTCAGAGCTTCACGAATTTTGCCTAATGATTTTGGTTCCTTCTCCTTTCCCAAATGAATGAAATGGGCTTGTATTTATAGAATTTTCCAAGGCCTAATTTTGAATATAATATCCCAGATGAAATAAGTCGTTTCTGCAAGGTGTTGACACGTGTCCTGTTTGATGACTTTTCCAACTCATTTAAATTTTTCGTCGAGTCACACGTTATGTGTAAAATTTATGTAATACATGAGCGTTGACACTTTGATTTATCGGTCAACATTTATTTACCGAAATTTCGATGTCTACAATTAGTTCTTGCAAAAGATTAAAATCTTAAAAAAAAAATCTAGTGCTAGATTACATATTCAATTTATTCCCTTATAGTGTACTTTTATCAAAATTTATATTCAATTTTTGTTATTTAATGTGTATTTTTATTTAATCTCTCCACATTAAAATTTAATTTTATTAATATGCACATATTTAGTTCTTTAATTATAAATGAACATAAATGAGAAAATATTAAAATAAATATGTGATACAAAAATATATAAATACATAAGTGTACATAAATGATTATGCTGAAATATATAAAATTGACTTTTTTTTTGTACCGAAATATTTGTACCTACATGATTGTACCAAAATATATTATAATGAACCTAAATGTATTATATTGAATTAATGTACCTAAATGTCAATACTAAAATGTACGTACCAAAATATAGTATATTGAATTAATGTACCTAAAAGTCAATACTCAAATGAGGGGTATTAGGTTCGAATCTCGTGGATGGCGTATTCAATACCAAATTAAGTTGTCTATTGTGTGACTTAGTTGAACCCCCCCCCCCCCGGGCATTTGTGTAAAATATATCGTTGTACTAAAAAAAATCTCAAATGTGTGTACCAAAATGTACGTACCGAAATGCATGTATATGTTTGTATCGATGAATTAATGTACCTATATGTTTGTCTCGATGGATATACTAAAATATTCAAATGTATTAATGTACCTAAATGAAGAACATACAAAATTGTTATCGGATTATATATTATAAAAAATAAAAAAAATTAGTTGTCTAAATGTAGACATGGACATTAAAATATATTATGATAAATTAAATGAAAATTAAATTTAAATGTAATTAATACATTAAAATAGGAATAAAGAGATAAATAAAATATCAAAATATAACTAATAAATGAGATGATTAAATGTACTAGGACTAAAATTGGATTTTAATCTTACACAAGGTTATAGTCTAAAACTCATCTTTTTTAAGGATTAAAATGAAATTTTCTAAAATAAAAATTGAAGAGAAATACACTAATTATAACTAAAACCATTGTTTTAAAATCTCCGTCTAAATGCTAAGCAGCTGGTCACTGCCCCGATTAGTCTCTAGGCTTTTGTAAATTAAGAAACTATGTCTAGTCCAGCTTAGGCGTCCGCCTAGCCCGCCTACATCGCGACTCTCACTTAGACGAAAAATCAATAGCCTTCAGTTTGTATTTGAATTTTTCAATAAAATATAAAAACTTGTTGAATACTTGGATGAACACTCATTATATGTTTGTTCCCTATGTTTTCAATATGTTCTAATACTTTATAATTTATATGACATTTTATTTTGCAATTTATATATTTCAATGTAATTATGTGCGTTTTTTAAGTATAAATATGAATTTATTTATAAATATATAATACATTTACTTAAATCTGCTTAGTCCACCAAGGCTCCGCCTAGCTGTCTAGTCGCTAGGCCTCAGCTTGCCACATGACTAGCGCCCAACTTCTTCTATAACCTTGACTAAAACACATCAAACTAAACTTATGTTAGAAATTCTTGTTTATCTCGGAGGTATTTATAAAAGAACAAAAAATAAAATATCATGCTTGGAAATATAAAATAACCTAAAAAAGAGTAGGATATGTGATTAATAAACAAGCACAAAAGGGAAATCAATAACTTTTGAATATGTTTTAGCATTCTTACCCCAATAATCCGGAGATAAAACCTTGAAACGGGATACCTAAGGTAAGTTTGGGCCTCATCCTGTTATTTTATAAGTTAAATAAGAATAGTTAGCTAAATGAGAGAGAGAGAGAGAGAGAGAGAGAGAGAGAGAGAGAGAGAGAGAGAGAGAGCATATTATCATACATTAATTTCGAAGAGATCGATCATGATCATTGACGAACCTTTCAAATATAAGGGCAAGAGGAAGCATAAGGGCTGCAGAAAACATGTTACGGTAGGCAACGAGGATGGTGAAATTCATTCCAACCTCTGCTACCAGTTTGTAAGATATATTCATCCCTACATATGACGCCTGAACCACCACCATCATCATCACTGGCTTCAACCCTTGCACTATACTAGTACTGCAATACATCAGTTTCTGCCCCATCGTCTCTCTCTCTCTCTCTCTCTCTCTCTCTCCAAGACATCCTGCTAACCCAACCGAGTTTCAAATCCTTTCTACGTTTCCGAAAAGAGAGTAATTGGACTCGTGAGAACTAGCTAGCTAGCGCTGAGGAAGCATAACATCCAGTAACCACAGTTATTTCTACTTTTCCAGTGTCAGACCACTTGTAGTGTTTTTTTGAGAAAAAGGTGGAAGAGCGTCAATCGGTGCGTCCTTCACTTCCAAAGCCTTCGTCTTTGCCCATTTTGCACTTCTCTTCTGCATATTCATTGAAGTAATAGGAAAAAGTACAACACTTTATATGGTCCTCAACAAAAACCATGTAAAGTGAATTCCTTTTTAAAGATTGCGCGTGTATATTGAGGATAGGGTTCAATATTAAGTGTCGGACCACTTGTACTGTTGAAAGAACCATGCAAAGTGAATTCTTCTTAAAGATTGTGCGTGTATACCGACGGTCACAGTTATTTCTACGACGTGTAACAACTCTCTAGTTTTTCGTAGTATCATATTAAAGTTTCGTAGATTACAGGAAGGTTTCATAGATTTTTGTGATGGATGGATTGTCAACTCGTCCATTTTCCAATCTTAATGTTTGAACTGGTGAACTATGATAATTTGAAGAGTAAATTGTAGCAATGGTCCCTCAACTTTAACATAATTGGAGCTCTGGTCCCTCAACTAAAAATCTATTACCATTAATCCCTCAATTCATCAAAACGTGCAGTTATGATCATTTTCATCAACTCCATATAAGAACTTCCATCAAAATGAATCACGTGTCAAGCATGTGAGGCTAAATTAAGGGGCAAATATGAAAAATCAAATAAGAACAACTGTATCAATGATCGCTTAACTTTAATTCAACAAGAGAAATGGTCCCTCAATTTTAACCCAATTGGAGCAATGATGCCTCAACTTTAACCTAATTGTAGCAATGGTCCTTCCAATGACTCATTCTGACAAAATTTTGACAAAGTTGACTAAAATGACCATGCTACACATTTTGATGAGTTGAAGGATCAATGGTAATGAATTTTTAGTTGAGGGAACGTTACTCCAATTTGATTAAAGTTGAGAAACCATTGCTACATTTTACTCTAATTTAATTGGGGTTTTTCTTTCTTTTTCACATTGTCTCTAATGCCCATATAAAGATAGCATTTGGAGTTTAATTTGGGAGACGTGCATAATCAGTATATTGCGTATATATCCTCCTCAATGGTTTCCTTAATCTTGTTATGTAATGTGTTATGATAGTAATTCAGATAAATGTATAATGTGACCACTGCCGAAGAGAGAGATAGGTGGCCGTGGAAAGCTGGTATCTATAGTTTGAGGGCATGTTTACCTAATTACGTGGTAAAAGATGAGAGAATGATGATGAGATAAACAATTTTTTAGTGGGATTTACGCACTTTGCTTATTCTCTTACCAGCTGCTTGAGTTTTAAGTTGTTACTCATTTGACTGTAGAAGAGCTTTTGGCCATACTCCAACAATGTCAATTGGGTTGTTTACTATTTTACAGGCAGTCAAGTTTGCACACCTCCACTACATACGGTAATGTGCAAATTTGATTTCAACAAAACCTGATGTTAATGTTTACAAGATTAAAAAAAAAGAAAAAAAAAAGTAAAGTTAGGTAGACTAAATTTGTAAACTAAATGATATGTCACCAATAGAAATAAGCACGTTAATCAATACTTAAATAATAATCTAATCATCAACTTCCATGTTATTTAATTTACAAGATTTTGTCCACAAGCATTACCCAAAAAAAGATATGAGCCACCTTCCCTCATCGACATCTAAAGCCCTATTTGGCAGATCGGATAGGAATAGTTATACAGAAGTGGGTGTTTGACGTTCACTCATACTAAATAAGCGCCGAATTAATTTAACCGGTCTGTTTATTTAACACGGAATATGCCGGATTAATAAAACCAACCAAAAGACTCAGATTATTAGTCGGCCCTCTCTCTCTCTCTCTCTCGCCTTCTCTCGGCGTTGTCATCCTCCCCATCACTTTCTCTCACCATCGCCGTCCTCCCCATCGCTTTCTCTCGCCGTTGTTTTCTGTCGCCGTCGCTTTCTCTCGTCATCTCTGTTATCCTAGTCCTCGTTGCCTTCCTTGTCGTCCTCTCTTTGTGGCCTTCCTCATCGCCTACTTGCCGTCCTCCCCTGCAACTAGGTGGCGGAGAGATGATTTCAATTTGGGATTCTTCCGCAACTAGCTATTTGAATTTATTTGGGATTCTTCTGCAGTCGGGGAAGAAGAAGGGAGAGAGAGGGAAGGAATTTGGGGGGTGCGACAGAGAGATCTGGGGAACAATTATTTGGGATTCTTCTGTAGTCGGGGAAGAAGAAGAAGGGAGAGAGAGGACGGGAGTTTGAGGGGTGCGGCGAAGAGATCTGGGAACAAAAGTGATGGTTTCTGTTTCTTTTTTTTTAGTTTGATTCCTCCTATTCGGTATAAAATCAAACACATTATAAATAATACGATCATTAGTCTAATACTGCACCAAACACCCGACTAATTTGGTCAGTACTATTCGGTGGCTATTTATCCTATCCGTCAGTACAGTTCGAGCTACCAAATGAAGCCTAGTTAAAGTATTTCTTTATGATTATAAAAGATAAAAAACCAAAGTAAACGTGTTAAAATGCATGATGAATAGTTATAAAGCCTAGGTATGTGGAAGCCAAAATATTATTACTTGGTATAAAACCAAAGAAAAAAAATAAGAGAGTTTTAATGAAAAAGGAAATTAAGTTTATTTTAACAAAATACTATCATATAAATTTATTTAAAGAAAATAACTTAAACTTTAATAAAAATAACGTAAATTTTAATGACAAAAGTTTAATATAATAAAAAAAAATTAAAAAAAAACTTGATGCGCAGGACCCCGCACGTTTATCACACACACAATTTCTTAAACTAAATTGTACTACATTATTTCTAAAACTAAACGATACTATACTATTTCTAAAACTGAATGGTATTGCATTATTTTTTAAACTAAACATTATTTCTCAAAACTGAACACTAATTATTTATGAAACGTACTACACTGATTCTAAAACTAAACACGAGTAGATTAGGGAATTGTTATTAGCACTCCAAAATTTTTATTCTGCACTCCAAACTTTTTATATTAGGACAGAAAAATACACTTATGAGAAATATAAAATTAGATTTTTAAAGTGTCAATAATACTTCACGTAGATTAAGATCATAATTAACCTCTCCTCTCCAATTTTCTTTGATTAAACTAACTAACTAATTCATTCAATAAAGAAAAAGTAACTAACCAACCTAACATAATTAAGGCCAGCCCCAAAAAGTTTAGGCCAAATCTAATGAAAGGTCCAGCCAGAGCCAGCCCCCATCTTCACCTACTACTACTACTGAGATGGACACACATGCGACTTTCTCTAGGCGCCATTTTTAGAGAGAGAAAGCTTTAAAGAGAGGAAAAAATTGGGCTGTGGGAATTTCTTCTTCACCGTATTCATGACCTTCCACATCTCATCAGTACAACATCATCATCTCAGCCAGTTCACCACTCCAGCAGGACCTTCCCGGTCCGTCAAGATCATCATCGTCAAGAGAAATTTTTAGTTGTGACGGGAACATGGATGATACATTACGTATTTTTATGCAAGTGGTAAAAAATTTTAATTTTTAAGTTATTAACCTTTTAATACAAATAACCCATCATTTCTATAGGGACATGTGGTGTACCACCTTGTGTGACGATTACATTGAAAAATCTCTCCATCATCGATTGTTGTGGACCCCATCATCCAGATGCCAATGCAGGCGAGGCAAATCAGGGAGCTCAAAGCGACTATCCCACACAACGGTGATGGCCTCCGACTCCGTCTACAACACGTGGCAGTGCATGATCATGTACTAATGGAGAGATTTTTCAGTGTGACTGTCACACGATGTGGTACATCACGTGTCCCTATATAAATGGTAGAATATGTGTGTTAAAAAGTTAATAACTTAAAAATTAAAATTTTCTACCACTTATATAAAAACACGTGGTGTATCATCCGTGTTTCCATCACTACTAAAAATTTCTTGTACTAATGGTTCAAGAAGTTTCAAAATGAACCCGGTTCGAAGATGTCCTTCATCTCCCTCACCTTCCCAATCAAGACAAGAACTGGGCTGAATATGACCAGCAGGGGCGTGCTATTACACGTGCTTTTCATCATCTTGTTTTTATTATTAAATAAAGTTATAGGATGATTTTTTTTTTTTTGTTAAAACTCAAAATTTTGTAGTCATTTTCATTGATTTTCCTTAAATATAACTACTTACTCTTTTTATCATCATCTAAAGATCATATCTGAAAATAATCATTTAATTGGAAGACCGTTTAGTCATTCATATGATTAAAACAAATGGATAGTGCATCATAAGGATGCTACTTGTTACCAAAATAGTTAATTGATTTAACATGTATAGATGACTAAACAATTTTTAAATTGAATGATTTTTTACAAATATGATTTTTAAATCATGATAAAGAAGAACGGTTTCAAATTCCAATTATGATGTTCAAACGGTAAAAATTCATTAATAATAAGTGGGTGACAAGTAAATATCTTATGAAAAAAACTTATACACGACCATTGTGATCATCCACCACTTGCTCTTTTTCAATAAAATGTATTTTGTATTATTTTATTGGTGTGTCATTATTTAAATTCCATAATTCAAGAAAATTGGGGTTGCCTACCATTAGATTTATATCAAACTATAGGTGGTCGTTTAATTTTTTATGTTGAACTTTTTTCATCCATTGTTGAATTAAGATCGACTAAAGTTGCCTATAATTTGCTTGTATCATAGAGTCAAGAGAACGAGATTTTATTTTATTGACAAAAAATTTAATAAAAAATGTTGCGGGGCTCATTTACCCAATGGGGCCAGGATGTTAACATTGATTTGAACATTGGGTGGGTTGGAAGTAAGGATGCATTGGGTGGGTTGGTTGGGTTAGACCTTAATCTGTTGGCCGATCCTAAGCTCAGGTTGGAGATGTTCAAACCCATTGTTACGCAATAACATTGGCAATGGCAACCCAACTCACTCAAATCATTAGGCTGGTTTGGTTGGGCCGGTTTTATAAATTGGGCTTAATTGATGTTATTCTTATTCCTAATGCAAGTATGAGAGATAAATAATCAATCTTTATGTCAAACTAGACCCAAATCATATGAATTGAATGTTTGTTATATCACCACATGTTACTATTACATAAATTTCACTTTTCAAATCATGCATTAGTATATAAATGCATGTACAAGTTACTAAATTTTACGTATAGATGTACATAATATACATTACATTTTAAAGAATTATTGTCCTTTAGTGAGTTAATTTTGGTCAAAATAATAATACTTCAACTCAACATAATCCACTTATTAAACGGACAATTAAATTTTGCTAAAAAGTCAAAATGATCCATAAGATTAGCATAATTCCTTACTTTGATAATACGATTTGAAATTGATAGAAGTGGTCATTGAGTTTGCCTACCATTAATCATTTTGGTCATTTCGTGAAAAATTTCCATTAAATAAAGATAAAATGACAAAGATATCCATAATTTTTGTCAAATCATTTTGATTTTTTTTAAAGGAAAACTAATGAAAATGGCTTGAAAACTTTGAGTTTTAACGATAAGGACAAAATAAATGGTAAAGTGAATAGTACTATGTTTGACTTTTTAGTGTAAAAATATGGTTTTTCGTAAAAGTGAACAATACCGCGGTCTTTTTGTTAAAACTCTTTTTTTTAATCAAATTGAGGTTATTTTGATCCTTATTTAATAGAATTTTTCACGAAATGATTATAATTGATGGTAAACAAACTCAATGACCAACTCTATCGATTTCAAATATCAAATATTAAAATGAAGAGTTATGCCAATCCAAGTTTTAAAAAAAATTTGCCCAAAAATAAAAAATTTTAATGTGTAAAATCCAACCAATATCGATAGGTTTTAGTGTAAAATCCCACTAAAACCTAGTTGGAGCTAAAGAAACCTGCGAAGTAGCCACCTAAGCTTAAAGTACCAGCTCGCTCGCTCGCTCTCTCTTTGTGGAAAAAGGAAAACAAGCCCAACCCATCATACAGGTGGTCAAGTTTACACACCATCACTACACACGGTAATGTGCAAATTTGATTTCAACAAAACCTGATGTTAATGTTTACAAGATAAAAAAAGAAAAAAAAAAGAAAAGAAAAAAAAAAGTAAAGCTAGGTAGACTAAATTTGTAAACTACATGATGTGTCACCAATAGAAATAAGCACGTTAATCAATACTTAAATAATAATTCAATCATCTACTTTCATATTATTTAGTTTACAAGATTTTGTTCACAAGCATTACCCGAAAAAAGATATGAACCACCTTCCCTCATCGACATCTAAGTTAAAGTATTTCTTTATGATTATAAAAGAGAAAAAACCAAAGTAAAAGTGTTAAAATGCATGATGAATAGTTTTGAAGCCTAGGTATGTGGAAGCCAAAATATTATTACTTGGTTTAAAACCAACGAAAAAAATAAGAGAGTTTTAATGAAAAGGGCAATTAAGTTTATTTTAACAAAATACTATTATATAAATTTATTTCAAGAAAATAACTTAAACTTTAATAAAAATGACTTAAATTTTAATGAAAATGATAAAAGTTTAATATAATAAAAAATAAAATAGAAAAAAGTTAAAAAAAACTTGATGCGCAGGACCCCGCGCGTTTATCACACACACGATTTCTGAAACTAAACTGTATTACACTATTTTTGAAACTAAACGATACTACACTATTTCTAAAACTGAACGGTACTGCATTATTTTTTAAACTAAACACTATTTCTCAAAACTGAAGACTAATTATTTATGAACTACACTGATTCTAAAACTAAACACGAGTAGATTAGGAAATTGTTATTTGCACTCCAAAAATCTTATTCTACAATCCAAACTTTCTATATTAGGACAAAAAAATACACTTATAAGGAGTGTATAATGAGATTTTTAGAATGCCAATAATACTTCTTGTAGATTAAGATCATAATTAACCTCTCCTCTCCAAGTTTCTTTTGATTAAACTAACTAACTAACTAACTAATTCTTTCAATAAAGAAAAAGTAACTGACCAACCTAACATAATTAAGGCCAGCCCCAAAAAGTTTAGGCCAAATCTAAGAGCAGCTCCAGCGGGAGCTCCTGCTCGAGGGACAGGCTCTGGAACAGGGCTTGATTGCCCGAGGGAGGAAGTCCAGCGTTGGCTGGCGAGGGAGCCCGAGCACCCCCGAGCGCCAGGCCCGTCGATTCTCGCCGGCCCGAGAGCCTGAGGTGGGTCTGACGTTAGCTGACGTCAGACGCCTGTTTTAATGTTTTTTTTTCTGTCGAGCCTCGAACTCCTCCAACATCTTGCCGATCTCGTCCACTATCCCATCCTCTCCAGCTCCAGCGGTGGTCACGGTGGAGGAGGAGAAGGAGCTGACGGAAGATTCGGAGCATGCGATTTCGGCACCAAAATTGTGATCTGATGATGCATGCAAGAGAATGAGAGAGATTAAAGAGAGAGAGAGGTTTCAGAAATGAGGGGGGTTGCGTCGTAGAGAGAGAGAGAGAGAAAGGAGAGACAGAGGGCTAGGAAACATGAAGAGTGTTCTGGAAAAAAATGAGAGAATGGTTGTCGGTTGAGTTTGGAAAAATGAAATGGAAAAGGAATAGGAAAAAAGAAAAAGGAAAACAATTAAAAATGATTTTGTATTATTTTATAAATAAAAAAAATACTAATATTTTATTGCCAATTGCCCCGGCTATTCAGTGCAGGGGTGGAGATGCAAAAGACAATTGCCAGGGGAATGCACTATTTATTAAATGCGATTACTGTTCATTGGGTGGATTAAATAGTGAATAGCCTGGGGGGAGGGCTCCTACACTGGAGTTGCTCTAATGAAAGGTCCAGGCCAGAGCCAGCCCCCATCTTCACCTAGTACTGAGATGGACACGCATGCGACTTTCTCTGGTCTCCATTTTTAGAGGGAGAAAGCTTTAAAGAGAGTAAAAAATTGGGCTGTGGGAATTTCTTCTTCACCGTACTCATGACCTTCCACATCAGTACAACATCATCATCTCAGCCAGTTCACCACTCCAGCAGGACCTTCCCGGTCCGTAAAGATCATCATCATCAAGAGAAATTTTGAGTTGTGACGGAAATACGAATGATACATCACGTGTTTTTATGCAAATGGTGGAAAATTTTAATTTTTAAGTTATTAACCTTTTAATACACATAACCCACTATTTCTACATGGACACGTGGTGTACTACCTCGTGTGACGGTCACACTGACAAATCTCTTCATCGTCGATTGTTATGAACCCCATCATCCAAATGCCAATGCACAAATCGCGAGGCAAATCAGGGAGCTCAAAGCGACTGTCCCACATCGCGGTGACGGCCTCCAACTCCATCTACAACATGTGGCAGTGCATGATCATGTACTAATGGAGAGATTTTTCAGTGTGACCATCACAGGAGATGGTACACCACGTGTCCCTATATAAATGGTGGGATATGTATGTTAAAAGGTTAATAACTTAAAACTTAAAATTTTCCACCACTTATATAAAAACACGTGGTGTACCATCCGTGTTCTCGTCACAACTACAAATTTCTCGTACTAATGGTTCAAGAGGTTTCAGAACGAACCCGGTTCGAAGATGTCCTTCATCTCCCTCACCTTCCCAGCCAAGATAAGAACTGGGCTGAATATGACCAGCAGGGGCGTGCTACTGTATACACTTTTCATTATCTTATTTTTATTATTAAATAAAGTTATAGGATGATTTTTTGTTAAAACTCAAAATTTTGAAGTCATTTTCATTGATTTTCCTTAATAATAATGCTTGTGTCCTTTCATGGGAGGACTTACTTGTTCCCCACTTATAATTAACGAACATTTTTCGTCTGAACAGAATAATTAGAAATACTTACTCTTTTTATCATCATCTAAAGATCATATCTAAAAATAATCATTCAATTGGAAGACCGTTTAGCCATTCATATGATTAAAACAAATGGATAGCGCATCATAAGGATGCTACTTGTTACCAAAATTGTTAATTGATTTAAGTTTTAACACGCATAGATGACTAAACCATTTTTAAATTGAATGATTTTTTGCAAATATGATTTTTAAATCATGATAAAAAGAAAAACGGTTCCAATTATGATGTTCAAACGGTAAAAATTCTTTAATAATAAGTGGGAGACAAGTAAATATCTCATGAAAAAAAAAACCTATACACGACCATTGTGATCATCCACCACTTGCTCTTTTTCAATAGAATGTATTTTGTATTATTTTCTTGGTGTGTCATTATTTAGATTCCATAATTCAAGAAAGTTGTGGTTGCCTACCATTTGATTTATATCAAACGGTAGGTGATCTTTTAATATTTTATGTTGAACTTTTTTCATCCATTGTTGAATTAAGATCGACTAAAGTTGCCTATAATTTGCTTGTATCATAGAGTCTAAGAGAACTATATTTTATTTTATTGACAAAATATTTAATAAAAAATTGTTGCGGGGCTCATTTACTCAATGGGGCCAGGATGTTACCATTGATTTCCCGCATCAGTACTTTTGCTTCGTTGGATGTTGGAAGTAAGGTGAACATTGGGTGGGTTGGAAGTAAGGATGTGCATTGGGTGGGTTGGTTGGGTTAGACCTTAATCTGTTGGCCAACCCTAAGTTCGGGTTGGAGTTGTTCAAACCCATTTTTACCCAAGAACATTGGCAACCCAACTCACTCAAATCATTCTTAGGCAGGTTCGGTTGGGCCGGTTTTATAAATTGAGCTTAATTGATGTTATTCTTATTTCTAATGTAAGTATGAGAGATAAATAATCAATCCTTATGTCAAACTAGACCCAAATCATATGAATAGAATGTTTGTTATATCACCACATGTTACTATTACATAAATTTCACTATTCAAATCACACATTAGTATATAAATGCATGTAAAAGTTACTAAATTTTATGTATAGATGTACATAATATACATTACATTTTAAAGAATTATTGTCCTTTAGTGAGTTAATTTTGGTCGAAATAATAATACTTCAACTCAACATAACCCACTTATTAAACAGACAGTTAAATTTTGCTAAAAAGTCAAAATGATCTATAAGATTAGCATAATTCCTCACTTTAATCATGAGATTTGAAATTGATAGAAGTGGTTATTGAGTTTGTCTACCATTAATCATTTTGGTCATTTCGTGAAAAATTTCTATTAAATAAAGATAAAATGACAAAGATACACATAATTTTTGTCAAATCATTTGGGGTTTTTTTAAAAAAGGAAAACTAAGGAAAACTAATGAAAAAAGTTTAAAAATTTTGAGTTTTAACGATAAGGACAAAATAAAGGGTAAAATGAATAGTACCAAGTTTTATTTTTTAGTGTAAAAATGTGGTTTTTCGTAAAAATGAACATTACCACATACTTTTCGTTAAAATTCCATTTTTTAATCAAATTAAGGTTATTTTGGTCATTTTGATCCTTATTTAATAGAATTTTTTATCAGAATGATTGTAATGATTTATGGTAAACAAATTCAAGGATCATATCTATCGATTTCAAAACTCAAATATCAAAATAAAGAGTTATATCAATTCAAGTTTTATAAAAATTTTGCCCAAAAATAAAAATTTTTAATGTGTAAAATCCAACCAATATCGGTAGGTTAGTCGGGGTGATCGGTAGACCCACTAAAACCTAGTTGGAGCTAAAGAAACCTGCGAAGTAGCCACCTAAGCTTAAAGTACCAGCTCGCTCGCTCGCTCGCTCTCTGTGGAAAAAGGAAAACAAGCCCAACCCATCATATCTGATCACTGGATTGTTTGGGTTGTGAATCAGCCATGGCAAGCAGCAACAATGGAAGCGGAGGAGGAAAAGATCAGCCGCTGGAGAAATTGGCGGAGCTTAGCAAAACCCTAAAAGAAGGGGAGAGGCTTCTGGCGCCAACCCGACGACCCGACGGTACGCTCCGTAAACCCATCCGCATTCGGGCTGGATATGTTCCCCAAGAGGAAGTCGCCATTTACCAATCCAAAGGTGCTTTGGTATGATATCATTCTCCCTCTTTAAACCTGTTTGCCTTTTGCCCACAAAACTCTCAGTTGCAATGATTGGCTGCTTGGTAGAAATCATAGGAAAAGTGAAAAAGTTTGAATCTTTTCATAAACCCGTGTTTTATCGTTTCGGTTTGATTGTTTGTGGAAGCTGGGAATGTCAGAAGTTAGTTTTTTGAATTTAGTGAAGTTGGGTTTTGAATGGAAGCTCAGGGTGGGGTTTTCATTTTTGTAATGCAGTGGAAAAAGGAGATGGCCTCAGTGGCTGGACCTCCGGGTTATGATGATACTTCCGTTGATACAGCGAAACCCAAGACTAAGTCTGTAAAGAGGAACGAAAGAAAAAAGGAGAAGCGGATACAGGTATGTCTGTTATTGAGCTGCCATTGCATAAAACTTATTTACCGCTCTTCGGTTTGTTTTGTTTGTTGATCATTGTACTTTGTTGCTAAATGGAATTTGTAGAGTAGGTTTTAGCGAATTTCCTTTGTTCTTTGATTTTCTGGTGCAAAGCTCGAAAATCTACTCATGAGGAGCGGTTTGATATCATAGTTTTGCTGTCACGCTTTGCCCAAAAGCCAGAACTTTTCTGTAACTTGGGAGCTATTTTGAATTTCAAACAAAAGCAAAAACAACATTCTATTCTCTTCACATTTCTTACTATCTACCCTTTAATGAGTTTGCCAACATTTGAAGAACTGATACATGTCTGGCAATGACAAAAACCAAGGCTAAGCATCTGAAGTGTAATGCTTTATGGATGAACGGATGATCTGTTAGATTAGTCTTGCAAGTAGCACGTCATCTGAAGTGGGGCTAAATTTTGCTCCTTCTCTCTTGTGAAACCAACATGAATAGGGAAGCAATTTTGAATTGCGTTCTTCTTTCTTCTCCCAAGCTATTCTTAATAGCGCTGTGGAGGATGCACAATGAAGGCCATGTATGTTAATATCCTATGTAGAAGCTTTGAAATGATTGGATCTTTTTCTATTTCTACAATTGTACATCTTGGGGGATTTTCTGGCACTTTTACTCCAACGATTAGGAAAGTGTTTTACTTATATTTTCAATAGATTTTTCCCACTATGTATGTTTCTTCCTTTCATTTTGTTTCTGTTTTTATTTTGGTCAAAAGATTTATGGTTGTAGGTTATACTTTGGTGCTTTTAAAAGCTTAATTAAACAGGAATAACAGAAAATGCATTTGATGTGATTTTTTACTCTATTTGTATTACTAATGATTTTTAATGAGGGTTTCCATTGCATCAGTATATGAACATTAACTACCTAGGTTATTGATGCAAGCTTTAGGGAAGTAAGGGTTACAGTGGTGCTGACCACGAGAGAGAGAGGAGTTTACAATTTGTAGCATATGTGGGGTGTGAATAAAACAGGATTAGAAGCAAATACTGTTCTGATCTTGTTTAAACTGGCTGTAGGGTTTCTTAAGTGGCACCGAAGTCACCTTTTTTTTAAAGGGTTTTAGAGCTAACGATGAGAGTGAGAGATCCCTTTGGTTTGTTCTTGTTTATCATAATGGATTTGGCTGGTAGGTTTCTCTCTGCTTTTACTGCTGGACCTGGATTTCCATGCCTTCAGGCTTAACAGCTCAGCACAACAAACAGGTCGACAGAACAGACAAGATTGTGACAGAATATACGAGTTTTAAAAAATAGTTATAATGGATTCAGTGCCTCATGAGGACATTGAGTTTGAGACAACAACAGCAGCCCACATAAACCATGTCATGATCTAGAAACCTTCTGATTCTTTCAAGACCAACTTTGCCGTCACTATATTCAATCGATGTCCATAGGAGCTGTTTCAGTGCTTACTTTAGTGCTCAATTGATGCAAAAACTGAATTCACGCAATTGGTTTCCAAATGCTAAATTAAACAGCTACAAGCATAAAACTATAGCTGTTACCATTGTGGAAGTATCTTCTGGCAACAACCAAGGTGCCAACGTCCCTAGGAACAACCCCACACAAATTGCAAACACCCATGATCATTATTTTCTAGCCTATAACCCATGCATTTGTCTTCTATTTGAAGAAAGTTGAGGTTCCACCATAAAACCAATTGGGAGTAGCCAAACCTCTTATAAGCCCATGCAAGGTCCCTCCTCCCACTCATTCTCAACATGCCCCCTCACGTGTGGCGAATTTTCAAGCTTAACATGTGAACAACATAATTAGGTAACGTGGAGCGCGTGTGGCCGTTTGGCTTCACACGTGGGACAACCTAGTCTGATACCATGAAGAAAGTTGAGGTTCCACCATAAAACCAATTGACAATATGGGGAGTAACCCAACCTCTTATAAGCCCATGCATGGTCCCTCCTCCCATCAATGTGGGACTCATTCTCAACACCATTAACTAGAGACTGAAATGGATAGCATGAGCTGAAGGGAAAGTCACTTGATCCTGTAATACTGAGTGACCCAGTGATTGTGAAACAAATTGAATTGAAAGAATTTGCAACGAAGGCCAAAACTGGTCAATTTAAAGTGGTTCCTTCTTGAAACTTTCAAAAACTTTGAATATTTGAGGAGTAAAAGTTTTGAAAATTTGATTGGGTGACCGCATCATCGATTGCTCCCATTCTAGATCCATTTATACCGCTCAAAGTTAAATGTTATACATTGCCATCGCACATTCTCAACTTACTGCCCTTACGATATTGGCTTCCAAGGCAGAAATTATGATGTAATGATGTTATAAAGGAGCAAAAATGATAGGTAATTGTCCCTTTTCATCTTAATGTTGATGGGGAGGTTTATCCATGTATCGGAATAACTAATTTATGAAGTAATAGGAATTCTCTTTGTTCTTGTTTGCTAACAACACAGAAGTGTACAAAGGGATTCTCGATTTTAGACATAGCTTTGCTTTTAAGTTGAGCAAGAGATTTTCAATATAGCAATGCTTAATTTTCTGAACTCAGGCATTGCTATCATTACTGTTATGTAAAATTACAGTTTTTTGGAATCAATGTTTATCTGTAATTTGAAATTACACAGTTTTTTGGAATCAATGTTTATCTGTAATTTGAAATTACAGCTTAGTTTTGCAAATTTACTAGTTTTATTCAAGCTGCTTGTTTTCCTCTGTTTGTCTGTGTTCTGCAGGCTGCTCTTGAAAAGGAGAAAACCTCGGAAAGTGGGGAAACTAAGGAAGAAGAAGTCGAAAATTTAGGCCATGTATCAGAAGCTGTCGAGTCATTGGCATCTCAGATGAACGAGCTAGGTGTTTCTTCTAGTCCTCCTTTAGTTACCCCTCCCTCTGATTCAACAGAGGATTCGAATCCAGCTGGTCCAGCTCAAGATATAGATAAAAGAATTCGAGCTCTTAAAAAGAAGGTATAATACTATAATTAATTAACCCTTTATCCTTGCCTTTAAATGATATAGACCATCTGTGTTCTGCAGATTATGGAAATTATTTGCAGGTTAGAATATGCATCTCTTTCCTTTTTGCGTGTCGTGGATTTGTCAAGATGATTTTCTTCTTTTGATATCAGATTCAGTTAAAACTTTTACATATCAGTTTTGATTAAGTCTACAATCTTGACCTGATTTGAAAACCTATGCAGTACGTTTTCTCTTATGTTATGGTTCACCATTGCAGATTCGACTTGCAGAAGCTCAACAGCAGAAAACTAATCAGCAAGATATCAAGTCAGAGCAGTTGGAGAAGTTGACGAAACTGGAGGGTTGGCGTAAGGAGCTTAAGCTTTTGGAGGATAAAAAGAAGGCTGAGCCGGCCGCACTGTGAACGAGGGTTTGTGTTAGAACCAATAGACCACGTTTCGTTTTCAGTTTATGTTTTTCACTCATGAAGACATGAATGCTGATTTTAGAAAGAGGTTCATCTCTTCATACACATTATTTGGAATGAACCTACTGCTCCAAATCGAAGCCCTGCACGTGTACAATGGGTGTTCGCTCCCTTGCATCGATCAACCTCTAGGCAATAGTAATTACCCTTATTTAGTAAAAGCACTAGAAATTTATGTCTGCGCGTTGCTGCAGGATGGAAAATTGTATGAAAGATTATGCAACTTCATTCTCTTCATAAGCAATGTTTGAGTCAAGAACTAAGGTTTACAATTGCTAAAGCAAGCAGCAGGCCTTGGCAAGTGATGCTCAAAATGCCTTGGCAGGTAATGCTGGACATTAGGCCTTCGAAGTTGTTGATAAAACTAAGAAGCTAACGACATTTTCACTAAGTGTTCGACTAAATGCCTTAATAAAAGAATTGAAAATTTCCTGACAAGGTTAAATCTTTGGATTCGCCATTGTATACAACCATCAGACAAAAATCCTGAGGCCTTTTACAGTGGTTTGAGTGAGTGTGATACTTATATATAGGGAATCAAGCTGCTTGAGTTTGATTCATGCTAGTGAGTTTAATAACTATGAGACTAGCCGTTGGAAGAAGATGGACCGTTGACCTTCAGTCTCATAAAATCTAGGTAGTCCATTTAAATTCAAAAAGTGACCCGCTGACTTTTAAAAAAAGTGAGTTGATTGTTCATTGTTCAACAGAAATGTAACACAAAAATAGTGGAACCCAACTCATTTATGTTATAACTATCACTCATAAGTCTAATATATTGCTATTACATTTACATTTTCCGAACTACTGTGGAAGGCCTAAGATCGGTCTGACAAAACACCCGCCAGGCCGAGGATGCAGAATTACTCCTGCTAGTTACATGGGGCTTCCTCCTCCAAAAGCCTAAAAGCAGAGGGCTCCCCCCTTTGAGTACCAAAACCTTCAAGGAACATTTTTTATTTTTTAACAAACGATATAATATTATCTACTCTAAGAGCAAGTCCACCGGAGTGGACATTGCCCAGCACCCTGTCTAAAAACAAGGCCAGCACCCTGTCAATTTAGTCCACCCCTTCAACATGACTGGTACCCAGCCCGAGCTAGTCTTTGGGCCAGCCCAAAAGAGATTGACCAAGAAGCCGGGCTGTTTGCCTGGCGCGTGCGTTTCACAGGGCCGTGGCGCGAGTGCTCGACAACCTTTCAGAGGCCAGACCCGCGTTGCAGGTGCACTCAGAACTCTCCCCGAGTAGGCAACGTGGCTCACATTCTGCCGTTGGATTTCCAACGGCTAGTTTTTCTAGACTGTTGGATTTCCAACAGTAAAAAAATTTTTAATTTTACTTTTAAAATAGACCGTCCGATCACAGATCAACGGTCCACGTTTTTTTTCACAAAAATTAAAAAATAAAAAATAATAAAAAAAGGCCCAACGGTCAGAAATATGACCGTTGGCCACGTGGCAACTCCCTGGCTCTTGGATTTGAATATTTTTCAAATCCAACGGTCCAGATTAATTAACTATATTAAAATTTATTAAAAAATATTAAAAAATACATAAATATTATTAAAAAATACATAAAATTTTAAAAAAATTACAAATTTTTTTTAAAATGTTTTTTTTTTCTATAAATACCTAACCCTCATCTTCCACCTTTACACCACATTTCAATATTTTCTACACTTTCTATAGTATCTACATTTCAATATTTTCTACACTTTAAGAGAAAAAAAATGTCTTCGTGGAAGATCATTGAAAATGTTACGTTGTGTGAATGTTGGGTTCACACTACTCATGACCCGATTACGGGTAATGAGATGGATAAGCGAGAAATGTGGAGTAAAATTACGAAAGCGTTTTGCGATGTACATGGAAAAGACGCCAGAACTAGTCAAGGTCTTCAAGGTCGTTGGAAACAACTCAACGCATCCTTTACTTATTGGAAAACGCCATCTCTAATGCTTCCGGTAACCTCCGTAGTGGGACAAGTTTAGCGGATCAGGTGACAATATTTTTATTTATTTATACGCATTCCACCCACATCAATATTTTGATTTATTTAATTTCGTTTGTAATTTTTATGTTATTTCTTATGTAATTTTTATATGCATTCCACCCGCATCAAAATTTTAATTTATTTAATCTCTTATGTAATTTTTATTTAATTTCTTATGTCATTTTTATGTAATTTATATGCATTCCACCCATATCAATATTTTAATTTATTTAATTTCTTATGTCATTTTTATGTAATTTATATGCATTCCACCCGTATCAATATTTTAATTTATTTAATTTCTTATGTAATTTTTATTTAATTTCTTATGTCATTTTTATGTAATTTATATGCATTCCATCCATATCAATATTTTGAATTTATTTATTTGTGTTACACTCGCATTTTTTAACACTATCTTATCCCACATTTTTATAGACACTACAAGCTCAAGCATTCTACAATTCACAGAACCAGAACAAATCATTCACCAGATAGGATGTTGGCAAATTGTCAAAGATTGCCCTAAATACAAAATTGTGGCAACCGGTCCAGAAGTTGTCATGCACGGTATGGGTCTACACAGTTCTCTAGAACCAGACATGGCCGAACAAGAAGCAGACACATTTCAAGACACGGAAGGGACGCCTGAACAAGTGCCCGAGACCCAACCGACTCGTCATTCCCTTAGGCCTCAAGGTAAAAAGGCATCAAAGAAAAAAGGTAGTTCTTCCAAAAATGACTACACTAAATATATGGAGGAACTTGCTCGCCAAGGTGAACTGAACATGGCACGGGAAAAGGCTAGAGATGAGGAAAAAGTTGCTGCTATGGCAGCAATATTAGCAGCTACTGAGGCCCGTGATGCTGCTGCTGAGAGACAAAGAGAAATAGTTAATCGAGAGAACGAGCTGGTTAGAGAAGCACTTCATCGAGAAAATGAATTGCTTAGAGAAGAAAGGATGGCTCAAGCACTTCATCGAGAAAATGAATTGCTTAGAGAAGAAATGATGGCTCAAGCACTTCGTGACACTATGAGCAAGTCTCTAGTAGGACTGTTTCCGAATTCTAAATATTTTTGGACATCGGAAAAAAGAGATGTCATGCGAAGGAGGCGTGTAAGAGATGCGGAAACAAGTCAAAGGGGTTCTAGCTACACAAATCATGGCAACCAAGATCCTAACTCGAGAGACTTTGTATAATTTTTATGTAATTTCTTATTTTTTTAGAATTTTATTTAATTTCTTATGTAATTTTTATGTTTTTTCTTTCTTTTTTCTTTTGAACTTTATTTAATTTCTTATGTAATTTTTACGTTTTTTCTATTTTTTTCTTTTGAACTTTATTTAATTTCTTTTGTAATTTTTATGTTTTTTCTTTTTTTAGGTTTGAACTTTATTTAATTTCTTATGTAATTTTTATGTTATTTCTTATTTATTTTTAAAACTTTATTTATTTTTATTTAATTTATTATGCAATTTTACTATTTTCGACTATTAGGCTGAAAAGCAGCTGAGCTCTAGTTGGATTCTTATGCGGGCAGGTTCTCTAGGAGTTCCTACGACTATTGAATGGTTGAATAATGTTTTGGCTCCTGGTGGGAGACTCGGCATCGATCCTGTGAGCAATACTTATCCTCTTTAAATTCATCTTCAACATATCTTTTCGTAAGTTTCTATCACTAACGAACACTACTGTTTTTTTGACTTGTTGAACTATTAATTTTTGAAATGTGGAATTTAACTACCTCTCTGATATTCATTTTTATCCTCTGAATTACAATTAGCATCTTTAATTATTAATTTTATTTTCCATTTATCATACTTGCTTTATTTATAGAGGTCGCACTTGGTGCGATGGCAAGTGCCTTCGCCCATGAGCGGTAGGTCTTGGTTCGAGACTTGGGAGCAGCCTCTCCATAAATGGGGGTAAGGCTAGCCGACATTCACCTCTCCCAGATCCTGCGTAAAGCGGGAGCCTTGTGCACTGGGTACGACCTTTTTTATTATGCAATTTTAATGTAATTATTTATTTATTTTTGTACTTTATTTAAACACATGAAATAAGATTACATAAAAACAAACACACTACATAGAATTACATAAACTCACCAAATAAACTTAAAAACAAAACACACTACATAGAATTACATAAACTTAAAAAAAAATACAATTTATTCTTCAACCACAAGCCTCATTTTAATTATGTTCGCCTTCATGCAATCCCCACTGGTGCTCAATCAAGTCATTCTAGCGGGTTACGTGCCAGTATGGCTCTTACACATCAGTGTACCGCTGAACGATCAATTCATTGTAACATCCATTGCATTCCAACAGCTCGTGTTGCACTGGATCTTCGGTCCGGTCATGAGCACAGTAGATACGTGTTCTTGAGTTGTTCATCGGATCCGGCTCATATTCATCGACGGCATCATAATCATACTTATCTTCAACAATCATGTTGTGGAGCCTCAACATGAAACATTCTAGATGCAGCCCTGACAATCGCCCAACCAGCTTGCAGGATACCAAAACAACGCTCGACATCCTTCCTACACCCTTCTTGACATTTTGCGAAGTGTTTTTCCTTTTCAATCTGTGGATGTGGCACTGTTTTGACAAATGTTGACCACCTTGGATAAATGACATCTGCAAAGTAGTATGATTCCTCATATTGGGTACCATTAACCCAATATGTGCATCTCGGCGATTTTCCTTGCAGCAGTTCGTCGAACATTGGAGATTAGGCAAGGACATTTAGGTCATTCTGAGCTCCTGGAACACTAAAAAAAGCATGCCAAGTCCATGTATCAAATGAAGCCACCGCTTCCAAAATGATGCTTTTGGCTCATTTTCTGTCGCCATATGCTCCTTGCCACGCACTTGGACAATTTTTCCAAGTCCAGTGCATGCATTCGATGCTTCCAATCATGCCAAGGAAGCCTCGCATCTCACCCTTCCTCAAAAGCCTTCGCATGTCCCTTGGCGTGGGTGTCCGGAGGTACTCATTGGTGTAGAGGGCTTCAATTGCAGAGCAAAACCGCATCAGGGACTCCAGAACAGTTGTTTTTTCCATCATCACGATCTCATCCACTTGATCTGCAGATGCTCCATATGCAAACATTCGCAAGGATGCTGTAATTTTTTGCTCGGGAATAAAACCTAGAACATGAAAAACATCCTCTTTTTGCACAAAGTATGGATCATGGTTGCAAATATCACTCATGATTTTGTCGAACAAATTTTGTTGCATTCTAAAACGACGTCTAAAAATATGATCAGGGAATATGCTATTGGGAATAAAATAATCTTCCAATAGATCTTTACCTCGTTTTTCCCTTTTTCTATCGAGGTTTGCAGCACGTCTTGGTTTGGCTATCTGACACACGGCTTCCATGACAGGGCGGGAATGTGAGGCCCTCTGCCTTCTATGGTGATCATCCTCATCCTCCTCCATGAAGAAAGCCTCATCTCCACCCCCACCTTTCTCGAGATTGGCCAATTCTGCATGTTGTGCCAACAACCTTTTCTGTTGCTCATGCAACTGTTTATACACTCTCCTTGAAGAAGACATTGTAATAAGAACTCAAGATTTGAAAACGATGAACAAGGATTGAGCTAAAAAGAAGGATTGAGCTTGGTGTGAGGATGGATGTAGGGATGTAGGGTTTATATGAACAAAAAAAGAAAGGATGAGGTTCTGGACAATGCCACGTGGCACTACGTGATTGGTTGAAAATCTTATCGAAATCTTGGCTAAATTATTGTAAACCGGAAGTGACACGTGGCGTGTCGGGATTGGTCGGAAATATTATCTAAAATCTATCCACAAAATAGTACGTTCGGATAATGACACGTGGCATGACGTGATTGGTTGAAAATCTTATCGAAATCTTGGCTAATTATTGTAAAATGGAAGTGACACATGGCGTGTCGGGATTGATTGAAAATCTTAGCGGAAATCTATTCACAAAATAGTACGTTCAGATAATGACACGTGGCGTGACGAGATTGGTTAAAAATCTTATCCGAAATTAAAACTATTTTATTTTTTTATTCTTTTAGAAAAAATTTAAAAATATTTTAAAAAGGCTAGGTGCCAGCACATTTTGTAGGGATGAAGATCGTTTGTGCCAGCGTATTTTTTCACTGGGTGCCAGCGCATTTTTTTAGGAGTGGAGATGCATTGGCCTATTACTGTTCATTGGAGTATGTTATTGTTCACTGGAGTGGATAAATGGGGTGGGTGCTAGCACAAAGTCCTTAGGGGTGGAATTGCTCTAAGAGGATGTGAAAATGAACTAAGCCTCACAATTGATTAGTAATAATGTGGTTCAAATTCACCATTGACGAGAATCAAACTTAAGATTTCTCATTTACTAGTGATGAAAAATATCATTAAACCGTAGTATTAAATGACAACCTTCAAGGAACATTATTTTTGGAGAAATGCTAAGGAGACTCAAAAGTGGGACTTTTATGTACCCTGTTACCTCATATTTTTGACACAATATTTTATAAGGAAAACTAATGAAAATGACTTGAAAACTTTGAGTTTTAAATTTAAGGACAAAATAAAGGATAAAGTAAATAGTATCAAAATTGACTTTTTAGTGTAAAAATATAGTTTTTCCTTAAAATAAACGGTAAGCTTTTTGTTAAAGTTTCCTATTTTATAATATTAGCACGAAAGTATCGTTATACTGTGACTTGACAAAGTCCACAAAGAGTCGCACGTTGCGATGGGCATTTCTCTTATTTCTGATAACCTGTAATAACTAGGAATCCGTAATTTGGGATTTTGCAGAAATGGCAAGATTTCTTATAAAAGCTAAATGGTCTACTGCAAAAACGAGAGCATACAGTAGCGGGTCAAAACATATGGATTAAAATTTAAAAGTGCATAGGTTACAGACTACGGCCACAAACTCAAAAATGGCCCGAGGTTCTGCAAGTGCCATTGTATTCCTTAGTACAAACACTAATTCCCCATAACCCGTCACATTAGTGTTGTATTCAAATGCCTATGGATCTCATATCAGCATTTATGAGGATTCGACACCTGAATCGTCTGGTCCTGGAGCATATTGTTCAAAATCACCGGGGCTCCATCTGCAAATCAAGTGAAGTCGGAAGCTAGCCATCTTGGTTCCCAGCAAACGCTGCGTACAAATAGGTATTATTATCATTACTAATTTGCATAAAAACTTGTTGGGACTGGAAAGGGACAAAAAAAATGACATTTCATGGACTTGAAATACAAACTAAATAAAAATACGAGCATGAAACGAACCAGTATCCTAGCTGACTCAGGTGACAAGGGCTTTCCTTCATCACAGACAAGGAAGTCTGAAACAAGCTCTATGACACCTGCAAGTATGATTAGTAGACTCAAACGGTTTACATTGTCTTCTCTTACATGCACAGAGACTAGCAAACCAATAAAGCAAATAGGTACCTTTGTTTAATCGAACAGGCATCCCTTGTTTTCTAAGGAAGGGCTCCATCTCATGACTGAATTGCTCCAAAGGACCCTCCTTGAGCTCCACCTAACACATTTGAAAGAAAATTCATGAGTTAATGGTAGGATGGTTGAAAGCTAACAACTAAACCAAAAAATATAACCCCAGAAGATAAGTCTAGTGTTTCAACTAAAACCTCATGATATGCAAATGGCGCTTTATCGCAATGGCAGAAAGCAATCATGGCTATGCACCCTGGTGTAGGTTTGATCCCCACCGATCCCCCTCCCCCCTAACAACTAACAATTTAACCCACTACTGCTAACGTTTGTCAAAAAAAAAAAAAAAACTATTAACCTCAGAATATAACACTAACAACACACAAAAAAATCTCAAGAACCTTTTCTGTTGAAATGCTTCCTGTCCTTGCGAAGTCATATTCCTCATATTCATTGAATAACCTGCAAAAAGAATGAGGATTTGAAAATGAAAAAAAATAAAACAAGTATAAGGTACTTGGAAGAAAGGATATTTTCAAACTTCGAAACTTAGAAAGGAAATGAGCACAACTTTGGATACAACTCTCAAGGTACCCTACAAGATTAGAACAATTATATGTGGCAAAATAATGTAAGCATCAAAGCTCTGCACCAGAAACATTCAATTAACCATTCTTCTAGGTGGCCATGGTTGTATACACTTGAATATATTAACTATCAACAAACTTATGTTTCTTCCTTCAAACTGTGTTATATTCTTTTTATTTCAACTATTTTTCCAGTGGTAAGGTGCGTTAATAGAGTATTTATAATGTCGATAAAGTTGGATGTGTTTTGTAATCTGTAAAATCACAGCAGGCATCGATCTCATATAATTGACCATCACATACTCACATATTTTGAAGTTCTATGAACTGAGTTATAAAGCTTCATATCAGCCATCTTCTATATAAGTAGATAATCCAAAATTCCACACATTTCCCAAGCTTGTAAACATGAGAAAATGTGAACTTTTACCTTTCAACCTCTTCCTTGGGCAAATTGGTAAAACATAGACCAGCATCTCCATGTAGAACCTAAGAAAATAAACATAAGGTGTAAGACAAAGTTTCAACTAAAAAAAGACAGTAGAAATCTTGGGTGCATAAAAGGAGTACCTTAGAGATTTTGTGGAGGCCCGGTCTAATCTCATCGGATTCAGACCGACCTAAGGCAATTTGCATGACTTTGTTTGAGCCAAGGAAAAACCTAAAAACAACAATGAAATCCCTCATGATACACATGCTCAAATTGTAGCATCCATTACTAAGAAACTTATCATTCCACAAAACAATTACATATTTACGTGTACAAATTGAAATTACCATATTAGGGGCACAGTTAGTTTACTCCAATACAGGATTTGCCTCTCAAAGCTCACCTTTTATATGTTAAGTTCAATTCCCGGGCAACAACTCACTTTTAATTGTGATTAGTTGTCCACAGGAAAGTGATCTTAAATCATTTGAAGGCTTTAAATTTTGATTTGGAAAAGGCTGGCTGGGTTTTGTAAAAGATGCTTTCTCACGCCCTTAAAAAGTTTCCGTGCCCAAAGCCACAAGAAGCATCAAATTTTTTTGGCCCACATTTTAATACAACCAATCAAAGCACAATAAAAAGTTGCATTTATCTTCTCAATTTTTATCTATAATGTCTCTCCTCTCTTATACCTTAAATTGCAAAACAAACTATAGATGACCGATGCTCTCCATGATTTGGATGCAATCAAATTAAAAAGAGTTGAAACATTGATTGAAAATATTCTGTGTAGTCAACCAAACATCAGCGTGCGATTTTGTTTTCTCTAACTTTCACGGCATACATACTGAGTTACCAGTTACCACTAAAACAAATGGAGCATCTTGAAAATGAACTTGCCTGCTGTTTGATTTGAGCTGCTCTCTGAACTCCTTGAATTTGTGATTCCGCATGTTCTCAAAAGAGAACACATAAGCAGAACTGTAATCTTCCGCTGCCTGCCGAATCGTATTTACTATTGTTTCTTTATGTTCCCTTCCCTTCTTCTTTGTCTTGGATAATGTAACTGCAACCATAAACTCAATAAATCACGAAACGGACCATAACATTATTCATACAATTCTCCAATCCATAAGACCAACGCTCAACGCTTGCGATATGTACAAGAAAAAAGAAAAAAAACTTCCATCATATATGCATCTAATTTCAAAAATATGAACTTCATTTTCTACATATTTAAATTTCTGTTAGCATCTCACTACAAACTTTTAACAAAGGAAAATAATATGAAACAAAATTCAAACCATATAATTTTAATTTCCAATTTGAAACACAAAAACATAATATTCAAGAAAATATAAACAAAATTCAACAATTCAAACCCACAATAAATTATATGTATAACAATAGAAAGCAATCTCGTAACTCATGAAAAACAACCTGTTTTACAGAGATTTCACCTGACAGTTCAGAACATATATATATAGATATATATATATATATTAAAATTTAAAACGAATAAAAAGATTGGAATTTCTTGGTTTTCTCCAAGTTTTCTCGGCAACCAAACAGAAAGGAGAGAGACTGCAGACCTTGTCGATCGCGCTTGGACTTAGGCATAGTGAAGGGTAGGAAGGGGGTGGATTCTGGTTAGCTCTCTGCTTTTTGCTCTCAGCGACAGCAGAAATCCTAACGAGCGGCAAAAGAGTTTTATCGTTCTTTGTTTCTAGGGTTTTAAGTTGCCAGTTGATGGCGGGTCGGTTAGGCCCGGTTTGGATGGGTCAATGGGTCATGTCTATTCTTTTGTGTCCCACGGTTATATTTTTCAAAACTCCAAAACAGCCCATGTTTAGAAGATAAGGAAAACTAATGAAAAGAGTTTGAAAACTTTGAGTTTTAACGAAAATAACAAAATAAATGGTAAAGTAAATAGTACCATGATTTACATTTTAGTGTAAAAATATGATTTTTCGTTAAAATGAACAATATTGAGAACTTTTTGTTAAAGTCCTCCAGAAAATTACTAAACTAAAAAAATTCATTTAGTAGAATAGGTCGGTGGATCGAATTTTATTCCGACACGATCCGAATTTGTTATAATTAACAGAATATATGTATTGAGGCTTCTAATCTAATACTAGCCATTTATTACACTGATGAAAAAGTATTACGCTCTTGCATGATAATGTGAGTTTGAACCTCATCAACTTATTAACACTATCGCTCGACTAAAAAAAAAAATACTACTATATGCTGCGTGAAATTTTTTACTTTTATTTATTTTTTAAATTGAAGGAGAGCATAAGAGAGTGAGAGAGAATGTGGGAGGGGAGAGAGGGAGAGAGATTTTATTTATTTATTTTATAGATGATAAAATCACCATGCAAGTGAGGCTTAAACAAAAACAAAGCAAAATTTTATTTTGTAAAATTACGTTGCTGTTCTTCACTTTTTTGTTGTGATAGAAGACAAAAATGTATTTTTACCTTTTTTTTTTATAAAGAAGATTTCATTAATATGTAGTTTAGATATCACATATTATTATTTGTTATATATAAATATGGGATAGGATCAAGGGACGAGAAAAACTTGTATAGGCTTGCAATTGGATTTTGTCGAGTGGCAATACAATCTAGTCAAAACTCGTCATGTAATAAGTTTAAAATATACTGTTATTTTATCATGTTTTATTTTAAAATCTTCATGATTATCTCTTTTACTAATTAAGGATATTAATTAGGAATTATCTACAACTAATTCATATATGAAGAACCATATCCATATCCCACTGTTAAGCCGATTCCCACAGGATATAAAAAGTTTAATTAGAGCTCTGCATAGTCCTCACAATCATTCCTGTAGTACAATATAGAAGAAAATTAGAAAAATGAAATCAAAATATAAAATATAGAACTTAAATCCTACTGAAAAAGTTCTAGTGTTCAGCAAAATGAAGCAAATATGAACGGTTGTGCATGCCTTTCTTCAAACGAATATAAAATGTAAACAATAACATCTACAATTCTAATACTTTATCAATAAATATGAATTGAGCATCCATTTGACTAACAACAAAATTGAATATCACAAAAATATATATTAAATAATCTGTAAGTTTTGTTTTGCTTTTTCTTCTTCTACCTTGATGAGCAGTAGCCCAGAATTTAGATCATGGGTGAATTTTCTCAATCAAGATTCGATTAAGGATTGAGATGATTTAAAGTATGTTTTTGAAATTGGATTTTTTTTTCCTTTTATTTCATGATAGTTGGAGAAGATTGGCTTTTTCCATATTCTTATGAAGAAACGAGAAAAACGTGTGGGGAAGAAGATTGCAACGGCAGGGAGGGAGGGAAAATGAAAAGGAGGAGGGGAGGAAAAAATATGAACTCTTAGATGGTGTATATTAATTAATAGAAATGAAAAATTTTAAATAGAAGAATGATAAATATTGTATTTACAACTTACCACATGACGAGTTTTGATTCGTTGTAGTGCCACTCAGTAAAATCCAATGGCAAACCAAACCTCACACAAGTTTTTCTCTCAAGGGACACATATTTTTACACTTTTTTATGGTCTTTAATTTTTATGACATTTTTTTTATATATTCATTAAATGGTATGGATGCTTATGTGGATTTTAATTAAATATTAAAACTGAAAAATACATAAAATCTGGAAATTTTAAAAAATGAAGATAATTTTTTTTTAAACAAACGATATTATCTACAATAAGAGGGAGTGAATGAGCTTAGCCTCACAATATGATAGCAATAATATGATTAAAATTCTCCTTTGGTGAGAATCAGACCTAAGACCTCTTACTTACAAGTGAAGATGAATATTACTAAGCGAATTATTGCTAACCCATTTTAAAGCTTAGCCTATCCTACTCTCCTTTAGTGTAGATACTATTGTTTGTTCAAAAAGAAAAAGTGTAAGTATGTAAACCAAAAAAACTAATAACACATAATATAATTTAAAAAAATCTACATAATTGCAATAACAAGGAAATATGAGACACTACAAGACCAATAAACAAGATCCACAAACCTAATTTATAAAAGGCTTAATTGCTCAGTTACCTCTTGAAAGTGTTTTTAAATCTCACTTTGCCCTCTAAAAGTTGTTTTGTCCCAATTTGCCCTCTAAAGCATGTTTTGGTGTCCCACATTATCCTCCATCGGCACCCGGATGCAGTGTTAAATGAGCAAGGGGGCCATAGAAACTTCTTTTTGAACGACTCCACTCAAAGTTGTTTGGGAGCATATGCTCCTATCAACTTTACACAGGACACACAAAAGAAGTACTTTGATCCTATTAGACGGGGGAGGGTGAAGAAGATAGGACAGAAGGGTAGAGTTCAAGAGAGTAGAATGCATTTAGGAACATGGAATATAGGAACCCTAACGGGAAAATCTATGGAAGTAGTGGAAGTTATGGTGAGGAGAAGGATAAATATTATGTGCCTACAAGAAACTAAGTGGGTTGGTCTTAAGGCAAAGGATCTAGAAAACTCAGGGTTTAAACTTTGGTATTCGGGCACAAATAGAACGAGAAACGGTGTTGGCATCATCGTGGACAAGACCTTGACACAATATGTTGTAGATGTCAAGAGGGTAGGAGATAGAATCATGGCAATTAAGATTGTAATAGGACAAGAACTCATCAATGTGATTAGTGCGTACACACCTCAAGTAGGGTTGGATACTAGTTCGAAGGAGAAATTTTGGGAAGACCTTGGAGACTTGGTGCAAGGAATTGCTCAGACGGAGAAGTTATTTATAGAATGAGATTTAAATGGACACGTGGGCAAGGAGACAGGCAACTATGGAGGTTTTCATGGTGGCCATGGTTTTGGGGAGAGAAACGAGGATGGGGAAGCTATCTTGGATTTTGCAATGGCATATGATCTCTTCTTAGCCAACACCTTCTTTAAGAAGAGAGAAGAACATGTGATCACCTACAAGAGTGGGTCGTCAAAAACACAAATAGATTTTCTTATAATGAGGAAAGGGGATCGTATAACTTGTAAGGATTGCAAAGTTATACCGGGAGAGATCTTGGCTAATCAACATCGCTTGTTGGTGATGGATGTACATATCAAAAGAGTGAGAAAAAAGAACAAGACTTGGAAGTGCCCAAGGACTAGATGGTGGAATCTAAAAGGAGAAAAACAAGCCATTTTCAAAGAGAAAGTAATCACCCAGTGTGTGTGGGATAAAGAAGGGGAAGCTAGCCAAATGTGGGATTCCATGGCTAGTTGTATCCGAAAAGTAGCAAAAGAGGTATTAGGAGAGTCCAAGGGCTTTGCTCCATACCAAAAAGAATCTTGGTGGTGGAATGAGGAGGTACAAACAAAGGTGAAGGCTAAGAAGGAATGTTGTAAAACCTTATACAAGGATAGGACCGATGAAAATGGTGAAAGGTATAGAAGAGCGAAGCAAGAGGCGAAGAAAGCTGTGAGAGAAGCTAAGTTAGCGGCTTATGACGATATGTATAAGCGACTAGATACCAAGGAAGGAGAGTTGGATATCTATAAACTAGCTAGAGCAAGGGAAAAGAAGACAAAAGACCTAAACCAAGTGAGGTGCATCAGGGTTGAGGATGGAAATGTTCTTGTTACAGAGAACGCGGTAAAAAACAGATGGAGAGGTTATTTTCATAATCTTTTCAATGAAGGACATGAAAGAAGTACTTCTTTAGGGGAGTTGAGTAACTCAGAAGAGTGTAGAAACTACTCATTTTATCGTCGAATTAGGAAGGAAGAAGTGGTTGTAGCTTTGAAAAAGATGAAACATAGAAAAGCAGTGGGCCCAGATGATATACCGATCGAAGTGTGGAAAGTCTTGGGAGAGACAGGTATAGCATGGCTCACTGACCTTTTCAATAGGATTTTGAAAACGAAGAAGATGCCAAATGAGTGGCGAAAGAGCATTTTGGTGCTTATTTACAAGAATAAGGGCAACGTACAAAATTGCATGAACTATATGGGTATTAAGCTAATGAGTCATACAATGAAGCTTTGGGAGAGAGTCATTGAGCATAGATTGAGGTAAGAGACACGGGTTTCGGACAACCAATTTGGGTTCATGCTAGGGCGCTCAACCATGGACGCAATCTATCTCTTACAAAGATTGATGGAAAGATATAGAGATGGGAAACAGGATTTACACATGGTCTTTATAGATTTGGAAAAAGCGTATGATAGGGTCCCAAGAGACATTATTTGGAGGATTTTAGAGAAGAAAGAAGTACGAGTAGCATATATCCAAGCTATAAAGGATATGTATGAAGGAGCAAAAACTGCCGTAAGAACTCATGAAGGACAAACCGAAAGCTTCCCCATAACTGTAGGATTACATCAAGGCTCATCCTTAAGTCCTTACCTTTTTGCGTTGGTAATGGATGAGTTAACAGGACATATGCAAGATGATATTCCTTGGTGTATGCTTTTCGCAGACGATATAGTGTTGATAGATGAAACTCAGGAAGGGGTAAATGCGAAGCTTAACCTTTGGAGAGAAGTGTTGGAATCTAAAGGTCTTCGCCTAAGCTGATCAAAGACAGAATATATAGAGTGCAAGTTCAGTGCAAATGGAGGCCAAAATGAGTTAGGGGTGAGGATCGGAGATCAGGAAATACCAAAGAGCGATTGCTTTCGCTACCTAGGATCTATCTTGCAAAAGAACAAAGAATTGGTTGGAGATCTCAACCATAGAATACAAGCTGGATGGATGAAGTGGAATAGTGCATTCGGCGTGTTGTGTGACCGTCGTATGCCACTGAAGCTTAAGGGAAAATTTTATAGGACGACAATAAGGCTGGCGATGCTGTATGGCACAGAATGTTGGGCGGTGAAGCATCAACATGTACACAAAATGGGTGTAGTGGAGATGAGGATGCTTCGTTGGATGTGTGGGCACATGAGAAAGGATAAGATTAATAATGAGGATATCCGAGGTAAAGTAGGAGTAGCCGAAATTGTAGGAAAGCTGAGAGAAAATTGGTTACGGTGGTTTGGACATGTGCAAAGAAGGCCTACTGACACTCTGGTTAGAAGATGCGACTACGGGACAAAGGTTCAGGGCCGAATGGGTAGAGGAAGACCTAGGAAAACTTTGGAAAAGACTCTAAGAAAAGACTTAGAGTACTTGGATCTAACGGAGGGCATGACACAGGACCGAGCACAATGGCGTTCTAAGATTCATATAGCCGACCCCACTCAGTGACTTGGACTTGGATTTTTCAAGTCTCCAACCGAGAAGTTTTCCTCACTCGGGAAATTAAGGGAACACTACCTCAACCTACATGTTTCACTCACAAAGCTTCAACATACAAGCTTCAACAAAAGAAAAATTCAAAGAACTTAGTGAAGAAGGCTTTGATGTATTTAACACAATACGTTGAAATGAAGCAAAGCTTATTTATTGATATCTCCGATAAGTTACAAATATGTACTTATACATGAGTCAAAATAAACAAACAAGAGGGAGCATTCACAAAAGTTGCTTAGGAGAAGTCTTAGTAGTTGGTAGAGCGCCAGAAAGAGAAGGCACCGAAGGGCGATCATTCAGAGCCCCAGTACTGGACAGAAGAAGGAGGAGGCATCGGAGGTTGATCATTTGGAGCTTCATTAAACGGTACAGCCCCAGAAGATGAAGGCAATAAATGCCTTTGGAACAAACCCACAAACCTCTTATGATCAAGTAAAATCTGACCATCAGATTCCTTCATCTGGTTAAGTTTCCTCTTCATGTTTGTAGCATAGTCATGTGCGAGCCTGTGCAACTGTTTATTCTCATGCTTGAGCCCTCTAATCTCCTGTTTGAGACTCATCACTTCAGCCGCCAATGATTCAACTTGGCGGGTTCGAGCAAATAGGCGTTGGGCCATATTAGACACAGAACCTGCACATTGAACACTGAGAGCCAGAGAATCCTTAATAGCCAACTCATCAGACCGTTTGGAAAGTAGTCTGTTATCTTTGGGAGTGAGAAGGTTCCTGGCCACCACCGCAGCGGTCATATCATTATTCATCACGGAATCCCCAACGATAAGATGACCAGTAAAGGATAAGAAGGATGGGCATCATATGTTGTCTAGAGAAGGCGTGGCTGCCTCTTCACCAAGGTTTAAGTCAAAACAACGGTCGGATGGGCTAAACATTTTCAAAGGTGTTGAAGAGAGAAGAGGTCGGACAAATCAAGATCTTAGAAGTGCAAGAATGGAGCTTCTACTGGTGGAGATTCAAGTGTGCTTTAGAACTTAATGCCAGCCTCTATAAAAATCTACACTTGACGGAGCTTCAGAAATCGAAGAGGCGCCTGCTCAGAAATCGAAGAGGCGTTTTCTTTCTCAAAAGCTGGGCTGCTCAGAGACCACGAGAGCCGATCTCAAAAATCGAAGAAGCGTATGCTTTCTCAAAAGTTGGGCTGCTCAAAAACCACGAGGGCCGATCTCAGAAATCGAAGAGGCGCTTGCTTTCTCAAAAACTGGGCTGCTCAGAGACCACAAGGGCCAATCTCAGAAATCGAAGAGGCACCTACGTTTTCAGCTTTGTCAGCACCTGTAACATGCACACTCAGCTTTGCGGAAATTACGAGCAATCTGTCGAAGATTTCTAGTGAAGTAGAAAGCACGTGAATCTTACTGTTCAATCATCCACTTTCCACACGCAATACCAGCTCATGGGTACCACATATAACTTTGCAAAAGATCTCTGACAAAGTTTAGACACGTGAAGCTTGCAGCTCCCACTACATCGCTATGACCTAGAAGGGTAAAATAATAGCAAAGAAACAGCACTAACAAAGTTTAGACACATAAATTTTGAAGGTCTTGCTACCATATTATTACCCACAAGGGTAAAGGAACAGCACCACTGCTGGATAATTGGAAAGTCCATGTGTGTCAACCTCTGTGCTCTGTGGTATGGTAGACTAGCAAAAATGCCCAACCTTTACTCACATTCGAGAAAACACTCCCAATAAGATTGCTTGCTCCAAAATCGAAGAGGCACCGCCCTCCGAATCTCGAAAGCCAGACTCCCAACATGATTACTTTCTCAAAAATCGAAGAGAGATTGCTCTCCGAATCTCAAGAGCCAGACTCCCAGCAGGATTGCTTTCTCAAAAATCGAAGAGGCACCGTTCTCCGAATCTTGAGAGCCAGATCCCTGACAGGATTGCTTGTTCGAAAATCGAAGAGGCATCGCTTTCTCAACTTCGAGAGCCAGATCTCTTTAGATAAAGCTTGTCTGTAATGTTCACACGCAACATCAGCTTTCAAGATACCACAGACCACTTTTTCAAATTGCTCTGACAGAGTTAAAACACGTGAAGCTGGCAGCTCCCACTACAATGCTATGACCAAGAAGGGTAAAGGAATAGCATTACTACTTGTTGTTGGGGAGACTCCTATATATGTCGACTTCCATCCTCAACGGAGATGCAGACCTGCAAAAATGCTCAACCTTTCCTCATATCTGATAGGGCACTCCCAACGAAGCCTCTCAAAATACTCAGCTTTCTTTCCCCCCGATAATACCTTTGCAAACAAGCTACACAAGAGCAAGAATATCTCATATCATCAGGGTTAAAAGCAAGAGTATCCCATATCATGCTTTTTCCCTGTCTTTTCTTTTGGCATTGTTCTTACCTGCAAGACAAGGAGAAAGAGAGCAATCAGTCAGCACTTGGAATCAAGCTTCCAGTCAGGAACTGACTGCCTGGAACCCCTTACCTGATTACTTACCTGACATTGCTCTCGAGTACTCATCTTCAACATCTTATGCTTCTAGAGAAGATACCACATCTGCCTGAGGAACAGATAGGGCAAGTGAGAAGGATACAAGGAAGCATGTGGAGGCAAGCGTAACAGAACACGTGCCGATACATCCACTACTTTGTCAACAGCAAAAGTATCCCATATCAGCAGGGTCGAACATACTCTAGATTTGATGGACTTGTTTTGACCCTCAAATTCTTCAGTCGACCTTATACTCTGGAGGAAACCAGAAAACCCTCCAACTCAGTTCAAGAATAAGCTTGTGGAAAGTTACTTCTTCAAAAGCAAAAGTATATCATATCATATTTTCTCCTTTTTCTTCTCTTTATCCTTCATGCTGCCTGCAAGATAGGGAGAATGAGAATAATCAGCCGAAACTCGAAATCAAACTTCTAATTTGGGACTGATTGCTTGGAGCTCTAATTGCTTACCTTGTCTGTCACCTCTTTCAGCAGATCCCTTAGCTCGACAACTTGGGGGACTCCTACTACATGGTTTGTATCGCGCTTGACCAAACCTGAAACTACAAGTAAGCTTCAAGTGAAATTGATACATTACCTTGTGCATTTCCACCAGTTAAAGATACCACTCCTGGATGAAGGAAGAGTACTTCCAGAGAAGATGCCACATCTACCTATGAGACAGATAAGGCAAGTGAAGACGATACCACACTTCGGTACTTAGAAGTTTCGTGATTACTCAACGGCTTGGATCTTGCAAGTCCCCAACCGAGGAGCTTCCCTCACTCGGGAACTTAGGGGAGCATTGTTTGTACTATACTTGACCAATCCCGAAACTACCGAGCACCGGTCAACGTGACCCAGAAGAGTTTCCCTTCAACCAGGAGGCCAATCACATAGCGACACGTGTCGATATCAGAAGCCAATCATAGCACGACATGTGTCAACATCGGAAGATAATCACAACACGACACGTGTCAATGTCAGAACAAGGCTAGAAACTCTCTTCTATAAAAGGAGATCATTAATGAGAACTCCTCTACTCTGTGGACGTAGCCAATCTGGGTGAACCACGTACATCTTGTGTTTGCTCTCCTGTCTCTATCCATTTCCATACTTATCCACACTAATGACCGGAGCAATCTAGCGAAGGTCACAAACTTAATACTTTCTGTTGTACCAAAGTCCTCACTGATTTTGTGCATCAACAATCCTTAAGTCCTTACCTTTTTGCATTGGTAATGGATGAGTTAACAGGACATATTCAATATGTTATTCCTTGGTGTATGCTTTTTGCAGACGATATAGGGTTGATAGATGAAACTCAAGAAGGGGTAAATGCGAAGCTTAACCTTTGGAGAGAAGTGTTGGAATCTAAAGGTCTTCGCCTAAGCCGATCAAAGACAGAATATATGGAATACAAGCTGGATGGATGAAGTGGAAGAGTGCATCCGGCGTGTTGTGTGACTGTCGTATGCCACTGAAGCTTAAGGGAAAATTTTATAGGATGGCAATAAGGTCGGCGATGCTGTATGGCACAGAATGTTGGGCGGTGAAACATCAACACGTACACAAAATGGGTGTAGCGGAGATGAGGATGCTTCGTTGTATGTGTGGGCTCACGAGAAAGGATAAGATTAGGAATAAGAATACCCGAGGTAAAGTAGGAGTAGCCGAAATTGAAGGAAAGATGAGAGAAAATCGGTTACGGCGGGTTGGACATGTGCAAAGAAGGCATACTGACGCTCCGGTTCGAAGATGTGACTACGGGACAGAGGTTCAGGGCCGAAGGGGTAGAGAAAGACCTAGGAAAACTTTGGAAGAGACCCTAAGAAAAGACTTAGAGTATTTGGATCTAATGGAGGACATGACACAAAACCGAGCGCAATGACGTTCTAGGATTCATATAGCCGACCCCACTTAGTGGGAAAAGGCTTTGTTGTTGTTGTTGTTTCTAGAGGATTTTGGTTTATGATCCCCTTCTTATTCATGTTCTTTTTCTCTTTTTTTTTTTTTTTTTTTTTTTTTTTTTGGTATTATAAGGGGTAAGGTTTATGTCATCCTGACTAGGTGTAACTTCATTTTTCGTTTATTAATAAAATTTCCCACGTATTTCCTTAAAAAAAAAAAAAAACTTTTCCGTTAGAAATACTAATGTGGCATGTGGGGCCCAATGCTTTGCTTATGTGCATGCCACATCAGCATCACGTGTAAAGAAAACAAAAAAAGTATTTTATATTATTTGAATTAATTCTAAATTTTATAGGGAATTGTTATTAGCACTCTAAAAATCTCATTTGACACTCCAAACTTTCTATAATTAGAAAGAAAAATATACTTGTGAGGAGTGTAGAATGAGATTTTTGAAGTGCTAATAACAATTCTCATTTTGTATTAAGAAACAAAAATATGAGTGTCGGGTCAAGGTGATGGGGGTAGGGTTATTGGAATTTTCGCGGACAAGGAAGAAGGAGATGGGGGTGGGCACGAGAAGGAGGTGGAGGGTGAAGGGTAGATGAGCAAGAGTTCTCCCCTGAAAGCAGCTTTCTATTGTAGTGCCAGTAGTGTAACATCACGATCTTTTTTGTAACATTGTGATCTTTTTTTTTCTTTTTTCCTTTTTGGTTTTCTAATATTATATTTATGTTTGAAATATACTCTAAAGCTAATCATGAGATGATATTTTACAGACATTTCATATGTTAAACTAATCTGGATTAATGTAAGTGCAAAGATTATTGTTTAAAGTAATCTCATCAGATGTTATACACTTAAACAATAAGTCCAAGAAATATATACTTAAGAGAATGTGATCTAAATATGTTGGATTCATGAGAATGATTGAACAACAAATTGTAACTTTCCTAAATGATGCGTGGTGTGGGAGCTAAAAGCCCACTAATTTAGGGTGAGAGAGATATCATTGATGGTTGCTAGTTTTGAAGTGGCTAATTAGGTTTTCTAATGTATTGGTAATTTTGAAGGACAAGGGAGGCTTATGGCAAAGACTAGAATGAAAGAAAAGCTAAGGCTCATGAATTAGGGTTTTCTAGTACCCAGAGATTGCTAGCTTTGCTTGGTGCGTTATGTCTTCCAAGCGTGATGATGACTTGAATTTAGAGCAACTCCACCCTTAAAAACAAAGTTGGGCAAGAGTCTATTCAATCCACCCAAATGAATAGTAATTGACTGCAATGAATAGTAATTGTCAAAGTGCATCTCCATCCCTAAACTAAATATCCTAGTCAATTCATATTAAAATATTATTATGTTTTTTTTTTATAAATTATTTTGTAGACCGGTCTCTTGCTAAGTCTATTTTGTGTTGGGCTCAAAGCTGGCCTCCACTTTGGGCCAGCTAAATGGACGAGGTGGAGTGGATTTTTGGAGGGCTAGGGGGAAAAATGGGCTATTGCCCATCTTATTTGTTAAGTGTGGACTTGCTCTTATAGGCGCATGAATTCCTCAAAATCTCAGCTGGAGAATCCTTTCATTTTCTCTCCTCTTCTTGTTTTTTTAAGTCTTCCTTTTCCTTTCTCATCTCCATTGTCGCAACTACATTTTACTTCTTTGGGTTAGAACTGTAGCGAGTTGGCAGCCTTGTGAAGGCTAGGTTGAAAGCTCTGCCGCCCAGAATCCCTCCTTTCATGCACCAAATCTCTCCTTTCCTGCACCAAATCCCATAACAAAGCTCCATCTTTAGCTATGCTTCTACTCCGTTTTCTTCCTTGGTTTCCTGCACGAGCTTAAAATGGTAAGTTTCTTCATGCACGTTAATACAAGGTGCGGGACTTAAGGTTGGGCTATGTCAATGCATGAATCTAGGCAAATTGGGTTTTGAATATGGTTAAAATGTTAATATATTAATATTATAAGCTTGTTTCAATATGACTTGGCATAATGAATATACGTGCTGTATGGGCTTAGCATGATTTTCCGAATGTCCGAATTATCATTTCTATTGTCGTGGCGTGATTATGAATTTGCATACCCCTTGTTTTGCACTATACGCATGAATTCAAGCTTTGTGACGAATATATAATGATTGTACTTCCAAGTATTATTGGGCTTCTTAGTAAATTTTTGGGCCCTAACAAGATGTAATAAAATTAAAACAAGGAAGTGGCGTTCAATGAAGAAAAGTGTTTGGAAAATTGAAAATTTCAAGGTTAGAAGATTATTTGTTGTTGTCATATCTCGAAAGTTAATGTTCAGGACTTTTCATGTAGCTTGACAAGCAAAAAAGAAAGAAGAGTCAGTTTTGACAAATCTCTAGGTTTCTAGTCTCAAGACTTGTTCACCAGAAACTTGCACATAAGTTTCGGAATTATTGGTCTTGGGACCATTCTGCTAGAAACATTTATTCCGTATTTTTTATATTTTAGGGAAGTCTTTAAAATTTTAATTATTCCTATTTTATTTTCCTTTTGTAGCTAGTGTTTGCTAGGACTATATAAACAACTTTTAGGGCTGAATTTCAACAATCTATTCATTTGATTGTCAATTCAACTTTAGAGTTTTCTCTATCTTCAGGTGGATTCCAAATTGCTAGTGGACTTCAGCTTGTGATCTAGGATTTGACGATGATGGGTCCTAGCTATTCCGTTTCTCGCTGTGTTAGTTATCAACTCTCTGATTATCTAATGACCCATTTTCATTTAATACTATGACCAAAACCTATTTATGAATAATACTTGCATCCCACATGAGGGAAATCCAAAATACTCACCCTTGCAAATAAGGTATTTTCACCGTATACATTCTTTAATCGAAACCGTGCAAACATAATCTTCATTTGAAAATCATCCTTACAAAATATTAATAAAATGAGAGATCTTTTTTTTGTGGTTTTGATACGTTTACTGTACCAAAAATCTCGTACCAATTACCATATCAAACTTTTCGTATATCAAAATGGCATACCAAATGAATTGATTGGCATGGGTTAGACTATTTTATTTAAGCACGAATCTTTTTTTCTTTTCTTAAAGTCCAATTTATTGAATACTTTTGAGGCCAAATCTGACGGTTGGATTTTGACACACCCCGACCCGGAATGTTCACCTGGACCCCGAATCGAGTTGTGTTGGCCGACACCAAGAGGGTGACGAAGCCATAAAGTGTGGTGACGTGGAAAATGTGAGTAAATTTAAACCTAAAAGTGCCTAAATGGAAAAGTGTGCATGTAAGCGGGAATGAATCAATTTCACACGTGATGTCAGAGTTTAAGTAAAGCACAGTAAAAGTAGAATGAGAATTATACCATCGAAGGTAGTCTCCTATACCAACTTTTGCCAAGAATCCTTGTCGACACGTAAACTCTGCTACTAAAACTTGGAGAGGAGAAAAACAAGGGTGAGTGGGCCTAAAAATAAAACTTTGTAAAAACTTTTTGAAAACGTAATAACCCATCGCCATAAAACAAGTATAGTTTCCAAATATATATACTACATATAGCATGAAAATATTTACCGTAGCCAGCAATATCACAAGAATGCAATACGTCGCAATATTGCGTAAATAAACATATAACAACCGATATCACATAATCTTGCATAAGCAAACATATCATATAGAGTGCTCATCGACATATGTTGACACACGAGTTCATGTAGAGATATTTTGACAAGAACATGACTGGGTGTAATAATGATTTACACTCTAGTACTACAATCACGTGAAGATTGGAGCTATGCGCATCACATACGAGTCCGAATTGCTTATAGCAATCTAAGACAGGACTGGTACCTACAATAGATCCAAAGTGAGCATGCGGTACGATGTGAACATTCACATGAAGCCTGGCCCTGGCCCGGGCAAGTACTAACACCAATGTAGCATACAATGAGCAAATAAAGTAAATATGATCATGCCACAATAATTCAATACTTCTAGTCAATATAACCCTTATTCCTGGTCGTAATATAATTAAGGCATCCCCTTATGGTATGCTTATATATATATATATATATATATACACACACACATACTGTTGTGCCTTGGCCTGTTCGTTAGTGCGGCAGCGAGATTCAGATTATCTCACCAAACTACAAACCCACAGTTGAACAGTTTAAAATACAAGAAATAAAGACACTGAGAAATTTACGAGGTTCGGCAAAAACATGCCTACGTCCCCGGAGAGATATTGCTTTTCACTATGAGAATAACTAGTACAAGTACACATGAGTTAAATCAACATAACCCAATCCTGAATCCCTTGCACACCCACTCATAGAATTTTCCCAAGAGCCTCACCCTACCCCAAGAGTTCTTTCACTAGAATACTTTTCACCCTAGCTTTCTTGATTTTCTCTCAACCCATGTTCAACCTTTCCCATGGGAGAGCCGGATGCTCTCCCCCTTGGATGCTTCTATGATGCTTACCTTCCCACTTTCTAAGCATTCTAAATGCACAAATATTGCATCTAGTTATAGGCATACACTAGCAACTATGCCAACAAACAAGACCAAAAAGTCTTAAGTTCACATGACATAATTATCACCTAGCCTACCTAGCATGCACCAAAGTCTATACCTAGTTTATAAAGTACAACTTTTCTCCATTTATCATTTAATGCATATAAAATAAAACATGCACAATCATGCACAATTGTGTGCAAGCAAACACAAAGTCAAGTCTTGTTTGCTTCCAACTTTGCTTGTGGCAGTCACCATGTCTTCTCTTGAAACAAGACTTCCATGCCACAACCGAAAACCAAACACAAAGTGGTTGTTGCCATTTCCCTGTAGCACTCAGAAAGTTACACTATCAAAATTGTTGCCAACTCATAAGTATATGAGCCAAACACAACACATACTATATAAAAGAAAAGACCCACTCACAGATACTTGCGAGGTCGCAGCCGTTCGGACAAGAAAAGCTGGAATGTTCGATAGTAATTGATCCTAAGCATAATATTGGGTGTCATTTGTAAGACTCAATTGAAACAATTAAATTTGGGAAAAACAGAACGTCGAAATATGTTAACAAGGGTCCCGGACAAATTTTATAAAAAGTCAACGGTCAACCAAAAAGTCAACCAAGACGCCGAGCCGGTCAACTACTTTAAAACTTAGAAATTTCACTAAATAGATGTCAAAAGGGACTCGGGGCGTCGAAATTAGCCTAGGAGGGTTTCTGAGAAAATTTCAAAAAAGTTAACAAAAGGAATATTTCAGATCCATTTCGAAAATGAGCCGGGCCGGATCCCAGGTTCAGATCCGGATCCGGGTTTTGGATATTTTTTTTTCAGGTCGGGTCGACCCAATCCCCATCGTGGGTCTGGTCGTCGGTTTATGGGCTAGGTTGGCCAAGATAACATCCTGAGCTTCGATCGAGCTCGATTTTTATCCATTTCACTCTAAATTAAAATAAAGACAAAAGGACGAGGGAATCAAATCTACCTTACCCAAGTAAAATAAGTGACCAGAGAGGCCTGAAAATCACCTGCAAGAGTCGCGGCTCTTGCCGAAAAACAGGGAATTAGTTTCCTCGAGTTGGTTCTGCGATCAAACATCTCTTAAAATCCTCAAAATTGGCCTAATCGTACTCCAAAACAAGATCTATGAAGTTCTAGAGAGTTTTCGAACCTTACCTTCATCGAGAACGGCGAGAATTCGCGTGAATATCATTGGAAAAGAAAAACATGAACAATGGCCTCGTGGAAAAAAGTAAGTGGTGCTGGTTCAACATGGGGGAGAAAACAACAATGGTGGTGTTGGCCTAGGTCATCGAGTGGTACAACTCGCTGGAGTTGGGGACAGCGAGGGTGGTCCAGTGTCAGTGTTTGCAGAGATGGACGGAGAGCTAAGGGAGTCTGAGAGAGTGAATGGAGAGAGAGAAGTTGGGAGAAAAGAGAGATATCCAAGTATTTTTAGGGATGAGTGACATGTGGCAAGAAAGGAGAGGAGATTTTGGGCGAGGTGTGGATCCCATGGCCTAAAAAAATATTAAACATTAAAATAACAATATAATTTTTATGAGAAATATATAAAATATAAAATAGTAATTTTCACAAAAGTATTTTTCAGATTCGTAGTTTCGTAAAACCTCTATCGTAGCTCCGATTTCGATTCCACTTGCGCCTACGCGTTCGTACCATCGAGTACTTCGAGAATATGGTAGAATAATAGCTCACACATGTCACAGAATGGCGGTCAACGAAAGTCAACAGTCTAGCCTCTAGTGCATCTTCGTCAATTCCCTTTTTTTAAATTAATAAAATCGTAAAATTAGGGATGAGTTTTTACAGATTTGACTGCAGTTGGAAAAACAGAAATAGAAATGCATATGTATGAATTTGTAGCCAATATATGTTTTGCCCTAAGTGCTTAGGGTTTGGAATGAGGTTATAATACTTCTTAAGATTCTAGGGACAGATGTAGTCAAGGGGATGGCAAATTGATTAGAAAATAAAACGATCGAAACACGGCCAGCCTTGAGATTTTAGCAACTCTATGAGAGAATTTTCCAATTTTTGGTTGCCGTATATAATTGTTTCAGCACATAGAAATAAGTTAAATTGGGGTAGTTAGTTGCACATTTCCTTCTTTCTAAGAACGCCTAGGTTCGGACTTGGGTTTTTTTTTGAGTTTTTTGTTTCTTAAAAAACAATCTTAGCTTTACAACACATTTTTATACTTAAAAAAAAACGAGTTGATATTATTATACCCGAAAACAAAAATTAAAATACATTGTTATACTAAAAAAAAAATACATTGTAAAATTAAAATGAATTACATGCATACATGCCACAGATTTAACTAATCACAAACTTCATCCCTGATGAGAATAGTATTGCTTAATGGTGTATGCAGTCTGCAATGCGGTGAGAATCAGAAGGATACTTGCTGCAATCCAGGAGGTGGCTTTCCATGGATCTGACCAATAGTTACGCTTGAATATTTCTCGCCACCTCCTCGATGCAGTTTGGTAATCCTTCACTCGAGCACAGAGTCCATCATAGTAGAAATAAGTAAGCACCGTGTCGCAGTAAAGCTTGCTGAAGAACTCAGAACCATTTTCAGCGCTCAGCCAGTTACCTATAATCCCCTTGTCGCAGAGAAATTTTATGTCGTTGCCAGAACCGAGGAGGTTATCCATCAGAACGGCATAAGATGTGATTTTATGCGAACGACCATAACAGCATTGCTCCAAGGCGATCAGGTTCCTGAATATCGATTCAGTTAACTCTCCAATTTCTAGATGCGGAATCATAATAACCCCATTCTCGCATTCTATGTTCATTATGCTTTTACATTCATCGGAGCTCATTTTGAATCTAATGCCGGCCTCAGAAAGAGCAGTTGCTGAAGCTAGCAGTTGTATCTTTGCATCGTGGAAAGGTTTCTCATAGCGTTCAGTGAATGAGAAAACTATAGAAGTTCTTATGAGATCGAGTATGTGGAGCACACCTTCATCCTCTTTGTAATTATTTCCTCTTAGATGATCCAGATACCACCGGCAGTTATGGGACAGTTGTGGTTGTGAGCTGAGAGCGGTGAGGATGAGTACCGAGAGGCAGGGCTCAGGGTTCTGGTAATACTTCACGGTGAGCTCGTATATGTCCTGGAGGACAAACCAAGGGATCTGATTTTCTAAGAGCAAAAGGTCATGGCATATGTACTGGAACATGCAATCCATGTTGAATAAAGGGTCATTAATGTCCCTCTGTTCCTTATTCATAAACTTCCTAAATATTTGTACTAGGAAGCAACCATCAAGTATCATCATGTGGAGAAACTCCATTTTCATCAGAGGATCAAACGGATGCGCATAAAAATCACGAGCTTTTTTCTCAAACTCAGCCATGGCTTGTACTTTCTTGTGATCTAAAATGTAATTGATGAGTTTATAAATCGATGCTTCTAACTCCATATCCCTGTCGTGTGAACTATCCATGTGTAAGAGAAGGTCGCGCAAATACTCGTATTTCAGATTTTCCATAGCTTGAAATTGTACATTGTCTCGTGGATGATAGGGTCCGATTGACACAATGTCAGGTGCGTATGCCTCTACTTTATGTCTGCGGAGAACTTCAGGAACTCTGAAGATGCACCTGGGAATAAGCTTTGGTGTCGAGGTGTTATTCGGCGCTTCAAGTAAAATGTTTATGTCCATAGCGATTACTTATGATTCCAATATAATTAATTTGTTCGTGGTCCTGAAAAGCTGAAAACAAATCAAGTTAACTGTAGAATTAGGGAGATTAACATGACATTCTTCCAAACATAATGAAATAAAACTGAAAATACTTCCAATCTAATGTATCTGAAAATTGACTACAAAGCGAAGAAGGATTAGAGAGATACAGTTTGCGCCTTGAGCTTGAGGAAAAGTTAACTAACATTTAATGTGAAAGTTAATTTGAGTGAAATGACACGTGTCAATTGATTAGGTGTATGGTGAGCATACATCATAGTTTATGATGGTGAACAAAAATGACCAAGGCAATAGTTAAAGAACCAAATTGATGAGTTGTCAAATAACTGATTTGTTCACTTTTTGCATTTCAACTCAATCATCCATTTTACGTAAAAACCTACTGAGACTAGTAAACCTCAAGGGGTAATTACACAAACACCCTTCGTGGATTTCTATGTTTTCACAGAACCCGCTTAGATCTATAAACTTACATTAACACCGCCTAAGATTTTGATTCATTTTCACATAAATCCTTCAAGGACAAATTTACCTTCGTTGCTAATTACTTAAAAAATAAAAAATTATAAATTATAAATAAATAGAAAAAGTCAAATTATTTTTTTAATTTAAACATAAATACGGAAAAGAAGGCTACAATTCTTCTATGCAAACTATCACTGCCAAAAATTACCATTTGCCCGAAGCACCAAATTTCATTGGGAAAGTAACTTTACCTGACGGAGTAAAAAAATTTGGTCGGGCAAAAAGTGGTCAAGGTTTTGATTTTTTTTTTTAAAGACTTCGGGTGATGAAAAATTTCAATAGTCAATGTTTTTGCGGCAAAGGAAAAAAATTGGTGCGTATTATGCCACCTTTTGCCCAACGGAAAAACAAGTATGTCAGCAGAGGTAACTTTGCCCAACAAAATATTGGTCAGGCTAAGTATATGGGTCGTTGAGCAAAGATCCATAATGACCTGTCCTAAACCCTATCGATACCCTTTTGCTTGCGATATTGGTGACTGTACCCGACGAACCATTTCGTCGGGCAAACCCCAATTCATTAAAACAAGTCATGCGACCTTCTCCATTTCCTTCTCCTTCTCTCTTCTTCTTCCCCAACTCTCTTCTCTGCTCTGTATTTTTGGTCTCTTTCTCACTCAAACCCATCTCACTCTCCCTCTCCCAATTAATTTAATTTTTTTGCTTAATTGTGTAATTAATTAATTTTGTTTGTTGTAGGATTGTGATATAATTAATTTTCCTTGTTATAGGTTGCAAATATTATTTTCCAGATGTCGCGTTTGATATCTACACTGTTTCCCTGGCTGGCAAGCCATTTGGATAGTTATGCGACATTGATAGCTGAAAAAGATGTGTGGTAGCAGAAATTCGCCACCTTTTGTCTTGATGAATTTGTACCTACAAAAAAAATCAACACCTTGTGATTTTTTTTCCACAGATGTCATCGTGGTTGATCGCCAGTGGCAACTACTCTGCCTCTGGTACCCAAGTGGTAGAGATGGCAGATATTCCACTGGAGGGGACTAGCAGTACCTAGGCGGCTACCGCCGAGTCGGCCACATCATCAGTTTCATCAGTCCGGAAGGCCCAATCTACCAGGCGTATTCACAGTTGAAACGGCTTGGCGCTGTGCCAGCCTCAACCCCGACTGTTTATGCTGGGAAGGCCTATTCAGATTCGGTGGCCATGCCCTTGACGGGGGATATAGGACTCCCAAGCGGTTTGAAGAAGGTGAAAGTGTGGGGGATTTGTAAAGGCTTGTCCTCGAACCGGATCATTCACATAATGCAAGCCAAGGTCGTGGTCGTTTACGACCCATGACATTGGCGAGCGGACGCCAAAGTCAATAGCCTGTTGACTCATGAAATGAGAGCTATCGTCTACACCAATTGCCTAATCAAAGCCTCTACATAGAAGAAGCTCGCTCTTGAGGTGAAAAAGGCTACGATGATAGAGATCTCGGTAAGTGTGCTTTAAAAAAAATATTTTTATTAATTTTTTAGAGTGTATTTTTTAAACTAACGTTTGTTTTTGTCTATTTCAAGTCAACTTCGAGATTGACATGGAAGACTCCGTATACATAAACTGGGTGTGGACTGATCGATTCAAGGTGTGGAAGTACAAGCTACAAAAATACTATGAGACTTGTGCCTCTTTTGCTAAAATCGACATCAAATAAGGCTAACCCAGAAGCGAAGCAGTACATCCATAACTCTGGTGCACAACCCCTCACTTTTTGGGTCGAGGAACAGTGTGCGAAGAGTTCGCTTTTCCTGAAATGACTCCTGGGGGGATACGCTTGCCAATTATGGCAACCAAGTGGCTGTCAACATTTATGTAAGTATTCCGTTCAAAATTTTTAATTTCAAATTTAACACTTAAAAATTTTAAAATATTGATCGATAATCTTAATTGATTTGTCTTTTTATTTTATTTTATTTTATGTAAGGAATAGCTGACACCTGATCCAGATGTGTCTCTACAGTTGTTTATGTATAGGGTTGGGCAACGGAAAGGTCGAGATATCTGCGACCTAGGAAAGGGTCGGGTTCGGGACCTCGGGGGATCTTCTTCATCTACCTCTCAACCTACAAGCATCACGACTTCTAGACTGCAGTAGTTGGAGATGGAGTTAGAGTCCATGCAACAACGAGCAGAAGCTCAGGAAGCAGCTGAGCACCAGTGGGATGATGACTTTCGCAGTGCATGTGGGAGATGGCGTAGGCAATGGCAGCCTCTAGGATTCACCTCACCGATCCTTTAAGCGACCTTTAGGCGCCATCCTAGTAGTCACCCCATGAGTAGTTAGTTTAGGATATTTTACATATATTTGTTCGAATATTTCGGTTTTAATCTAATTAAATAATTTTTTATACTATGATTTCTTTTGAGAATAATATCGTCGGGCCAAGTTGGTCAACGCACTTGGCTCAACGAAAATGTCATCGATAATTTTGTCGAGCAAACAATATTTGCCTGACAGAGATTTAATATTTGTGGGTAAAATATTTGTGCGACGACTTTTCCCCAATTAATTTTGTTCAACGAATTCGCATTGGATAAAACCTTAAGCAATGAAATCCTTTAGTTCGAAAAGGGTGTTTAATCTAATATAATTTTTCATTTGTAACCTTTTTATTTATAACTTTTTTTTGAATGAAACGATAGTGTTAGTAAGTTAAATGTTAAATTAGATACTAACGGAGTTCAAACTCACGCCATCATGTAAAGGCACAACACATTTCCACCACTGTGGTAAAGGGCCACTAGCTTATTTATAACTTTTTATTACGCTCTCGTAGGGATGAAAACCTAGAGAGCCACTCATTATTTGTTACTCTTTATTATAACCTTTTTTTTTAATTTATAACTCTTTATTATAACCTTTTTATTTAGAATCCTACTAGAATTTCTAGAGTCATTGATCAGACTCTATTTCCTTTCCGTCTAACATATCTTCCCCTTGTTTTCTCCGTCTAACCTCTAATCTTCCTCACTGGATTTTTCTCTGTCATTTCTCCGCCTAATCTCTCATCTTTTTCACTAGGTTTGTGGGTTTTGAAGTGTTTTTTCAGGGAGGGAGAGAGAGGAGCAAACCTACAATTTTAAGGGTTGGGGATTCTGGAAGAAGATAAAGATCAGATTAGTCACTTGGGCTCTCCTAATTTTTAGAAATACGAAGAAGCAAGGCATTTTATGAGGATCCAAATGTCTGAAGCTTTGAATTTGGGGGTAGAATCGGATTTACAGAAGAGCACATGATGCGGTGCGATCCGGGCAAGATATGGGAGGAAGGACGTCCTTCTAGACTTCCAGTTGGTAGATGTGTAAATTTTTTAATTGTTTAAGGTCATTTTGGGTGCTTGGAAGTTTCATTAAAGGGCTTAGCGCTAGACCTATAAATGGGTTGGGTTTATTGGATTTAAACCCGATCAGGTAATTTAACGGGTCATCTGAACCCAACCTGCTGTTAAGTTAACGGGTCATCCGAACACAACTCCAGTTAAGTTAACGGGTCATCCGTTTCACCCGTTAAGTTAACGGGTCACATTTTTTCGATGAAGAAGAATCTAGGAACCGGAAACTTCTCTGCCTTTGGGGAAATTAGGTTTGGGGAAATTAGGTTTGCGCATAAGCTGTGGAAGCACCAAAACCCGGTTTTCCAAAGCTAGCTTTTGCTACTTTGGCTTTTCAGTTTTTTTTTTTCAACCAAAACTATGAAAAAAAAAACTAATTTTAGATGTTTACCAAACACAAAAGCGCATGAAGCTTTTTTTAATACCTGTTTTTTTTTTTTTTAAAAGTTAAGCAATACCAAACTAAACTGGTACATAATCACATAATCAAAAGCCACAACAGCAGATCGTACATGGTTGCTGGAAAACAAATATGGGAAGGGAAGAAGAAGATGCAGGACTAGGGCTTAGGAGATGCATAGGATTTATTTAGTGGCTGTTTGAAAAACATTTTGTTTTTATTTTTTAGTTTTTACTGAACAAATTTTCAGTTTTTAAGAAATTGACAACAAAAAATGAAAACGATTAAACGATCAGCAACACTTGCTTGCAAACTCAGGGACTAAGCTAAAGTAGGATCTGTTCTAACTAATTGCAGCGATACATTTCATTTGAAACTAAGACTGAAAAATAATCAACATTTAGAAACTTATCACAATAAGCTACAGAAAGTTCTTGAGTTTCATTGTCAGACTTACAAGCAAACCAGGCAGCATATCACAGAACCTCGAGCTCGCTAGGAATGTGCTGAACTACTATAATCATTCTCGGCAAAGGTTGTTTGGGCTTTTGAGTTTCCTCTACTGCTTTGCTCAAGTATTGACATTATTATAGTACTCGTTGACTAGGGAGACCTTGCGATTACGAGTCATGGACTCATGAGAGACACGAGTCACGACTTTGCTTTTAATTTTTTTCTTTAACTATACTTACTTACCAATACTATCCTAAACGTAAATTTCATATCTAATGTTGATCGACTCTTATTGTTCATTGTATAACTTGTATTTTCAGTTGTGGCTCCCATGCCAATACCAGCTTTCATCTTCCATTCAACTAAAAATAATGTTAGGTTTTTTGTTTTAACTTGTAAAACTTGCATATCTTCCATTCAACTAAAAATAATGTTAGGGTTTTTGTCTTAACTTGTGAAACTTGCAAAGTCCATAACGCTGGCACGAGTTCATAACTTCACTGAATTATTGGGAATTTGGACCATTACTTTTTACAAACCTAGCTAATACTTTAGTTTTTCTTCCATGGGATACCCCTAAGCTCTACAAATCTTTTGTCGGTGGCTGTAGGTGCATGTCATGGGCAACGAAAGCAACTTGTGTAGTACGATTATACCACCATAGTAAAATTGCAGGTCACACGTAAACAGAAACTAACACATGTTATTATATTATTTATAAAGAACCTCACTGTAGCACAATACATGTGCCCAACAAATTATTCTCCACGTGCAACACAGGCAACCACATCTTTAATTTGCTTTACGTACGTGAAACATGTTGACTAAATAGAAACCATGCATCAATGTTTCAAGCAAATTAAGTCCGATGGCCTTCACATAACTTCTGGTGTATTTGTACAATTCCCTTGTCCCAACAAACAATAAATAGTGATAGGAACATATTTACGTGACGTTGTTATCTTATTTCTCTATGTTTTCTTAGTTAATTTTCATTTGTTTTAGTGTTTTACTAGCAAAAATGCCCGCACGTTGCTACGGGACTTGAATGCATTAGCCTTAACCACATGAATGAGACATTTAACCTAAAAAAATATTCAACATAATCATAAACGAACAAAAGAGATGGATGAGTGAAAGGTGTCGGTAAGATAAGCAATTTGGCTTTTATATACATTCAACCGAGCTTATTACAAAAGATACAGTTGCAAAAAATGCTCTTTTTCTTGAGAAACATAAGCAACATGCATTTAACACTTATATTGCCCTTCAAGTTAAGATAGCAAAATATACGTCCAGCAGGCCATGCACGTGTTTTAACAGCTAAACAAAAAAGCAAAAAAAGTGTGTTGTTCTTGTTTCAACAACTAATCTTTCAAGCACTAATGTATGGATTAATGTATAATATATGAGATCCTATTTGTTTTTTATTGACTGATGCTTCAACATCATCCACCTAATTCATATCACACATCCATAGATACCTGAGAACGCTTATTCTCACCACCATTGCGTTGTTACTTTAGTATGTTTTTTCACTGAGAAGAAAAGGAAAGAGCATCACGAAAAACACTAACAATTTTAACTCTATAATTTCTACTCTATAATGTCACCTTATTTCTATAACCCACCTCAATCAACAACAAAAGAAGAAAAATAATTGATTCGTTCAAAGATGCTTTCATAAACTAAAAGATGTCCTACCCATCAAAACAAAAGTGGCATGTTATTTTCAGTCCCATGTGATATCGGCACAATGGAAAAATAATTGATCCGTTCAAAGATGCTTTCATAAACTAAAAGATGTCCTACCCATCCAAACGAAAGTGGGATGTTATTTTCAGTCCCATGTGATATCGGCACAATGGAGGGTGACTCTGGTAATCTCAGATCACAAATAACTCCAAGAATCCAGTTAACCACATCATCCCCACCAACAATCTGAGAATAAATGTATGTTAGAAAGACAGCTACAGTACAACCCAAAGATTAATTAAAGAAAAAAAATATCCAAAATGTCTGTCAGAAATTGTTGAAATTATAAAAACAAATCCAAAAAAAAAAAGGGAAAAAGTGTTGAACAATTGGCCATATGGGATAAATTTAACATGTTACTCATTATAATTTGAACACTATCAAGTTAAGCATGTTTACAATCATACATGTCAGATTTCTTTTTTAAAATAATCATTTCAATATGCCTTTCCTCAAGGAGAGACAATTACAAAGAGAGAATAATACCTGTTTTTTATTAAGACGGTAGCAAAATTCGTTATAGAGTCGTCCTCCAAGCTTCTCATCTTTTATATCAACAAACACTAAAACTGGGCAGCTTGGTATATCAACAGAAGGTTTACCATCTATATCATGTTTAAGCAATTCATCAAGTATATACATCTCCTTCAAGAGACGTTTGGACCTACAATTTGGTCCGCAGTATTCTTATTGCATGTAAAACTAATTTTGGGGAACCAAATCTTAGCAAACCAAACAAAACAAAACCCCAAATCAATTAAAAAAACAATTAGGCCAAAAGAACCCACACCTAACAAAACCCCAAATTCGCTCAAAAAGAGATTTATCTTATTTTAGCAAAATGAATTCCAACTGGCCACAAACCAAAGCCTTGACCAAAATGAATTGCACTTAAGTGTCAACCAAATTCGCAAACATTTAAAAGTTCTTAGATTTTCACACACCAAAAAAACATATCAAATTAAAAAACCAATGCAATGTTAGTGAAATAAACTCGCACAGTATTTTAAGCTGTAAAACAATCACCTTGCAAATGAATTGGCATATCTGATTCTTCCAAATCCTTTCACCTCCATCCTATAATTCATCCCCCGTGCCACCACAAAAACATGTAAAAAAATCCGAGAAAATCAAATGCTATAAACACCAAATTCCAAATTTGCAGTCAAAACCAAATTCCAAACGATGATTGTATGCATATCCGAGCCATAAGGGAACCAAATTTAAAGAATTATTTGGAGATGAAAAGCCTAATGTAAACCCTAATAAAGTTTATAAATTTTATAATAATCCTCCGATGTGGGATAACATGAAGACCCTATTGTCGAGTTGTGTTTGTATTCCGTTCCAAGGATTGCGTAACTAACAAATCAGGGCTCAAAATTTCAGATTTATCTTTCAGAGGAAGAGAAAGAGAGTGTTACAGTGACAATGGCAGTGAGAGCTAAGAAATAGGAATCCGTGACTTTTCCCATCGAAATTGTTTTGGATTGTTGCTCTTGAATAAAAAACTCTCTGCTTTGCTTGCAGCTGCTGAGTTATCAAAAGTGGAAAGGAAGCCCTTTGAAAATTCAATACAACAGGAAAAATTTATTTGCTGCAGTTTAGCACCGTCAGATTCCAAGTAAATCATACTATTGTAACAATTCTCAACTTTAACACTGTCATGTGGATTTGGCAAACTAATTCTGCGCAAAAATAATATTTCGAGGATTCATAAGAATGCGGGATTGAAAGAACTAAAAACATAGTAATGCCATTAAATCTCCCCTCTTAGAATTACATATCATTGTTTATATGGTTTGTTGTAAATAGTAGAATTCAACTAAATACTTTCAATAAGAACAACTGAAGGCATCTAAATGGTAATATTGTTAATTACCAGTCAATTTCTATTAACTAAAAACACTACGCAGATCAACATTAAATAAAAAGCAATTTATTTGGAAGCTAAATTTTCCATTTACAACTGATGTCAGTGGCCGGTTTACCATTGCAAAACCTTCCAGTAAGCTGATGGTTCACAAAGTTCCTTCCATAAGGAGGGTAATCAACCTTTCGGTGTCTGCCAACCACCGCCTTACATCCAGAGCCCCCATCTGCAGCAACCTAAACCAACCAAAATCCAAAATCCTGAAATTCCCAAACATAATAAATCCATTAGCAATTCTGAGACTTTCAAATATAAGGAGATGGACCAACACAGAGAGTAAAGACTAAAATTTACAGCAAGATGAAAGCTTTTTCAAATTTGAGGGCCAAATCTAATGAAATTTAGCAAAATGACCAAACAGATGTGGAATCTTTTGCATCCGTGGGAATTCTGGATTAGGGTCTTACGGAGATGAAGATATGAGCAATGTGTATAGGGATTTTAATTTGGTAATTGTTCTTTTATTCTTGAAGAGATGCTAGAGTAAAACTTTCAAAGACTAATTCTAAAGTTTTCTCAAATAAATAAATGTAGGCTGAATGGTTCATTGCTATTCGAAAAGAAAACACCTTAACAAAATGGAAGCAATCTTATCGTGTGTTAAGCTTTTTTTATTATTGGAAACCCATGATATACAATCATGAGCTCTACGTAAAGAAACATTGGAATCGTCATGAGAAAAAATCTTTAACCAACCACATGACCACAATTTAAGCCTCGCCTTGCTTGCTAATTGTGGAGTTTTAAAGCTAGAAGCCCATTAAACATTGACAGACACCAGACTCCCCAATGATGCAAATTTCTATTGCATATCTGACCAAAACAACCTTCAGACAGAATGTCCACTTAGAAGCGTACTTCCTACAACCAATTTTAAAACATGCATAGAAATTTTGCATGTTTGATTTCTGAAAAACAATCAGTATCTAAGCTAGTAGAACTTTGGAAATGCTTGACAAAAGAATACGCATAGGGTGGACTAATATATATATCTCTGTGTGCGTGTGTGTGTCACAACTGTCCATAAATTCCTTACCACATCAACCTTGACCCATTTGAATCTATAAATTTGAATTTGTTTAAATTCCCATGGCTACACTTCTTTACAAACACTTATTAGCTGCTAATAATTAAACTGACCAACTATGATTACTGTGATTAGCTATAGGTTACAAAATGTGTGATATAATTCTGTTTGTTTAGTAAAACTATTACACAGCTAATGTTTCTCTCGCCTCTCTTTTCCTTCCAATAATGATTGATACAAAACAGCCATTCTTCATTGGGAGTCAAGGATTGCAACATTAATATTATCAATGATCGACAATGTAAATTGACCCAAATAAAAGGATAGTCCAAATTAAAATATGTTAAAGACTTAAAACATTCTTCTACATCCACAAAAAATCTTTACTTTTTAAATCCTCTAAAATTATATCGTGGTCAAATACATTTGAATTTTCATAAGCTTTATGCTGTTAAAAGTTTAAAATCAGATAATAAAAAATAAGTAAGCACAGGATAGGAACTCAATGAAACCTGCAATGTCAAATCCCGAGTCTGCAGCACGTTTCCTGCAATGGTTCACGTGGCTACCTCAAAACAGGTTGACAATTAAGCTTCATTATGAATGGAAACATTAATAGATGATAATTAAGAAGGATCAAGAGAAACAAAAAAGCCAATGAACTCATGAAAGAGAGAAAAAGAGAAACAAAAAACCTCAATTAAGCAATTAAATGGAGTATTACTTGTTAGAGCTGGAAAAGTACCCAGTTCCTCAGAGAGAGGATCAAGAGTGACTGATGAGAGTGCAGAGAAACGAATGATTGAGAAATTCAAGCTCTGAGCTCAAAGTTGGGGCTTCCACTTTCCAAGTGGGGAAGAAATAACAGACAAAACACAGAGAGCCAAATCCACCTAAAATATTAATCAAATGGGTTTTCTTCTAATTCAAAATTTGGACCTCCCAAATTCTGATGAAGCAATAACCATTCAAAATTCCAACAGATTGAAGCCCTCACAAACAACAAATCATCAATACCCATCAGTAAAAATTTTGAAAACAGTAATAATGAAGGAAAAAGAAATTAAGGATGCGAGCCATTCTCAAAATCTTAGACACCAATCCAAATTACCAATAACCAATAGATAGAAAAGATTTGACTTTTTTTGTATCATTCAATAAGGATTCTATATCTACCAAGCGCAATGGTACTCTAGGATTCATATACCCGATCACAATGATCAATCAACACACAGGAGTACCAATTAAGAAAGAATCTGCAATAGTAGCTATCATAATCACCTCCGTCACGGAAAAACCCTGTCTCATGTGGTTGGTATAAGGATCCAAGTGAAGACACAAGTGAAGGAAATAGCTATCCAAGTGAAGAGAAGATCAAGGGTCAAGTCAAGTGACACTTGTCAATAGATTAAAGGGATGAGTTATTACAAGTTGTTAGAATATAGTTGGGATAAGGAGATGGAAGATTAGCAGCTAAGTAAAGGAAGATTATATAACAGCAATTGTAACCATAACTTGATAATCAAGAAATCAAAATATCTCTCTTACTCTCTTTCTATTTCTCTCTCTCTCTCTCTCTCTCTCTCTCTCTCTCTCTCTCTCTTTCTCTTTGTATACATTCTGTGCAAGTTCTCAAGAACACATTTCATTGAAGCTTTCATAATCTTCATCTGGTATCATCGCCCAGAACGTGATCTGGCGCTTCCGCACCTCGATTAAAAGCATTCATTTCTTCTTCTAATCCTCTATTTTGCAAAGCTACTGTGTGATTCTGTAAATTTGGGCTTTCTCATCTCTTCACGATCCTCAAGAATCTGCTCTTCTTTGTCTGCCCTTTACGTGTTTGATAAAAAACATCTGAGAAAATTTCAACAATGGTGACTGCTGATCAATTGAAGATTGTTCAATCCCCTATCACAAGTCTTGTTTCCACGGTCTCCACTTTGGTTACAGTGAAGCTTGATGACTCCAATTATCTCATATGGAGTTTTCAAATCAAACTACTCTTTGAGAGTCACGGTATTATGGGGTTTGTTGATGGATCAAGAAAGTGTCCTTCAAGATTTGATGATGATTCTAACATCGAATGAGTTGAGAAAGATGAGTACTTGGTCTGGAAAATGCACGATCGTGCACTTATGCAACTGATGATTGCAACGTTATCTACTACGACAATGTCCTGTGTAATTGGAAGTCAAAGTTCTCATGAGATGTGGGTGAATCTTAATGAACGATTTTCTGCAGTTACAAAAGCCACGATTTTCCAGATGAAAACTGAGCTTCAAAATATCAAGAAAGGGTCTGAATCTGTCTCTGATTATCTGCAAAAGATCAAAGATGCCCAGGATCATCTTGCAGCTGCAGGAGTCATATTTGACGATGATGATATCATAATTCTAGCGCTGAAAGGACTTCCTGCAGAGTTCAACACTTTCCGGTGTGTCATAAGGGGCAGAGAAAATGGTATTTCTCTCAAAGATTTCAGGTCACAACAGATTGGAAAAGAAGCTATCCTTGGTCAGTTTTTTGACTCCTCATCCTTTTTGCCATTTGGGATTGCAATGGTTACTGGCACACAGTCAAACAAAGGGAAAGCATTAGTTCTTGATCAAGAGTCCTCACATTCTCATGAAGTTGGTTCTATTTCTGCAGTCTCTAGCCAACAGTTTTCCAATCATGGTGGCATGGCAAATGCTCCAGGATATACCAATTCCTATCAAGGTTCTCATCATTATAGGGGTTACAAAGGGAATAATTTTCGTGGCAAGGGACGTGGCAGAATGTTTAACTATGGTCCTCGATCTTACACTCCTTCCCCAAATGGTAGTCCTGGAATTCTTGGTGCCCCAAAACCTTATCAATCCACTTGTGCAGAGCATCTTTCTGAGGTCTCTATCTGTCAAATTTGTAACAAGAAGGGGCATGTTGCTGCTGACTGTTTTCAAAGACACACATCAAACTCTAGTGTCCCAACTCAATGCCAAATTTGCTGGAAATTTGGTCATTCAACTCTACAGTGCTATCATCGAGGCAATTTTGCATACCAAGGCAAACCTCCTACACCAAATCTCACTGCCATGCATGCTCATCCTCAACCTTCTGCACCTGAGCAACAGTTATGGCTTGCAGATACTGGAGCCACTACTCATATGACCTTTGAGTTAGCCAATCTGGAATTAGCTATTCCATATCAAGGAGCAGATACCATAACCACAGCAAGCGGTACAGGTTTGACTATTTCTCATATTGGCACATCACGGTTTCCTGTTTCCAATACCACACTTGCATTGAAGAATGTTCTCCATGTTCCACAAATTTCACAACACTTATTATCCATTTATCAGTTGTGCAAGGATAATAGGTGTCAATTTATTTGTGATGATACTTGTTTTTGGGTTCAGGATAAATCCACAGGAACAATAATACTCAAGGGGTTGTGTAGAGAGGGCTATTATCCCATTCCTTTCAACATCCCAGAAAAGCTGTCATCTGCATTACCTCATAAGCATACATCATGTCTAGCTAAACCTGTTAATACACATTTATGGCATAAGAGACTAGGGCATCCATCAAATGTCATTACCTCTACAATTCTACATCAGAATAAGATCCCTACATCACTTGATCCATGTCACTCTATTTGTACACCTTGCTTAGAAGGAAAATTTACAAAGCTACAATTCAATTCTCATGTTGCTAAATCTGTAAAACCTCTAGAGGTCTTACACATTGATGTATGGGGACATGCCCCCTTGTTATCTCATGAAGGATTTAGGTATTATGTAACCTTCATAGATGAATGTACCAGATACACATGGGTTTTCCCTTTAAATAATCAATCAGAGGTTTTTACAACATTTGTGCAATTTTATGCTTATCTTTGTACTCAATTCTCTGCAAAACCAAAGTTTTACAAAGTGATGGTGGGGTTGAGTATGTTAGCACAAAGTTTCAACATTTTTTATCACACCAAGGCATGTTACATGAAAGATCTTGTCCTTACACCCCAGAACAAAACGGTTTGGCCGAAAGAAACATAGGCATGTTGTAGAAACTGCCATTTCCTTACTTCAAACTGCACATTTACCATCTAAGTTCTGGTTTCATGCATGTGCTACAACAACATATCTGATTAATAGAATGCCCTTAATTGTGTTAAAAATGAAATCTCCGTATCAATTGTTATTTCATAAAACTCCAGATATTAGTCATTTGAAAGTCTTTGGTTGTGCCTGTTTTCCCTTACTTAAACCATATAATCACTCCAAACTGCAACCTAAAACTAAAACCTGTGTCTTTCTGGGATATGCAAATCACTATAAAGGGTTCATTTGTCTAGACATGGTCACTCAAAGAACATACATCTCTAGGCATGTCCTATTTGATGAAACTCGTTTTCCATATCTTCATGCACCATCTTTATCTTCTTTCCCAGTGTCACCACTTACACATTTAAATGTGCATTCTCGCAACATTTCACCAGCATCCATATCATTACGAAATCAAGTTGTGTTCCTTGCATCTCATACTCATTCATTCTCATCTACAACCATAGATTCCTTGAACTTGCATTCATCTAGTGCTTCAGAATCCTTGACTGCATCCAGAGCCTCAGAATCCTTGGATACACTTGCATCTAGTACTTCCGATGTTATTTCTTCCTCTCCACATACATTCAATAATAACCCTGCCTCTCTTACACAGCATCTCATTCCTGTGGATCCTGATTTCAACATGAAAATCTGCAAGTTGTGTTACATGTGCCTATGAATGTTCACTCTATGCAAACACGATCTAAAAATGGTATCTTCAAGAGGAAGGCTCTCTTTGCCTCTATAAGCTCTTCTCAGGACTTCATCACAAAACCAAAATCCTTCAAGGTAGCTTCTCATGTTTTAGAATGGCAAGCCGCTATGAAAGAAGAAATTAGTGCTTTGCATACTCAGAAGACTTGGTCTCTGGTTCCTTTGCCACCTGACAAGAACTTAGTTGGTTGTAAATGGGTATATAGGTTTAAAAGGGATGCAAATGGGTGTATTGCTCGATATAAGGGACGGCTTGTTGTGAAATGATACAATCAGGAAGAAGGGATTGACTACGGTGAAACCTTTAGCCCTGTGGTAAAGCCTACTACTATAAGACCGATTCTTGCATTAGCTGCACAGTTCAATTGGCCTTTCAGACAAATGGATGTTAAAAATGCCTTTTTACATGGCATTCTTCAAGAGAAGGTGTATATGGAACAACCTCCAGGGTTTCAAAGTGCAGATCATCCTCCTCATTATGTGTGTAAGTTACAAAAATCTCTATACGGGCTTAAACAAGCTCCTAGAGCCTGGAATGACAGGTTTACAAGTTTTTTACCTGGCTTAAGATTCAAAGCTTCTCAAGCGGATCCCTCATTGTTTGTTCAACATTCATCCAAAGGTACTGTAGTTTTGAGGCTTTATGTTGATGATGTGATACTTACTGGCAGTAGCTCTAAACTTATTTCAAATGTGATTAAGGGTCTCACAGAGGAATTTGATATGAAGGACTTAGGCCAACTGAATTATTTCTTAAGGTTACAGATTAGTTATACCTCATGAGGGTTATTTGTCTCTCAAACAAAGTATATTAATGAGTTAGTTGCGAAGGTTGACTTGCAAGATTGTAAACCTTGTGCTACACCTTGTTTACCGTATCATCGATTACTTAAGGACGATGGCAAACCATACCATAATCCTGAGCAATACAGAAGCATAGTTGGTGCCCTTCAATATCTCACATTTACTAGACCCGATATTGCATTCTCAGTGAATCAAGCGTGTCAGTTTATGCACAATCCTATGGAGTCTCATGTTATTGCGGTTAAACGAATCATACGATATCTCAAAGGTTCATCAAGCCTTGGTATTCAGTCCAAGCCAGGATCACTACATGTATAGGATTTGTTATATTTCTTGGTTCAAATCCGATTTCTTGGTCATCCAAGAAGCAGCACACAGTTTCCAGGTCTTCCACAGAGGCTGAGTATCGAGCCTTAGCCATTACAGCTGCAGAGTTGGCTTGGGTTCGACAGTTGTTTTGTGATTTACATGTTTATCTTTCAAATCCTCCACTGATCTATTGTGATAACATCTCAGCGATTGCACTTTCCACTAATCTAGTGTCATGCCAGGTCAAAACACATTGAGATCGATTATCATTTTGTACGGGAACGGGTCATTCGAGGAGATCTTCAGATTCAACATGTCTCATCTGCTGACCAATCAGCTGATGTACTTACAAAAGGGTTGTCAACCCCTTTACTTCAACAACACTGTGGCAATCGCATGCTCAGTTCCCTTCAGCATTCGATTGAGGGGGGATTTAAGGATCTAAATGAAGACACAAGTGAAGGAAATAACTATCCAAGTGAAGAGAAGATCAAGGGTCAAGTCAAGTGACATTTGTCATTAGATTAAAGGGATGAGCTGTTACAAGTTGTTAGAATATAGTTGGGATAAGGAGATAGAAGATTAGCAGCTAAGTAAATGAAGATTATATAACAGCAATTGTAACCATAACTTGATAATCAAGAAATCAAAATATCTCTCTTACTGTCTTTCTCTCTCTCTCTCTCTCTCTCTTTCTCTTCGTATACATTCTGTGCAAGTTCTCAAGAACACATTTCATTGAAGCTTTCATAATCTTTGTAGTTAGGAATTATAAAAACCTGCATTATTTGGTACACTGGCCCAAAAGGAGTGGCCCCTTGCTTTTGCAACCTGTGTCAGATTCTTCATCAAGTATCGATCATAACATTGCACCAAACCAGGTTGAATCAGAGATACTTCAAAGTTCAGATAGAAGTAAAAAATCAAATGAGCTAAAGGCTTAAGGTCATAACCACAGATGAATGAAGGGCTATTAACTTAACATTTAGAAATAACCGTCAATCCCTAGCTATTATGCATGCCACTAATGAAAAGAGGGATCACCGTTTATTAAGGTACCTGGAATTCACCAATACCAGGATATTTCCAACCATGCCGTTCAGGATAAGGATATTGTAGCTCTCGACACGGACCTAATCCAACTTCAATTTCTGATATTATTCCTCCCTAAAAATACTCATCAAATTCAACTCTGAAGCTCCACATGTAGTCAAAGTAAACCTACATTGGTTCCATTATAATATAACAGAATAGAAACTCTCAGCATTAAACAGTAAGAATGCATAGGGTATGATTCTTATAGCATAGAAAAGGAAAGTTCTTCCATTTTCTGCCAAGTCTCATTGATTAAAACTTTCACCCAAAAAAACACTCTATCTCTCTTATTAAACGAAAACTCCAAAACCAATTCAATGGTTGATTCAACAGGTTTATACTATAAAGAAAATAACCATACAGTATGGATACCTAGTCTTTTTTTGGTGGAAAAGAATCTTGTTTTATACCAGTTGGAAAACAATGCTTTTGTTTGATTAATACAATCTGGTCTCGGTTAAAATCTAGTATCATTTACAGAAAGGGGAAAAAAAGTTGTAGTAATATACCCATAATACGCTGCAACATGCTTGCATTTCTCCGCACCAAGATTCCAAGGAACACCAACCTTTGGTTAATCATGTCAGCATCCAGAATCACAACCCTGAGCCTGATAAATAAAGCCAACCAGATACTCGAGATCAAAAAAGGTGAAACTACATGCATAGAGAACTATAAATAAGACAAAAGTCAGTTCTTTGCAAAACCAACAATTGCATTTACCAAAAAATGAAATAAAAATAAAACCCAATAACCAAAAAAGAGGAGCATGTGCAGTAGCAATCATGTAAAAGTTCAGTTCGGAATTTTAGATTAACCCATTACATCATTTCTATATAAAAAAAAATTCCAATTATGGCATTATCATTGAGCAAAATCAATATGTTGGCAGAAAAACAAATCTTATGAAAATGGTGTGTGGATTTGTAGTTAACCAAAACATTGATTATAAAAACTGTGACATCTAATTGATCAAAAGAATAATCTTTACATTGATAACATACAAATGCAAAGGTGATATCAAGTTTTTCAACTGCTTCGCCCACCCCCCCCCCCCCCCCCAAAAAAAACATTTATAACTTGTAAATGGTCTTGCTAACTACAGCTTACGTTAAGTCCCAAACTTACGATATTTGAATATATGATAGTGAAACTGTAACAGTGTTCTTTGCATCCAACATTAATTCCTTGAAATATATGTTTTAATCCTTGGATCATCTACTTTTATCTCAAGGATTACCACAACTTGGATCATCTACTTTTATCTCAAGGATTACCACAACTGTGTCTGTCAAATTTTATCTTCTCCATTACTTTCCAGCCAAAAGAAGAAGAAAAAAAGGAAACTACACACATTTGATAGCAGAAACAGAGATCACTTCCATAACCTGTTGGGATAAAAATGGCATCACACTGCCGGATAAAACACAAGTGCTAGTGGCTACCAATACAATATGTGGAAATATATATACTAGCCCAAGCATCTTACAGTATATAAGCACATAACTAATACATACATATAAATAGTCGTTTGGGATATAGATATGGGTGTACCTGGAAGAATAGAGACGCAATGAGTCGGAGAGAGTAAAGAGAGATAATGGAATTTCGGAGGAATACTGGACGACGACGAACTGCGCAGCCATAGCTGTTGGTGGCGGTGATTCCGCTGCGAGAGACAGTTTGAAAAAATGTATTCAATAAATCTTACAGAACTATAATAATTCAGTCATGAGCTTCGAATCATTGGCATTTCAATTATAAGGATTCATAATTTCAATTTTAAGATAGTATTAACTGTTTACAAAATTAGAAGCAGCTGATGGCATAGCATACCAGCTTCAAGTATGCTAAAGTTAGACATAATCTTCGGTATGTAGAGGTGTTTTCTTTTCTAAATCTTTCGTGCAACAGATCACAGCTAGTTTCTACAAATTTTGAAAACTGAAGCTGTTAGTATGGATGTCTGTTAAATTTAATATCGTAACAGTATGACATATAAGAAAACAAAATGAAGGTGCATACATAATCCATGTTTCCCTCTTTTTTCATCTACTCTATCAGATAAATGTGAGTGCTAAATGAGTGCATTTAAATTAAAAAGAGTTGACAGTAGGGCTGGGTTCGGTTCTTATCGGTTCGGTTTTTTGCCAAAACCGAAACCAAACCGAATTTTCGGTTCGGTTCGGTTCGGCCCAAATTTTTTTCGGTTTTTTTCGGTTCGGTTTTTTTTTCGGTTCGGTTTTTCCAGTTCGGTTTCGGTTTTTTTTCGGTTTTTTTTCCCCTCCAAAAAATGCAAAACAACCACTGAGAAGGACAGTAATTGTTTTGCACAGGAAACAGGAATGTGGGACGCCTTGGCAGCTTGGCTGATACATGCCAAATGCCATACAAGATTCCCCGAATGCGAATCATATGCAATATGCTTAAACAAACATCAATTATTTATACAGAGAGAGGATGATAGCATCAATCCTAATCCAGATTCACAGGATTCACAACCTACCAACAAGATATTTAATATTAGGAATGTACACATCAAGTTCTTCATTTTAATATTAAGACAAATGAGTACAACAAAAATGGAGGTAAAGTAGAGCTGCAAGCAAAACAAGCCGAGGGAAGGGACATATCGAAAAGATCTAATTTCTCCAATAACCCTAATTTCCCCAACAGCCCCAATTCCCCTACAGCCCTAATTTCCCCAACAGCCCTAATTTCTCCACATCGACAGACACTCCCCAACATACCCAAAACAAATTGCAGTGCATAACCAAAATTTCTCACAAATTAATTAAATCTCAACTAATAGTCTCATAGTGTTCAGAAACGAAATTACCCAACCAAATCCAGCATACCCAAAACAAATTGCAAAATCCATGAAATTGAAAAGCTACAGATCAGAAATGGCGAGAGGAAGTCGTGGGTCGCGCGCGGGTCATGGGTCACGGGGGTGAGAGACTGATAGTGAGATGGCATCGGCGAGATGTGAGACGACATGTCGCAGGTCGCTGGGAAGGAAGAAGACGACAGGTCGCAGGTCGCCGGGAAGAAGATGACAGGTCGCAGGTCGCAGGTCGCCGGGAAGAAGACGACAGGTCGCAGGTCGCTGGGAAGGAAGAAGACGACAGGTCGCAGGTCGCAGGTCGCAGGTCAGGGGGGTGAGAGACTGATAGAGAGAGACCCAGCGAGAGAGAGAGGAGGCTCGGCTGCGCGAGAGGGTTACTGCTACTGGGTTAGGGTTAGACTGGAGGCAGGGAACGAGAAAGAAGAGAAGGGAGGAATGAAAAAAATAAAAGGTGTGGGTGTGGCTGCTAGTTGCTAGGGTTAGAAATAGAAAGGGTTTTGACGATTTCTCAAAAAAAGTTTAAAAACTTTTCTGAAATCGTGGAGGCATGAGGGTTCGAACCCATGCGCTGCAGCTTTAAAATTTTCCCTGAAACCAACTTGACAACAGGTTATATTTTGTTATGATTGTATGACTAAACTATTTATAATATTGAAACAAATAATTAAATATATATATATCGGTTCGGTTCGGTTTGGTTCGGTTTCCGAACCTCAAAAACCGAAACCGAACTGACCAAATTCGGTTCGGTTCGGTTTGACAGTTTCGGTTCGATTTTTTTTTCGGTTCGGTTTTTTTCGGTCTCGGTCCGGTTTGGTTTTCGGTTTTTTTCGGTTTTCGGTTTTTTGAACCCACCCCTAGTTGACAGAGGCATAACTGGAGAAAGAAAAGGTCTTTATATCAATAAAAAAAATGCTTCATAGTTGGACATAGAAAATGAAGAAAATCATAGGATGAAACAAATAAAGGCCCTTAAAATTTTGACAGAGGCATTCTCAGCAAGTTAAAAAAACAGAGGCATTCCCAAACAGAAGATACAATATGCAGTAAAAGGAAAATATTACCCGAGGAGGAAAAATAAAAAGCAAAAAGTAAAAAAAATTGTAAACCTCAGTAGCAACATAGAATGCATACGAATGAAGCATTTTTTTTTTTCAAATGAAAACTTGTAAGAAAATAAAAAACCAAGTGAATACTTGAATCAAGAAAGTCCCTAACACAGCACAGGGGGCATCTTCACTGATAGCACCAATCCAGAAGTTTAAAGCAGCACAGTCCAACAATCCATATACAACTTGTTTGGGTTAAAACTTGAACTTTAGGCTCAAAAGGAAGTTAGCTTAAAAGAAGCCTCAAAAGGAAGGAAGCCCAAGGGTCAGCCGAAGCCCAGAAGGCGGAAGAAACCCTTTTTTCGACTAAGTGCATATCACTTAAGCCACTTGCTCACCTACCTAGAGGTCAAGTGGTGTAGACTAGCCAACTAATCAGCCCAAAAGTACTTTATAATGGCAGTACAAGTAAAAAGCTGATGAGTCACTACCCTTCAGCTGCATTCGGGCAAGATCGATGTTGCAAGCAGCCAAGCCAAATCATCTATAAAAAAGGAAAGAGAAATCAGAGATAACGACACTCAATCAAACAAACAAATACACAAACTCTTCTCAAGCCAGATTTGCATACGAAGCTGTAGTCAACACCAAGCCTTCATCATTTTCAGGATCAACCTTCACCGAAAGCTTTTGTAAAAGCTCTGCTACCTTGTCTGAATCTTGCTGTAGTATCGATTCCCTCCTGTAAACTCATCTCCCAATCTCCCCTTCTAGCACTCAAACTCTTTGTAAATCACAAAGATAGGAAGTTGCAAGACGATCAGCCTTGCCCGACCCTCTTTATTCTGTCTTTTCATTCATAAATCTAGTAATATGATGTATACTTCCATCTGTATCCAAGTTATTTCTAGCAAGTGTATGATTAAAAGACTTCTTGGTTCTCAGATCTGGTCGGTTTAATGGTGCCGAATCATGCAAAAGATAAAGTTGGAATCCGCATTCATAGCTTGACCAGATCTAAGTTCTAACCTTTCGGGCACAAGATTGATCAATCAAAAGTCCTTGGTCTCAAGGCATAAAAAAGAACTTTATGTGGACTTAACCCATCCACGACAATCCTTGATAACTAGAAGTCTGAAGTTACTTGGGGCGCAAGTAATCAGCCTATTTCTTAGTTTTACTTCTGTTATATTATGATTGTCACAGAACGCTTGAGTATAGAATTAATTCTGATGGGAAGCCTCAAGGCCTATACTTAAGGCCCTACAAAGGCACTTATTTGGGTTCGTTCTACTCTGCGGGCTTGGGTGATTAAAGTATAACAATTGTAATACTTCTGCAACAATGAAACAACCACTATATGTTCGAGTACTTGGTTAGTTTTGATTGCGAGCCTCAAGGCCTACACCTAATGCCCTACAAAGGCACCTTTCATAGCTAACTTGGTCTTTTGGGCATATACAATTAAACTAAACATCTGTTTTACATCTGTCATGCTAAAGATGGCAGTGGTACGCCTGAACACCCAAAGTTAATTTTGATTGTGAGCCTCAAGGCCTACACCTAAGGCCCCATAAAGGCACCTTTCAAAATTAACTCTGTCCTTTTCTTACAGCCCGCCAATAAGCAGAAGCCTGACAGACAATATCAACCGGCGCCAACCTCTCGGGGAGCTGTGTGCTCATCGACCAGGAAATGTCCCTATCCGAAATTCCTCCAGACGAACATAGTTTTGGCACGCCCGGTGGGACCCCTTGATCAAATCTTGTCAAAGAAATATGTCAAAAATACCTGAAGATTTAAAAAGGGCGGCTGTTCTAGAAAAAATAATTAATGAAGACTTGCAAACTACCTTGTTACAAATGTTGCAAAGATTGGAAAACGCCTCTGCAGGCTTCAGAAGGAAAACAAACCTGGTTATGGGACCAACTATTCCTATATCTTTACCTCTACTTGGGGAAAAAGATGATGGGGAAAAGGAAAGAAAAAAGCTTGAGGCCAGCCAGCCAGATGAAGAAATGACATTGGCAAATAATCCACCTAGCCCATCAATATTCTTATAGAATAATCAGGGGCAAGTCGAAGCAATAGTGGACAAGCTTGCAAATCCCTTTTCAGAGGCCCCAGTAAATATGATTAATTTAGCATGGGTCGAGAAGGGGAAAGGAAAGGTTGCAAGGGAGACAGAAAAATGAAGGCCGGCTGACAAATCCACAAAAAGGGTGATCAAATTGCCCGAACATCCAAAAGCAGCCATAATCAAAGGGATGGTTCTGTGTAGTAGATGCCGATGCGAGTGTGAGCTCGAAATACCGCCAGCAGGAGTCCTCATTGATCATAAGCTAATCAGGATCAATGAAGAAAAAGAAAGAAAAGAAGCTCGCGAGAAAGCTAGGCGGACAGCAGGAAGAGATACTTCCTGAAGTGTTTTTCAACGGTTGGGAGGGGATTCCCAACCTAGAGCTTTATCAGAAGTGTTTCGAAATCATGAAGCTTCTGAGGAGGCGGAAGACAAGGAGGCTAAAAATCCAAAAAAGAGGGAGATATGGCATCCTCAATATGGCCATACAGGAAGAGAAGTCAAAGGGAATGATAGGATAACAAATCCTGTCAAAAAGGATAATCCTGCCCGTCTCGGGCGAAAATGGTACGTGGTAAGAAAAAATGGGCAACCCGCCAAACAAATGGGAGCCTCCATGATTAGAAGGGTCCAGAGGCAGCACAAAGCCTACATGAACTCTTTAAAGACTCCTGCGACGTCTGAAGCCTCCAAGAATCAAAAGTTTGAAAAAACATCATCTGGGGGAAGTAGTCAGTTTCATTGGAGGAGTAAAAAAGAGGTGGAGATGGCTAATAGCAAAACAGAATGCGAAGGAAACCATGTACCATAGAGCCTACACCCTGGGAAGTACAGGATCTTGAGGAGAGCTCAAGAAGATATGATAACGATGCCAACTCCCGGATGGAGGACATAACCTATTTGTTTTGGAACTGTTTCGCCCGAAAGGAGACTCCCTTCTATATCATTGGTGGATCCTTTCGGTGAAGTTCCAAAGCAGATACCAGATTCGGGCATAAATCAATAGGAGGGGGCACCAGAACCACTATTCCCAGAAGATGCAATGGCCTGGTTAGATGAGTTTATGGGCCAAATCAGGAGCAAGAAAGAAAACTTTCCAGAGCCTAGTAATTTTCATGTCAACATGACGTATGTGTTATCCGCCATGTTTGGTGCCAAACCTGATCAGCCCGCCACTATGGAAGGTGACTATTTGACAGCAGAGCCAATGATGGCCCATGTTAATGTTGAAGTAGCTGGAGAATGAGAGTTGGGAAAAGCTGAATCATCTGAGACATCCAAGGATGGTCCATTAAGGATCTATACAGATAAAATGGTGTTCAGCCGCCCAAACATGTTGCTAGCCAACCATCTTAAGCCAATATATATTGCAGCTCATTTGGAAGGGGTGCCCTTCAAAAGGGTTTTGATTGATGGTGGAGCGGATGTTAATGTATTGCTAGCCAAGCACATGAAGAAGATGGGGAGATGTGTAGAAGATCTCATTCCCACGGACCTCACGATTTCGAGCTTCTCTGACGCTATCACCAAAACTCATGGGATATTGCCCTTAGAAGTGGACTTGGGGTCCAAACAAATCATGCTGGCATTCTTTGTGGTGGATTGCACTTCCACCTATGGAGCACTACTCGGAAGGGAATGGATCCACCAAAGTCTCGTCATACCCTCCACTCTACATCAGCAAGTTGCTGTTTACCATGAGGTTGGGATGGAGGGACCAGGCTTTTGGGAGATAGTGGATGCCGAATCACGGCAATTTCTCCCTACAACCAATGTTGCGGAGGCAAATTTCTACAATCCCAATGTAGGAATTCTGAAATGTTCAGGAGCAGATGAGAACGGCCGCCCTACCAAGGTGACGGCCCAAAAGCTCTTAGAACAAGGAATGCTCCTTACTAGAGAAGAATGAGATAGACCCTACATCGTTCCAACACCTCAACACCATCATTGACAGAATAAAAGAGAAAGGATCAGGTAATGGCAGTCAGGTCCCTGATCAAAAGACTGTTGGTGTATAGGAGAGGGAGAAAGCAAGAAAGGGAGCTCTTAGAAAAAGAAGACCAGGAATGGCAGCTAGGAACTCCGAATAGCCAGTATAAAAATAGAGAAGAGCTTTGCAGAGAAGAATTGGATGCGGCCATACGAGTGGCCGAGTGCATATATGACTTGGATGGGCCAGACGACTTGCCCGAAAGCCCGAAGTTAGTCGAATTTTTATGTGCAGAGCCTGACAAGCCACCACCAGAGGTTCAGGATCCTTTGGAAGTCATTGATTTGGGGACAGAAGGAGATCCAAGACCTATACAAATCAGTGGCTTGTTAGAGACTAATGATCGGGCAAAGATTGTCTGTCTTCTGCAAGAATATAAAGATTGTTTTGCTTGGAATTATACTGAGATGCTAGGTTTAGATTCAACCTTGGTGGAACACAGAATGCCCATCAAGGAGTGATATAAACCTATTAAGCAAGCGCCACGAAGGATGTCAAAAGAAATAGAAGAAAAGGTCAAAGAAGAAATTGAAAGACTAGGAAAAGCTGGATTTATTAGACCTGCCAAATATGTAGAGTGGTTGGCCAACATTGTACCCGTTTTAAAAGCCATAACAAAAGCAGTACGATGTTGCGTTGATTACAAAAATATTAATGGCGCTACACCAAAAGATGAATATCCCATGCCAATGGCTGATTGATAGGAGCATATTTATGCGACTTAGTTAGCTTGTTCTTGTGCATTTATGTTGTTATGTCTTAATTAATTATGTATTTTAAGCTATTTTCGTGTGTTTGTAGGTCCTAATAACAAAGTTGGCAAGAAAGTGCATTTTGGAGCTTTTTGGAGCATTTTTGGGCCAAGATTGGATAATGCAAGCATGGAGACATGATGATGGACGTTTTTGAAGATTAGAAGGCTAGAAATCAGCATGTGTGTGTGCAAGTGTGTTGACCTACAACTACAAACATCCGCCCACTACACCCATTACATCCACTCATTACCAAACATCCACCCACTACACCCATTACACCCACTCATTACCAAACATCCATCCACTACACCCATTACATCCACTCATTACCAAACACTCACCCACTACACCTATTACATCCACTCATTACCACAACACTCACCCACTACACCCATTACATCCACTCATTACAACTCCATACACTCATCTCCCTAACCTATAAATACATCCACCCTTCACCATAACTAGGGAGATTTTTCCATCAACACAATCCACCTTTCACCATAACTCACCTATATCCATCCACCACCATAATTAACCATTCACCTCCATCCAACCTAAATCAAACACATTCAGCCATTCCCTTCTATATATCCATACACATCCTTAGACACTTGTGCCGCAACAAGGTGGTGAAAAAGAAGGTCCTTGGTGTTTCAAGCTTGAAGATTGGAGCGTTTTAGGTGTACTTCGTTCTTGCTTTCAATGTCTACTTTGTTATTTTCTAATTTTGTTGCAATTATGAGTGGCTAAACCCATATTTAGTTAGGGGGAAGTTTGAAGCCATGAACATGCTTGAGATTTGAATTGATTTCTTCCAATTGTGATTTGATAAGTTGTGATTGCAATTCAATTATCTATTTTATTCATAACTGATTCTTGTATGTTTATTAAGGATGCATACTTAGTTTTCATGCATGAATTAGATGCTAGAATATAAATGAGTTTCACCTAATCATTACAAGTTTATATTCATTAGTAGTGAAGGGTGTTTATCACAATCGCGTTAATTGAATTCTTGGCAATTGTATCATGCATTCATAATTATAATTGCCTCGTCAACACTTATGATTTTCATTGAACGTAATGATCTCTGATTGTATTTCTATTATGCATTCATATAAGGGACTTTTAGAGAATGATTTGGGTTGTCGCATGCATTCATCCAATTCAACGAGTAAAGGAAAATCTGAGGGTTAATTTGTGCATCACGATTAATCTAGGGTGTTAAGCATCATAGTTTATTGAAAAGCAATTGGAAATCAATTCATGTACAAGTGTGTCATGTGTGAAGAACAGACCTCTAACTAATCCATCCATCATTTTATTTCTCAAATTCATTTTATAATCTGCCTAGTTTTATAACTTGCTTGTTTATTTCAAATTCATCCAAATCAAAACCCCCATTTTACTTTCTTATTCCAAAGTGTTTAAAATATGTTTTGTTTTTATGTTTTTGAGTCAGTTTAGAGGTTTTAGCAAGCCCTCATAATCCCCGGTTTAGAACGATCCCTACTTGCATTTATACTACAATTTGACAACAAGAGGGTTTAATTTGAGTGCTTAACTTTCATCACATCACTGATCTATCCATAGATGCAGTGGCAAAACACAAAGTCTTATCTTTTATGGATGGAAATGTCGGGTATAATCAGATAAAGATGGCCCAGGAAGATATACACAAAACAGCTTTTAGGTGTCCCGGGCATGTGGGGGCATATGAATACCTAGTCATGCCATTTGGGCTCAAGATTGCTAGTGCAACCTACTAAAGGGCAATGAATGCTATCTTTCATGATTTGATTGGCCATAACATGTAAGTGTACATCGATGACATCGTGGTGAAATCCAAAATAGAAGAGCAGCATCTGACAGACCTCAGACAAGCTTTAACAAGGATGAGGATCCATAAACTAAAGATGAATCCAAAGAAGTGCGTGTTTAGAATGAGAGTGGGCAACTTTTTGGGATTCCTGGTGCATTAAAGAGGTGTAGAAGTGGACAAGAACAAGTCTCAGGCAATAATGGAGTCGCCTTCGCCCACCAACAAGGTGCAACTTCAGAGACTGCTAGGAAAAATTAATTTCTTAAAGAGATTCATTGCCAATTTAGCGGGCAAGATCCAACCGCTGACTCCTCTGCTGAGACTGAAGGATAAAGAAAATTTTGAGTGGGGACCACCACACCAAAAGGCTTTTGACAGCATCAAAGCCTATTTGACTTCTCCACCAGTGTTGGTACCACCTCAAAGGGGAAAACCCTTAAAGCTATATATCTCTGCTTCAGAGAAATCAGTCGGGAGTTTACTAGCCCAAAACAATGAAGGTGGGAAAAAGCAGGTGGTGTACTACCTCAATAGAATTCTGACTGAGGTAGAAACAAGATACTCCCCAATAGAAAGATTGTGCCTAGCTCTGTATTTCACTGCTAGTAAGTTGAGGCATTACATGTTACCTTGTCACGTGCACATCATCGCCTAAACAGATGTGATAAAGTATATTTTGTCAAAACCAATGCTAACAGGAAGGATTGGGAAGTGGATTCTAGCATTATCAGAGTTCAGCTTTCAATATGTACCCCAAAAGGCGGTCAAGGGCCAAGCAATTGCCGACTTCTTGACAGAGCATCAAGAGTCTCAAGATGAGATTATCAGTATACTGGGGACCTTGGAAGTGACTAGTGTTTGGATCCCACCAAGCAAGGACATCTCGGCAAAGAAGAGTGGGTCCAACAAGAAATAAAAAGAGTAACTAGTCTCTGGATTACTCATTGGAAGCTGTATTTTGATGCTTCTTGCATTCAGAAGGCTTCTGGAGCTGGAATTGTCATCATAAATCCCCAAGGGGTTCACCATTATTACTCGTTCCTCCTAGATTACCAAGGGAACACCAACAATCAGGCAAAATATGAAGCCTTAATAATTGGCTTGGAAATCTTGATAGAGCTGGGCGCAATGGAGGTATAGGTGTTTAGTGATTCAAAGTTAGTAATAAACCAACTAAATGGAGAATACAAGTGCAGACATATCACCATGGCTGGGTATTACTTGGCGGCCACGCAATTGTTGAGCTATTGGGATTATGAGATATCAGTTAATCATGTCCCCAGGGGATTCAATCTGGTGGCCAACGAGATGGCCCAAATACCCTCAGGAGTACCAATCCAGGAAATGAAGTATGGAGTAGATGTTGAGATTCAAAGAAGAAATCTTCCTTCTATCCTAGAAAGGGGATTCGGTCTAGATGTAATGGTTTTAGAAACCAAGATGGAAGACTGGAGATCGCCTATCATTCATCATTTGAAAGATCATTCTTCACCCACAAGCAAGAAGAATAGACAGCAAGCAACCAAGTATTTTTTATGGGTAGAGAACCTGCTAAGGAAAACTCCGGATGGGCTACTATTGAAATGCCTAAGCCAAGAGGAATCTATGAAAGTAATGGCCAAAGTACATGAAGGAATATGCGGGGCACATCAAGCTGGAACGAAGATGAGGTGGTTGCTTAGGAGGTGTGGGTATTTCTGGCCCGACGTAGAAAAAGATTGCAAGTCTTATGCCCGAGGCTGTGAAGAATGTCAAAGGCATGGACCCCTCCAACATGTGCCTTCAGTACCTTTAAATCCAGTAGTTAAGCCTTGGCCATTCAGAGGATGGGCAATGGACTTCATCGGGCAGATTTATCTAGCTTCTAGCAAGGGGCATACTTTCATAATTGTGGCTACGGATTACTTCACCAAATAGGTAGAAGCTTCGGCCGTAAAGACCATAACCTCAGCGGCAATCAAGAAATTTATTGAGACCAAGATTCTGCACAGGTTTGGGGTGCCCGAAACCATAGTCACGGATCATGGGCCATCTTTTATATCAAAAGAAGTTGAAGAATTTGCAAACAAATACAAAATAAAGATGATCCAGTCCAGTCCTTACTACCCTCAGTCAAATGGCCAGGCAGAGGCCAGCAACAAGATTTTGATAAACATTATCAAAAGAATGGTGACAGATAGTCCGAAAAAGTGGTCTGAAAAGCTAGGGAATACTTTGTGGGCATACCGAACCTCTAAGAAGGCAGGAACAGGGACAACTCCTTATGCTTTGACTTTCGGGCAAGATGCGGTTCTTCCCATGGAAATCAATGTAAGTTCTGTCAGAATTCAAAATCAATTCGGGTTACACAGTGAATAGTACATAGAAGCCATGTGTCAAGGGATTGAAGACTTAGATGTAGCCCAAATTGAGGCCTTGAACCAGATTTAAGAAGGGAAAAGGGTTGTTGCCCAAGCTTATAATAAGAAGGTAAAGCTGAAATCTTTCAAGGAAAGAGATTTAGTATGGAAGGTAGTCCTCCCTCTAGGAGCTCAGCTTAGGGGCTTTGGGAAATGGAGCCCGACATGGGAAGGTCCTTTCACTGTTAGTCAAGCATTAAACAAGAGAGGATACTACTTGGCGGACATCGAAGGAAATTGGCAGAAACATCCCATCAATGTCAAATTCTTAAAAAAGTATTGTCCTACATTATGGGATGTTAGGGATTGTTATATTGAAGAAGATGAAAGATAAAGCAAGCTTCGGGGTGCCGGAATGCAGTGTTTATTCATCAACCATTCAAGAAGACAGAAAGATAAAAGTTGTTAAAATGATGTTTTATTCATTTCAACGAATTGGTGAAATTTACATCAGATTCAGCTCCGATGTGCGATGCTCGATTCCTTCTAGTTGCAGTGGTGTTTCGACTAGTTTTCCGGTGTTTTCATGGATAAAACTCGATCAGGTGATCGGGTTGTGTGGCCAAGATAAGCCTGGTAGAGGACTCTCAATGCAAACCTTCACCAGGAATGATGGTGAAGTCTGACTTATCAGGGCAACTATCAGGATGACGATCCCTCGACCAAGCTTGTAAAAGTTCAAACAAGCTCAAAACGAGGAAACCGGCTGACCAAAGGTGTTGGGGATAGCGGGGTGTTTGACCAAAGGTGTTGGAGATGGTAGTTATTTGATGAAAATTCTTTTTCTCACGAAAAGGGAGTTTTAGGAAACTCCACGTGAATCCTGAGGAACCCATTTCCATAGTTTTAGAAGAAAACTTAGAAGGCAGAAACGCCCGAGGGTGATAAAGGGAAAGGTTGAGGATGATCTGTTGGCTGGGCATGAGAAGCTTTTAGCTTAAGTTATTTGTTCAAAAATGAAGGGTTGCACTGGAATTTATAGGAACATCAGAGGATAGCTCAAAGGTCATGAGAAGAGCAAGAAACGTGAGATTGCATTAATCTCGTCTAGAAGACACAAGTTCCAAAAGCAGGCGTACATGCGCATGCGGATATTCAATCAACATTGGCGCTTGGAATTCCAACCTAAGTATTAATTGAAGGGGCACTGTTTGGGTTAAAACTTGAACTTTGGGCTCAAAAGGAAGTTAGCCCAAAAGAAGGCTCAGAAAGAAGGAAGCCCAAGGGTCAGCCGAAGCCCAGAAGGCGGAAGAAGCATTTTTCCCGACTAAGTGCAAATCACTTAAGCCACTTGCTCACCTACCTAGAGGTCAAGTGGTGTAGATTAGCCAGCTAATCAGCTCAAAAGTACTTTATAATGGCAGTACAAGTAAAAAGCTGATGAGTCACTACCCTTCAGCTACATTTGGGCAAGATCGATGCTGCAGGCAGCCAAGCCAAATGATCTATAAAAAAGGAAAGAGAAATCAGAAATAACGACACTCAATCAAACAAACAAATACACAAACTCTGCTCAAGCCAGATTTACATACAAAGCTGTAGTCAGCACCAAGCCTTCATCCTTTTCAGGATCAACCTTCACCGAAAGCCTTTGTAAAAGCTCTGCTACCTTGTCTGAATCTTGCTGTAGTATCGATTCCCTCCTGTAAACTCATCTCCCAATCTCCCCTTCTAGCACTCAAACCCTTTGTAAATCACAAAGAAATGAAGTTGCAAGACAATCAGCCTTGCCCGACCCTCTTTGTTCTGTCTTTTCATTCATAAATCTAGTAATATGATGTATACTTCCATCTATATCCAAGTTATTTCTAGCAAGTGTATGATTAAAAGACTTCTTAGTTCTCGTATCTGGTCGGTTTAATGGTGCCCAACCATGCAAAAGATAAAGTTAGAATCCACATTCATAGCTTGACCAGATCTAAGTTTTAACCTTTCGGGCACAAGATTGATCAATAAAAAGTCCTTGGTCTCAAGGCATAAAAAAGAACTTTATGTGGACTTAACCCATCCACAACAATCCTTGATAACAAGAAGTCCGAAGTTACTTGGGGCGCAAGTAATCAACCTATTTCTTAGTTTTACTTCTGTTATATTGTGATTGCCACAGAACGCTTGAGTATAGAATTGATTCTGATGGGAAGCCTCAAGGCCTATACTTAAGGCCCTACAAAGGCACCTATATGGGTTCATTCTTCTCTGCGGGCTCGGGTGATTAAAGTATAACAGTTGTAATACTTCTGCAACAATGAAACAACCACTATATGTTCGAGTACTTGGTTAGTTTTGATTGCGAGCCTCAAGGCATACACCTAAGGCCCTACAAAGGCACTTTTCATAGCTAACTTGATCTCTTGGGCATATACAATTAAACTAAACATCTGTTTTACATTTGTCATGCTAAAGATTGTAGTGGCACGCCTGAACACCCAAAGTTAATTTTGATTGTGAGCCTCAAAGCCTACACCTAAGGCCCCATAAAGGCACATTTCAAAATTAACTATGTCCTTCTCTTACAGCCCGCCAATAAGCAGAAGCCTGACAAACAATAGCAACCGACGCCAACCTCTCGGGGAGCTATGTGCTCGTCGGCCAGGAAATGTCCCCATCGGAAATTCCTCCAGACGAACACAATTGAACAATTATCCGCCTCATGTGCTGAATAAACATGCTTTCTAGCTGATACTCATACATGCCTACCCTAACTTTTCTCATGACCTGGTTAAAAAGAAAATAGCAATAATGACTAAGAAAAAGGGAGTCAAGTTTTGAAATATTTCTGAAGATGTTATAAGAATGAGCCCAAAAGCAAGATTTCAAAGTGCACAAAGTTCATGCAGAAGTGAAATAACTGTCTATTCCTAAGCTGCTTCTTGCTATTAGAAGTACATAACAGTTATGTACTCACAGATATACTTACAACGAAGTTATGCAGAAGTAAGTGTTAAATGGACATTTATTTGTTAAAGACGCATATGATGTATCTACGAAACACATTTGTGCAATCGAACGTTTTCATAAAAGATTACGTCAACATGAGCTTCAGAGCTTATGTCATTGGCAAACTGGATAAGGGCAAGCTCCAGATCTGATTTTGTAACACGGTATTCAGTCAAAACTGGATGCAAAACATCAGCAGAGATAACTAAAACGATAAAAAACTCTAAAAAAATTTAAACAAAATTTTAAAACTTTAACTCACAGGAAGCTCTGTAACCAGTTGCACTGGTTGCCCAGTTCACAATTGTGAAGTCTGAGGAGAACCCAAAACTTGAATACTGTAATATTGAGTTTTCTCATAGAGTAGCAGATTTTCCATAGCTGATTTCAGTAACCCCAAATCAATTTAAAAAAAATAAATAGATTTAAATTCCAAATTGGGCATAAGATTACTTGCCTTGAGAGTAGGGAGGGTTTTACAAAACGCTGCCTTTGGAGACCCAGCCTTTGAGCGGCTGCGGCGCCTGGTGTGGCAATGCGAGACAGAGAGAGAGTTTCAGAAGCAACAATTAATTTTTTGGATGAGAGAAACGGAATGAAGCAGAAGACTCGAGAAGAGGCATCTTCAACGATGATGAACGCTCTACAAACAAAATCACAAAAAGGAAATTTGAACACAAAATCCATTTGTAAATCCAAAATAAAAAAATGAAATTCAAACAAAACAAAAAGGAAATTAAGAGAGAAATGGAGAAGAGAGAGAGATCGAAGTACCGTTAGTTAAAGAGTGGACGGCGTCGGTTCTCGAAGCACAGTAATCCCTGAAGATCTCTTCCACCGTTGGCTGACTCGAGCCCATCTCCCTGCTCCTCTCCTTCATCTCACCGAAGCTCTTGAGTTACAGAAATGGAGGCCAGTTTGTGTGGTTTTGGTTTTAGGAAGTAGGAGCCGATACTATTCCAGAGATGGTGTTGTGGCTACTAGGGTTATAGTAGAAGAGAAAGAGGAAGGGTGAGAGATGAGATCCCCACTCCTCCCTTTCCCTCTCTCTCTCGCTCTGTCTCTCTCTCTCTCTATCGGAGTCATGGCCTTCCATCCCTGAAACCCTCACTGAATGACAGCAAACCTAAACCCACCCCAATCCGTCTCAAACGCACAGGACAAAATTGCCCTTCCAACCCAGCCCTAATATCAGCCCAAACCTAATGACTTTGTTGTAAATAGCGTGAAATCGAGTGGCTCCGTGCTAAACCATAAGGACAAAATCACCCTTTGAACTTTTGAGAATTACCCTCCCAACCTAGTCTGATTCAACTGGTATTGTTTGCTCCCTAAATCTGCTATGGTGCCTTGCGGGCATGCTAGGGATTTGCTCACATACGAGATTGGTGGGGTGCGGGCGTGCCACTACTAAATGCCGCTAGTAGACGGGATTTGAATGATTGAGGTTGCGCCTTTTGACTTCAAATCAAGAGACTGTGCCATTTGAGTGGGAGTTGCTCAAATCAAGGTTCTTTCTTTGCCTTAAAAATAAGGACTTTACTTATATGGAGAGGTAAAACAATATGTAAATGACAAGGTTGCTTGGAAATATAAATGACAGAGGAAAGTGACTAATATTGCAAATTGCTTGTAATTTATATGACTGGAAATGAGTACATAAAAGCTACAAATGAGATCGATACCGCAAGTAAGCAGCAGAGCTAATAAACTAGATAAAAGAAGGCTTTTGGCAAACCTGGTTTGAGCAGAGTTTGTGCTTGTATTTGTTTGTTTATTTAAGTGTCTATAATCCTTCTCCATCTGCTTCTTTATATAGAGGTCTGGAAGAGCCCCCTTGCAGAGATCTTTGTACCTGCCCGAAAGAAGTTTGGGCAGCTTGCATTTGCATTTGCCAACTTGCATGTAGAAACAATATTAAAAGGGAAACTTGCATCTCCACCACATACTTTTAGCACATGTCTCCCCACTTGCAATAAAATAATTAAAAGAAGCAAACTAGCTTCTTTCACTACACATTCTTGCCCGAAAGCATGCATGGTATTTTTCCATCCACTTGCATGAAAAAACATGCACTTTATCTTTGATTAAACAACTCTCTTGGCAATCCTCCACCACCAAAACAAATGGGAAAAACAATATTATAGTGTCAAACACATCCACTTGCAACCAAATATCTTTTCAAGTTAGCTTTCTTGCATATTAATCCTTTAAATACCATATTTTACCCAAATTGTCCAAATAAGTAAAAATGGTTACATTTTGAGTGCAAACAAGTATTGTTGTAAATAAAGCAAAACAATTAAAAATGAACAGTGCTTGCCCCCTCTCTCTTCTACTTTAGAATAGATAATGGTATTTTATTTTTATTTTATGTCCAGTTGCCAAAATTGACCAAAGAAGGTTAAATTGAGTAGAAAGGAGCTGTTTTGGACTTCGGATTGGATGGCATGTGTAGACTGCTCTAGGGATGAGAATTTTGGAGTCCAAATGAAGTCCTCAAGCTGCAAAGATGAAGGTAATTGATACATGTGCAAGTTGTGATACGCAAGCTGTGGCAGCATGCTGGAATTAGCAATTCCTATTCGCCAGTCAACTTCCAGGCATCAAACCATTAATGTAGACTGCTCGGATCGAGATAATATATTTATGAAAGTTGTTGAAAATTGTGTCTACTACAACATATCTAAAATTGGCATCAATCAAAGCTCTGTATCATCCCAGCTCATCTCGCAAGCTGTTTAGATTCGCAGTTTATAATCAGTCAGGTTGTAAAGTCCAAAACGTCAAGATCAAGTGCTCAAATGAAAATGACTTTCTTCATGAAAGTTACTCCAAATTGTGTCTACAGCTGTTCAGATTCTCAGTTTATAATCAGTCAGGTTGTAAAGTCCAAAACGTCAAGATCAAGTGCTCAAATGAAAATGACTTCTTCAAAGTTGCTCCAAATTGTGTCTACAGTTTCAGATTCGCAGTTTATAATCAGTCAGGTTGTAAAGTCCAAAACGTCAAGATCAAGAGCTCAAATGAAAATGACTTTTTCATGAAAGTTACTCCAAATTGTGTCTAAATCAACATATCCAAATTTGGTGGTGATAATCTATTTAATTAAGCGGTCTGAGTGATCAAAATACTGAGACCTGTCGGAAGTACTTTCAGCGGCTGTCCTTTAAAACCATGAGTTGGACTCTTTGCTGTTATGAACGAAAGACAAGTCGAAAGCTGCAGCCTTTGTGGATCAAATGAAGAAAGGAGGAGGAGTTTATTCATGTGGGGAAACAAGAAATGACAAAAGTAAAAGAAATGGAGAAACCAATTCTCTCATCTACTACAAGTTGTACTAGTTGCAGTTGCCAAATTTATGTCCAATCACTTTGTATTGGCTGTAGTTCCAGATTTTATGACAAGTTGTGACAAGAAATGACATGTGATGCAAGGCCAAAGGAAAAAAAGGCAAAATCTCCAACTACATACACCTCTACTCGACTTGATTTTCATTCTGCTATAAAAGGAGAGGAGCTGCAACAAGAAAAGTGTGTCATTTGTAGGAATATACAAATAGAATAGACATGGAGAGTGTGATAGATAGACACACAAAATCGGTTGTGTGTTTTAGTTTTTCTTCTTTATTTCAGTTCAATATGCTAGGTGCTGTCTAGCTAATTTCTGTACTAGGAGCTATTTTGAAGCCCCAAACATGTTAGATTATATGTAATAACATTCAGTTTGTATTCCTTATGATCCTTGATTTGTCTCACTGGGCGTAATAACATGATTTCTAGTTTGTTTGTTTAGGTGGCCAACTATATAAGCACGCTAGGACACTAATGTTAGTATTATATGTGTAATCCGTAATTGTTATGCATGTGTACCACTAAGTAGCAACGGTTAATGGTCTTAACATGTGAAACAAACTCTAGGTTCAGCAAGACTCCTTGAGTACTTATTGTAACCCTAGTATTGTCTTAGACCCTTTTTCACGTGCGTTGATTCTGATTTGTTAAATCTTGCGAGCTTATGTCTTGATTGCATATTCAGAAATAGATTAAGTATGTATACTTAACGACTAACTAAGAAAAGGGTAATAAACTAGTTCGAGCTTGTGAATTAGTTTGAGATGATTTCCATCAGGTTTCTAAGGAATGTAATCTGGATGTTGCATGTAATTGAATCTGTTTGGTGGTTGATAATATGTCCTTATTTGCATCTCTTTATAATTTTATCTAAACATACAATAGAAAGGTCTAAAAGTATAAGTCCAACAGCAGATAAGAAAATACAATAGAAAGGTCTAAAAGTGGCTAACTGAACAACAACAAAAAACTCTAAAACTGGTATGAAAACGAGCAGCCACCAGATGTGCCTTCATCGCAAGGCCACCACCACCAAAAGAACGAACTAACGAAAAAACTAGATCAACAACAGAATTCAAAATTCATTCGACATTTCCTATGTTTTCCTCAGATTCTCACCATTCAAACAAACTCAAAAATCCAATAAACAAACAATTAGCAATCAAAACTCACTCTGTTGTTGCACAAAATCAGTGAGGACTTTGGTACAACTGAAAGTGTCAAGTTTGTGACCTTCGCTAGATCGCTCCGGTCACTAGTGTGGATAAATATGTAAATGGATAGAGACAGGGAAGCAAACAGAAGATGTATGTGGTTCATCCAGATTGGCTACGTCCACGGAGTAGAGGAGTTCTCATTAATTGTGAAGGGTTTACACAAGTACATACGCTCAAACTCTCTTTTAGTGAGTACTAGTGAATGATTTAGTACAAATGACATTAGGAAATATTGTGGGAGAATGATCTCCTTTTATAGAAGAGAGTTTCTAGCTTTGTTCTAACATTGACATGTGTCATGTTGTGATTGGCCTCTGATGTTCACACGTGTCGCGCTATGATTAGCTTCTAATGTCGACACGCGTCGCACTGTGATTGGCCTCCTGGTTGGAGGGAAACTCTTCTGGGTCCTTGACGGTATAACGTTGACCGGTGCTCAGTAGTTTCGGGATTGGTCAAGTATGGTACAAACACACTCCATAAGCGTCAAATCGGCACTGCGTTTTGGAGAATCCACCGAAATCATTGATATCCTCCTCTTCGCCATCGGCTTCCTCCTTCTGCGGCTCTTCTTATACATCCCGCAACAATTTTTAGGGTTTTGGGCGCGGGTTCTCGTTGTCCTCAATCTCCCGCGATGAAGAACGGCTCTGGATTCTAGTGCCTCTCTTTCTACCTCTTTTTCCCCATTGATGGTGATGCGGATGTAGGGGAAGCTTTTTTTGCTATTGAAACTGGAAAGTTGAAACCCCCGCCACCTTGATTTCTTCAGTCTAAAACCCTAAGTATATCTCAATCAAATTTCGGTTTAGTAGTCGATTTGGATTTGGAGGTTTAGTATTTGGGCGATGGAGCTGAGGAAGGCGATAGGGGGTGCGTAGTTTGGGTTGGGGTGGGTGAAGGTTGATTTGGGGAGAGAGAAAGGAGGGGTGAAGAGTAGATATGGCAGTTTCTGACACGACACGAAAATAATGAGTTTCGGGTCAACACGATAACTTATCGGGTGACCCGTTAATGGGTATACACGCGCGTAACACGTGGGTAACCCATTTCGACCTGTTAAGAAAAATATTATTTTGATAATTTTAAAGTTTAATTACTAAAAGATTTATTATAAAATACAATAGTCATATTAATATATACAATATATTCTATATTAAATATATAGTTTTGTATTATTATTCTATATAAGTTTAAAAAAAAGTTTTAGTCATTATTTATTTTTATTATGAGAGTTCCTTATTATCATTACTAGGATAATAAATTTTACTTAACATGTTGTTGTCCAAAATTAAAGTAAACTTGTATAGTATTTGTATAGGTAAGAACTAAGAAGACATACATACAAGTATGAAAAATATGAAAGAATATATAAACACTTGTGATTCATCATTATTCCTCTACAAGTAGATAAGTGTTACACTTACATTATCGTTTAGACTTTTAAAATCCTCAAAACCCTCATGAATAATGTTTTTTATTTGAGGGCAAAATTAATAATTATTATTTTAGAAGTGTAAAAAATGTAAAAAAAAATAAAAATACAATCACTCATAATGACAAACTTTACAACTTTCATGAAGGGGTCAGCTTTGAAATCCAACACTATAATCCATAAACCTTAAATTTATATTTAACCGTCGATTGTCATTTACGCTTTATTCTTGTTATTGAATTTCATTTTTTTAATATTTTTTTTTTTGAAAACATGATCATCTGGCAGATGTAAGAAGATGAACGGTTCAGATCTTTGATATCACGTTTCGATATTTACGGTTAACTGAAATAAAAGTCGATGTCATATAGTTTATAGAAACTTTATAAACATCAAGCAATATTTTCACTAACCGTAAAACTCTTAACATAATATCAACGATCCAAACCGTTCATCTTCTTGCATCCTCTAATAGATCATGTTTTCAAAAAACAAAATTTGATGAGAAAAATGAAGTGTAAATGTAAACAACAATCAACGGTTAAATTTTGATCTATGATTTATATGATTATAGTGACAAATTTCAAAGTTAAGCTCTTCACGAAAGTTGTAAAGCTTGTTATTATGAGCGTTTATATATTTTTTTCTATATTTTTATACTTCTACATTAATTAAAAAACTATTAAAGACTTTACTTAAATAACAGCTGTAAGATAAATGAGAGTAAATATGTACCGTTGGATTCTATTTCACTTATATTATTAGAACTTTTTTGGACAAAAAAACCCCTTATATTTTCCATTATTTTCCAATTTTTTCCATCTGATTGATCTGATCAAAACAAAAGCCAGCCTAGCCCTAAATTCTAATCCCGTTCTCTCTCCCCACTTCCGTAATCCTCTCTCCCGACCCGCCACGATGCCGTCTGTTTTTCCTAGCCCCTCTCTCCCGCCGTCTATTCTTCCAAACAGCTCTGATCCGACAGCCACGATCTTCTCGGCCTCCATTCGTACAACCACTTCCTCTTTATTTCTCTACGTAAGTATTTCTCCCTCTTCAACCTTTCTTTCTCTTCACTCTTTCTTTCTACGCTGATATACGTACTTGGGTATTTTTATATCACTATATATACACACTTTCTATGTTCTTTTCATTTGTTTAATGTTGTATCTTCATAAATCTTATGTTTTTGTTTCTTCTTTTTCATTCGAAATTACAAATTTTCATTTCTTGAAAAAAAAAACCCATGTTTTGTTTTTAAAATCTGACAATCTTTGATTAGTTCCAACATGCAGTGATTTAAGTTTGGATTATATGACTTGTTAACTGATATGGGGATTCTAGATTTTAGCTACTGATATCTGATTTACTTTTTCTGTTGAAATATGCTCGGGGGTATTTGAGTTTCTACATTTCGTTTGCTAGCTTTTAAAGCAGTGTTTGATAGCTTTTAAAGCCATAAATTTGAAAAATTGCTTGATGAGTATTTTTTGCTAGTGATCTCTGCAGCTAAATTTGATCTTGTATATATATACGTGTGCTGGTATACCTTATAAGAATTTGTTAGATTTCAGTGCTACATTTTTTTGAACTGCTTGTGAATTGGTTGGATGATGGTTTGGGCACGTAATGCCAAAGAATTTCATTACAAGAATATTCCTTGATGTTCTTTTATGTTTCACCTATTCTTCACTTTTGTTCTAAAAGAAAGAAGATCAAAAAGGGAAACCGCGTGACAGTTTTTTCAAGCTGTTTTTTATTCATGGAAATGAAAAAATGTAACTGAAAGCGATGGCTGCTTTGGAGAGTGTCAAAGGAGCAGTTGCACAGAGCACCATCTCTAGGATCCCCCATTTTTAATTATATATATAACCTAATTAGTGCATACCCAAATTATTTTTTATTTTGAAAATTGCTGTATCTTTTTATCTACTTCCTTTTTTTTCTTGATTAAAAATTTCATTTATGTGACATATCCTTTGTGTGAAAAATATATTTAAGTTAGTAGTAGTTGGTGCCTTGAACGCTTGAACTGCTTCCATCCTCAAAATGGTTCCTATATATTGACAAGTATATTGTATACCAATTGAATTGCACTCAGTCTCAGTGCACTATGCACCACATCGAAAACTTGGTATTATCTTGTCTAATGCTGAATGCTTTATTGCTTAGTAATATCCACTGTAATTGTTAGTAATATTCTACCTGTTTAAAAAGCTATTAATTAATTTATACCCATTTTGTTTCAGAAGCAATGGATGTTAGAGATTCAGATTCAGTAAACGATGAGGCGTCCGTGGATATTATAATGGGAACAGAACGAGATCTTGGAAGCGAAAGTATAGACAATACAAATACGAGTTTTGCAAAGAAAAAGGCTAGAGCAATCAATTTAGGTAAGTGAAAACTTCGATCTCTTGTTTGGAACACTTTCACTAAATTGGATACTATTTTTGTAAGAAAGTAGTGATAGATGATAGTCATCATGGGACAGGAAATATGCAAAGACATTTGAATACATGCCCTGCAAAGAATAATGTTGAATTGTTTATGTCGGCATCTGAATTGTGTTCCTAAAAGTTTGATCCTCTGGTATTCCGTGGCTTATTAGTAGAGGCAATCATCAAGCATAATCTTCCTTTTAATTTTGTTAAACATGAGGGAATTAAGGCTTTGTTTGCATATGTATCTCCTGATATTAGGCTACCACGTCGAAATATTGTCAAAGCTTGTGTGTTAAGGATGTTCAAAACTGAAAAACAAGCACTGCATAATTTGTTTGGCTCGGTTGAAGGTAGAATTTATTTGACATCAGACTTATGGTCATCTCAGTGCACTGATGGGTATCTTGCTTATTGCTCACTTTGTAGACAAGGATTGGAAATTGAATAAAAGAATTATAAATTTTTGTCACGCATACTGGTGTTGCATTATGTGAGAAAATAAGTGCGTTGGTAACTAAGTGGGGGATTGAGAAGAAGTTATTTTCTATTACTTTGGATAATGCTTCTTCAAATATTTGTTTTGTTAACATTTTGAGGAATCAATTAAATATTAGAGGTCTTCTCTTGATGAATGTGACTTCTTTCATGTGCATTGTTGTGCTCATATTTTGAATTTGATAGTCCAACATGGACTTAAAGAAATTGATTCTTCTGTGGTAAAATTCATGAATGCATCAAGTATACAAAGGGTTATGAGGCTACGAGGCAAGTAGGGATATTGGATAGTAAGAGAGGTTTGAGACAAGATGTCCCTACTAGATGGAACTCAACCTATCTTATGCTAGATAGTGTCATTTTCTATCGATATGATTTTATTAATTTAGGATTGAGTGATTCAAATTTTTAAAGTTGTCCTTCTTCTGAAGAGTGGGATAAAGTGGTGAAGATTTTGAAGTTTTTTGGGTACTTTTATGATGTTACATACTTATTCTCGGGGACAAAGTACCCCACATCAAATTTATTCTTCCTTTAAGTATTCGTAATTCAGCTTCAAATTAAGGCAGCCATTGATGACTATGATAGTTTCATGAATAAGATGGGGGATTATATGCACATGAAGTTTCAGAAGTATTGGTCAGATTATAGTTTGATTATGTCAATTGCAATCATCTTGGATCCTCGTTATAAGCTACATTTTGTGGATTGGGCTTACACAAAGCTTCATGGCTTGAATTCTATGGAATATAAAAATGTTTATGGCACATTGACTGCTCTTTTTAATGTGTACTCGGAAATATCTGCTCATCTTAATTATTCAAATATTCCAATGAACTCGATGCCTAATCATCAAACAGAAGGTGGAGATGCTCTATTTGAGGTAACATAAAGTTTGTATTTTCCTTTTTATGCATAGTTCTTTAAAACTATTAATATTATTGTTGATGCACAAAATCAGTGAGGACTTTGGTACAACAGAAAGTGTTAAGCTTGTGACCTTCGCTAGATTGCTCCGGTCACTAGTGTGGATAAGTACGTAAATGGATAGGGACAGGGAAGCAAACACAAGATGTACGCGGTTCACCCAGATTGGCTACATCCACAGAGTAGAGGAGTTCTCATTAATTATGAAGGGTTTACACAAATACATAGGTTCAAGTTCTCCTTTAGTGAGTACTAGTGAATGATTTAGTACAAATGACATTAGGAAATATTGTGGGAGAATAATCTCCTTTTATAGAAAATAGTTTCTAGCTTTGTTTTGACATTGACACGTGTTGTGTTGTGATTGGTTTCTGATGTTGACACGTGTCGCGCTATGATTGGCCTCCTGGTTGGAGGGTAACTCTTCTGGGTCCTTGACGGTATAATATTGACCGGTGCTTAGTAGTTTTGGGATTTGTCAAGTATGGTACAAACAGTGATCCCTTAAGTTCCCTAGTGAAGGAAGCTCCTCGATTGGGGACTTGCAAGATCCAAGCCGCTAAGTAATCACGAAACTTCTAAGTACCGAAGTGTGGTATTGTTTTCACTTGCCTTATCTGTCTCATAGGTAGATGTGGTATCTTCTATGGAAGTACTTTGCCTCCATCTAGGGGTGGTATCTTTAATCGGTGAAGATGCACAAGGTAATGTTCAATTTGACTTGAAGCTTACGTATAGTTTCAGGCTTGGTCAAGCGCCATACAAACCATGTAGTAGGAGTCCCCCAAGTCGTCGAGCTAGGAGATCTGCCGAAAGAGATGACAGACAAGGTAAGCAATCAGAGCTCCCAACAATCAGTCCCAGATCAGAAGTTTGATTTCGAGTTCCGACTGATTGTTCTCATTCTCCCTATCTTGCAGGCAGCAGGAAAGATAAATAGAAGAAAAAGAAGATGAGATGATATGAGATACTTTTGCTTTTCAAGAAGTAACTTTCCACAAGCTTATTCTTGAACTCGGCTGGAGGGTTTTCTGGTTTCCTCCAGAGTATAAAGCCGACTCAAGAATTTAAAGGTCAAAACAAGTCCATCAAATCAAGAGTGCGTTCGACCTTGATGATATGGGATACTTTTGTTATTGACAAAGTAATAGATGAATCGGCACGTGTTCTATTACGCTTGTCTCCGCATGCTTCCTTGTATCCTTCTCACTTGCCCTATCTGTTCCTCAAGCAGATGTGGTATCTTTTCTGGAAGCATAAGATGTTGAAGATGAGTACTCGAGAGCAATGCCAGGTAAGTAATCAGGCAAGGAGTTCCAAGTAGTCAGTTCCTGACTGGAAGCTTGATTCCAAGTGCTGACTGATTGCTCTCTTTCTCCTTGTCTTGCAGGTAAAAATAAGGCCAAAGGAAAAGACAGGGAAAAAGCATAATATGGGATACTCTTGCTTTTAACCCTGATGATATGAAAAATTGTTGCTCTGGTGTGGCTTGTTTGCAGAGGTATTATCAGGGGGAAAAGAAGTTGAGTATTTCGAGAGACTTTGCTGAGAGTGCCCTCTCAGATGTGAAGAAAAGTTAAGCATTTTTTTTATTTGCAGGTTTACCTGGCTGTGGAGGATGAAGGTCAACATATATAGGAATTGTCCCAACAGCAAGTGGTAACGATGTTCCTTTACCATTCTCGATCATAGGAATGTAGTGGGAGCTGCAAGATTCACGTGTTTTAACTTTATCAGAGCACTTTGAAAAAATGGTCTGTGGTTTCTGGAAAGCTGATGTTGCGTGTGAAGATTGCAGACAAGCTTTATCCAAGGAAATTTGGCTCTCGAAGTTCGGAGAGCGGTGCCTCTTCGGTTTTCGAACAAGCAATCATGTTGGGGATCTGACTCTCGAGATTCAGAGAGCGTTGCCTCTTCGATTTTTGAACAAGTAATCCTATTGGGGATCTGGCTGTTGAGGTTTAGAGAGCGATCCCTCTTCGATTTTTGAGAAAGCGATCCTGATAGGAGTCTGGCTGTCGAGATTCGGATAACGGTGCCTCTTCGATTTTTGAGAAAGCAATCCTGGTGAGAGTCTAGCTCTCGAGATTCGAGGAGCGGTGCATCTTCAATTTTTCATAAAGTAATCATGTTGGGAGTGTTTTCTCGATGTGAGTAAAGGTTGGGCATTTTTGCCAGTCTACCTTGCCACGGAGCACGGAGGTTGACACACATAGGGACTTTCCAGTTATCAAGCAGTGGTGTTGTTCCTTTACCCTTGCGGGTAATGGTAGGGTAGCTGGACCTTCAAAATTTATGTGTCTAAACTTTGTCAGACATCTTTGGCAAAGTTATTTGTGGTACCCGATGAGCTGATGTTGCGTGTGTGGATTGTCGACATATTTTACTCAGGAAAATCTACTTCTCGAAATCCGGAGAGTGGTGTCTCTTCGATTTTTGAACAAATGGCCCTGCTGCCCTTTCTTTTATAGGGGCACCAATTATGTGCAAGAAGTACATTCAGAGAGTTATTGCTTGTAGGAATTTTCCCCTTATTTTCGTACTTCAAAGATTTATTGGACCTCATTTCTCCTTCATCATTTCTGAAAAATGTCTGGCTCATCCGACCGTCGTTTTGACTTGAACTTTGGTGAAGAGGCAGTCATGCCTCCTCATGACAACATATGGCGCCCATCTTTCTTACCCCTACTGGTCCTCTTACCGTTAGGGACTCTGTGATGAAGAATGATATGATCGCTGCGGTGGTGGCCAGGAACCTTCTCACTCCCAAGGATAACAGACTATTTTCCAAATGGTCTGATGAGTTGGCTGTTAAGGATTCTCTGGCTCTCAGTGTTCGATGTGCAGATTCTATGTCTAATATGGTCCAACGCCTATTTGCTCGAACCCGCCAAGTTGAATCATTGGCGGTTGAAATGATAAGTCTCAAACAGGAGATTAGAGGGCTCAAGCATGAGAATAAACAGTTGCACATGCTCGCACATGACTATGCTACAAATATGAAGAGGAAACTTGACCAGATGCAAGAATCTGATGGTCAGATTTTACTTGATCATCAGATGTTTGTGGGTTTGTTCCAAAGGCATTTATTGCCTTCGTCTTCTGGGCCTGTACTGCGTAATGAAGCTCCAAAGGATCAACGTCTGATGCCTCATCCTTCTGGGGTTATGTCCAGTACTGAGGCTCTGAATGATCACCCTCCGGTGCCTTCTCTTTCTGGGCTCTGCCGACTACTGAGACCTCTCCTGAGCAACCTTTATGAAGGCTCCCTCTTGTTTGTTTATTTTGATTCATGTATATGTACATAGTTGTAACTTATCGGTGATATCAATAAATAAGTTTTGCTTCATTTCAACGTATTGTGTTAAATACACCAAAGCCTTCTTCACTAAGTTATTTGAATTTTTTTTCTTTTGTTGAAGCTTGTATGTTGAAGCTTTGTGAGTGAAGCATGTATGTTGAGGTAGTGCTCACTTAATTTCCCGAGTGAGGAAAACTTCTCGATTGGAGACTTGAAAAATCTAAGTCACTGAGTGGTCGTGAGACTTCCGAGTATCAATGTGTAGTAGCATATGGTAGGAGTCCCCCAAGTCTCCGGTCGAGGGAGTTGACGAATGGGGCATTTCCTTTCTAAGTGGTAGCCTAAAACTCCTTTTCGAATTTTCGAATTTCTGAATTTTCGAATATATATATTTTTTAAGCTTTGTAGGTGAAGCTTTGGTGTTGAAGCTTTGTAGGTGAAGCTTTGTTGGGTACCATGAATTGATTTTGCTTCACACTATCTTGATCAAGAATGTGTGAAGCTTTTGTAGGTGAAGCTTTTGTGTTAAAGCTTTTGTAGGTGAAGCTTTGGTGTTGAAGCTTTGTAGGTGAAGTTTTGAGGTTGAAGCTTTGTTGGGTACCATGAATTGATTTTGCTTCACACTATCTTGATCAAAAGTGTGAAGCTTTTGTAGGTGAAGTTTTTGTGTTGAAGCTTTGTAGGTGAAGCTTTTGTGGGTGAAGCTTTTGTGGGTGAAGCTTTTGTGTTGAAGCTTTATGGGTGAAGCTATTGTTGGGTATCATTAATTGATTTTGCTTCACAATATCTTGATCAAGATAGTGTGAAGCTTTTGAGAATTTGTAGTTGTCCTCCATTGATAAAGTTTTGTTGAATTTCCCAATTTCCTTTTTCTTTTTTTTTTTGGGAAACTAGAAATTTGAAAATGTGGGAGAGACAACATATACAAATTTTTCTTCCACACTATTGAGCAAGAGATTGTGATGCAAGCCACACCTTGTTGTAGTCAAAGGTTTGGATGAACCATATAAATTGAATTTGCTTCGAACAGTCTCTATCAAAAGTGTGTGAAGCTTTCTACGAGTTGTAGTTGCCCTTCATTGATGAAGCATTTGTTGGCACCATAAATTGGTTTTGCTTCACACTTTCTTAATCAAGAATGTGTGAAGCTTTTGAGAATTGTGGTTGAACTCCTTTGATGAAGCTCTTGTTGGCACCATAAATTGGTTTTGCTTCACACTGTCTTGATCAAGAGTGTGTGAAGCTTTTGAGAATTGTGGTTGCCCTCCATTGATGAAGCTCTTGTTGGCACCATAAATTGATTTTTCTTCACACTGTCTTGATCAAGAGTGTGTGAAACTTTTGAGAATTGTGGTTGCCCTCCATTGATGAAGCTCTTGTTGGCACCATAAATTGGTTTTGTCTCACACTGTCTTGATCAAGAGTGTGTGAAGCTTTTGAGAATTGTGGTTGCCCTCCATTGATGAAGCTCTTGGCACCATAAATTGATTTTGCTTCACACTGTCTTGATCAAGAGTGTGTGAAACTTTTGAGAATTGTGGTTGCCCTCCATTGATGAAGCTTTTGTTGGCACCATAAATTGGTTTTGCTTCACACTGTCTTGATCAAAAGTGTGTGAAGCTTTTGAGAATTGTGGTTGAACTCCTTTGATGTGTGAAGCTTTCTACTAGTTGTAGTGTTTACATTGTTACATAGGAGAAATGTCTGAAGCAGATGCAAGAGGGCTGAATATCTTAATCTTCGTATACCATGCACTGAAGTTGTTGTTGGCTTGCAATAAGACTTTATTGGTGACTATAACTCTTGTTGGGTATAAGTGCTCCCCTAATTAAGTTGTCAAGCTTGAGGGTTTTTTATTATTTGTGAATGCTAGGAGTTCACATGTACAAGTTGTATCACTCGTCTTCTAGTAGGTAGAATGAATGGTGAGTTGCTTTCATCATTTGGTTAGTGGTACGAAGGTGAGTTCCTTCATCACCTGTCATCACCTGGTTGGTAGCACGAAGATGAGTTCCTTCTTCACCTGGTTGGTGGCATGAATGGCAAGTTACCAAATGATATTAGAGTACGGGTTGTACATTTCATCACTTGGTTGGTGGCATGAAAAAGAGTACGGGTTGTACATTTCATCACCTGGTTGGTGGCATGAAGATAAGTTCCTTCTTCACCTGGTTGGTGGCATGAAGATGAGTTCCTTTTTCACATTTCACCACCTGGTTGGTGAGAATAAGGGCAAGGTGTCGAGGCATATTGTAGCAAGTGTCGAATGACACAAAGTATGTTGAACCCTTTCGAAGCACAGCTAGCTTATGTATGAATGTGTTGGAATGTATGATTGAACGAATATACTGTGAAGCTGTTCGTTTATTTGTATAGTCTTGTTGTCATATACTTAGACTTTATTTCATGTTGAAGCTTTGAACCCGAGTGTTTCATTGCTAAGAATGTAAGAGGATTAAGACTGAGTTGTCTAAATCACCTATTTATTGAATTCATGCCAAATAATCTTTGTTACATAGGAGGCCGAACGAATGAAGCTTAACACTTGTACAATGTGAGTTTACTTGTAATAGTACTTCAAGTGATCAGTGTTCCATGAATGGCCAAAGGTCTTGCCATCGGAGCTTCTAAGCATGTAGGAGCCAGGGCAACTGATGCCAACAACTTCAAACCCAGTCCCCCACTTTGAAAGAACGAGGTTTGACCCTTGAGTCATAGTAGTTGGAGATGCGCTGCTTGTAGGCGACATTCCTCAAGTGAGCCTGGTTTCTGTGTTCCTCGACTATATCTAAGTTGAGGGTAAGTTGTTTGTCATTTTCGCTTTGCACGAAGTTCTGGACTCAGAACGTTGCTTGCTCAAGCTCAACTGGGACAACTACCTCTGTACCAAAGGCAAGTGAGAATAGGGTTTCTCTTGTTGACGTCCGATACGAAGTGCGGTATGACTAAATAACTTGGGGTACAAATTCTGGCCAACAACCTTTAGCCTTGTCCAAGCTGGTTTTCAAAGTTTGCTTGATTATTTTGTTGATGACTTCAACTTGTCCATTAGGACAAGGATGAGCTAGGGAGGCAAAACATAAGTTGATGTTGAACTTAGAGCAGAACATCTTGAACCTATTGTTGTCGAACTGTCGCCCGTTGCCAGTGACTATCGCATTGGGAATGCTGAATCTGCAAATGATGTTCTTCCATACGAAGTCTTCTATTTTTGCCTCAGTAATGGTTGCCAATGGTTCTACTTCGGCCCACTTTGTGAAGTAGTCAACTGCAACGATTGCATAGCGGACCTTGCCCTTCCCTGCAGGCATTAGGCTGATCAAATCAAGTCCCCATTGGGCGAAGGGCTAAGGGCTGATCATAGGTGTGAGCTGCTCGGGAGGGGAGTGAGGAATAGTTGCGTAGCGTTGACACTTATCACATGAGCGGGATATTCTGATGGCATCTTGGTGGAGTGTTAGCCAGTAATATCCTTGGCAAAAAGCCTTGTGTGCTAGGGATCTCGATCCAGCATGATCTCCGCAAACTCCTTCATGTATTTCCCGAAGGATAATTTTCGCCTCCGCGGGCGTAAGGCATCTTAGGTATGGTAGGTTAAAACCCCGCTTGTAGAGTTGGTCATTAATGATCAAGTAACGGGTAGCCTTGTATCGAATCTGCTTAGCTTAGACTTTATCATTTGGGAGGGTGCCATGCGCAATGAATTTATAAATCGGGGTAATCCAATTATCCCCCTGTTGTAAGTTGTACACTTCCGCGGCCATAGTGTTTGGTGCTGCCAACAATTTGACCATTTTTTCTCCTAATTTTGTCCACTGCTGAGGCGAGGCGAGCCAAAGCATCTGCATGACTATTTTCCGCTCAAGGATAATCTTCATCATGCGATCTGGATAATCTTTTGAGATAGAAACCTTCTCCAACTCTTCAGCGGGTTGTGCTTGTTGGGTGAAAGAGTCATCTTGAAGATCGTCGGGTTGACTGTTGCCACTGTGAATATCCAAGTTGGCTTCGTCTGGGCTGGTCTTTATGAATTGGTCATGTATAGGAAGGGTTTCCTTGGGCATAGGCATGTGTTGTTGCTTGATTGAAGTGTTGTAACATGATCATGCACTAAGTTGATCTCCTCTAATGTAACCATTGTCATAGGGGGTTGGAAATTTCATCAACAACATATGTGTGGATACCATGGCCTTGAGATCATTGATGCATGTGCGTCCGAAGATAACATTGTATGCAGTTGGGCAATCAACCACCAGAAAGTTAGTGGTAATGGTAGCTATGTAAGGGCATGTACCAATGGTGAAAGGTAAGTGTATGCTCCCTAAAGGTTGCACGATATCACCGGATAAGCTTATCAGAGGAGAAATCGAGCGATCGAGCAAGTGTTCAGCTACATTAAGTACCATGAAAGCTTCAACAAACATGATATTGACCGAAGCCCCCGTGTCTGCCAGGATTCGTCGTACTTCAAAGTTAGCCATGTGAGCTTCCACGATCAGTGGGTTGTTGTGAGGGTAGATGATACCTCTTTCTTCCTCAGGGTAGAAACATATTGGATCCCAGTTAGGCTTTTGATACTTGCCTCCCTTGATGTCTTCCACGTGAAACACTTAGTGGCCTGGCCTTAAAGCTCGTTCGTTGTTTTTCATAGCCCTATTAAAAGATTTAGATATGGGTGTGCCGCCACTTATGGAATATACACAATCACCTGGCGTTGGTTACGGTTACCCCTTGGAGGGTGAAGGAGGAATTGATCAATTTTTCCTTCATGTGCCAAAGCTTCAATATGATCACAAAGGGTGATACATTTCTCACCGTCATAGCCATTATGCTCGTGGTAGCAGCAAAATGTGCCCGTGTTTTTCATGGGCTTGTAATTCGGGTGCCTCGACTTTGGCTTCGGTATCAAGTGTGCTAAGCTGGGGTAAATGGCCATGCATGTGGCGTTCAAAGGTGTGTATGCCTCATACCTCAGGGTAGGGCCTGTCCTGACACATGCTTGACCCACTATGTTGATTGCCCTGGGTCGGGGATTATCGCGGCGATACCCTTGGTTATCGCGGTAGTGTCCCTTACTCTTTTACTAAAATGAGACTGGTGAGGATGGAAATCTTTCCTTTTGCCCTGAGATTGATATGTCTGTTGACTTGGCAAAGTATTAAGTAAGGCAGGGGGAGGCACCGCTGTCGTTTGGAAGGTTGAGGTCTTCTCATTTGGGTGGGTCTGGCTTCCACTTCCCACTTGTTGATAGGGGATGGTTGTTGGGGGTTTCTCTTGGTATGTCCTTGCCTCGGCGGATGCGTGGTTATAAGCCTACGTCATCACCTCAGAGTAAGTCTTCTAAGTGTTGGCATTGATCATGTACTTAAAGAAACAGTCATGTAGGCCTGCTGTGAAGGCTTTGAGGGCAGTCTTGTCATCTGCCTCGGTACAACGGGAATACTCATGGCTGAAGCGGCCAGCATACATACGTAATGACTCGTCTGGCTTCTGGCGAATAGTGTACAAGTCATCCGCAAAATGCAAGCGATTGATCTGGAAAATGTGTTGAGAAACAAACAGTTTCCTCAATTCCTCAAATGAGTCTACCGTCTCAGGTGGAAGACGGCAATACCAGTTTAGAGCTCCGCCAGAGAGGGTAGAGGGAAAGAGAAGACATTGCTCTTCGTCGGTGTGCATCCGATATTCCATGGTGGACTCAAAGAGATTAAGGTGTTCAATCGGGTCCTCCTTTCCAGTATAGAGTTGCAAGCCAAGTTTCTACTTTGTCTTTGCTTGGAGGGGGTGTCGAGGATCCTCCTTGTAAAAGGGCCAGGCCTAGGTTGGTTCCAATCAGGTATCTCAGCTTGTCCTTCGTCCTTCAACTTGTTTACATCCTTAAGAAGCTGTAGGACAAGAGGGTCCTGAGCGGAGTCATATACCACTGGAGCTTTCTTTCGTAAATCTCCATCTCTTATTAGAAGTAGGAAGGTTTGATCAAGAGCATGTGATTTTTCCCTGGACTCGCCGTACTAACTTCCAAGGTATGTCTGTCGGAACATCTTTGAGTCCCCTATACCTTCGTGTTTCTCTAGGACTTGTTGCCCCTTCCCCAAATTGGTAACCGGCCTAGGACATAGGAGGGGACCGAGTCTTTCAGAGACCCTTAGGTCATTGATCTTCGAGCTTACATGGATGGGATTGTCTCGACGTTGCTTTAGAAAGTCTCGAAAGTCGCGAAAGACGGTTTTCAATCCTTCTACTCCTTCTGTAAGGATGTGTCTTCTTCCACTCCTCCTGCTTCGGGTTGCAGCAGCTGGGTTGAGAGAAGTCTCATGTTGGTCGTCATTTCGATGAGTAACTCGCTCCTTAACAAGAATACCCATGTCGAGGGCAAATGACCCTCCGTGTTGGGTGGCACCTAGTTGATGGTTGACTTCTACAGGGGTGATGAGCTCTTGTGTTTTAGTATATCTAGTCTCGTTGAGCATCTCGAAGACATTCCCATACTGCTCTTGGAGGATCTCATTCTTCATCCCTATCTTGTTGTTCTGAGCCTCCAGCTCATCGACTTTAGCCTGAAGAGTAAACTTCTTTTGTTCCTTCTTTCATTGCTTCGCACCAGGTGCGAGATGGGTGTCATTCTGTGTGTAGTGGCTTCCTTCGCTCCCCATGTTGGAAAGGGATGCTTGGTCAAAAGAGAGTGTACGAATGGTGGAAACCAGCTTAACAAAGCTGAAGAAAGTGGGAATAAGTGTCGTTCCCACAGACGACACCAAATATTAATGCACAAAATCAGTGAGGACTTTAGTACAACATAAAGTGTTAAGTTTGTGACCTTCGATTAATTGCTCCGTCACTAGTGTGGATAAGTATGTAAATGGATAGGGACAGAAAAACAAACACAAGATGTACGTGGTTCACCCAGATTGGCTACGTCCACGGAGTAGAAGAGTTCTCATTAATTGTAAAGGGTTTACACAAGTACATAGGTTCAAGCTTTCCTTTAGTGAGTACTACTGAATGATTTAGTACAAATGACTTTAGGAAATATTGTGGGAGAATGATCTCCTTTTATAGAATAGAGTTTCTAGCTTTGTTTTTACATTGACACGTGTTGTGTTGTGATTGGCTTCTAATGTTGACACGTGTCGCGCTATGATTGGCTTTTAATGTCGATATGTGTCGCGATGTGATTGGCCTCCTGGTTGGAGGGAAACTCTTCTGGGTCCTTGAAGGTATAACGTTGACTGATGCTCAGTAATTTCGGGATTGGTCAAGTATGGTACAAACAATTATATTTGAAATTGGGTTATGCATAATTTTTATGATGTTTCTATTTTTTTTTTTTTTATGATGTAAGATTTTGATAATAATTACAATGGTCCAAATTCAGTTGAAAAAGATGAATTACAGAAGTATTTGGATGATAAAAGACTAGATAGAAGACAAGATATAGATGTTCTTTATTGGTGGCAAATTGAGCATTTTCATTATCCAATACTTTCTCAGTTAGCACGAGATGTGCTAACAATTCCTATTTCAACTGTTGCGTCAGAATCTGCTTTTAGTATTGGGGGTAAAGTGCTAGATCAATATCGTACTTCATTGTTGCCAAACACGGTTCAAGCTTTGCTATGTACACGAGATTGGCTTTTTGGAAAAGGAGGTAGTATATCGTTGATATAATATAGAACTATTTTTTTAGTTCTTTTCATAATTATTTTTAGTACCCATAATTTGAATGGTTTACAATGTTTGATTTTCTATGTTTAGTTTATGCTGAAGAGAGTGCTAATGTGGAAAGCCTCAATGAAAACATCATCAATATAACTCTTGAAGACAATATATCAAGCCAAAGTTCCAATACTTTTTCCCATGGTGAGTGATTGAGGAAAATTGAAGGGTTTGATTGGAAGAAAATATGCAAGGTTCCAATGTCCTTAATTTTGCAAATCTTTTGAACATTTAATGTTTTTTAATGTTCTAATGTTTTTTTATTATGCTTCTATTTTGGGTATGTAAATACATACTTAAAAGAAAATTGCGTTTTTATGTTTTGGATGTAACAATATGGTATGTATTATCTATCATTATAGACTATCAGTCTATCACAATTTGACATGTTAGCAGAAGATCAAATTTGAGGAATCGTTTAGGGTTATTAGTTATAAGTCGGATGAATTTCTCCGTCCACTTCCAGGCAAGCCACCGTGATTTCAAGATGGCTTTTGCTATGCGGCATATGAAGTATAGCCTCGTCACTTATATTACCTTAATAAACGCAAAAATTAAATAGATAGAATAAAGTTGCCAATTATTTTATGAGAGACCATACCAACAAATAATATGACTATTTGGAAGCAGGGTATGGGTGTGAATTAAATTGGTGTACACAGATTGGCTCTAGTTGACTCTAGAAAGTCTAGGTTATGTCCATTGTGTATGGCATCACACTCACAATAAGGTAGGATCCCTTGCATATAGTCTTGTTTGATCTCCTTTATTGTTAGTGCCTATAGGCATGGCATATAGCAAGAGAAGTCTTCGTCAGTGGCCCGCAGTACCATTATTGCATGGCTAGATGATTGATTTGTGTTTTGGTTCTAATCAAGCAATTGTGGGTTCGCGTCCCACTGGGCGTGCAACCTTTTTTTCACTCCAAAAAAATATTATATTTTTTATATGATTATTTATTAATTTAAAATATATTTTCTTTAACGGGTAACGGATTGGGTTATATTACCCGTTAATATTATCGGGTGGGGTCATTTTACCCGTTTATTTTAACGGGTGTTACATGACACGACCTGTTAAGATATCGAGTATGACATGAAAACGACACGAAAATGAGAAACACGACATGAATGTCAGGTCTAATGAAAAGGGATGAGTGGGAAGGATTGGGGAAGAGAAAAGGGAGGATAAGAGAACAATTTTTTTTAATACATGTGGGCTCATATTGACACGTGGCGTCCAGTTATTGTTCACGTGGGCACCACGTCATCAAATAACTGAGGTTCTGACAGAAAACATAACAAATGTTGAAAGTGTCCCAAAATTATGACTTTAGGTATCACACTGGGACGAAAAAAAATTCATGTTTCAAATCTTGCAAACCAAGAAATTTCAGGTAGTAAACTGATCAATTAATCCATAAATATAATTGTTACGAGTATGGCTAGTATTTTAAAAAATTGTTCTTTGGGCCGGACTTTAGGTATTTTTGTATTTTTTATTTCGTAAAATATTTAAAAATTAGTTGAGTTTCTTGAAATATTATATATGTTTTTGTCTCTCTAATACCATCTCCAACCCTTGGACTAAAACCTCAAATTTTTAGCCCATAAAATTTAGGTTTTAGTCCAGAAACAGCTTTTCTGCTCCAATCATTCTGACCTAAATTTTTTAGCCTAAGATTATTAAAAAATAAATTTTGGCTAATTTTTTCTTTTAAAGTAATTTTCTTTAAAAAAAAAATTAGGTCAAATCGAATAAATGATTCATGTGGTTATAAGGTATTCGAAAGATAGCCCGTGCTAAAAAAACTTGGATTTAAACCCGTGTGGTATACTCCGTTAGTAAATTTAGTCCTAAACCCTTCACTATCTGTTAATACATGGGTAAAATTATACTTTGACGTGTGCACCTTCTACTTCCTCGTTTTACACTGTCCAATGTTTAAGAACAATTTTATCTATGTATTAACAGATTTTACCCATGTATAGCCCCAGAGGCTCCAACTACTGTTTTGTCTCGCGTCACAGGAGAGAAAGAGAGAGAGAGGAGGCTGAGATGGCGGCTACGGCGGCGTCGTCAAATCCAAAAGAGGAATAATAAGAAGGAAGGATTGGTATGGATAGACTGGATGAGGGGGTGGTTGTATGTGGTCTACGAGATGTTGCTCCAAAGAATCTCCTCCAGCCACTTGCAAAACCCCATGCCTTTACCCCCAGTCAACGATCTCACTTGCATTGTCACTGGATCCACCTGCGGCATCGGCTGCGAAATCGCCAGGTCTCCTACTTCTCCTTCCTTCATATCTTCAAACATTGACGAATTCATTTTTCTTGTTAGCTTGTTTATTTTAGTATATATAAATCAACTCGATTTGCAAGATTGCATTGGGATTTGGGGCTCCGCCACTCTGTTTGGTTACTGAGAAATTTTGATACCCTGGTGCCCATTGCTCAACTTCATTTCTCAAGTTTGAATTAGATTTGCTTGAACATGAAAACTGAACAGGCAGTTAGCGGAATCAGGGGCGCATGTTGTAATGGCGGTGAGGAATATGAAAGCGGCTAATGAGCTGATCCAGAAGTGGCAGAATGAATGGTCTGGAATGGGACTTCCTCTCAATACTGAGGTATCTTATTAACACCCCAAGGGCCACCGCCAATTATCCACCTTTGATTTTCATTAATTGTATACAAATAAATAATATTGTTTAATCTTTATAGGTAATGGAACATGTCAAATTACAATTTTACCCATGTATTAACAGATAGTTAACGGAAAAATCAATTTTGGATTAAATTTGCTAACGGAGTACACCACGGGGGTTTAAATCTGAGTTTTTAGCACATGGACTATCTTCCGAATACATTATGACTACATGGATTATTTATCCGATTTGGCCAAAAAAATTATATACACTATGATAATTTAATTTTATAAACATTTTAACCTAAAAATATTTAAATTTCGATAAATATTGAAAAATCACTAAATTTGGGGAATTTTGAGTTAAATAATTTTTTTTAATTATTTTAGCTGTTGGATTGAAATTTGGGCAATTAGATTTTTTTTTTTTTAACCGTTAGATTTGATTATATTCGATCTCAACAGTTGGATTCAATAAATCCTGGGAGACGGGCCCATGTGGGTGGGGTCTCGCTGGTGGTGCCCACACCATTTTCTAGGCTAAATCATGGAGGGAATTTGACTTTTAACTTTTAGCCTACACATTTAGCATGAATTGATTTGGGTTTGGAGAAAATAAAACTTAAAAAATAATATTTAGCCCAGGTTGGGTTTGGTCTAAGACTCGTATTTATTGAAGAAACCGTAGACTAATCTGAAAGACTATTTAAGGTGCACCCAGAAGACTAGGCCACCGCAAATCAAGGAAAAAGATAACGAGGACTCTTACCTGAAAAGGTTCGATCATTCGACCGAATAAAAAAAAAAAGTTATCTTCAATTAGTCATGGAAAGTCTACCAAAAAATGAGGTCATGACCGAGGAGTTGTCTGTCCAACTAGTAGCCGATGATAAGCAAGAGCAACCCATGGAGATGGAGGATCAGGGTGAGGGTGAGGGTGAGGGTGAGGGTGAGGGTGAGGATGAGAGGATGAGTGTGAGGTGGTGGATGAGGATGATGTTGGGGATGGATGAGGATAAGAGTGAAGGTGAAGGTAGTGAACGGATCAGCCTTTTCGACAGGTCTCAAGACAAACTCATGAATAGGGATCAGGGTGAGGGTGACGGTGAGGGTGAGGGTGAGGATGAGGATGAGAGGATGAGTGTGAGGTGGTGGATGAGGATGATGTTGGGGATGGATGCGGATGAGAGTGAAGGTGAAGGTAGTGAACGGATCAGCCTTTTCGACAGGTCTCAAAACGAAATCATGAATAGTGATCAGGGTGTGGGTGAGGATGACGGTGACGGTGACGGTGAGGGTGAGGGTGAAGGTAGTGAACGGATCAGCCTTTTCGACAGGCCTCAAAACGAAATCATGAATAGTGATCAGGGTGAGGATGAGGATGAGGGTGAGGGTGAAGGTAGTGAACGGATCAGCCTTTTCGACAGGTCTCAAAACGAAATCATGAAGCTCATTTTTGCAGTTAATTACCGTGTTCCTGATGAGGGCCATGCCAGCTTTGATGTTCATGCTATTTTCTCGACTAGTCAGAAAATCATTAAGGATTCGGCGGCCAAGATCATTCACAGTATCATTGAGCAGGTATTTATACTGCTGCTTCTTTCTATCTACTCTTCTTGATAACCTTAAGCAACAGTGTTCATTTAGTGTTTTAGTTTTTTTATTTTTTTTAATAGTGATACTCGGGAAGTGGGTACTCAACAACTTTTAACTGTTGGTGTTTTTTTTTCTTCTTTTTATATTTTTTCCTTCCCGTTCTGACTGTCATGTTATGAGAAATACACCGTCGACAAACTTTTATTGCAAACTTGAAAATTTGACTCGATTTATTGATCAGTGGTAACCCAAAAATAGCTAAAATGTTACATCAATCTAGGATTGCTTGATTTGTGGAAAAAAAAAAATTCAGATTAAATGTTTAAAATGTCTGAGTTTTTAAGTATTAATTAGATATTAGTTGAAACACCCAAAGATGATTACGACTTTTGCATGTCTTGTCGCAGGGCAGCGGATTTAATGATGTTGAAAAACCCAAGGCCAGCTCCAGCTTGTACACTCTCATTAACTCCTTTGGCTGCAAGGTCTTAATATTAACTGAATACTATTTTCCTTTTGTACTTAATTTGGTAATCCTTTTAGTAATTACTGGTGAAAATAAAAATGTTGTTTAGTTTTTGTTTAAGAAGTTATATTGTCATTGTCAAATTTTTTTTATTTTTTTGGGGACAAATGTCAAATATCTTTGATTGAAGTTTGATGTTAAATTAATTAGATTTGTTTAGTTTATTTTTTAGCACTTTTAATCGTAGCTTCATTGATTCCAATGAAAGTGTTTTATCCAAAGACGAAAATCCTATTGTCCCGTTCCATGTTAACAACACTATGATGCAATTTCAGATGTCGTGTAAGAGTCCAGGTGATGAAACTGCCTTTGAATCACGTACGGAAGAAATACTTACAAGACTATCAAGTTATCCATGTGAAGTACAGGTAGTATTGGCCCTGGCGGTTTTTGCTTTGGAATATGAAGAATGTTCCAGCCAACTTTCCAAGAAATCGACAACACTGAAACGCCAAGATGCAGTAGTTGAGCTTAACAATCTGGTCAACCAAGCGTTACAAGTGATTGAGCACATCCTTGAGTTGGAGAAACTAATTTCTGGTGATCGAGACAGGGAACCAAAATTGGCGAGGGTAGTTATGGATACCCCATTTAATGCCTACTGGTCAATCATAACTCTTGTAGCTTGCGCAACTGAGCTCTCTCTTCTTACCGGTGATGAGTAAGTTCTTGTACTAATTTTTCTATTAAGATTTGATTAAACAAAACAAAAACAATTCTTCTTGCCAACTACGTATACGGGTTTTATATGTGTATATATATGTGTGTGTGTGTGTGTGTGTGTGTGTGTGTGTGTGTGTATAAAATAACTAAAAGGGTTCTTTTGTTAAAATCTATATTTGACAGCGTTTTTGTGATGTAATTTCTAAGAACAAGGAATGAAGAACAACACAGAGAATTTCAGAGAGAACTGCAGGAGCCAATCGTAGCGGCACTGCAAGATATTTTCATTGATTCAAACATTGTTTGTACAATCTTATCTCTACTTCTTCACTACAAAACAAAGCAATTCAAGCCCTTCAATTAGGAAACTAATATGGTGCATACAATTGTCCTATGAGACTAAGTCCACACTTTACCACCGACATAAATTAAAACTAGCCGTTGGAATTCAAATTTAAAACTGGCAGATTTCTTGCAATCCAAACTTTCGGGGACATCAAGTCAAATTTGCTATAATCCAAATTTAAAACTGGCAGATTTCAAACATCTTGAAGGTTTGGCATATTCTAAATTTGCTATTTATATCTGACTATCATTTAATTCCTCTTAAATTATTTCAGGGACATTGAGTTATATGATCTATCCCATTTTTCTCAAAAAATGGGCTTCATCCTCAACAAGCTTGAGGGACAGCTTGCAGTCTGCCAACAAGAAAAAGGTCGGTTGTGGATGCATGATACGACTCCCGAGGAACAATATATATTGCATTTGCCATAAGTCCAATATTGTTGAATCTATTTTATTTTCTAATTAATACAGAGGAGTCAAAGGCCAAGGAAAAGTTTTTGGAACGTATACGCACTGCCCCTCCTGAAATTACCGAGGTTTTCCAAGGGCTGGTTCTTTTCGATCATAAAGCGTATCCGAAGCCTCCCATCATCAGTGTTGATCCCACTAACAAGAAGGTTTGGTCCCCTAGCACATTGAGTTTGTTCATATCTGTATTACTACTCAGCAACTTATTTAATTGTAGTTATCTTCTTCTTTTTTTGGGTAATCTTGGGGGACACCGAAAAACACAAAACTATCTGAGAAGTACAAACTACGCGGTTTTTGCCAAACCCCAAAATATCATTAGACAAAAGATCACCAATCCAAACACGAGGCTCTTCACGAAAACAAAAACCCAGATCAAAGTCATAACAAAAACGTATGTTCAACCTTGCAGCTCCAACACCGATTTCTACCCTCTCATCTTTCTTCACGATCTCCCCTCTCCGTATAGTTTCTCACTACCCAGTACCCGTTTCTTTAATTTTGCATCAGAAATTAAGGAAATTAAGGAAAGATAAATCGTATTTATTAAATAAAAAAAGGATACATCCAAATGAAAATTTAAATCGCTCTGGACTCCAACTCGAAAGAACCGATTTGAGTAACCCGGCGATTGAATCGAAAATACGAACAATCATATTTATCTTTCCGCCGTCAAGCTCCGCACCAGAAAGACATCGTTTCCTCCATATGATCCAAAAGAGAGACCATACGACGGAAACTACGGAGATGAGGAAAAACTTAATTTATCTGTCTGTGTAGTCCCACAAAATCTGATGGAAGCAACCAGCGAAGCAGAGCTGAAACGACGGAATTGAAAGACGTTCATGAAGTTGAAGTTATCAGATGCAGTGACAGTGCGAGACGGAGTCGGTATTTTTTTGGTTACGTCTTTATTGAAAGTACACAAAACACCTTCGATTAATGGGTATGGTAACGTGTGCTAATTAAAGGGTTGATTCAAAATGATCAGTTATTCAACTGGTCCATTAGTTAACAACCTGACCCGTTAAACATTTATCTTAACGAATGATCTGGGTTGGGTTAACAGGTTGGATCTTAAATGCCACGTCTATCTAGGACATTGATTTTTTCATATATGTAATACTACTCAGAAACTTATTTAATTGTAGTTATCTTCTTTTATCTATTTTTTACGTACAGGTTTTTAACATCAATGTGCTAGAGGGGAAGTGGGTGTTATTTTACATTTCAAGCCTGGACAATGTTTCTGATCAAGATATTTCATGCCTCAAAGAAGTGTATGAGAGAATCGAAAAGCATAACAAGTGTGTGATTGTGTGGATCCCTGTTGTTGAGGACTGGACTGAAGGAGGAGAAGAGCAGTTTAAGGAATGGAGGTCTAAGATGCCATGGTACGCGGTGCAATATTTTTCGCCCCCAGCCATTGGGTACCTTGAGCAGCGGTGGAACTTCAAAGGTAACCCTATGGTGGTGGTGATGAACCAGAAAGGAAGGGTGGTACTAACCGGCAACATAATCAACTTGATTCGGACGCAAGCAACGGAGGCAATCACAACTCGGCATTCATTTTGTATGTTACTGTACTAAAACCCTCATACCAATTACTATACCAAATTTTTGGTATGGCAAAATTAGTTTCCATTACCATACCAATCACTTAAAACGAACATAAATATGTGGGTTACTAGTGGACCATTTAATTCAATAGGAAGACCACATAAAATTACGTTGGCAATGCTAAATCTAATGATTTTGTTTCTCCTTTTTATAATTATTTTAACCAGGTACGAACCATGCCAGGTATGGAACGACTGCTGCAGCTGTAGAGGTGTTGAAGAGTTTAACTTGTCCTCAGCAATCCACTAATACTGATGCGACACCTGTCCTTCTTAATGGTTCTAACGAGCAGGTTTGCTCTCATTCTATATTAATAGTCTAGCTACGATTTGGCGTTAAAAATTATCAAATTATCCAGCAGGTCGGTTTTGGCATTTAAAGAATCTCGTCACAATTTATTCATTAACTATGCTGGATTTTTCTTTCAAACAGGTTAATATCGACATTGAGCTGAAGTGGAAGGGTCTGTTTTTGTTACTCTCCGACGTAGGCATTGAAGATTGTTACACTTCATATCTCAAACCAGTGTATGAGGGAATAAGAAAATACCCATCGAATCGGATTGTCTGGGTTCCCGTTGTGGAGCAGTGGAACCAAGACAAAGAAAAACAACTTGAGATGTCGAGGTTGAAGATGCCGTGGTACACATTGAAGTGGGTTTCAACCAAAGCAGCCATCGAGTACATGAAAAAGGAGTGGAAATACAAGGGTAAGCCTGCGGTGGTGGTGATGACCCGTGAAGGTATGGTGAAAAATAAAAATGCTTTCCCCATGATTAAGGACCGTGGAATGGACGCCTTTCCTTTCTTTGAATGAGTTATATAATTACTACGGTGGCTCCATCGCATGCTGGTAAACTGTGCAGCTGCCTATTATTCCTAAAATAAGGAGCAGTTTTATTGTATCTACTATCTAGAGCACCGTCCACCCGCATGATGTAACCTGTGCTTTTTTATTTTTTATTTTTTATTTTTTATTTTTTTTCGCTTGGATAATCGGAATCATTAGTTTGAAACGAATGTTTAGCTTTCATTCAATCGCTTTAATTACTTGGATAATATATGCATGAGACCACACGAACTTCTTGTTGATATTATTGTAATAATTGATTGATATATAATTATATATCATGCAGTGCAAACTGTGCGAGGTATCGATATATGAGTCATGTGGTGTATACGGGCTTGCGTCGTGATGAATGGAAACGTATAATTCAACCCCCTACCTAGAATTCATGGGTAGAGGTGGAATGAGGAATGCATTTATTAACATATGTTAACATACTTGGGAGAGTGAAGGAATGATAGAACTTAGAAATATGGAAAATAATTAGGGAGCTTTAATGAGTGTTGATTTTAATTTGGAAAATGGTCACCATTTCTAGACAATGACACTATATTTAGAAACAGTAATCACCATGTACTACATTGAAATATAACACATGACGTGCAATATATGAAAGACGTAGTATTTTAGTAATTTTGACAATTTTGGGTTGGAAAATATTATATATAATTGTTGGAAAACAATTCAGAAATAAACAAACTAACAGAAATTCTACTATTTTATTAACCAAAATATACTTGCTTGTGCAAAATGAAAATTATACAATGAATACATAAATTAATGTTACTAACTTGATTACAGAAGGTAGAGGTTAGCGTAAAAGCTATATCCTTCGAACAGTATTTTCGTCCCACTCCTGTGCTTGTGGTTCTTCGACCTCTGCTCGACCAAGATTCAACTACCTAATTCTACAATCCGCACTGGATTCTAGAACTCTAGCGATTTGCTTTTTGTGTGTTTACTCTCTAGAAATTCGTACAAATGAAAGGAACAAGAAAGGATGATCCATTTGGAAACTGTGATTGCAGATATATAGGTTGTTTCACACCCTTTCAAATACTTGTTCAGTGTAATTGAAGGTACACAACTCACATAGGTTGTTTCACACCCTTTCAAATACCTGTTCAATTTGTTTCACACCCTTTCAAATACATGTTCAGTGTAATTGAAGGTACACAACTCTTTCTAAGAGCTGTGTCTTTTAATCAAAACGTTTTTAATTAATATACAAGCCTAATCCACACAACCATAAGGCCCAAGCCTTCAATCCATTTCCAAATGGTCCATGTTGTAATTACTAGACTAAAGCATTAAATCTATATAAAGGTTCTTGGGAATCTTGTTTTCCCCAATATGGGACAAAAGTCTCAAAACTTCCAACAATAATTACGTATATTATAAGATACAAGGTGCATGATATGCAGATACACAATAGCAGTAGGTAGATATGTGTATGCATGTACCTGAAAGAAACCTAGTTCCATAGAATCCATCCTAATACTGATGGTAATTTGAGGACTAAGAATTGGATTCTACAAAGAGGAAAGGTCAACTACCGGGGAGTGGAGCTGATAATTTGGGACAGGGACTCGGTAAGGTGACAGGGGGGAGAGAGATTGGGGAGAGGTGAGAGTAAAGAGGAGCGAGAGAAAGTTGATGGTGATAGGTGAAAAATGAGAGAGAGAGAGAGAGAGAGAGAGAGAGATAATGGGTAGGGCCGGTGACAGTAGAATGGTGAGATGTACAGATCCGCGTGTTAGTTTTTATTTTTATTCTTTGATTTTGTATATAATTAATAAAAAGTTATAATTTTAACAATATATTAATAATATTTATTGCAGTGTTTGAATTCCAACTTAACAATTTTAATAACATATTAGTATATGCTCACATACAAAGTGTGTGAGCTTTTTTATTTTGTTTTTTAAATTGAAGGAAAAGGAGGAGAGTGTGAGGGAACGTTAGATTGGGAGAGAGGAAGAGAGGCGGAGAGATTTATTTTTTATTTTTTATATATTTTTATTTTTTTAATGTTTTAAAATTAAAAAGGTTAGAATCACCTATAATTAAGAGTGCTGCTAGACTCATTCCAATGTCTTATTTCTCCACCCACATTATAACACCACCCACCACTAAAAATTAAAAAATTGAAACCCTATTTCCTCGCCCACTATTATTCCTAAAATAACCTCGTTTCATAACAACAGCTTAAAAAACTCTAAAGCTAAAATCTTAAGCTTCATTATACATATTTGACACGAAGTTGTTATTGCTTGAAACTGAAAGACTTGTATCCTAACAAACAATCTCTCTCTCAAATTTGCATCTCAATTCCCCCCCATCTGAGATGAATGGGGTTCTGAGGACATACATCACAACTACTGAAAAAGGACTAATCAATTAAGGATTCCCAATTAGTGCATATATCCAAAAGCCATTTTTTGAAATTGAAATTGAATATTAAACTTAATCCTAAATCAAGTAATAAATCCAAACCAATGGTCTGCTAACTAGCTTAGATTTGTATGAAATAAAGATTGTGTGGGAAAACCCAGCAAAAGAGCGCTTGCTATCTTATTGTTAACCAAAACAGACAAAATCCACAACCCCACAACCACCACCTAGCCTACCATAATCATCCTCACTGTTGCTATAACCAGCAAAAACCTAAATTTAGAAATTAACGAATCGGGTGACTAACAAGCATAAAAAAGAAATTAGAAAGAACAACAAATCGGATGGGAAATAGAAAATGAGGATAATACTGTGAAGGAGATGAGGAAAAAAGGAGCTGGAGAGAGCGAAGTTGTTATTTGGAACAGTAAAAATCAAAGTGTTGCACTTGGCTAGGCTTCTAAGTCCTTATACGTCATTTTCTCAATGGGTAAACTTGTGAATAAGATCTTTATTAAGATGGGGGTGAGGAAATAAGACACATGGGTGGAGATATCAGCACTCGTAATTAAAGCTCAAACATTTTATTCTATGAAATTACATTACTACTTTTAATTATTTTTGTTGTGATAAAAAACTAAGGGGATGTTTGTTTGGCCTCACTAGCCCTCATTGGACTAGACTAGATTAAAGATTAGTGTAGTCTATTGTTTGTTAGCTGGAGAGACTAATTTTAATGGGATAAGGGGGGACTCGCCCCGACTAAATCCATCGCTAAACGGTCTTAGCGAGGCACTCTGAAAACCAGCGGACTGCTAAGCCCATCGTTGCTCGCATCCTCGACTTGCTTGATTGCGTCCCTGTACTGCTCGACTTGGTCCTCTTCGTGCTCGATGTGTACTCATCCGGCTCGACTTCTCATCTGTTGTTGTCCTGAAGAAGAGCGTGTTGAGTGGACAATGCTTGGAAAAGCTAGTCTTAAAGACTTTGGAGCTTGTTGTATACTTACTCATTCTGAAGAAAAACAGCAGGAAATTAGGAAAACCACCAAGGAGGGGCTGAAAGCCAAGATGGATGCTAAAAAGTTTAAAAAGACAAAAAATGTACCAAAACCAATGGTGAAGGATCAAGTGTCAGTACCTGAGTACAATTTGAGGTCAACTCGGTCTAGATATCGAACTTCTCAGAACCAAAGCATAAGTGGTAATGGCATCAACCAACTTGGTCCTTCAAAGCAGTTGCAAGGAAAAAGTGAGTGTGATAGTGATTGTCCTGATACTTTTAGTAAGAGGGATTTTCTATTGGATTTAAAATGTTGTGAGGTCGTTTTTGGGTGTGATGTGATATGCATGTGCAACAAAACGAGGTGTTGGCCTTGTCTTACTTTGGAAGTTATGGAATCTGGGTTGGTGAAAAATGTAGTAGATTTGTAGTGGGAGTTTGTCTGCAGGCGTTTATCACTCAGGCTTCTCACAGGATTAGGTAGGGGGCAGCTGTAATGATTTTTTACTTTCTATTTCTGCATGCATATGCGCATACAGTTGATACATTGTCTATTGAAGATGCATATGCGCATACTGGTGGTGGTCATGCTTATATGATTAGTGTGTGCATTTTGGGAACTATAAAAGATGCTTTGAGTTTGGTCTCTAACCTCTTCCTTGTTTTAACACTTAATTTTGATTTTGAGAGGTTAGACATCAAGGACATGGGAGGAAAATAAAGTTTAGAGACTTTTAAGAGTGGATTCATCTGCATAAAATTGTCTTATCATCTTTATGGTTATCATTAGCATTAACAATTTTATTAGAACTAAAGTCATTGCTTTGAATTGCCAAACATGTCATGATTCCAACATAGTTTCGTTTTTGCAAGTGATGGATAAAGCACGAGATCCAAAGTACATGGAGCTTCATTTTGTGTTTTGCTTTAAAAAAAAAAAATTTGTTAACCTAAAAAATTTATCGATTAAAATTAGCATTTTTCAGGAACATGCTTGGAGAGTCGCGGTCAAGTTCACAAGACACGTGAAATTATATTGCAAACTGTATCAATCTTGGTCAGCTGAACCCATTTTTTTGGTATGACCTCAACTGTTCCATTGACTTCCTTGCTTGATTTAATGGGAAAGGAGATCCCCGGGGATGTGTTCTGCATTGAACGGGCAGAAGCACTGTTGAACATAAGTTGGTTGTCTTTAAAGAGTTACTGTTATAAGGAAACCAGGTTATCTTAATAGTAGGTTCTTATGTATATGCATGCTTATTGGATAAATGCCTTAAATAAACCATCAGGGAGATCACCGGACACTTACTCATTTGTATAAAAGAGATGAGTAATGCCCTTTGTTTTTGGGTAAGCTGCAACGGATTTGTATCGTTTACCCATGATCTTATGGGTACATGCAATGGCAGCAAACGATGTTGAAAGAGTTTAAAAATTGAGATGGTGTCATTCAATATAAATTAAAAATGAGTGTGAAAAGTAAAATATGATATGTGGATATTACACCATGATTACAATTAAACTTGATTTTGATGAAGATAATATATGCTTGTATCCCTATAGTCTATAATACAACGGATGATGCTTATTATAACACGAAAAAGTTACATCATCTGACGGTTGCTGTGTGATTAGACATCGCATATGAGGATAATATATGCTTGTATATCTATATTTTATCATACCATGGATAATTCTTGTTGTAACACAAAAAAATTACATCATCTGACCGTCTTTGTCACCATAAGATCCCATATCTTCACACTTGGGCCGTAGATTAGTCTTGATTTATGAAAAAAACCACCTTTCTCACCAAGTCCACAGCTTTGTCACAACTTGGGTTGAACAAATGGAAGACGTGGCCCTCCCCTTCACTCTCCACAATCTCAACCACCCCACCATACCCACTCTTCTTCAATGCCTCGTAGTATGCCCAGCCCCTGTCCCTCAAGAAATCCTTCTCAGCCACAAAAACCAACACCCTCCCGCACCCAATCTCCCCCAATTTCGGATCCTTACCCGGCCACACCCTCGGGTCATCCGACCCGCCACATGTCGGATAGATAACCTCCAACAACTTACCGGGCTCGTCATTCACGAAGAAGGGGTGAAACAAAATCATCCCCACTATCCTGGTGCCACTCAAACCGTCGAGCCCGGCCTGGCGCACCACGTGATGCGTCAGAGTGGCACCGGCGCTGTCGCCGCCTATAAAAACACGGTTAAAGTCAACGTGATCGTTGAGCCAGGCCTCAGGCCCGCTACGATTGGAATGGGCTGCGGCCCATTGGACTGCATCCCAGGAGTCTTCAAAAGCAACGGGGAGTGGATGCTCCGGCGCCCGCCTGTAGTGCACCGACAAAGCCACGACGTTCGCTTCGGAAGCCAGTAAGGAGACGTGGTTGTGGTAGAGAGGAGAGTAGGGGGACTCGATGACGAAAGCGCCGCCGTGGATGAAAATAAGGAGAGGGAGTTTGCGGGTCGGGTCGGGGAGCCTGGGGAGGAAGACGCGGGCAGAGAGCCCGGATTGTGGCGAGAGGACGATGTCTTTGGATTGGACCCCGGTTGTCGGGTCGGTGGAGGGTGGGACGGTTTCGGTGCCCTTGAGTCTCTCGGTTCGGCCGTCGTTATAGATTCGGAAGAGGGTCGGGAACTCGAATGATACTTCGCTGCTGGAGGGTTTAGAGTCCATCGGAGTCGCCGGAGATATTTTGTTTTGTTTTGTATTTGGGTTTTGGGGTTTTTTTATGGAAGAAAAGGAAGTCAATGCTCTGTTACTTGTTGGGTAAGAAGATGATAAAATGGAATGATCTGCGGTTGGTTGAGTATGTGTACAGATGGCGTTTCGCCAGCAAATGGATCTTTGTTTCTGTCGCCCAACGACTTTCTATAATAAATTGAAATTGATCAATATGAAAGACAAGAATTATGACCGTACAACTTCTTTGTTATGAACGTTTTGGCTTTGGGTGATTAGATCATACTAGCAATTCAGCCCGGACGCTGCGGGTTTTGAAATTGTGTTTAACATGCAAAATGTATTAAAATGGATAAAGTACAAAAAAACTACGTTAACTATTGGTCTCACGACATTTTCATACCTCATCTTTTAAAATTGACTATATCATACCGCATCTTACGAATTTGTGACACTGTCATACCTCCGTCAGTTTTTTCTGTTAATTTCTCTATTAAATGCTGACGTGACCCGACATGTGTCACACTCACTAATCTAGTTGGATTAAAAAATAATTAAAAATATTTTTAATAATTAAATATTAAAAAATTAAGAATAAAAAAAAAAAAAAAAAACTTCCTAGGGTTGTGGCATCCATTCCTTCTCCCGCACCAATTTCAATTTTTTTTGTTCTTCTCTCTCCTCCTTCTTCATCTTCTTCTTCTCCCGGGCGATTTGTCACTTTTTTTTTTTTTCGTTTTCAATTTTTTTTGTTCTTCTCTCTCCTCCTTCTCCTGGGTCGAAACATCCAGTCACTTTTTTTTTTTTGTTTTCAATTTTTTTGTTCTTCTCTCTCATTCTTCTTCATCTTCTTCTTCTTCTCCTAGGCCGAAACATCCAGTCACTTTTTTTTTATTTTCGTTTTCGTTCTTCTTCTTCTTCACTTTTTTTTTTCAGCTTCAATTTTTTTTTGTTCTTCTCTCTCCTCCTTCTTCTTCATCTTCTTCTTCTTCTTCTCCTGAGCCGAAACATCTAGTCACTTTTTTTTTTTTCATTTTCGTTCTTCTTCTTCTTCTTCACTTTTTTTTTTTCGTTTTCAATTTTTTTTGTTCTGCTCTCTCCTCCTCCTCCTCCTTCTTCTTCTTCTTCTTGGACCGAAACTAGGTTCGATTTTTTTTTTTTCTGGGTTGCAGGTAGAGGGAAAAGGGGACGAAGATGAAGATGGGGAGGAGACAAAAAGGGTTCTTCTTCTTCTTCTTGGGCCGAAACTGGGTTCGAATATTTTTTTTTTTTTTCTGGGTTGCAGGTAGAGGGAAAAAGGGAAGAAGATGAAGATGGGGGAGGAGAGATGAGTGTGCGTTGGGTTGGGGAGGACGAACTGGGTTGGCAAAGTGAGGGAGTGGCAAGAAAGGGGGGAGAGAGAGAGAGTGGGTTGCAGAGAAGAGAGAGTGGCGAGAAAGTGACTGGATGTTTTGATTGGTTGGTTTACAGGCATATCAATTTAGTTGGGTGGTTTGATTGGTTGGTTTACAGGCATGATGAGAGAGTGGAAAGGGGTTTTGGGTTGCAAAGAAGAGAGAGTGGCGAGAAAGGGGGGAGAGAGAGGAGAGAGTGTGTATATATATATATATTTTATTTTTATTATTCTTAATTTTTTAATATTTGATTATTAAAAATATATTTTATTATTTTTTAATCCAATTGGATTAGTGAGTGGGACACGTGTCAGGCCACGTCAGCATTTAACAGAGAAATTAACAGAAAAACTGACGTAGATATGACATTGTTACAAATTCGTAAGATGCGGTATGACATTGTCAATTTTAAAAGATGAGGTATGAAAGTGTCGTGACACCAATAGTTGAGATAGTTTTTTGTACTTTACCCTATTAAAATCTATTTACATTTATATCCAAATCTATTTACATCCTTATGTTCAATAAGGTAAAAAAGATGTGTGCAGAATATATTACACATAAAAAATATCTTGGTAACTGAAGAATGTGCAATCAACAATGAAAGTGCATTATAGGAATTTGGATCTGGTAACTGAAACACAAGTTCTCCCTCTCAACAGTCAAGGCTAAGAAAGAAGCCATGCTTGAGTCAGTTCAAATTTCATTCATCACCAAGCAATGGAAAAAATTTGTCAAAAATTACTGCTTTCTTACAAAATCTTCCTCTAAAATGAATATAAATTTTCTTTTTGATGACAACTGAAGTAATATTACCATGCCTTTTTCATAAAAAATATAAAAAATTAAATACCCTTAAGTTGAATCTACTTGGATCTTTATCACGATGGATGTTTCATCTATATGGAAAACCCCCGAAAATTTGAGGTATTGAAGCTAACATTTTTAATCTAAAAGCCTAGAAATCATAAGAAAACAAATGTTCAGCTGACAGTAATCTCAGACAGCAGTTTCTAACAAAAATTTGACCACAAAGATGTAAAACCATCTCTCAATCAGTATTTTTCATCTTATATTGCAAGTGACCTGCTGCCATGGCTATAAATTCTTTAGGAGAAATCATTGTTCTATTAAAAAAATAGAAACGAAGAAAAGGTAAAGAAGAACATGAATACATGCATACCTCAATTCTGAAAACAAAGACGGAGCCATTTTTCAGCAAGCTCTTCCTGTCATGAGGAACAACAAACTGAGAAAAACAAATCATGGATTCACAATATAAAACTTCATCCTTCAGGCATAAATTCAGGGTGTGTGTGTAAAGCTGCTCACTTTAGATTCAATTGGGGTTTCATAAAAAAAATTGTTATTAATCACATCTTATGGTACTGAATCACAACTTTTTCCTCCCGTCTTATGGATTTATGTATTTTTCCCAGTGAATTCAAAATGAAATCAGAATAACGGATTTAGTATAAACAAATTGATGAAATTTTTTGAAGCTCCTATTGTTTCCCTGCACAATTGTGAAAAGGAAACAACACCACCATATGTGCCACAATATATAACCATACTGCAAAAGTTATTTCAAACACACTACTGTTTATAACTGCACAACTAATAGAGCCATTAAAAGAAAAAAGCAATAATCTTATTTGATGCTAATTACAAAACCTTGGCATATGCAGGCTTTGATTAAAAGGTTAAGTACTTACCAAATGATTCCAGTTGCAAAAATGCATGGAATATGTACAAAGTCCCTGATAAATACAGAATTTTATTCTCTCTCTTCCTCCGTTTTCCCTGCACCCCAAGAACAGAAAAGCGATTTAGTGCCTCGTGATACCCACTAACCTAGCAAACCAAGTCCATTTTAGACCATAGAACATAGAAGCAGTAGTCATATAGATTGAAATATAGATATTTTCGGACTAATATCTAAGTTCTTTTTTTTTTTTTAATCAAATACGATTTCTTATTCGAATTGCAATATTCTACATGTATCTGACAACGTATAAGTCACATTAGAATGATAGCTATCATGCAAACCATTTGATAACACATATTTATAGAATTTGTCAGTGGTGTGCATTTGAGTGAATAGTATCATATTTGATCTCAGGTGCAAAATCATATTCTACTGGAAGAAGTATACTGTCTGCAATTTTGTTAAAATAAATAAAATAGTTTAATAACCATGAACATTTAATGTCCATAAAAATCAAACCTCTGAAGCAAAAAGTTATTGGGCTTTCTATTGTGAGGAGGAGTTCAAAACTCACAGTTCTGCAAGATGGGCATCGGCCGTAGATTCGATTGGTCTCAGATTTCACATTCATTTTCTGCCCTTTGCAAAAATCACAGAGCAGCCACCCTCTCCCATTGCAATCCTCGCAGAGAATCGGCACGTCAGCCTTGGAAAAAAAACTTGGAAAAAAACTGGAATCAAAGCAAAACCATGTAAAAGAGCGGTGCCATACCTGTGGAGCTCGAGCATGGAAAGGCTCTGGTTCCTTGCAAAACAACAGAAAAAACGTTTACAAATCTAGCTTTACAGAGATGAATAACCAGTCGAAAAACGGATACTGGAAACAAAATCCCCAAAAAAACGAAAACCAAATTTACTTAGGAATCCGATAGTAGCGAGGTCTAGTTCTCTGGTCATTAGCCGAAATCGCCTTGTCGGAAATCGGGCATCTGAACACATAAACAAAACAGCCGAAATTAAAAAAAAAACCAAAATTTAAACATAAGTTGTATCTGCAGAGCAAACGGCACCCAAAAACAAATACCCGAGGACTCGAGCTGAGTTTTGAAAGAGAAGTCGAGCTAGAATCCTAGAAGTCGTTGTCAGCCAATTGAATCATCGGAGATAAGGCAACGATGAGTGGGTATTTTAAAGAGAGAATCAATCGACTGGATATTTCGATTTTCCGTTGGAGATTGGAATGATCTGGATGAATTTTGGTTTCGGGATTCTAGGGTTGGATGAACGCAGGTTTTTTTTTTCATTTCAGGAGAGATGAAGCAACTGAAAGCAAACGGAAGCAACTGGAAGCAAATAGAAATCCTGACAAATGGAAGCAAAGCAGAAAATGTGAGGTTTCAGAAGGAAGCAATTGGAAGCAGACGGATGATGGTAAGGTGAGGTACCGTTTGGTACGTCGGACGGACGGAAGAGGAGGACGAGGAGTTCGTCTCACGTTTGATGCGCCTAAAACGGGTGAAACGGTTGTTTCACGGGATGAATTTTGAATGAATTTTCGTTTTATCTCACCTCCTGAAACGACTCGTTCTACTGGAACACAAAATTATAACCTCTTTATCTCCTTTTTCTTCCTTCTTGTTTCCATCCGAAGACATCATTGCTCACTCTCCATTCCGTCTCATATTGTCTCGTCCCGTCCTAGTCCTATATACGTACCAAACGATGTCTAATAAGCACAAAAGAAATGATTAAAGTTGTCAGGAAACATGTGTCTGGTTGATAGAAAAGGCAGATCGTTTTAGTAGATAGTAATTTGACAGCAAAGCAATAAGGGCAAAGGTGAAATAAAAGAAAAATGTGTGAGGACAAAATCGGAAGAGCATTGTTTCTGAAGCCATCTAGGCAGAAGTGGAATGAAAGAAAGAAGCAGATGCAAAAGTGGGAGTACACTGTAGAATAAATAGTGTCCACAGAAACAAAAAAAAGGGTAAGACGGAAATATACTGGCGAAGGAACAGTGAAAAGGATACAAAGGGAATTAATCAGAAAGTTAGGCGTTTAGTATATATATAATTTTGGGTGATTAGATCATACAAGCATGAATACCCGCGCTTTGCTGTGGGTTTTAAGAATAACATTTAAGACAATACTATTAACATATAAATAAGTTTTATATATCAATGTTTACATGTACGTTGTTTGAAAAGGTAAATTAGCAACATATACAGTGATCAAAAGAATTGATGAGTAGATTTTATATTATATATTTAACCATATTCTTAGTATATTTTGGTTAATATTTTGGAAGAATTTTGATACTTTGAATTGTATTTATAATATAAGACTTTCGACTTCATCTGGAGCAAAACGTGGTCAAATAGACGAATTTTGGAGTAATTACAGTTGGAGGACGTTCGTGAGTCACTTGGCTTGATTGTATCAAAATATCAAATTTTTCCACCAAGTGTTTATTTTCTGGCAATAAAATAAAGGAGTGATGCGCAGTGCTGAAATAGTGACGTTTTGTGCTTGAATTGCATTTTTTGAGCCCAAGATGACCTCGGATGGGTTCGTGGCTGTCTAGAGATGTGTTCAAAACATCATGATCTTCAAAACAAGCGACCATGGGCCGGATTTAGAGGATATCTAAGGCTAGAATGTGGCTAGACAAGTACTTGGCAGATTCTCCTAGCTTAATTAGGACTTTATTTTCTATTTTCTATTTTATTATTATTTAGTTTTCTAATTGGAACAAGAGACTACAATTTTAGGGTTTGTGCCGCTGGCTTTTAGGGAGATATTTAAGGTTTTAGTTGGCCTCAGTTTAAGGATGACGCTTACTTTTGCTTAACTTTGGAGACAGAGAACTTGCTGGGGTTTTCAAAGGCTTTTAGATTTTCTAATTCAAGGTGTTTTCATTCTTGTTCATTCTAATAATATTTTATATGATTTCAATTATGAATATGCATAACTAATCCGTTTTGCTAGGGCGAAGCCTTGAGCCTTAGCATAAATATGTGATTTTTATTTAATTGCTTATGATTGATTGCATACATACTTTGAATTATTGATCACCGTGATAAAACTATCTAATTGTCTTAATGCCTGATCCCATTAGGATCTTTAGAAAAGTGATTTGATGCAATTTTGGTCGGAAGGTTCCCTAAAATTGACGCTGGCTTCTTATGATTAATAATTGTAATTTCACTTAGGATGAACACCGCGTCTTAAGGGTTGCATGGTTTTTCAAAGGGTTTTCATAAAGTGTAATGAGTCTTTTATGTTCAGATTTGATACGAACGTCCGGACGGGTTGCATGTTAAATATACATTCTATGTTGAAGGTTCCAAGTAGGATATAAATTAGGAAAACCTAACCTTCAAAGTGGCATGTGTAGATCATAAGTAATTGGTAAAAATATATAGGATTGCTAGGTGATGGTGGAACCCTAGTCTTTTATAAATTGGTATTTAAAACTCTTTTCTTTTGTCATATTAGTTTTTAATTAAAATTCGTTTTTAATATTACCCAAATTCAGAATCTCTTTTATCAATTTTTAACTCTAAGTATTTAATTAGTAATTGTTTCTACATAAATTGTCCAAATAATATTTGAGAAGAACGACTTTGCATGAACATCTATATTAGAGTAAATTGTAGCTATGATCCCTGAACTTTACTCAAATTGGAGCAATGGTCCTTCAACTAAAAATCCATTATCATTGGTCCTTCAACTCATTAAAACGTGCAGCTATGGTCCCTCAACTAAAAATCCATTACCTTTGGTCCCTCAATTTTAATTCAACTGGAGAAATGGTCCCTTAACTTTATCCCAATTGTAGCTATGGTCCTTCAAACATAACTCGTTTTGACAAATTTTTTTACGTAGTTGACGAAAATGACCATAATTACACACTTTGATGAGTTGAGGGACCCTAATTAAGTAAATGGTTATTCCAACATAACATATTTTGACAAAATTTTGAAGAAATTAATGAAAAGGACTATAGCTACACATTTTGATAAGTTGAGGGACCAATAGTAATGGATTTTTAGTTGAGGGACCATTGCTCCAATTTGAGTAAAGTTCAGGGACCATTGCTACAATTTACTCTCTATATTATAACATCCTTGTATTTTTGCAAGTATTTCATGTGATTTTGACCCTATTTGCATAGACGTTCAAAATCCTATCAGCATATATGTAGAATAATATCCTAGAAGATGGTGGACCGAAGAACCAAATTGTCTTTTAGCATGCTTCTCAATAGTTTTAAAAATGGATTGGATTCCTATATTTCAGCAATTAGCACTTTAAGATAAGACAATTGTACTTAAAAATAAGTGATCAGATACATACTAATATGTAGGGGTGAAATTTTTTGCCAAATTACCATACCAACTGAATTACCAACCATACCATACTGAAGTTGTGCCAAAAAATTTGTATCATTGGTAATGGTGCAATATTTGTACCGTACCATACATTTTTGGTACGATAATAGTATTCAAAACAATTATCAGTGGTATACCGTACCGGACCGTTACTCTTAATATTATATCATTTATATATATAATTAGGTATTATTATCAATATATATGCACTTTATATATTTTTTTCCTAGTCATTTATTCAATCCTCTCACCCTCTAACCTCTACTTTCCCAATAAAAAAACCTAAGCCTTCTTGCGCTACGACTCTTCATCTTTTCACTCATCTAGCCATCGACTTCATCTCTATTGCTCCCATTCCAGCAACTCTCTCTCTCTCTCTCTCTCTTCGTAGTCCATCTCATCTTCTCCTTCATCAAATTGGGATGTTTTTCTCCTTGGCTTCGTCTATCAAGTTTATTTTTGTACAATTTTAAAGAATGTTTTTCTCCTTGGCTTCGTCTATCAAGTTAATTTTTGTACAATTTTAAAGAATGTAGAGATGGAATTTAGGAATCTCTGTACTATTTTTTGTAGGGATGTTGGGTTCTTTCAACAATTATTCCATATATTTACTTTTTGTTTCTTAAATGAATCTTTATGAAATTCTCATAATTAAATAAAAACAGTTTTAGAAAGCCAAAGAGAGTGGCCAAAACACATTTGGGCCTTGAATTGGGTTGGAAAAAGAAAAAAAATTGGCCCAAAAGAATGGTCCAAAACAAAGTGGTAATTACTATTATCATACTATGCCAACCGAACTATTTGGCATGCCAAAATTCGGTATACCAAAAGTTTCGCACGGTAATGGTAATAGATTTTATTATACCAGAACTTTGGCATGGTAATTGGTACATAGGTTTTGGTACGGTAATCGTACCAATACCACCCCTACTACTATGTCAGAAGGGCTGAGACTTTTACCTCAGTATAAAAATCGAAATTCTTATTTCTAAAAGAAATTGAAGACAAATTAAGATTAGATTATATAGTAAGAGTAAATTCAACATTACTTTCTCAGGAACCAAATTATTGTGTATCAATGCATATCGTCATTTTTTAACATCTCACATCTCTTACGTCACAGTATCACTAAATTCATAATTAAATTTACGCTTAGAAGTTTTCAACATCTCCTAATCCATCGTAGAAAGTCAGAGATCTCAAATTAATTTTTATAGGACTTTAGACTTCAGATGAAATGTATCAATATAAAACAGATAGCCAAACGTTCTCAAAGCCAAGCCACCCTCTCTGTATTACATCAACATACAAATGCTCCCCTCTTGAATTCACATATATAAACAACAATTTTTATGGAATCAAAGACGCATACTTTTATTGACACACCCTGACCTAAATCGAGGCATGCTAGCCGTCAAGTAAGGGTGACGTAGTCATGTGTGCCGTGAGGAAATGAAGGTGTTAAGATAATGTAGCTAAATAAAAACCAAACTAACTTACACTAGATTAGTATATAAGTACGAGTAGAAGTATTAGAATGTAAATACACATAATTAGAGCATAGGTACCAAAGTGCAGTCCAGCAGGCTAAATACTACTTATACAAGATATGAAAGAGAACCCTACATTGATGGATGTCTGTCATAACCGTCGTAGAATCCTCGTGAGCCACCAACACGAACTTCTAACTAGAACCTGGAGAGGCGCAAAACAGAAAACATGAGTGGGCAAAAACAAAGCTTTTTAAAATCATTTCTTTTTCCAAAAATAATAACCTCTTACCGTAAAACTCGTATAATTTCCCAGAAAATAATAATACATATGTATATAGAAATCATGCTCGAGAGTAGTGAAAACCAAGTATATGCCAAGTATTCCAGCAATGAAATAAGTAAGCCAAGTGAAATAAATCAATATAAAGTGATATGTCAGCCGGAGTTACCTAACGTGACCTGTACGGCTAAACCTATAGGTCATCTACTAAATCCTGCACACGAGTCAGAATCACCTAATGTGGTCTGTACGATAGGCTGGGTGTAAATAAATACGCTTAAGTACTATGATCACGTGAAGGTTGTGCGATGAATCGTAAGTCACCCACGAGTCGGAACCACCTAATGTGATATGTACGACAGGCTGGCACCTGCATTGGATCCAAGGTGAGCGTACGGTGCGGGAGGTGAACGATCACGTGAAGGCTAAGCCTGGCCTCGGGTAGAGCATTAACACCGGGATGCAGGATAATGAGTACTAAATGCCTCTAAACAATACCATACACACTGCAATCACTACCATCAATATATACTCACCTAAAGCTTACCTGGGCGTCCACAGCGTCATGCAATAATATGCATAGCTATAGTAATGCACATACTAAAATGTACTGCAATTGACATGACATTTAAGATCGTAAACACACACACACACACACACACACACACACACACACACACACATATATATAAATCAAAAGCCCACTCACTGGTATGTAGCAGGGTCGTAGCCCCCAAGTCTCGCCTCGCTACGCTTGTCCTCTTGGAACATCTCGCCTATATGTGAAACCACTGATTTAACGTTAATTTAAGTAGATAATCAAAACCTTATAATAACTTCTCATACGTTTCTCAATTGGGGTGTTTAAATATTCCAACGTGATCTACTTAACACCACGAACACCCCCATATTTTTAGAAAGTTTTTGGACTTAATCTAGTTTAAATATGAAGCCTAAATTAAAACTAAGTGAACTTAATCTAATTTAAATATGAAGCCTAAACCAAAACTAAATGGCTTAGGTCCAAATTAAATAGGACTTAAAGGTTGGGCTCGCCCAACATACTCTCTTCACTTTTCTTTTCTTTTTTTTTTCTTTTTTTTTCTTTTTTTTTTCCCACGAAATGGGTTTGGGTTTGGGCTGACCACACAGCCTAAGAAAATGGATTTTGGACCTAGGCTGGAATTTACAAGGCTAGAAGAGTGGGCTCCTAATTGGGCTAGAGTCAAATTGGCCCAAAAATAAATTATGGCCCGCCGGAAAAAATATCTAGCAATCCATCTTCGCAGAGATAATGTTTTCTCATAACAATCAATCTTGGCACGATTGTAGTATAACCAATCCATGCCTAGAATAACATTGAGGTCAACAATATCTAATGGAACAAGATTAGCTGGCATAACGATGTCCTCCACCAAAATAGGACATCCTTGATATACCCAGCTAACATAGCATGTTTTACCTCTAGGCATCGAAAACTCTAATTCATAACCGAGAGGTGTGGGGTAAGGTTGCGTTGTTTGAGCAAACATATGAGAAATAACAGAGTGTGTGGCACCAGAATCAATTAATACTCTAGCAAAGTGGCCAAGAATATTCAACGTACTCATGATAAGGTCAGGATTACTCCACGCATCCTGCAGAGTAATGTGGTGAACATGGCCATGTGGCTGTTGCCGTCCTCTGCGACCTCTATTAGTCTGATTTCCACGTCTCTGCATACCACGTCCCTGACAAGGCTGATTAGGCTGCCTCGATAATCCTGCACTGCTAGAAGCAACCTCAACGTTCTGGGACTGCCATCCAGGATACCACTGTGATCCACCACCTAAATATGGTGGATATGGTGTGTAACCTCCTGGATACTGAGCATAACCACTCTGATGATACAGATCGTGTGGGTACTGATATTGTCCTCCAAAATATGGAGCTATATCTCCCTGATAATGATATGCACCCCTATAACTCGTCGAGGTATAAGCACTAGGCCCTGGGACCTGCTGAAGTGGAACTGCTGGTGGTAAGGCAGGTGGCTGGGATTTCTGTTGGTTCTGTGGGCATTGAACAACCCGATGTCCCGTCCGACCATAAACAAAACATCCTTTGCTGCCCTGTCTGCAATCCCCAAAATGTTGACCCTTACACCTACGGCAGAATGGATCACCAGAACCACTAAAATCCCTCTGTCTCTGAAAGCGGGAACCTCTTGAACGACCACCCCTCCACGGTGCCGTGGAACTCGAACCCCCACTAGAAGAGCCATAACTAGTACCACTTCTCTTAAAACTCTGCGTTTTACGAGGTCCCTGTAATGACTGACCTTTATCTTTATTATTGTTTTTCTTCTGATTATTATCTTTTTCTTCCTCTTCCTCACTATCATTGGGCATCATTTCAGAATCCTCAACCCGCAGTAGAATCTCATAAAACTCCTGACATGTAGAGCAGGGAATCGTGGTCGCTATAGAACGCCACTTCTTTCGAGTACCCAACTTGAATCGTCGAAGCATCTCAGCAGGATTCTCAGCAATCTCCGGACAATATCGAGATAAATCAATGAACTTTCCATAGTACTCATTAGTTGACATTTTCCCTTGCTTTAGATGCGTGAATTCTTGCTTTTTACGATCTATATACTCTGGAGGTACAAATCTCTTCTGGAATAGCTGCTTAAAAACCTCCCAGTCTGCGGCTTCTTCTAGTGACAACTGAAAAGATTCCTTCCTCCACCAGGATGCAACCTCCTCACCTATAAACCAAGTAGTCATCTCTACCCATCTATCCTCAGGGAAATTCTCATGCCTTTGCATCACTCGATAAGTTTTCTCGACATGATTGAGCCAACACTCAGCTTCCTCAGGCCCCTCAGTACCAACAAAATTATTCAACTTTAAATTATAAATTGTCTCCAAGTGAGTCCACTGGGGAAGGCGCAATGAAGACTGAATGACATTAGCAATGGCCTCACCCAATTGGCCAATATCAGGAAAGTTAGATTCGGAGGAAGTACGTGGTTCTCTTCGAGGCGGCATGGTTCTGACATAAGACATCAAAATGATTAGAATACTCCCAAAAATATGAATGACTGCTAAACCTAGACTCTGATACCAAACTGACACATCCCGACTTAAATCGAGGCATGCTGGCCATCACGTGAGGGTGACGTAACCATATACGCCGTGCGGAAGTGAAGGTGATAAGATAATGTGGGTAAATAAAAACCAAACTAACTTACACTAAACTAGTATATAAGTATGAGTGAAAGTGTTAGAGTGTAGATACACATAATTAGAGCGTAGGTATCAATGTGTAGTCCAGCAAGCTAAATACTAATTATACAGGATATGAAAGAGAACCCTACATTGATGGATGTCTATCAGAACCATCGTAGAATCCTCGTGAGCCACCAACACGAACTTCTAACTAGAACCTGGAGGGGCGCAAAATAGAAAACGTGAGTGGGCAAAAACAAAGCTTTTTTAAAATCATTTCTCTTTCCAAAAATAATAACCTCTCACTGTAAAACCCTTATAATTTCCCAGAAAATAATTATACATATGTATATAGAAATCATGCTCGACAGTAGTGAAAACCAAGTATATGCCATGTCAAGTATTCCAGCAATGAAATAAGTAAGACAGTTGAAATGAATCAATATAAAGTGACATATTAGCTGGAGTCACCTAACGTGACCTGTACGGCTAAACCTATAGCTCATCTACCAAATCTTGCACACGAGTCGGAACCGCCTAATGTGGTCTGTACGACAGGCTAGGTGTAAATAAATACGCTCAAGTACTACAATCACATGAAGATTGTGCGATGAATCGCAAATCACCTACGAGTCGGAACCACCTAATGTGATATGTACGACAGGCTGACACCTGCCTTGGATCCAAGGTTAGCGTACGGTGCAGGAGGTGAACGATCACGTGAAGGCTAGGCTTTGGCCTCGGACAGAGCACTAACACCGAGGTGCAGGTTAATGAGTAATAAATGCCTATAAACAATACCATACACACTGCAATCTCTACCATCAATATATAATCACCTAAAGCTTACCTGGGCGTCTACAACGTCATGCAATAATATGCATAGCTATAGTAATGCACATACTAAAATATAATGCAATTAACATGACATTTAAGATAAACCATTTAAAACAATTTTTGGGAAAATCTAAAACACACACACATATATATAAACCAAAAGCCCACTCACTGGTACGTAGCAGAGTCGTAGCCCCCAAGTCTCGCCTGGCTACGCTCGTCCTTCGAGAACGTCTCACCTATATGTGAAACAATTGATTTAACGTTAATTTAAGCGTATAATCAAAACCATATAATAATTTCTCATACGTTGTTCAATTGAGGTGTTTGAATATACCAACGTGATCTACTCAACACCACGAACACCCCCATATTTTTAGAAAGTTTTTGAACTTAATCTAGTTTAAATATGAAGCCTAAATTAAAGCTAAGTGAACTTAATCCAATTTAAATATGAGGCCTAAACCAAGATTAAATGGCTTAGGTCCAAATTAAATAGGACTTAAAGGTTGGGCTGGCCCAACAGACTCTCTCTTCTTTTTTTCTACGAAATGGGCATGGGTTTGGGTGGACCACACAGCCCAAGAAATTGGGTTTTGGACCTGGGCTCGAATTTACAAGGCTAGAAGAGTGGGCTCCTAATTGGGCTAGAGTCAAATTGGCCCAAAAATAAATTATGGCCGCCGGAAAAATTAAAGAAGAACACCGGATTTGGTTGTTCGCCGGCAATATTTCCCCAGCTCCGATCCGGGGTCAAACCTTAACCTAAAACCTTCACTCGAAAGCCAAACTGAAGATCAAAGAGTAAGGGTTCGAACCTTACCAAGATGGAGTGACGTTGCCGTTAAGATCGGCCGGGAAAAGGCCTGAAACTCACTGTCACTCGCCGAAAAAAAATTAAGACATGTATTTTCCCTAAGGGTTCTGCATCCAAACCATTCCAAAATTACTCAAAACACCCTTATCCATTCTAGCATAATTTATAGCGGTCTAAGGTGCTTACCTTAGTCGAAAGGTTCGAGATCTCGTCGGATTCACCACACGGAGACTACACAATATTGAGGGATGAGTAAGGGTGAGTGAGAGAAAAGGAAAGGTCCTGATGGTTGTAGTGTGTGCCAGTGTGTAAGTGTGTTTGTGCGTTGTGTCGGAGGGAGAGCACCGAGAGATAGAGAGAAATAAAGGGTGCCAAATGTCACCCAAGAAGTGGTTCAAAGGTGGGGAGAAAAATCTTCACTTGTGCAAATTACCGTGTTGCCCTTACTTTTTTAAATATCGATACGGGTCGTTACTTTTATAATTACATTAAAATTTCCAAACCACCTTTAAATATTATATATAAAAAATAAAAATAAATCTTAGAAATGCATATCAGTCCAAGGTTTCAAGTTTTCAGAATGAGAAATTACTGAATTGAACAGTTAATTCTCTTCTCATTTTGAATGAATCAAGCATACCATTTGAAAATCAATGTAACTTTTGTCCATACTACCTAAACCATTGAACCAAAACAGGACAATTTCACGGAAAATTTTCCTTTTTTTTCCTACTTTTGAATGAATCAACATGACATTTTTAAGGCTTTGTATAAAATATTATATAAACCAACTAAAAGTCCCATTTTTTTCCTACTTTTGAATGAATGAAAAACACTGTAAATTTAGTCCTAAAACCAAATTCACAAAACACAGACATAGTCACTAACTAAATTGCAATTTCAAAACAAAAGTAACTTTTGTTCTTAGAACCAAGAACCACATATGCATACCAAAATCCCAAACCTTATTTTCTAGACATAGAGGTCAAAATCTAAATGAAGGAAAGTCTACCTTCTCAAGATGTAATTCTTCACTTGGCATTGCACCCTTCCTAATCCTCTACACATGGTACACTGCCATGCTTGCCAACCATTGCAAGTTCCACAATTCCTGCACTTCAAGACTTCAGTTAAGAAATCACCCCACTTCAATACACTACGAACCTAGTAATGTCATCAAGCTCACCAGGAAAGATAGAAGAGTGTAAGACAAGAATGGATTAACCTCATCTGGATTTAAAAAAAAAAGAAAAGCATTGATTGAGGACTTATATGGTAATTCGTGTTGTGTTTAAGGAATTTTGTGTATTATGGTCTGTGAGTTTTGCTACTCATCGTTTTTTTATTGTTTATTTTTTTTCATCTGTTTGTTTTGCAGGTTCTCTTTGTGTTAGAATTGCAACAGTTTATGCAACTTTTCAATCTTTAAACTGCTTCAGGGTAAGATTTAGATAACAAAATAGTTGGTTGAAAATTTAAAAGAATGTCCTAGCTTTCCTTGTGCTAAACCAATTTGAAAGTTGTGTGTAGGTCCATAGTTTGTATGTTTTTTCAAGTTTTAAACAAGCGTTTGTTTTCTTTTTTGTTAACTAATTTGAAGGTTGTGCATAGATGGTAAACTGTGACCAAAACTCTTGATAAAGCATATCCACCGAATTGGAAATATCAAATTGTCAAAAATGAACCAAATTGGTTTATAATAGCAAAATGTTTTTCAAAATAGCACAATGTGAACAAATATATAATAAATAGCAAGTAGAAAAACGATACTTACCAATATTGACAATGGATTGTTTGGAGAGAATGTTATACACAATATTTTTATTGCCCCTATTTGTATCTTGAATTTTGTAATAGGGATATATAAAGATGTGATTGTCCTATATATATTTTGGTAAATCATTTTTGTTATATCCTTCTGTTATCATGTTAGTTTTCTATGCCCGTATTATTTAGTCAAGGGTAACTCTGTTTACAAAAACTAATCAAGTAAACCATGTGAAAAAAATTTGTGTTTCCTTATTTCAGAGCTTTGTTACAATGTTTTATTGTTGTGATTTTTAAATTTATAACGTTTTAGTTTAATTTTACTACTTGATGGAAAACATAGCTCCTACTCCTATTGAGCAGTTATTAGTACCGTACATGAAAGCAGAAAAAATAAAGGATCAAGTTTCCAGAATATGGAGGAGACCAAGGTGTCCCGAAACTATTGCTACATATTCAGGCCTGCATCGCATACTGGTTGATGAAAGGGTAAGAAATTATACTTCCATTGTTTTAAATAAACCTGCCAACAAGGATGATGAACAACGGGGATAATATTTTTTATTGTTATCATCTTTCTTTTTTGGTTCTTTTTAGTTGTCCCCATATTGAATATTTCTTGGTATTAAATTTTTCTGCATTCAAGAAACTAAATTCTACTTAAAAAAGTTTTAATTTTTTGATATACTTTTCTCATTATTAAACATACATATGTGCATGTATAGAAAAAATATTGAAATTCTCTATACAATGTATTTTTACAATCTAACTACACTCTTAGTCAAATTGGAAGATATCTTGGGTCGCATAACTACTATACAACATTTGGACCCGAAACAAGTTAATCAACGAATTGAACTGAGGTGTGACGTAGTGACTCAAAACATAAGGTTATTCCTCCCTTCTTTTTGTTGAATTGTGGTCAAGTGGCCAAGTGGACAACAAAACAAAACAACTTTCGGCTAATAAACAAACCAAAATAAAAAAGGGTGAAAGACATCATGATGAGGAGGCATCATGATTATGTTTGTTGAAAAGAAAAATTGATGGTCATGATGATGTTTTTGAGTTTTTTATTGGGTGCTTTTGTATTGATGAAGTGAGGATACGGAAGTGAGAATGATAGAGGAAGTGTGCACCATTTTTCTGTTTTTGTAGCCCATCTTTGAGAGAGCAAAGAGAGCTGCAGAGAGCAGAAAACTGAGAGCAGAAAAGAAGAAGAAGGTGCTCTTCTTTTTGGTTAGCAATCATCCATCATAATTATTGTTGTAATAGCTTTGAGCTACATGTATAGAGAAGAAATTATTCATTATATTTCTTTCTCTATTTGTTTATGTGGTGTGTGAAAGCTATTGGGTGTATTGGGTTATTTGGGTTGTGAGATTGCCAACACTTTGTAAACTCCCATTTGGTTGATAGTGGATTATTAGGTGAGCTCCTACTGCTCCGAGGACGTACTCCAGTTACACTGACTGTTGAGGAACCTCGTTAAATCTTGGTGTCTTTAATATTTTGTTCTTGCATTTTCATTTGATATATTTCTTGTGGGTTAGCTTGAGTTGGTTCCAAAAAGGTTTGGTGCTATCTTAGCACAACAATTGGTATCAGAGCACTAGTTGCTCTTGGGTACTGTCTAGTTGCCAAAGATGTCAGACGGGCAAGATGAGAATCCTTTTGGAAGCACCTCCGGGTTTGCAAGAACTACGGTGCAAAATGCAAAGTTCGAAGTTGAAAAGTTTGATGGCACAAACAACTTCGGGATGTGGCAATGTGAGGTCAAAGATGTGTTGGCTCAACAAGATCTACTTGCTGCTTTGGGAGAAAAGCCGGAAGCTATGTCGAAGTCGGAATGGGAGAAATTAAATTTGTGGGCTTGCTCTTCAATTCGGTTGTGCCTTGCAAAAACTCAGAAGTATTTTGTGATGCGGGAGACGGTAGCAAGTGTGTTGTGGAAAAAATTGGAAGACAAGTATATGACAAAGAGTGCAGAGAACCGGCTACACTTGAAGAAAAAGCTCTACCGCTTCCAATACAAAGAAGGTACAAAAATGATTAGACACCTTGATGCTTTTAATAAGTTGATTGCCGACTTGTTAAATTTAGATGAGGATATTAAGGATGAAGATAAGGCCTTAATATTGTTGAATTCCTTGTCGGACTCTTATGAGCATTTTGTTACCACTATTATGCATGGTAAAGAAACTGTGAAATTTGAAGATGTGTCAAATGCCTTGATGAATTATGAAATGAGGCATAGAGATAAAAATCATGATAGTACCTCTGAAGCTTTATTTGTTAGAGGTAGATCATCGGAGAGAAGATCATCTTCTAGTAGGAAAAAATCACAGTCTCGACCTAGAGGAAACTCTAAAGGTAGAAAACCTTTGGAAAAGGATGAATGTGCCTTTTGTCGTAATAAGGGTCATTGGAAGAAAGATTGTCCTAAATTGAAGACCAAAGGCAAAGAAAGTTCTGAAGCTAATGTTGCTGAGGTTGAAACAGATTTTTCTGATTTTGCTTTAACCACTTCCTCATCATTTGATTGTGCTACTAAGTGGGTGTTGGATACGGGTTCTACTCATCATATGACTCCTCACAAGGATTGGTTTTCAAGCTTGAAAGAGTTTGATGGTGGCGTTGTGTTCATGGGAGATGACAATCCTTGCACAACAAAAGGGATTGGTACAGTTCGTTTGAAGTTGCATGATGGCATGGTTAAAGAGTTGACAGGTGTTCGGTATGTACCGAATTTGAAGAAAAATCTTATTTCTTTGGGTACTTTGGAATCTAAGGGTTTCAGGTTTCATTCAGATGGACAGACATTGAAAGTTACTTATGGTGCACTTGTTGTGATGAAAGCTCCTAGATATGGCCATTTGTATCTATTGCAAGGAAGCACTGTGACAGGTGAAGCATCTGTAGTCTCAGAAAATATGGGCACATCCGATTCTGATACTACTAGACTGTGGCATATGAGATTAGGCCATGCCGGTGAGAAAGCTCTACAAGGGCTTGTGAAACAAGGTCTTTTAAAAGGTGCCACGACTTGTAAGCTTGATTTCTGCTAGCATTGTGTCTTGGGGAAGCAAACTAGAGTGAAGTTTGGTACTGTTGTACATCAGACGAAGGGCATTCTTGATTATGTGCATTCAGATGTTTGGGGTCCTACAAAGACTCCCTCTTTGAGTGGTAGACATTGGTTCGTGACCTTTGTTGATGATTATTTAAGAAGGTCTTGGGTCTACACTATGAAGCACAAGAGTGAGGTGTTGAGCATTTTCTTAGGTTGGAAGAAAATGGTTGAAAACCAGACTGGGAGAAAGATTAAGATTTTGAGATCGGATAATGGTGGTGAATACACATCCGACCCTTTCTTTAAAGTTTGCAAAGAAGAAGGAATTGTGAGACATTTCAGTGTTCGGGGAACTCCACAACAAAATGGAGTTGCAGAAAGATTGAATCGAACCTTGCTTGAGAAGGTTAGATGTATGTTGTCTCAGTCGGGTTTAAGCAAGTCATTTTGGGCAGAGGCAGTTAATTATGCATGTCACATCATCAACCGGTTACCCTCAGCTGCTATTCAGGGTAAAACACCAATGGAGGTATGGACTGGAAAACCTTCTTCTGACTATGACTATATCCGTATTTTTGGTTCACCTGCTTATTTTCATGTGACTGAAAATAAACTTGATCCTAGAGCCAAAAAGGCTATCTTTCTTGGTTTTAGTAGTGGTGTCAAAGGTTACAGGTTGTGGTGCCCAGAGATGAAAAAACTTGTAATCAGCAGAGATGTGACATTTGATGAAGAAAGTATGTACAAAGTCTCTGAGAAGAATGTGAAAGATGTCCAACAGGTGGAGCTTGAGAAAGTTGCCTCTGGTACTTCAAATCCTATTTCCGCTGATGTCGAAGCCACTACAAGTGAAGAAGTTGGAGACCATGAGGATGTTGAAGAAGTTGAACTTGAAGATTCTATTCAAGTTGAAGAGGAAGTTTCACCTCAAGAGTCTATTGCCAAGAATAGAGGAAAGAGACAAATTACCAAGCCAGCTCGGTATAGTGACTATGTTTCTTTTGCTCTTCCTATTATCACTGATGAGATTCCATCTAATTTCGAGGAAGCCATTAAGAGTGAGGAGAAGAAGAGGTGGTGCAATGCCATGGGTGATGAGATGAATTCTCTCTTGAAGAACAAGACTTGGGAGTTAGCTAAATTGCCTAAGGGCAAGAAAGCTATCGGTTGCAAATGGGTGTATGCCAAGAAAGAAGATGCTGATGAGAAAAGCAATGTGAGATTCAAAGCAAGATTAGTTGCTAAAGGGTATGCACAAAAGGAGGGCATTGACTACAATGAAATCTTTTCTCCGGTTGTGAAGCACTCCTCAATTCGCATTATGTTAGCTCTTGTTGCACAGTATGATCTTGAGCTTGTGCAACTTGATGTGAAGACGGCTTTCCTACATGGTGATTTGAATGAAGAGATCTATATGTGTCAACCGGATGGGTATATAGTGAAAGGGAAGGAGAACTTGTTTTGCAAATTGAAGAAATCACTATATGGCTTGAAGCAATCTCCAAGGCAATGGTATTTGAGGTTTGATAAATTTATGAGAGGCCAAAATTATTCTAGAAGTCAATATGATCATTGTGTGTACTTCAAGAAGTTGCAAGATGGATCTTTCATTTATTTGTTGATATATGTTGATGATATGTTGATTGGCTCAAAGAATGTCGAAGAGATTGAGAAATTGAAGAAGCAAATGAAAAATGAGTTTGAGATGAAGGATCTTGGTGAAGCGAAGAAGATCCTTGGCATGGATATCACTAGAGATAGAGAGAAGGGTTTGGTCAGTTTGAATCAAAGACAATACCTTGAGAAGTTGATTCGAAAGTTTGGAGTTCATGATTCAACCAAACCGGTTAGTACCCCTTTGGCTCCTCATTTTAAATTGAGTTCTCTACAATGTCCTAAAACTGATAAAGAGAAGCTGCAAATGAAAAATATACCATATGCAAATTTGGTTGGTAGTTTGATGTATGCAATGGTATGCTCTAGACCGGATATTGCTCATGCAGTTGGCATGGTGAGTCGATATATGCATAATCCAGGTAAAGAGCATTGGCAATCAGCTAAGTGGATATTGAGGTATCTCCATGGTACTCGAGATGTTGGTTTATGCTTTGAGAGAGATGACTCTGGTATTGGTCATTTTGCAGTTGGTTATGTTGATTCAGATTATGCAGGTGATCTGGATGGAAGGAAGTCTACTACAGGCTATGTGTTTACTATGGCTAAAGGACCAATTTGTTGGAGGTCCATTTTGCAGTCGTCTGTTGCCTTGTCTACTACAGAGGCTGAATATATGGCAGTTGCTGAAGCTATAAAGGAGGCCATTTGGATACATGGGCTGATTAGAGATTTGGGGGTTGATCAGAAGCAAGTGGAGGTACATTGTGATAGTCAGAGTGCCATTTATTTGGCTAAGTATCAGGTTCATCATGCGAGGACCAAGCACATAGATGTGCGTTATCACTTTGTTCGTGAAATTGTTGGTGAATGGGAAATCATTCTCCAGAAGATTCCAACTAAAGACAACCCCGATGATATGTTGACTAAGGTTGTTGGTGTAGCCAAGTTTGTTCATTGCTTGAACTTGGCTCACATTTTGCCTATATAAAGAAGGCGTTGAGCAGTAAGAGTTTTGGAGCATTTGGCTCGGCATGAGTTGTTCTCTTGCTAGTGTTTGGGAGTGATGTTGTGTGTTAATTGTGTTGGTTGGCTTATCATGGCGTTTTTCGGAACTTGGCCAAGGTGGAGATTGTTGAATTGTGGCCAAGTGGCCAAGTGGACAACAAAACAAAACAACTTTCGGCTAATAAACAAACCAAAATAAAAAAGGGTGAAAGGCATCATGATGAGGAGACATCATGATTATGTTTGTTGAAAAGAAAAATTGATGGTCATGATGATGTTTTTGAGTTTTTTATTGGGTGCTTTTGTATTGATGAAGTGAGGATGCGGAAGTGAGAATGATAGAGGAAGTGTGCACCATTTTTCTGTTTTTGTAGCCCATCTTTGAGAGAGCAAAGAGAGCTGCAGAGAGTAGAAAACTGAGAGCAGAAAAGAAGAAGAAGGTGCTCTTCTTTTTGGTTAGCAATCATCCATCATAATTATTGTTGTAATAGCTTTGAGCTACATGTATAGAGAAGAAATTATTCATTATATTTCTTTCTCTATTTGTTTATGTGGTGTGTGAGAGCTATTGGGTGTATTGGGTTATTTGGGTTGTGAGATTGCTAACACTTTGTAAACTCCCATTTGGTTGATAGTGGATTATTAGGTGAGCTCCTACTGCTCCGAGGACGTACTCCAGTTACACTGACTGTTGAGGAACCTCGTTAAATCTTGGTGTCTTTAATATTTTGTTCTTGCATTTTCATTTGATATATTTCTTGTGGGTTAGCTTGAGTTGGTTCCAAAAAGGTTTGGTGCTATCCTAGCACAACACTTTTTACTTGACAAGTTGTTTACCATGTTTCTTTCTGTGCATTACAATCAGTCATCCAAAAGAAAAAGGGAATCGGTCAGAAGATGTCTTTTTGCCAGTTCTGACCAAAGGTCATTCCTAACTGTATAATTTTTTTTTACCAATGTCCAAATCTTAAACTATCGCATGCTCATGTCTGCCGATCTTTGTCACCAATTTCAAACAGTGATGTATAAGATATCTCAGAAGAAAATGTGTAGGACTTTGACCAAGTTCCTATCAAGCTATTGAAAAAAAAGTCAGTCTCCAACATCTGCAAAAACATATTCCAGTTCTTCAACAAGATAGGTAACTACTCTTTATACTTGCTTTTTGTACAAGTTTTAATTTATCAGTATACAAATTCAACAAATCTATTCTCATTTTCCGATTTTTTAAGAAGCTTTCTATCAAACTTACTACAGTCGAAATTTAAGATTCTTAGCACATGCTTTGTTTTGAATTGGTATCCTATTGTTCATTTAATTTTCCTCCAAAGCATTTTATCTGTTTTTGCCTTAACTGAAAAATAGTTGCCAAATGTTGTTATCTCACTGTCTTTTTCTAGCGTCTTACTTGAAACAACTCTTGCTTATATTGTTTATTTCAGATCACTATCAACTTTCTCTTGTTCATTCTGCTACACAAAGAACGTTGGATCTACCTTTTGAACAGAAGTTACTTTTGCACCTCTATTCTATATGCATCGAACAATGTTTCTCTTAGTTTTTGGTATGTAAATAACTCTCTCTAATCTAGGTTCCAGCATTTTCCAATGCTCTCTGTCTAAATGCTGGCAAAAATGTGGTCTAGGTTGACCAATATTATGCTCTGTGTCTAAATGCTGGCAAAAATGTGTAGTCTAGGTTGACCAATATTTTATGCATGTACATAGTCCAGCATTTTGTAATCTTTTGTGTACAAATACTGGTCCCAGTTGAAAATTGGATGAAAGCAATGAACCGCAGTGAATGATTACAGTGTTTTGTATATCTAAATTTATCTTATTGTTTTCTTCGACTATCTGTGTTTTTCAAGCATAGTAATCAACACAGTTTTTAATCCCACTGCAACGTGCGGGCAGCATTGCCTAGTTTGTCCTAAAAGCTCGATTTGAATATTTTTTTTGCCTTTACAGTGTAATATTGGCTTTAACTAACATATGGACGCAAGAATGAATTTTCAATTCCAAGGCAAATACATAATGACAGATGCAATGTTAACATAAGTGCATTGTTCAGATTTGTATTTGTGCTAACTGCTGCTTCCTAGCCATAATAATTCCAGTGTTTTTCTCTACCTTGATTTTGGCACCAGGAATATGTACTCTGATCTGCCTCATATCCATCTACCAAAACTAGTGTCTTGGTTGATGCTAGCTTTTGTTCTCCCCCGCGATGTTCCTGTACTTTTCCAGAAGGTCAAATCTTTCTTTTTTCTTCTATTTTAATTTTCCATAATTTCTACAGGAATTATTTTGAATTTACAATCCTTTGTGTTCCATGTTTTTTCAAAGGGAGGTCCGTTTTATGATGGGATTGTTTTACTGAATTGAATCATGCAGTTCAAAAGTTGCTTGACGTTTGTAGAGGAATATTATGGAGCATGTGAACTAAGATTGATCTGTCCTAAGCTCATAGTATTTAGATATAATAGGATCTTGTGGTATGCTTTTCTTCATTTAAACTATGAATTGAATGTCTAGGGACGGGTCCCATTGGCAGTTTAAAACTGATATCTTCCTATGGCTATACGAGCAAGTTCAGTTGCATTTCCTGGATTCTGTAAACACAACAGAAGAGCTCAGACTGGTTTTATTGCCACTGCCACATCACTTAAGTTCACTAGCGTTCTTTTTTTTTTTTTTTCAAATCTGAATACGGATGGATAATTGCAGTGTTGTAAGGGTAGCAGACTTGTATTTTATAAAGAGTTTTTGGACTTGAATTTGGTTCCTAATCTATGTAAAACTGTAAATAACAACTCTGCATGTTATTGATTCAAGTTTCTTATATTACAAATCCAAGTATCTTCCTCTCTTTGTTGTTTCGCTTTTATCTCTTCTATTACAAATCCAAGATGATTGAGTTTTGGTGCTAAACAGGTTTCCAGATTGCTTGCTGCTATATTAGTGCTTTATGCCTCAAGTGATCTGTTTTCTTTGTCGTGTCTTCTTCTAAAACTCTCCGTGAAAACCATTCGGCTTCTTATTTTCATCAAGCTTCACTTGGCACTCATCTTAGTTGCCAATTTTTCACGAATATATCTGGGATATCTAATGTTCAACACCTTACAAACAATGAGGTATGTATACACACTTTGATTCTTTTTATTTAGTCTATTTATATAAGCAGTTAATCAAGCTACATGCATACTAATCAATCTATATGCCAGATTTTATACTTTGGGGCTTATATCAATTACCTGAATGTGGGTCTTAGCACCCAAGATAAATGCAGATGGTATATTATCGATCTGTTCTTGCATAATTATGAACAAGTATTGTCTGCCACTTGAATATCCTGTTTAGTAGTGAAATGAACCATCATTTGGAATTACCTCCCTGATGCAAATGCATGCTGCCATTTGTTTTTAAAGTTTTGTAATCTTCATATTTTCTTCTGCTGATTAGCATTCCAGATTGTTGTATTTGCATAGCAACCTTAATGTTTGTTTCCTTTCTTTAACACACTAATAAGTTAATTGTTGTTAAATCTTCAGGCTTCACTTGTTACTGGCTCAACTTGTTTGGGAACAGAAAACAAAAATTTACTCAGGTTGTTTTTGTCACTATACAACATAGATGGTGTCTGTCGGTGAACCATTCTAACACGATTTGTTTGTCCCTGATGCAGGCTTGCACCTGAGTCAATTCAACAACTTGAAGAATTTGTAACACTGTTTTTCTCCGGCCTTCCTTGCACAACAATTATCTGTGTAAATTTGCTTGGAAGCCCTTATGCTACTTTCCTACAAGAGTTGTTGTCCTTTCCTTCTTATGTTCATGCATGGATTCTGGTATCACGCTTGAACTCGAAGAGTCAACCTATCGTTATGCTACTACCAGGGGATTCAGTATTAGAAGGTAATTTTTAATATAGGTAACCATGAATTCAGAAGTTCATAGCATGTACTGCTCTGATTAACACTTGCGGTAATTTGTTTATGTAGAACTTCCCCAGGAGATTCAGACGATGTTACAAGTTCTGGTTCTGTAAGTGTTTCTGAAGGAAAAGTTGGAAAGCATTGGTGCTGCCCATGGGGTTCCACTGTGGTTGACAGGGAAGCACCAGAATTTAGAATGATATTGGAGGAGAGTTATTTGTCATCTTCAATCGAAGAAGAAGAAGATACCAAAGAGAATAGGGCATTGTGGTGGACGTGGAGAAAGAAGCTTGATGATCGCCTTTGTAAATTGCTGAAGCAGGTTACTCTCTTTCCTCTCTTTGTTTGCAAACTTTCATGGGCTTAATTTTGCGGCTCACATCAGGCTGACTACATAGCATGAATATCCACCAAGCTATTGTATGTATATTGGATTCTGGTGAGATAATGAATTTAGATTTGGGTTTTCAATCTATATATTCTGTTAATGGCAGTAGAATCTTTATAAAAACGAAATTCTGTACTTTGTTTAATGTTTCCACTTTAGATATCAGTTTTCAATCTGGAGAGCTGTGTATCAATTGGCGCTCACAGTGTCATATCTTCATGCAACAGGAACTTAGAAGATTTATGGTTTGGTCCTTGGAAATATATGCTTCTGGGAGAATGGTCAAACTGCAAGCAGCTGGACTTGGTACAGAAGAAGCTGGCCCGGGATTTGAAATCTAAGTGCAAAATGGAGATAGAGGAGAGTCTTCTCTAAGAGTCATTCTTGGGGGTTCCAAATATGCTTCTAAAGGAGGAGGCGCATATCTTTCACAGATTTGTTACAAGAAAGGTTGCTATATTGGTAAAGCTGGATGTTCTGAGGAAAATAAGTGTTCGGCGTCACCTAATGAATCTAATGGTTATCAGAAACCGTCGGAGTTGGCTTTTCAACTAATACAGGAAGCAGTGAAAGAGCTTGAAGGGCTAGATTCTGTAAATGGAGAGCCCATCATTCTAGTGCTGGACTTCGAGGTGCAGGTATGTGCTTGGTTCCTCTTTTTTCCACTCGTTAATCTCGCAAAGTTATGGGTCAAATGCTTCTTCTCTGAATATCATCTTCCAACTTGAGCAAAGCATGTCAACTAATTATGTAGTTATCTACAATGAAAAAAAGGGTTGTTGGAACTTGGAACCAATAAATTACTTGAAATTATTACTCGCGTTTGTAAAGTATCCTATAGTCTTTCCCTTAATTTCCTACATAAATCTAGCCCTCCAAACGTGTTTCTAGTATTATTAGTTCTTTACTTAATGTGCAAGAGGGCTATGTTAAACATTAGTGGAATCAAAAGAGGAAACTGGTAGGGAATGATCCAACAATGTAAACCAGGCTTATGTCCTCCCTTTTCTGTGTTCTGGAACTCGCTTCCTGACTTGCAACCGCATCCTGCATGTGAAAAGGCGAACAAACTAAGAAGAGAAAGATATAGGAGATGTCCCACCGGGCTCCTTGAAATCAACATATACATGGGGGTTAGAATCAGAAGGTTTATGCTGACAGACCACCCAGTACAACCAGAGTTTTGATACGATGATAGACACGTTCGACCCCAAAGCTTAAAATATTATGGAAATAGATTACTGCGATAATTAGCAAAAGGCTCTTTAATGTTGTAGAAATATGAAGAGCAATCAAATATCTAAGGCTCTTTAATAATAGGAGATTCCGAGAAACTTAAATGGGATTGTCTGTTCCTAAGACCATAATATAGTGAGTGTTTTAAGCTCATTAAACTGCTCTGGTTGATTATTTCGTGTGTTTGTAATCCAAGGTAAATTCAAGACAAATAGCTTGTTCCTTTGTCTTCTCTTTTTATTTTTTGCACTAGGCAGTTTAAGAAATCAAGAGAACTTAGCTTGTTCTCCATTTTGCTAACCAGGCAGTAAGCACTGTACACTTTTCTGGATAATACCTGATACCTTTCATTTCTCCAGTACACCTACCGTGCTGATTAAATGATGATTTACAGATGCTTCCTTGGGAGAATATACCAATACTAAGAAATCAGGAGGCTTATCGCATGCCTTCTGTTTGGAGCATCTTTGCAACACTGGAGGAGAACTACCATCAAGATCAAGTTGTGAGTAATACTATGAAACCAGGACGCTTATCGCATGCCCTCTGTCAGGAGGCTTCATTCCCTTTGATTGATCCATTGGATGCATTTTATCTCCTGAACCCAGGTCGTGATCTGGGTACCACACAAATCGAATTTGAGAAGTGGTTTAGAGATCAAAATTTGGAGGTAATATCCTGGTTTCTGATTCTCTTTCCTACTATTACACTGACGTCTCTGCTCTATAGTGGGGAATTCTGAAACATTCCTCTCCAGTGTCTGAAATTAGATGCACGAGGAAGACATATATTATCTGTATACATATAAACACAAATCCATATGTTTCCATAAGTAACCTTTCATTTGAATACCCTGCACGGGGGAAGGCTGGATGTGCACCCCCAGCCGAAGAATTGGCTGAAGCCTTGAAAAGCCACGACCTCTTTATATATATCGGCCATGGAAGTGGTATGTTGGATTATTCTGGCTTTTTTGTGTTTGGCATTAAAAGTTTTTAAAACGTCAAACTGAACATTTGTGCCCGTATGTCTTGTGGTACAGGGGTGAACTACATTCCCATGCATCAGATTCGGAGTTTGGAAAACTGCGCTGCTACTCTTTTGATGGGATGTAGTAGTGGTTCTCTGACACTGAATGGTTGTTATGTTCCACACGGTCCTGCACTATCTTATCTGCTAGCCGGTTCTCCCGTCATTATTGGAAATTTATGGGAAGTGACGGACAAGGATATTAACCCATTTGCAAAGGCCATGCTTTATGGTTGGCAAGAAGAAAGATCGAGTTCCTCTCAGGGTTGTGCCCAATGCAAAGTAGCAGAAGAATTTGAGGCTTTGAGCATTAGGGGCCGTCAAGGTAATGCCAAGAAAGTCTCGAGGAAGAAATCACCTGAAGCTTATGGAAGTGATCCAACGACGATTTCTTGTGATCATAGGCCGAAGATTGGATCATTCACGAGTCAAGCTCGTGAAGCTTGCAGTCTCCCTTTCTTGATTGGAGCATCACCGGTATGTTATGGTGTTCCTACAGGCATACGGAGAAAAGATTCATAGCACGGTCATGTGGAAAATGGCATGCTCTCCAAGTTCATCAATGCCGCAGGCGGGCCTAAGTTTCAAGTCTCCGATTTTAGCAACCAATTATACGCTGGAAACTTAAGGTGTGTGTTCTAGCAAGAATCAGCAAACATGTTGTCTAGTATACATGTCAGTACGCACTAATTTCCATAATTTTTCGTTTCCGCCATTTTTGAGAGCAGAGTTCGGAATGCAGGTTAATGTGCAGTGTAAATGGAAGGTGTAATTTGTACATAATTTTTCGTTCATAGTGCCATTTGCTGTGTTGTTGAACTATTAGAACACTGGGAGAGAAATCAAATGGTTGTTAAACTATTATTATTCATTTAAATGTTTAGATAAATAGCGATGCCGTATTGGCTAGTGCAGATGTGTTTCTCCTTATGCACTCGAGTTCATATTCCCCTCTGTTTGGGTTAATATTTAAACCTTAAGTTTTCAGAAAGGTAAGTCCAAGAGAGTTCAATAAAGGAGGTTTTGCCCGAAGCCCATAAACAAGCCCAGTTCATCCATTTCAAGATATTATGACAGCTCTCCATTAATGCAAAGACCAGTTGCTTACAAGAAGTGACAACTGATGGAAGATCACCAACTCTCGGCCCAAAAGTACTTTTTGGATGGCAAACATGTAAAAAGGCTAGTAACTCACTACCCTTCAGTTGCTTTCGGGCAAGAACAGAAACGACACAGCTGGGCTAATTCATCTATAAAAGGAGGAAGAGGTCCCAGAGACAATAACACTTAAATCAACAAACAAACAAACATACAACTTGACTCTCAGCCAAGCAAATGCCCAGAAAGCCGTGCTTTGTCTAGACTTTGCATCCTTTTAGCCTTAGACTTCCTTAGAAAGACATATTTTGTCTATGTAAAACCTCTGCTAGCTTTTTCCTTGAATGTTGTAGTATCGATCTCTCATGTGTAAACTCCTTTCCAATCATCCCTTTTAGTACTCAATCATTTTGTAAACTGCCAAGGGAAGGGACCGTAAGATGGGTGAAATCTTGCCCGACTCTCTTTATTTTTACCTTTCCATTAATAGATCTGTTATTATAATGTATCCCTCAGTAAATATGCAAGTCATTTTCGATCTCTTAATGATCCGAAGTTCCATTAACTCTCAAATCTGGTTCACTTAGTACCTTTACTATCGTGAAAGTAAAAGAAACTGATGTTTTGATTAGATCTGAACCTCCACCCTTTGAAGCATACAAGATAAACAAAAATCCTTGATCTCAAGGCATAAAAAAGAACTTAATGTGGACTTAACCCATCCATGACAATCCTTTGATAATGAAAAGTTAGAGTAACTTGGGGCCCAAGTAATCGGCTTAAATACACTCATTCTACATTTGTCATATAGAGATAGCAGTGGCACGCCTCAACACTTAGTTAGTTTTAATTGTGATCCTCAATGCCTACACCTAAGGCCCGACAAAGGCACATTTCAGAACTAACTATGTCCTCTTCTTGCAGACCGACAAGCAAGCAAGAGCCCAACAGCCAACCAAAGTGCCAACTCCTCAGGAAGCTGTGTACTTGAGCCAAGGACCCTTCCCAGTGAAATTCCTGCCCGAACACCTTCTATACACTTTGATTAGTTTAATGCTATTATAGGAAAAATAAAGGTTTTTAAAATTGATTCATGAGTGTTTTTTTTTTTTTAAAGACTTGATTTTACTGTATTTTAAAAATGTGTTTCTAAGTTTTAAAATGAATGAATTATGTACTTTTAAGTTAAAAATAATTAATGAATATTTTGATATTTTAAGCACAAAACTTAAGACCAAACTTTAGTAAAATTGCAATTGTATCTTAAAATTGGTTGACAGCGTTTTTTAAGAAAATATTTTTGGAACCAAACTTTAGTAAAATTGCAATTGTATCTTGAAGGGCACTTGAAGTGCTTCCTAGATGAAACATATAACTGATGTTTCTTGCAGAAAGCACTTTCAATGCTTTTGAAATCCAAAAAATTTCTCTAAAAACGATTTTGGTTATTTTAAAAGTATTTCCAAACCAACTCTTATTGCAATGATTAAGATTTACAAATGTTTCTACCAAAAAAAGATTTACATATGTTGGAAACCAACCGAGCAAAGTGAAATTTCAAATCCTGCCAGTCAAAACAAATTCAGGCACATTGACCAAAATTGATTGTTGATACAAGTGTGAGGATCCTACCGGATCCTTTTTGTGAGGATCCTAAAAATCAGTTCATCGATCGTCCTGTGTCAGAAATCATTTTTAAATTTTTATTTAAAATTAAATACAAACAGTACCTAACGAAAACTGTCACATCCCGGCCCGGGGTGGATCACTTCCCAGGCCCGCTCCACCACCGTAGCATGATATTGTCCGCTTTGGGCCCTGACCACACCGTCACGATTTTGTTTCTGGGAACTCACGAGCACTCCCAGGAGAACAATTTTTTTTTTTTTTAATAATCTCTTTGCCCTCACAACAGAAATAGCGGCATGTCTCACTCCACTTTGCTCAATCACAAAAGTAACCTTTGATAATCCAAGACAATGGAAAGTAACTGATTTCCCGTAGCAATCCATATTGGCATAATTATAACGTAACCAATCTGTGCTTAAAATCACATTGAAATCCACAATGTCTAACGGAATAAGATTCGCTGGCATAACTACTTCTTCCACCGCTGCTATCTTTTGAGGATCAACTTGAATTCCTTGAGCTGATACAACATGCCCCAAAAATGCCACTTCAGTCAACCAAAACTGACATTTACTGAACTTAGCATACAATTGATGCTCCCTCAATTTCCTTAAAACCAAGTTAAGGTGTCGAATATGATCTGCTTTAGATTTAGAGTATACTAGAATATCATCAATAAAAACAATCACAAATTTATCAAGATATTGCTGGAATACCTCATTCATCAATCTCATAAAAGTTGCAGGTGCATTAGTCAACCCAAACGGCATAACCAAAAATTCATAATGTCCGTATCGAGTTCGGAAAGCCGTCTTGGGTACATCCTCCTCTTTAATTTTTAACTGATAATAACCGGATCTCAAATCAATCTTAGAAAATACACACGCACCTTTCAGTTGGTCAAACAAATCATCAATGCGAGGCAATGGATAACGGTTTTTAATCGTTACCCGGTTCAATTGCCTATAGTCAATACACAATCGCAGAGTTTCATCTTTCTTCCTCACAAATAATACTGGGGCACCCCAAGGTGACGAACTAGGTTGAATTGGATATTGAGCTTTAGTATCAGCCGTACAGGACCATTGTAGGGTCTCCGGTTGATTTATTACTTCACCTGACTATTAGTGATGCATTCTGATTATATTTTGGGCATGGCATATCATTATTGAGATGTTATGATGATGGATATGTGCTGAGTTATGATGTTGTGTAGATATATATGTTTATATACTATTTTCTGGGAAAGTATACAGGTTTTTATGGCGAGGGGTTAGAATTGTTTTAATGAAATGTTTTGATAAACTCTTTGGTTTTACTGACCCACTCATTTTGTTTTGCGCCCCTCCAGGTTCTAATTAGCGGTTGGTGGCTCTCAAGGTCTTATTCCGGCTTCTGACAGACTCTTGACATGTAGGACTCACCTGAGGGTGATGTAATTTTATTTTAGTCCTACTTGACTGCACTTAAACCTATGCTCTGAACTTATGTGTTTACTTTATAGCTAGTCCGGTTATTCTAGTAGGTTGTTCTGTTAGAGTTTGGTTTGAATTCCTGCTTATGTAAGTTGTTGTTTCGCTTCCGTGTCACACTTATGGTTACGTCACGCTCACGTGACGGCCAGCACACCTGGATCCTCCGGATCGGGGTGTGTCAGTTTGGTAACAGATCTTAGGTTGCAGTCCTGTATAATTGTTAATGCTTTAATGATTTTTTGATGTTTCCTGTCAGAACTATACCTCCTCGTAGCGAGCCACGTAGTTCGGATGAGCCTAATTTCCCTGATATAGTAGTTTGGGGGGAAACTATTGTCATTGTGATTCAGTCTATTATCTAAAAGGAACCTTTGAGACTGGTTATAAGTTAAATTTGAATCCCTTTAGAAGATGAAGAACCTAAGGGAGCAGATCGATGGCTTAATCATTTGGGAAAAGACGATTCATACTATGCAAAGTCGAGAGAATTTCCTCTCGACAGGTGGGTCGAGATGACTACCTAGTTTTTGAGTGTTGAATCTGCATTCTGATAGAGATATGAATGTTATCCGATGTTTTCGGAAGAACAGCTGTTTGGAAGGCGTTTAAAGAATTGGTTAAGGAAAAGTTCATTCCTCCGGCATATTAGTATTATAGAGAGTTTACAGACTTGCCTTGTTTCTATTCGGATGGGTTGCTAATCCGGTCGAGGTGTTATGTTGTCTTTGGTTGGATAATAAGAAGAAGTGGCGTTCTTTGGCGACCACTATCTATTGTACTTTTTACCTGGAGTTTACGAGATGTTGTTGAGCATTGAAGACTCTGAGAACCTGATCAGCGAGAGTAAAGAGGAATAAGAAAAGAATGAGAATCAGAAGAAAGACGATAAAGCTAAAGATACGTCATATCAAAGACCTCGGAAGACTCAGAGCTTCAAAAGAAGTGAAACTAGAGCTAATTTTCCCAGCTGAGGTTTTAGTGCCACTGGTCAGAGGCGAAGTGATAGATTTACTAGTGATCCCAGATTTCAGAGACAAGGTGACTCTGGTAGAGGAAATGTATCTTTGTATCGTAGGATTCACCCTTGGGTGTTATATCTTGGTCATTGTATTTTTAAAGCTTCCGAACTGTGTAAATGATTACATCACTCTCACGTGACGGCCAGCATGCCCTCCTTCGGGATGGGGTGTGTCAAAAACTGATCGCATAATATACAATAAATGGCAAAAATGAATTGATTCTTAACATCCTATCAAAGAGAATCCAGAGATCCTCATCCCACATACATGAAGAAAACTATATTCATACACGGAAGAAGGTAAAAAGTAAGTAAAATTAGATTTTGAAAATATATTACACAACAGAACAAAGGGAAAAGGAACAACTTATCTCCATTTTCCTTTTTTACAGCTATTCAATTTCAATGAGACTTAAAGCCAATGCAAATCCGAGAAAGTTAAAATCATAACTTCTGTTTTTGTGCAATCACTACTAAATTTGTGTGCCTAAACAAGTGTTCCTAACTTCCTTATCTTTCATCGCTGTTTCCTTCTCTACGCATACGTCTCCTCCCAGAACGTCCCAACAACACCCTGCCATGACGACGAAGGCGGCTCGCCAATGACATACCACCGCCGTCGTCATCACCATCACTATCATTCTCTTCATCTTGATCAGAGGAATCCAAACCGCCAACAGGAGTTGTGTGCCGGATGCCAGCAGCACTATTGTCCAATGAGTGGTGGAAGGCCCCCTCAGGCGGTCTTAGACGTCTTGTCAGGTCAGTCCTTGATGGCCCAAATGCATGTAATAGGAAAAAGAAGTTCACCAGATTGCCATCGAATCCCAGCCCGAACCCCCCATTTCTTTCTGGAGCATCTGCATTAAAGCCACCATCCTCTTCGTCCGTATCCAAACCATAATTATTTCTTTCTATTACATAATCTCCAAAAACCATTGCACCTGGCATGGAAGACTGGATTGTGCTCATCAGATCGTTCGTCTCACGCTCATGTTCAAGACTTCTCCATTTCTGTTCAAGGTCTGGATCCACTTCTCGTGGGCGCGCAGAGGGGTGCTCTTCCTTCACATGCCTTTTAAGCTCCTTGTAATTTCCGACAAATGAACAATTTTCTTGCATGCAGCTTCTCCTTTTTGTATTTAGATAATCTCGTGCTGGTTCAAGAACAGTCCAGCCCTTCACCTGGCCCCTACAGAGGGGGCATGCAAGTTCTGTGACTTCACACTTTTGTACTGGCCATCCAGCATCTGGTACCACAATTGGATCGTTGTTGGAGCCAAGCAATGGTTGTCCAAGATCAGATGGCACAATTTTAGTATAAGCTTTCTTGTACTGGCCAAGACAATTGGAATGTCGGAAACTAGTTCCACACATGTAGGGACGGCAACCCTTGTCATGAGAAGAACAAAGGAGAAGAACAGCATTGTGAGGATACTCCATGCACACGGAACATGTTGCATCCTCCCAGTCTTTTTTTTCCAAATCTCTGCATTTCTTCGAGCACAGATCCTCCAATATATCTTGACTGTTCCGCAATGGATATGGAGTCGGTCTGTATCGTCGGGAAGCAATCCTGCGTCGTCCCCGGCTACCTTTTGCCATTTCTAATATCTACCTGCAAATAACATTGCAAAAGTTATACCAGAACCATGACAGTCCAGATATACATACATGGAACTTTAAAATTATTCAGCTACAAATACACACACATATACAACACAGGACAAAAACCAGGAACTTCCACACCAACGTTAATAGAATAAAGTTCACCCTATTACTGCAGATGCCAATCCTGTTCTTCAATTGTCAAAGTCTCAAAGAAAAACAATATATCAGAACTTTAAATTCAAAAAGAATCCATAGTACACATTTCAATCACCAATTTTAAGATCAGGTTATCTCATAAACACACCATACAAGTGGTCAAAAAGTACACATGGAAGCATCTTAACAGAAATTTTAAAGGATTCTTACAGTAAGGACTACATCGATGTGTGAGTCAATACATAAAAGACCAAACTGATGAGTTGGTAAAACATAAAGGATTGTTTGTGATAAAAACCCATTTTCCTAAATACACTAGCAAATTTATTGTAGCAATTGAATTCTAAACTAGGACGATAAGCCTTGAATTTTAAATCAACTATCAAACCCTATGAAGAAAGAACAAAGAACCCCTGAGATCAACTCTCTGATCAGTGATAACCAAGAAAAAATACACAATTGCATAGACACTAGTATGAAATTGAATCTTGAATGATTGAACTACTAAAGTAAATAGATATCACCAAAAACTATGTGATTAGTGAAGATTAAAAACTTGGGCAAAGCCAGAAACAGCTTGAGTCTTGATTCGAAGCATTCGAGCCAATTATACCCAGAAACACACGCATTTCATTCCAGCTAAAGATATAATCTTTCGCAATTGAAACTGACAACCAGAAAGCCTCACCTGAGCCGCGGTCAGAGCAATTCCGGATCCAAAATAAGTCAGTTGCGTACAATGGCAAGAGAAACAGAAACAGGTCAGAGATTTATACACAGACCAACGTGTTTAAGAAGTTAATAAATTAATCAAATAACAACCCAAAGCTTGAAGCAAAGCACATGGCAGCTGACCCTTCATCCATTTGAGAGAGATCCACAAAAATATTAATTAATATTCAAATTTAACTAAATTAAGAATCTTATGTAAAAATCCAAAGAAAAAAAGTGAAAATCTCCAATTTTGCTCAGAAATGAAAGTCGAAAACTTGTGGTTGCTCAATTTTGCACGCAAAGGATAACCCAGCTTTCAAAATTCCAATTTTCCAATTTTTTTATTTGAAAAGAAAACAAAAATGAAAAACAGAAGGAAGAGAGAATAACTACATAACTGAATGATTTTCCATGATTTTTCAAACATTTCCCGGCAACCAAACAGACTCTCAAGCTCAAGAATGAAGGAAGAACAAAACCATCTGATAAGAGAGAAACTGAAAAAGCTTAGCAATCGCACCAGAAATATATATGTACTATTCGAGTGTTGAAACTTCAGAGACGTTAAAGCGGGTCGGAGTCGGAGCAATTTGGATATGGATTTTGGATTTGGGAGAGAAGAAGGGAATTAGGGTTTCAGAGGAGGCGAAGCGAATAAGCGATTGAGGGATAGGCGGGAGAGGGCGGGAGGCAGCGAAATGAAAAGCAAATAATCACAAAAGCTGTTCGTAGTCGCGAGGTTTATTTAATTTTCTAGAGAGAGAAAGGAGGAGAGAGAAAGCTCCAAGCTTCTCGTCAATTTCGAGTTATTTCTACGCTACTCTATCTCTCTCCTTCCTTCCTCATTTTCTCTCTCCTCTGATTTGTGATTGGAGACGTGGGCCAGCTGCTTTGATTTGGAATCCACGCGCTGCTGGGGCGGCTGGCGAGCACGCTCAGTTTCACTGGTTTAAAGCAGTCACGTTGTCACGCACCGTCGTGCTATGTGGTAAATATCTGAAATCCCTTTCACTAAGATCATCCGATTAAATTATTCAAGTTTTTTAAATTTCATCCAACGACTCACTTGTTTTGATTACTTAAAAGTTATAATAATTTTTGACCGTTTGATGAAATTTCAAAGATCCGGATCACTTGATCCGGTGGTCTTAGTGGAAGAGATCTGAAAAGAATCTCTTTCCGTAAATGTCTATCCACGTTCTAAGATTCACAATTCACATGGGGGTGAAACTCGGCGGGTTGGCCGATTGGAAGGCAAACCCAATCCTAACTCAATTTTTGTGATTCAGGTTCAGATTCAGGTTGAGTTTGATTTGGATTCATTCGAGGCAAATAATAAGTTTAGTTGAGTTCGAGTTTACATTCGAGTTGGATTCAAATCGTCCAACTTGTTTGAGATTAACCCTGTAACAACTTAGTTTGCTAGAGTTCTTAAAAATTTAAGCCAAATAGGATCAAATCTAGTCATCTTAAATTTTATAAATAAATCAAACTTTGTCCAACTTTTTTGAGTTCAAATATATAACAACTTAGTTGAAGTTTTTTTCTGAGAGAAATGATAACGTTAGTAAGTTAAATGTTAACTTAGCCACCGACAAGGTTCGAACTCACGCCGTCATGCAAGGACACAACACATTTCCACCACTATGGTAAAGGGTCATTTGCAACTTAGTTTGAAGTTAACTAGCTTTGATTCTATTTTGTTTTTTCTTTTGTACTAAAAAAAAGTTAAATAGCATCAAAGCTAGTTAACTTCAATTTCATAAATTAGTCAAAACTTAAATTCAACTCCACAAATTAATCTTCGTTTTAAAGTTAAACTAAATACAAATATTCAATGATGCAAAATTTGAATTAAAATACAAGAAAATACTAAGAAGGTACCAAAAGAAGAAAAGAAAGCAACATTTCATTGTCCAAATGTAAACAAGCACCGAACTGAAGTCTTGTGGTCCGAAATTCAATGTGTATTTCTATTAAATATTAAATAAGGAAAATAATTAATTGTATATTATATATTCACAACAATCGCTATAAGCCCTTAAAATAAAATAAACCCCAATACCAAAAGCTTCAGCAATACATCTTTAATTAAAAATTGTACCAAGTTTTATTCCATTACAAGAATTCTTGGCCACAGATTTGGAGTGGACGGCTTAGATCACATGGTGGATGTACCAGTAAAACCAATTGGAGGCCACACGATCTGGAGTGGACGGCTTAGATCACATGGTCCGGAGAGCGAGACCATTTCTCCTTTTGAATACAGAGTCTTTCGCTAGTCCTTACCACTACTCGGAGGAGCGGGAAACGCAGTCCGAAATTTGAAAGAGAAGAGAGGGAAAGAAAGATGAGAGGCAGAAGCCGCGGCCGAGCAAGGGAGTCGTTCAACCCACGGCCACCACCAGCGACGCCGCTGGACCACTTCCGCCTCCAACGAGACTCCGATGCCAGCTTCGCAAGCAGCCGCCCTTCCTCGGTGGGCATGGGTCCCACCACCGCAGCCCTCGACCTGTACAAAGACCGCTCTTTTCAGCAGTCCACCGTCTCCGCCATCAATTCCTACCTTTCCTCCCACTCCCTCCAATTCTCCCTCAAATTCCCGATCCCCTCCGCCCGGGAAATCACCGAAACCCTGAAATTCCTCCTCGCCCGCCTCGAGTACCCTTCGCCCAAGCTCGAGGACGACCTCCCCCTCCTCCTCAAGTTCCTGAAATGCCCCTTCAAGCCCAACAAGTCCTTGCTCCGAAACCCCACCGTCAACGCCCACCAGTGGCCCACTCTGCTCGCCGTCATCCACTGGGTCTTCCAGATTGTGCTCTACACCGACCATCTCGCCGCGGATTCCCGGGCCTTCGTCGAGAACAATGCCATGTCCGCTTACGCCCTGGAGAGCTACTTGCATTATATACATGGCAACGATGACGCGGTGGAGGCCTTGGACCGGGATTTCTTGGACAAGTTGGATAGGGAGAAGGAGAATGCGGAGGAGAATGTCAGGGTTTTGGAGGCAACCGCTACGGAGCTGCAGGTGAGGGTGGAAACAATGCGGTCTGAGCCGTCCAGGAGGGAGGCGCTGGAGAAGGAGAGGGGTTTGTTGGAGGGGGATGTGGTCAAGTTTAATGAAATCATAGGGAATCTGGAGAAAAGTATCGCGAATTTGGAGGCAGTGTTGGAGGGGAGAGAGAAGGAATTGGAGGCCAAAGTGGTGGATAATAAGAGGATTTGCCAAGAGAATGCGGAGTTGAATAAGAGGGTGGAATTGCAGACCTTCAATGCCAGGGATGTGGATAGAATGAAGAGGGAGTTGCAGGCTGTGGAGAGGGATATTGGGGAAGCCGAGCTCGAAAGGAATGCTTGGGAGGAGAAGGCTTGGGAAATTGATACCATGCTTAGCCATAAGTTTAAGGACCTTGAGGCTGTGGCCATGGACTGCAACCAGGCCATGAGGAGGTTTGTCCTCCCTGTCATGTGATCTTCTTTTCTTGCCAATTGATGTCTTAGATATAGAAATGTAATTTCTTTGTGTGATTGTTTCGGGGTGCATATCATTGACATCGATAGTGCATTACAATGATATGTTGATCCAATTTTGCTTGCCAATTAACTCTTTGTCATGGCTAGTGATTTGTTTGACGTTGTTTGCCTACTTGTTTATATTTGTTTGAATTGCTCGCTGTCTTATGACAGTTGACGGTACAAGTTTTGACAAATTTAATAATCTTTGTATGCATTGCAATTTCTCTCTTTCTTTGGTGGTAGCAGGTTGAAACTTGGTAATGGATTTCAGTATTTATTGAATGCTAAGGGATCGACGCCAGCTGAGATTATGGGGATCGACTACAAATCAACTTTAAAGCCTGCGCTTGACGCCTACTCAGAAGGTATAAAGAAAAGCTCTGTGGAAAAACTGGAAGACTTGATCTCCCTTCAGAAACAGTCGAGTGAACTTTCTGCTCAGATTGAGGGCAAACGAAATTTTATAGCGACGCTTCAATCTCATATCAGCGAAGTAAGTGGATCAAGATTAAGTCTTAGACATATTACTTTCTTTGTTGTGCATAGGAAGGGAATGAGTTATTTCGTTAATTTAACCTTATGAACTCGATAACTGGTGTATGTTTTACAAAGTAAAATATCAACTGTAAAGGTAATTGATCATATGGTTTGACACTTGGAAATCACCCTGACTATTATAGCATCTTAGGGTGCGTTTGTTGCACCGGAATGTCTCGGACTTGACTAGCTTCAAGAATTAAGTTAGACTGGTTTAGACTAAACTAAGCTAGATTAGCTTAGTGAAATGTTTGGTAGTATCGGACTAAGAAGCATGATAAAAAATTAATTTTCCTTTTTTTTTTTTCCAAAAACAAAGTACTCTATCTGTCTCTCCATTGTCTTTGTTCAAACTATCTCTCCTCCTTTTTCTACGTCTCTTCCATTTTCTTTTCCCGTCCAACTCCTTTTTCCTTTTCTTCTCGATCACAAATATACACAGTTCACATGCAAACCAATTTTCCATCAGACCAAACAAAACCCATCACCTGCCTCATCAATCCAACAAAATTCCCAAACTTTCCCACCCTAAAATTTGACAATTCCATTCAAATTAAACAAAAGTTAGAGCTGAAAATTTGAGCAAAGAAAGAAAGAGAGAGAGAGAGGGGGAGGGAGAGTAAACGGATAACCAATAGTAGGAGGCGGCGACGCCGTATAGCTTGAGGACGAGCAGTAGCGTAAAGGAGAAGAGGAGGATGTGGGCCGCTAAGGCCTGCACGGACTTCAACACTCTCCGCTAGTTCATCATCACCGTAAAACGATGTCGTCCGCTGCGAAAGTCGAGACTTCAGATTGTGAGAAATCTCAGGAGGAGGTTGCTGTTTCAGTATGCACCATTGAAACTAAAGAGGCAAGAAATATTCTTTCTCTCCTTCATCTTTTTCGTCGTTCGGGTTGACCCAGATGGCAAAAAATCCCAAATCACCGACCCAGATGCCAAAAGGGCGCTGGGTTTGCAGGACGATAGAGATCGGCGACAACCGTTTTTGGTTTGGTCACTGGAGAAGGGGGGTTGATGCTGCTCATGTGGGTTCGTAGGATGCTGCTCGCAGACGAGGGAGACGGGACTAGCAATCCCGTTGTTTTAGGGGGGCCTCGCAAAGACCTCCTAGTGAGGGATTTAGTCGAGGCAAGTCCTCCTTTGTCCTATTTAACTTGGTCCCGCCAGTGAACAAACACGGATTGCACTAACTTTTAACTTAAGCCAGTCCAGTGAGAGCTAAAGAAGGCAAACAAACACCCCCTTAAGGTGTTTAAGGGTCAGACTTCGAAACTGTAGACCTGTTGTGATACATGACCTCAGTTTCTATAATTGGTTATCGCTCCAGTAAGGTTTGAACCTTGGGAAAGAAACACAATTTTACAAAGATTTTGTTTTGACTTTATATTTTACTTGTGTATAATTTACCCGTTAGGTGGAAGCTCAACTGAACTTGTTGAAGAAAGAGACACAGGAATACACTTCCAGATGTGCAGCCGAAGCTAGAAACTTGATGGAAGATGTTGAACGGGAGACTCGTAACTTGGATATTGTGCAAAGAGAAGCAGAAGAGATTCTGAAGGTTTGTTTTTAAATTATGGTCATCAATTTAAGTTTGATATCATAACGAATCTCATTGTTCTTGCAGACCTCCAAACTGAAATTGCAGGATGCAATCAAACAAACTGAAGAAGAAACTCAGACGTGCGCTTATGGACTCATGGCGGTAATTGACTCAGTCTCGAAGTACAAAGAATATGTGCAGTCTAAGATTTTCGAAATGAAGAGAGATGTCTCAGAAACAGCTGTTGCTGTATCAGACACTCACAAAAGTTGCTTGCAATCGCAATTTGGTTTTCTGTCGGATGCAAACCAGCAATCGGAAACAGCACTCCAATAGGCCGTCATACTTGATTCCCTGCCTTGCTGCTTACCGGTTTTATACTCTCGTGCTGAAAGCACCGTGATTTCAACTGATGGGTAATTAGCTGTCATCTGAATTTATCTTTTGATCTTTCTTTGTTACTGTTTTGATTAGTTCTACTAATCAGGAACGGGCTCGATGTGAATCCAACGAATCTCATATTCAATTGAGTTGTTTCCACCAGGTTATTACAAAAGTTATGTACAGCAAGTCGATAATCTGCTACAAAATGTGCTTGATCATCTTCTGTTCTAATTACAATTAATTCCCCCCAGAAACAAGGTAGCTCCTGTAAAACAACTTGCCCTGTAAATATTCTACAAGTACCCGTGATATTGCTTGCAAACTTGTCGACTACCATACATCCGTTTCAAGCATTCAGGGTCAGTTTTGTCATCCGCAGTAGATGAGGACCAACCAGTTCAGTGACTAATGCGGGCAACGGATGGAAGGTTATGCACACAGTTCATCTCCTTGGCTGAGTTTCTCTGGTCCTTCAAGTCCCTAATACTGTGGACGGACACAAGGACCAAGAGATGCTTTGTTTGATTAGCAAGCCATTCGCGTCATTGTGAAAATATTGGAAGCATATCCCCTTCCCAAAACCACGTTCGTGGAAGCTAATGTTCTACCAAGGATTGACGATGTATATAGATTCAAACACTAAGCACATATGAAGGGCAGTAACTTGCAGTACCAGTTCCTCTATATTACCTTATGATATCAATGAAGGTTGGTTGACCAAAGCATTCATGAACGTAAACTGTTGCAATGAGGAGAAGCTGGGACAGAGGAAGCGTGGAGTGGCCTTTTCACAAACGGATGGTTCAATAGCTGAGCCGCAGTAGGTCGACTATTAGGGTTAACTTGCAAACATTTCAGAATGAAATCCCGTGCATCTCTTGATAAGGTATCAGGAACTGGAGGAGGTTCACCCTGGCCAATCTGAAATAAAGCTTGCATCTGCCAATCAACACAAACAAGACCATGATTTTTCTCAGATTCTTAAATGACTCCACAGGGGACAATCTAGTGATCTACCACGTCTTTCATATGTCTTAGCCTTCTCACATGAGTGACGGTCCAAATTGATTAAGAATACTAAAGCTACCCTAATCTTCACTGATGTCTGACAAGAAATCACTGGATTCAGGTTTTATGAGGGGTAAACACTTGATTAAGGAATTTAGGAATGGGCATAAAGGAAACTGGTACTTCTAAGAGCTTTCAGAGCTAAGATGTCATTGATGGTAATCGAGTTACGTGGAAGAGTAAATAACATATTGTTAATAAGTAGCACAAAGGCAGAGTACAAGTAAGATGATCCGGGTAAAATCACACGGTGGGGGATGTGTGGCATGAGGTTGGCTCCTACATCCAATGATCTAGGTCAAAATGTAATGTGGGCATATTGTTATGCATTTCTTATACTAAGGAAAAAGTAAAAGATTAGCATTCAATGTGCAGAAATGTTGAACATACGCCTTCCAGGTGAGAGTATGGAGGCTGGCGGGTTAACATCTCTAACACAGCGCATCCAAGGCTCCATATATCAGCTGCAAGCCCATAGCCACGATTCCTTAGATTAACAACCTACAATTTTACAGCTTACTGGTCAACAGGTTAACTCAAAATCCCTGAAACAGATAAGCATGCTCGGAGCAACTAATTCCCAATTATACCATTGCAACAGAAAATTGATCTATGGATGAGAACAGAAAAACAAAATGTAAAGATGTCATTAAGTTTTCTATTGCAAGGTAAATGATGAAAATTAAGTTTTGTACGTCAAAGAGTAACGGGACAATAACAGTTAAATCCTAATTTCAATTCGGGAGATCCTAGTCATAAAATAAAAGTATATTCAGTACAACAATGGAAGTTACACTAACTATATGGATAATCACAACTAGATGAATTACTCTACATCATACTAATTTTACTATGTCAAGGCGTCTGTTGAAATACCAATCTGATGTGTACAAACACTTATTTATCGTAAAGAGAGGAGGCAAACCTCAGGGGCCATCCAATAAGCAGTCCCTTTGCAAGACTTCACGTCATTAAATTTGGTTGCCTAGAAAAACAGAAGGCCAATGTGGAATGATTCAGCATTAGAAATTCTATGAATTTATATTTCAATAAAACAGAAGTTCTATGAAATGAACATGAGAGAGAGGTTAGTATTGGGAATTATACCTTGGCTAACCCAAAGTCAGCAAGTTTCACAGATCCACTTGCATCCACCAATATATTAGCACATTTGATATCCCTGGAAAAAAAAAATCTTATAAATATAGACGATAGAAGCAAATTTTAATCTTCTACAAGTTCAATATCAATATAGGGAACATATAGTCTAGAAAGCAGAAAAATATGTCCAAGGGAATTATACAAATGTAGGTTAAATGAGGATTGTTTGGTTTGTTATTTTTTACGTATTTGTGTCTTATCTCTAAATAGGCATTTATGTTGTATGTAATTACAGACAAATATGTTTTCCTATCACTCTATTCCTTGTAACTTTTGGTGTGTATTGATACACATAAAATGTTTCACATTATATGATGGGAGAGATTTTAATTCATTCTCACCAAAAGTGACAAGATACAAAATTGGGTATACCTACATATTTAATGTTGCTCTCATAATTTTGTGTTAAAGAAGACAGTTATATTCTAGGAGATGGATCCGATTATTTGTATGCGAAGATTTTAGGGCGTAATTCAGTTCCAACTAATTGCATAATCTTGTAGGGTATGTTTGGGTGAGGAACTTCCAAATTTCAAGGGCTTTAGCAATAGCGATGACAACATGGATCACAGAAAGTTAGATAAGAGGAATTAGAAAATGCACCTCATGATCATTACAAAGGTATGTGATAGGGACTTGTAAATGACTCCTTCCAAGTAGTCATTTGCAAGTTCCTCTATCATGCCTTCTGTAATGTATTTCTACTTCCTTCTACCAAACATTTTGTGATCCATTTCTTCATCATTTTGCCTAAATGCCTTGGAATTTGGAAGGCCCTCACCCAAACATAGGGTACCTAATGATACAAACCCATTTCCCAAACCCTCCCTTATATTTTGGTCTACTGCTTGTTCACAGTTTTGTCTACTAAGATTCGTATAGGTCAATGGTTCAATCCCTTCCAATGTAACCAAAAAAGACAAGAAAGAAAGTTCACAATACAAAAATTCCAGTACCAAAGTATATATTACCTGTGAACCACATTACGATCATGAAGATATGTCAACCCGCTTAAAATCTGCCATGTAAACACAGAGACTTGAGAATCCCTCAAGAGATACTTTTGATATAGATTTGCAAGTGAGCCTTTTGTTACAAGCTCAAGGAAGATATAGAGCTTAGTTTCGTCCTGTAATAAGATTACAATGAACAATTAGTGTACAAGTCAGGAGAATTCAATAATATATTAAATTAACATTGAAATACAGCGAGCTACGTTATCTTATGATTGCAGCTTGAGTAGTTGCATTGCTGAAGCATTTGTTAGATTGATCATTTTATGGTTCTACAAATACATGTACATACATACACACATACAAGTACAAATACCCATGCACTAACTACAACAACAAGAACACATGCAAAACGAATAGATAAATCTTCCCCAATAAGTAGAAAGTTGTAATTCCCACTAAACAAACTGGCAGGAACCAAATAGAAATGCAAACCAAGAAAGAAAGAAGCATACCTTGTCCGTGCCCAGATATTGAACTATGTTGTCATGTTCAAACTGACTTAAAAGATGAATCTCCTGTACAACAATAATCGTATTAGAAGGAAGAAGGTTAAGGGTTCCAGGAAACAAATAGCATCTACTAAGTAAGGAAAAAAAGTTATGCAGCTGAATGAAGTTTCAATCATTTAATAATGCCATTAGATGTTCTTTTTTGAAAAACAAAATAATGCCATTAGATAGTAATTTGCAGCTGAACTAAGAAAAAGCAGAACAAGACTGCTTCTTTCGACCTGCTCAAGTTGGATTATGCTCTGCTTCCCCTGGCTCCCCTGATCCAGTAAAGAAACCTCCTTTACAGCAAAAAAGAATCCATCACTGCAAAAGAACAATTGCAGCATCACATAAACAGAGAGAGACCAACCCAGTTTAATGCAATCCCAAGTTCACCTTCTCCATCCTTTTTCTAACTTTACAATTTCTTGCTAAGAAAATTCTAAATGCTTTGAGTGGAAACGCCTAAAGTAGAATGGAATGCACAGCATGAAAAGTAAAAGTAGGATAAAATGGCAAGTCAATTGGGAAATGCTAAAGGAAAATGCTAGGGATAAAGGTTTTCGAGACTACCTCAAAGGTTTTACGGGTACATTATGCAAAAGATTAAAAACAAACAAGTGTGTAAATGGATAGCAGTACAAGAAACTATACAATTAGAAATGAGAATCTTTTAACCATGAATGGTGGTCTCCCTTGTTATGAAAGTGGTAATAGTCTTGATATCCTATGTTTGTATTCATTAGCGCTAATTTCTTCTACGAATTCCCAGCCTCCTACCAAAGTATAGTTATTTCTTTTTCATTTTTGTTTCAAATTCAAAGTAATCTTGTTCATATTGGGTTTAAATCAAACATAGTGCTAATCACCAACAACAAGGCAGGAACAAAAATTGATAAAGTTTTGGTAGCTAGAGTAAATATTAAAAAACATTTTGGACAAATGGAGGTGGAAGATGATCACTTACTCAGTAAAGCCTTCATACACAGTCCCATAAGAACCACTTCCCAAAAGCTGACCCTTTTGCCACGATGACGAAACACTCCGCCTGAATTTCCCATTCGGAGAAAAAATACTATGGATTGGCTCCGGGTTCAATCTTACAATGCCAACAAAACCAACACTGTCATCTGCATTTTGATCATCATTACTGTCATTGGATGGAGATGAGTTACACTCGTCATTTGCTTCGTTTACCGCTTCCCTCTCGCCATTTGCTTTAACTGCAAGCTCCTCTTCATCCAAGCTCATATCGCCAACGCAAATCGGCGAATTTACACCAATGTGGTCCTCCAGGGGGGGAAATGATTTCAATACAACCGGAGGCGGGCGGGGACCTTTAATTCCTCCACCAGCACCGCCATTTTTCACATTTCCCCCAAATTCCGCCAAACTCGAAGCCTTAATTTCACTATCGAGCTGCCTAACCCTAGCTTCGGACTTCTTCTCCAAAACGTCAACGTTTGCTCTGTCTCGCAACTGAGGATGACGATTCTGATCGCGGAGGCGAGAGCGAGGGGTCATGCGGGCCCGCTGGGCCTCCCACGCTGCGATTGGGATGGCGAAGTCTTCGGGGCCGGAAAGGCCAAGGCTGCGGCAGATGAGGTCGAATTCACCGTCGATGCCACTGACACGGAAGCTGGTTCGGTCGGAGAGAGGGGACTGACGGCCGTGCGAGGAGGAGTAGGAAGGAGAATAAGAGGAAGGGGAGAAGGTAGAGGCGTCGTAGTCGATGTTCTTGCTAGCGTTTCGGCGTTCGAGTTTGGGTTTCGGACGTTTGGATTGCTTGGCGGCGTCCATGATTTGCTGCCGATGCTGCTTCTTCTTCTTCGTCAAGTATAGTATGGTATGCTATGCAGCATCAAAGTCTCAAGTTGGAAGCTTGGAGGGTTGGAAGTGTGGCAGCCATTGACGGTTGCTTTGTTTTCTAGCTTCTGCTGTCGAGTGGCGCTCTAACGCGGTTCTGGATTATTTCAATTTCAATCAGAGAGCGAGAGAGAAAGATCTGAAACGCTGACACTTGGCGGTACCTTTGACGCCTTCTTGTGGAGGACGTCAAATGAAATGGTATCACCGTCACGTGGGATCTGTATTCAATAATACATTATCAACTCCAAGTTTTTTTTTCTACACATAATATGTTATCGGATTGGAATGTTATATGGCGGTGAACTCGTTCTATGTAAGTTACACTTCTAGTTGTGGTGCTAAGTTTTGTCGGTTTATCCATTAAGATGGAGTGTATTTGTGAGTAATGGATACGATAAATTACTTAAGGTTTCGTTTGGTACGTCAAATTATATTGGCTGTTTTTGTCAAATGGAGTAATCTATCCATAGAATGGTATTGACTATATAATCAAACGTTTAGTTCAATATCAAACTAAAAATCGACTATTTTATATTTTTAATATTGTAATTTGTACCTGATAAAAGGGATGTCAGTTAAAACATCAAAAATAAAAAATTATGAGCATTAAAATAACCTTGCACAAAAAGTTTTACTATTTTTCTCTTTCCTCTCATCAAATAGAAAAAGGGGATTTTAAGAGTCTTGCTTTGTCATTTGGACTTTGGCATTTATTTTTTCCTATTTTGTCATTTATTTAGGGACTGCATTTCAAAAATCATTTTATATATTTTTTTAATGTATTTTTCTTTTGAAATGTATATAAATTTTAGAGTGCAAAATAAAACATTTAAAGTGTTATAACAATTTCCTTTATTTTAACCAAATTACTTAAAATAATATACAAATAAAATAAATTGAAACCCTTCCTCTTGCCTAGATTTCTCCACTGCACCCTCCCCTCACCACTCTCCCCTGTCCTGTCATGCCGTCTCTTCTGTCTCTCGAATATACCGGTTTGGTACAATCTTCAAGAAGAGATGTTTTGCAATATTTTTTTTAACAAATAATAGTATATATGCCAACGAGATGCGATAGTGGACTACCATAAGCAATGTGCTTATCAAAATAATATAGTTTAACTTTAGGAATAGATTTGCCATAATAATATAAAATTTATCTACCTTTTTTTGGAATATGAATTCTTGCCGAATCCTCGAATTTGGAAATCCGTAAATCATATCAGTGTATCATACATCCGATCAAAAATCATGTTAAATATTTTTTATTTAAAATTAAATACAAACAATACCTGATAAAAATTAACTTCACAATGTACAATCAACAAACACGATTTATAAATTTTCATGGTCCTCACAAGGACCCGAAGCGGATCCTGTTGGCTTATTTTATTCTTGTTTCAATGATACGTAAGCTTCTTTTTCTCTTGTCATTGTTGTATATGCATCATGCTTGACTCAGCAAAAACAAAGTAAGCCTCATGCTCGTGAAGTGTTCCCACACCTAAAAGGGTAAGACTAATTCTCGATGGGCCCGAAAAGACTAAAATCATTTCAACTCTGACCACATTCAAATAACATCCGAAGTTAATTGAAACCTCGCACAAAATCTTTAAAACATTTTAACATCATACATTTACTTATTATTCATTTCAACCAACCATAAAATCCAAGCGCCAAAATTTAATTTACTCCTTTTTTTATGGGCCTTTTTCTTCTTTTGGAATCAATTTTCCACTCAGAGTGAGATGTTAACATCAAAAGAAGAAAATTGCAGTAACATAACACCAAGACTGCTTACTCAGTAACCATTGAAAGAACAAAAACAAGTAGACAAATAAGAAACGACGAGTATACGCTTCCAATCTAGTAACATTCTGCTCTTATAATGGGTTATAACCTGTTAGAAAATTGACTTCTTTCTTCTACAACAGATGCCTCCGGTAGACCTCACACGATATTTCTACTCCCTGTGAAGAAAATATTTGGGAAATGAATCAGTTAACAAACAGAATAAGCTGCAATTATCCATCCGCGAGGGGCGGGATGGAGGGTTATAATTGCATTTGATCGTCATGCTATCAAAGAAAATATGCCTTCCAACAGTTGAAACGTCCAATGCTGAATTAAAAAGACCGTCTAGATAGTTAACTGTCGAATCACGATTGATACATACAATATGAGAAATTAACATCTCTGCTTAGATATCAACCAATGAAAAGTCTAAGACAACAGGAAACACAAACAAATTATGAATACTACTGATACAAACCATTTTTAGATCAACCAAGGTGAACGGTATTATATTGTTTTGACAGTTATCCCTTTTTCATAAGAACTTCAGATGGTTATCCTATGTTTAATGAAAAGTGAAATGATCATATCATGTTCCCTGGTATAGCTTTAAGCCGTCTTTAAGCATTACTGGCTTATGAAAATAAATCTATTTAACTCCAACATGAGAATGCTCATAATCACAACTAAGTGAAGGCTCCTGCCAACATGCGGTATTGGGGAAGCAAGATGTACAGACACTCCTATTTCCAAGAGGCTGTGATGTAGGACAGAGAAGTGCAGTGGATCTTAGATTGTTTAGCGAATCAGGTCATTGGTGCAAGCCATCCCATTCCACAAAGGCTTAACTTCACATTGCTCACAAATTCACCTTCAAAATCTTTTTTTTCCTGCCTGCATATAGCCCGGAAAGCACACTTGAATCATAAAATAATGACTGGTTGTTGGCGGGTACCATGATCCCCAATACACTCGCAACTAGGCAATCAATCTCAGTTTAGCATGTCCTGGTTCTTTCAAAGGTAAGAGAGAAACCGACTTAAGATAAGACTTAAGACCAAGTAAATGATCTCTCATGGCAATAGAGGTCTTATTCACATAAAAGCCAAGAAGGGATTCCATAATAGCTGTCGTGATTGTGATCAAAACAAGATTCCAGTACGTTTGTATTCAAAAAGGAAACTCCGAAACACCTAATAAATTGCATTTTTCGTCTTTACAGTACATAAAAAAACAATACTGGAATTTCCCATTTCTGCAACTTAAGGTAAACAGAACGTCACCATTCTTAAGGGTTGTGCAATCAATAGCACAAAGGTAATCTGAAAATCATGACTAGAATATGATAACCAAAATAACACCCTGCTAACAATGATGAAATAGTTGATGTGATCAGTTAAACCTGGCTCCAAAATTGCTCTAGCAGCAATCTCATTGATTTGACACTAGAAGTTTAATAACATAGCCATTGGAGGTAATTCAATAATGTTAAATAATGGACTGCCAAAACTGCTAGACATTCGCCTAATGTTGTAGAGATAAATATACCAATTCGAAGCATCCTCCATAACCAATTTGTTTTAATCACACCAAAACAAGTTACTAAGCTTAACCAAGCACGCTGCACAACACCGAGTACTTGACCTAGTAGTTTAAGTGTGGTTCATCCAAGTAAGGAAAACTAGCTTCAGCATTCTGCCAAGCGTAAGCGTGGTTCCTACGAACCTAAGTTTGCTAAACTATCAATAATCACTAGATTACACAGTAAAATGAAAATTTTACTTAATATCTTTCCATATTTGCAGAAACTAGCAATCATATTCAAACCATTTACAGAGAGGGAAAGGGGCAAGGATCATACCACTTGATGAGCCAGCCAAACAGAAAATGCTGCATAATCGGAACCTTCCCCAACACCTCAGCCTTATACATCTTAAGCAACCCACTATTCACTTTGTTCCAATTAGGCACTCCACTGATATCATCCAACAATGGCGAGTGCTCCGAAAATGGACCCTTCTTCACCTTCTTCACAAACGCAATGCACGAGACATACAAATATTCTTTTGAAAAATTCTCCACGATATCATCATTGTGAATTGACTTAGGCTTCATATACTTATGCTCGATCAACTGCGACGCCCCGAAAATAAACGGCAGGAAATGGTAGTCATCGAGGCCCCAAACGCCGTGAGACCCCGCCGGCTCCAAGCAATACACCAACTGCAGCTTCCTCATCAAGTCCAAGTACTTGACGAAAACCCGAGCCACGACGGCCGGATAATCTTCTTCTTTAATCACCCCCATTCTCGCCAGGCAGTAGAGCCAAGCAGCGAAGTTGGTCTCGTGCCCTGTACCGTAATCAATTCGGCTCGAGTTCCCGAAGCTATCAGTGAAATACGGAACGATCTCGATGGTAGAAGGGTGGAGATGCTCGGGGAGGAACTGCAGCATGAGGGAGTGGCTGGTTTCGAACAATCGCTCGTGCCAGGAGCGGAATGAAACGTTGCCGTATCGGGCGGCTTGCTGGGTGGGCGGGATTTCGTCGACCCATTGAATTAGGGTCTCTAGAATGGAGATGATGGTGTTGACGGTGTCGGATTGGTGACAGGGGTCGGAGATTTTCTTGGCGCGGATGGACTCAGAGAGGGCGGCGACGAATCCGACAAAGTGTTTGCCTGAGAATGATTCGTGGAAGCGGCGGAGGTCGTCGGGGGACTGGATGCCTTTGGAGGGGGATTGGAAGTGGAAGGGAGGGGAGATTTGGGGGACAGAGAGGGGTTGGGGTACAGGGGTGAGGATGATGGCCTGTTGGGAGTTAGAGTTTGGAGGGAGGTTGATGGCGGGAGCTCGGATTGGGCGGTAGTTTGGGGGAGGGGAGATGTCGGAGAAGGAGGGTGGGGGAGAGGCCATGGGGGTTGGGGCTCCGCATTTGCAGCAGGTTGGGGTGGAAATGGCGGTGGCGGTGGTGGTGATGGAAGTTGGTGGAGATTCTGGGGACTTGGGGTTTTGGTGGTGGTGCTCCGATTTGCAGGAAGTTTGTAGGGGTTCCATTTTTGGAGAAATTGGAGGGAGAAAAGAGTGGCAAATTTACAGGGAGGGAGGAGCGACGAGGTTCCTGGACACTATGGGAGGGTGGTGATGATGGGCTGGGATCAAATTGCAAATGGGTTTCTTTCTTAAGCCCAATATGATTGTCCTTTGTTCTTAAGCCCAATTCCAATTGGATAATCATTTTCTTTTGTTTCTTGTTAAGTGACTTGCAGGTAAAACAATTTTCGTGTCGGTTCGAGACTTTTTGGGTTGGAGTAGTACAAGATACGGGTCAATTCCAACAAACAAAAATTAAAAAAATAAAATGTTTTCAAATTTTAGAAAAGAAGAATTAAAGTTGGGAAATATCTCATTATTTAAGCCATGGGATGACTTCTATTGTAATCATCTTTTCAATCAATTAATCAGATTATCCTTTGAGATTTCTATCAAATTGGTGGATTCCATAATTTTATTCTTCAATGAGTTTTGCTTGTAATCCTTACTAGCTTCATGCTACGTCAACGGTTGGAAATCACTCGGCCTATAAAGTCTTATTGGTTTAGAGGAAGTCCACTCATGTCAATTGCTCAAGCATTTGAGTGATTGAATCCCTCAAACTCACAAAATCCTCTCCACTCTCCACCTTAAACCCAATCAGTCGGGCTACAGTGGAAGGAAGAAGGATTCGACTACTCAATCGGGCCACAATAGCCTAACCCAACACCTAAGGTCATGTGACGTCTCACCCACATTAAAAAAAATTTGCGTCGCACATACGCATGGGCGCAACTGGTCTGATAAAATGCAGGTAGTGGGGCCCACACTATAGGCTGTCAAGATTGATGCGAATATGAGCTGTTGGATTTTGCAAATCCGCTGGTCCGTGTTTAGTCCTAATTTTCAAAAATAAAAAATAAATATCTGAAAAAGACTTGTTGTGCCACATTTTGTCCACATGGCACAACTTGGACACTTGGATTGCAAAAAAAAATAAAAATATTATCCAATGGCCCATATTAAATTTGTTATTAAAAATATTTAAAAATTATAAATACAGAAAGGAAAAAAAATGAAAAGAATATGAACCATGGCATGACTGGAACTAGATTGTAATTTCAAATAATAACAATTGACGTGACAAGATTGGTTAAAAGTCTTATTCGAAATTAAACATAAAATTTATTTAAATTTTTAGTATCAATTGCCCAAACAATTCATTTACGGGGTAAGGATGTACTAGGACAATTATTATTCACCAAAACAATAATTACATTTGCTCAAGACGGGGCAATTATTGCCTTAGTAGGGTGTAAGTTCTCTTAAGATTAGATGGATTCGGAAGTAATGATTGTCCTAGTTGACAGTATTTTCTTTTGCAATCCATTGCGTTTTGGATTTCAAATTCAAAATTAATATCGTGTGGACAAAGAGAATGATTTCCGTATCAAGCCAGACCCTGTGCATTTTTTTAGTAGAATACTCGTCCCCTGTCCAAATAAAGCTGTTTAACTCTATGAAAGGGTACTAATTATATCATATTTAACTAAACAGTGAATTGAATATTCTTTTTCTTCGAAACCCAGAATTTCTTCTTTTATTCTACAACCTCTCTTCTCATGTTACGACATGTGAAGTTGGAACAAACGTTGAAATTCATAAATTCCATACAAATTAAATAGAAATTTAAGAGTTTAGCAAAACCAAAAATAACTAATAAATTACACGATCTGCAAATGATGGATGAAAACTTGTTGGCATTGCACGAGTCTTCAGTCTCCACTGACACTGGTCCTCATTCATCATCTCATCTCCTCGTTTGGACAGCTGCAGCTTCAAATTTCCAAGTCCTTGTGAATATATACTTGGCTTCTAAGTGTAGATACATAGGGAGGGGTGCATTTTGCTCACTATCTTGAAGTAATGGCAATGCTCACCACATATTTATTAAGGTTCAAAAACATGTTAGACGTTAATTGGACAGCGGGCAGGAACTTAGCGCCTAGCAGCGGCTTATGCATATTTTTAATTTTAATTAAATTATATAATATATAAATAAATGTCTAGTTGTACTTAAAAAAATATATAATTGTAAAATAGAATGACATATAGATTATAAAGTATTAGAAGATGTTAAAAACACCAGGAACAAACGTAGAATGAATATTTATTCAAATATTTATAACAAGTATTTTACAGTTTATTGAAAACATCGAATACAAAATGAAAATTATCTATTTTCTGTCTAAGTGAGAGTTGTGACCTAAGCAGGTACCCAGGCGAGTCTAGGTGGGCTAGACAAGCGCCTAGACTTGCTCTTTCTCAAGTTTCAAATGCCTAGGACTAGGAGTTAATCTCCGTGGGGGGGATGCCGCTTGGCTCATGTGCTAGTAGGAATTTTTAGAATAATGTTATTTATTATTGTTGGATGAGTTGAAATTTTGATATTTATGTCTATCACATGAATGCTGAAAACAGTCCAACTACTCCATTACACAGATCTTAAAATTTAAACTCGTAATAAATAGAGCGGTGAAAAAAATATTACCCTAGAGAGAGACTCAAAAATATGAAGGAAACGTACAATTACAACTTTTAAATTAATCTAAAGGTGAGAGTAAAAATGTACATGCCACTAGATGGTACTTAAGAAACAAGTTTGGGAGAACTTTCCAGCCTGTGCTTTCATTTCTTATAAAAAAATTTAGTAGAATTCTAGCAAGGTTCAAGTCGACCTACGTAGGAAGAGGATATTTGTGCATGAAACTATCCTGAAAATACTTTCATAATTTCTATTTATATATTTAAGCTCACAAAATTCACTTATTTATTTATTTGTTAATATTTGATCTAACCTCATAAATCTATTTAATACTACGAAGTACGGTCTACTACGAGTTTAGATTCTTCTCCACTTCCAAATGGGTGGTCATAAGTTTGACTTTCATATATATAAAGAATTCGATGTCAGATTATTGTGGATGTACCATCGCCCTCACCATATGGTAATAGGTAATAAGGGACCGAATCAACACAGCTTCTAGCAACAAATAGTAAGAAACCTTATCGACTTTATGTGATGTTTTGTGTCAATAAAATAAGAACATGTAGATAAAAATTTGCCTATTTCTTTATTTTATTGACATAACTGTCACCATGGTACCATACCAGTGCTATACAAGTTCTTCTCTCCAAGTAGACAACTTCCAACCGAAAATGGAAACAATGGAATGGCCTTAGTGCATGGAAGCCTAGCTAAGTTAATTACATTGCCTCAGTGCATGGAAGCCTAGCTAAGTTAATTTGTGTGTGTGTGTGTGTGTGTGTGAAGCCACCAATATTACGTAGTTAAGCATCAAACTTCATTTGGATCAAACAATGGAAACTTTCACGTTATCTGATATTTTTCAATGAAAATTCTTTCGCTACATGAATAATGGAAATTTCCAGGTAATTATATGATATTATCAATAAAATTGCTTTTACAACAAAGTCATGCCACCACAATTGCGATATCCATAATTAAGTAGTAAACTGAATTCATGTGAGTCACTTTTGAAACATTCTACGACCAAATCAAAGACTACTACCACCTTGGTTTTATCTTCCGTCTCTACAATGCATTTTAAAAAATTTCCCATCCATTTGCACTGAATTTCTCTTAAGTCTAAAAAGCTTAAACTTTCCCTTGGTAATAGTGGACTGTATAATATATACATGTATACATGCATGCATCCGAAAGATGGAAATAGAAAGAAAAAAAGAATGGCACACACCACACACACACACACACACAAGCTCTTAGGAAATGGATCTCCACTCATCTCCAGATTGAACTTCAACGATATGAACTGTTTATTTTGTAAGTCTCGATGCATAGATCATTCTTGTAAAAATTCAATTCAATCCGAAATCATTTCCCTATTTAATTGTCACGATAAAATTTCAATGTTTTCTAGAATATAATATTTGTCAATTTCTTCGAACTCAATTAAGTGGCTCAAATATTTTTGATTTAGCTGATATTCAACGTGGTGTGAGTCTCACAACTAATCTTAAAAAGAAAATAAAAATCCCTACCCTTGAAGGCTCATATAATACTATATATATATATATAATGAGAGCCCTAAAACGGTAAAACATTTTGAAATGCCAAAAATGTCATCACTTCATATATATATATATATATATATATATAATGAGAGCCCTAAAATGGTGAAACATTTTGAAATGCAAAAAATGTCCTCACTTCATATATCTATATATAAAATGAGAGCCCTAAAACGATGAAACATTTCAAAATGCCAAAAATGTCCTCACTTCATATTCCGAAATGCCAAAAATTTCCTCACTTCATACGCATGGATAACTACCCATAAAAAATCCGTTGTTTGAATTTGTCGCCTGAATCGTGCCCTCATATTTGATGTGGGCGGTGACTTTGTACAGCTGGCTGGTGTGATTTGGGGGTGTTTCAGTTATAATGGGAGACAAGGCACATTAGGCATGGGGCAGCAAAGTCAAATGGGATTAGGATAGTATAGTTTTTGCTAATTTATGGGATTATAAGTCTTCCTTTATTTTTGTTTTGATGTGATGAAACAAGAATGGGTGAGTAAATTTTACTCCAGTGTAAGGTAATAACATGAGAATTTTTCTTATTAATGTTTTTTCCTTTTTTTATTCGAAGATAACTTTTGATTTATTTTCATGATGCTATTTCAATTTCTTCTCAATGAAAGCACATAGCAAAGCAACAAAGCTATGGCGGTGGGAATACTCGTTCTTAGAAATGTATGAATTTGTGATATGAATTAGGTGATTGAAGTTGAAGACATTAATCCATACATAATGTTTCTGTTGTCCGCCCTGCATCAAAGGTGAGAAAGGCTTCTTCATGTAGGCCTGATTGAAAACACATTCATATTTTTTCATCGAAATTCCTTCATTTTACATTGCTATTTAATCGTTTCTTTATTGTTCTCTCATACAAATTGTTCTTTGCGGTGCAAAAGCTACAACACAATAAGCATTTTAATTGGAATATTTTTCTTATTTCTTTGCTCAATTTCTTCTTATAAGGAAATCTATGAAATGATTATTGTTGGAAACTGAGTGATACCTATGTGTTAAGGTACTTCTCCAATAAAATGTATATTCTTGCAATCTTGCTAATGAAATTAGCCATAAACGTGATACCAATGTGTTAAGGCTTCTATCAAAAACACAACTTCACAAATTAAATAATCACAATAAACGGCCATTAATTAAAAGGTATCCTTGCATCAAGTCATAGAAGAACTCAGAACATTTGATTACTAACAGAACTTAAAGGAAGTGCGGTTTGATGCATACTTAATTTATTTGGCTTTATTCATGGATTTTTTCCGGCATTCTTTTGAGAGCTGTAGGATGATTTTATTAGAAATACTGTTTATTTTGTACCGTAGTTTAGTGTATCCTATTATTCTTCGTTTAAGAATTATTTCTAACACTTTACTTTTCTTCATGTTTTTATTCAACTATCAGGGAACATATTGGAGTAAAAGTGTTGTTGTAGGTAAATTGTCTAATTCAAAGGTACATCTATTACTACTGCTCTCAACTAATATAATGATGCTTTGTTTTTTTTGGTCAGACTTCTAATTTTCTCATTGTTTGTAGATTCGCAATGAAAACTTGAAGCATCATGTCGAGACAAATGGATGGCAACTATGGCGTTGATTTTGCATGAAACTTTAACTTATGGATGGATTTTTTTTTTTAATGTTGGTAACTACAAACGTGTCTTGGAAACATATTATAAGGTTTTCTTTAGTTTTCATGGATGTATTATAAAAAAAAATCATCTTTGTTAGGTTTTCTTTCCTTTACATTTTTTTCCCCACGTATGTTTGTGAGATGCACTGCATGTGGATAAGAAATAATAAAAAGAAGGAAAAAAGAAAGAAGAACTCATCTTCTTTCTTTTATCACTTAGAAGCCGTGCGAGATGAAAGTCTCATGCACGGTTTTGAATTAAAAGGTACATGTATTACTACTGCTCTCAACTAATATAATGATGCTTTGTTTTTTTATAGTCAGACTTCTAATTTTCTCATTGTTTGTAGATTCGCAATGAAAACTTGAAGCATAATGTGGAGATAAATGGATGGCAACCATGGCGTTGATGTTGCATGAAACTTTAACTTATGGATGGATTTATTTATTTAATTTTTCATGTTGGTAACTACAAACGTGTCTTGGAAACATATTATAAGGTTTTCTTTAGTTTTCATGGATGTATTATAAAAAATTTCATCTTTGTTAGGTTTTCTTTCCTTTTCATTTTTCCCCTGCGTATGTTTGTGAGATGCACTGCATGTGGATAATAAATACTAAAAAGAAGGAAAAAAGAAAGAAGAACTCATCTTCTTTCTTTTATCACTTAGGAGCCGCGCGAGATGAAAGTCTCATGCACTGTTTTAAATTAAAAGGTACATGTATTACTACTGCTCTCAACTAATATAATGATGCTTTGTTTTTTTATAGTCAGACTTCTAATTTTCTCATTGTTTGTAGATTCGCAATGAAAACTTGAAGCATCATATGGAGATAAATGGATGGCAACCATGGCGTTGATGTTGCATGAAACTTTAACTCATGGATGAATTTATTTATTTAATTTTTTATGTTGGTAACTACAAACGTCTTGGAAAGAAAGAAGATGAGTTCTTCTTTCTTTTATCACTTAGAAGCCGTGCAAGATGAAAATCATGCACGGTTTTGAATGAGAGAAAGAAGTGAGGAATCATCTTTTCGACTATGACTCTTCCACTCCAGTTGTTGCTTTTCCTTATGTTTCTTCGAAAGTAGCTGCTTCAGCTTCAGCCACTCGAATTTTTGATATTCCTTTCTATTTCTCATCAAACGAATGGCATCTTCTTCTGGAAATCTTAGTTATTCTTATCATAATATTGGGGAATCTCAGTGCTATTACTCGAACAAGCATGAAACGTATGCTTGCGTATTCGTCCATGGGTCAAATTGGATACGTAATTATTGGAATAATTGTTGGAGACTCAAATGGTGGATATGCAAGCTTGATAATTTATATGATGTTCTATTTCTCCATGAATCTAGGAACTTTTGCTTGCATTGTATCATTTGGTCTACGTACTGGAACTGATAACATTCAAGATTATGCAGGATTATACTCAAAGGATCCTTTTTTGGCTCTCTCTTTAGCCATATGTCTCTTATCCTTAGGAGGTCTTCCTCCACTAGCAGGTTTTTTCGGAAAACTTCATTTATATTGGTGTGGATGGCAGGCAGGCCTATATTTCTTGGTTTCAATAAGACTCCTTACGAGCGTTGTTTCTATCTACTATTATCTAAAAATAATCAAGTTATTAATGACTGGACGAAACCAGGAAATAACACCTCACGTGCGAAATTATAGAAGATCCCCTTTAAGATCAAACAATTCCATAGAATTGAGTATGATTGTATGTGTGATAGCATCTACTATACCAGGAATATCAATGAACCTAATTATTGAAATTGCTCAGGATACCCTTTTTTAGCTTCTAGAATCTATTTCTTAGTTCAAGATCCCTCTTACTAACTGGAATCAAAGAATTTGTAGATCTGTTCCGCCCAAAATGGGAATGGGCTAGGGTTATGAACTTATAATCTATAATCTGATGATCGAGTCGATTCCATGATTATAAGTTCATTCCATACCGAACTAGACTGGAATAGGGTTATATACATTCTAATTATGAGAAAGGGTCATTCGAGCGTATCTAAATAGGTACTATGTTTACATATGGATCCCTACATCGTTACATTCCATTTAGGATTAGGAATACGCGTAATAGGACCTGCTTTTTACATATCTCTTGTTATTTGGGATGGGACCCTATTCACCTCACCTCTTTGGGATTCTATTGAATCGAGAAATTGGTTTGATTGTCCATCTTTATGATATAATATATAAAAGGCATCCTCCGCATAATTCAAATTGAAGCAATTGGATGTCCAACTAGGTCCTATATGACATGACTGATAAATAGAAATACTCTAACACTCCACCTTTGTCATATATTTCATACATCGCATTGGATAAGTATCATATTCATGGAATACGATTCACTTTCAAGATGCCTTGGTGGTGAAATGGTACACACGCGAGACTCAAAATCTCGTGCTAAAGAGCGTGGAGCCGTGCAAGATGAAAGGGTGGGGTAGTTTAAAAAAAAAATAAAAAAACATCAGGGAACATATTGGAGTAAAAGTGTTGTTGTAGGTAAATTGTCTAATTTAAGGGTACATGTATTACTACTGCTCTCAACTAATATAAGGATGCTTTGTTTTTTTATGGTCAGACTTCTAATTTTCTCATTGTTTGTAGATTCGCTATGAAAACTTGAAGCATCATGTGGATTCAAATGGGTGGCAACCATGACGTTGATGTTGCAAGAAACTTTAACTCCTGGATGGATTTATTTATTTAATTTTTAATGTTGGTAACTACGAACATGTCTTTGAAACATATTATAAGGTTTTCTTTGGTTTTCATGGATGTATTATAAAAAAATTTCATCATTGTTAGGTTTTCTTTCCTTTCATTTTTCCCCCGCATATGTTTGTGAGATGCACAGCATGTGGATAAGAAATACTAAAAAGAAGGAAAAAATTGAAACCAAGAAGTTAGCTTGGTCTTAGAGAAGAATAGTTAAGCAATTCAGTACTGATATTTGAAACGTTACACACAAAAAAAAATAACAAAAACAAGAAGTTTGCTTGGTGCTCAAATTCAGAGGAAGCCAATGCGATAGTCAAATTTATTTTTTATTTTTATTTTTTTTCCGACAATAAAAAAATATATTTACAACGTGAATAAAACAAAGAATGAAAAGGAGTTAGCTCGGTTTTGGACTTTACGTAAATGGTACATCCTAGCTACTACAATGAAAAACCACCACCGCAATTAAAAAAGTCTCTTGTAAGGGGGAGTAGAACATATATAAAATAAAACATTACTTTACACAAAGTGAAAACAAAAAGCTTGACAAATATTTAGATCATGCATGACAATGAAGAAGTCTTTCTTGACAATTACAATGAAAAACAACTAAGGAAAACACATCCTTGGAGGTGTTATGCGCCTGTGACTAGAAAATGCCTCTCACACATTGAAGGTGTCTAGTAAAAGATAGGATATATAAAATATGGGTGTTGGCCTCTTTCAATTTCGTTGGAAAAATGAGTGTTAGTCATTCAAAATCAAAAACTTTGAATGGGCAAATATGAAAACAACTAACCAACACATTTTTAGGGACGTATAACGCCTATGATGAAAAAATACCTCTTGTATATGCGTGAGTGCGTACGGAGAAACTAGTATATATATAAGTTTTCGTAGTTAACGTGGGAGGTAGTGGGATCGGATATGTTAAAATTAAAATAAGAAATAATTGTTTATAAACATAAAACTGTCTATCGGGGGAAGTGGGAGGTCTTCTTGTTGACAAATTCAAGATCTGATCCCAAGGTTTCTCTTGTTTTTTAGGATTTCGTCCGGGGCTCGTGTTGCACAGAGGAAGATGATGTCAATATTTTAAATTGGTTTTTCAATTGAAAAAGTATCAATTTGGATCTAGTTTTGATTGCAACTATATAATAGTGCCGCAAAATACAGCGTTTAGGGATCGATCACGAGTTCTTGATCGTCAATTTTGATGATCCTGTTAACAAGCAAATTTTTTTTCTCGGAGATGTGAGAGATTTATGATAAATTACATCGTCGGTCAGTCATAATAATTTTGTATTAAACTCGTCATAATATTTCATGCTAATTAGGCCTAATACTAAGTGTCGGCTAACGAGCATTTTAATATGTTACAGAAAACGTCTCATGCTAATTAAATAAGCTTGGGGTTGTCTTCATAGCTAAATTTCATAAAAGTCCGTTCATGGCTAAATTTCATAGTTATAAAATAATTCACTATATATTGTTGGCACTTAGTACTACGGTTTAGTGATATTCATTTTCACTTGTAAGTGAGATGTCTTATGTTCAATTCTCGTCAAAGGCGAATTTAAACCACATTATTGCTAGCCCATTGTGAGGAACCCTCTCCCCTATTTAGTGTAGATAATATCGTTTGTTCAAAAAAAAAAATCACTATATATTTTCTTCTTCATAAAAGATATTTACAATAAATATATTAAGATGAAAACTAATGAAAATGACTTGAAAACTTTGAGGAACCCCCTCCCCTTTAGTGTAGATAATATCATTTGTTAAAAAAAAAATCACTATATATTGTCTTCTTCATAAAAGATATTTACAATAAATATATTAAGAGGAAAACTAATAAAAAAGGCTTGAAAACTTTAAGTTTTAACAATAAAGACAAAATAAAAGGTAAAGTGAATAGTACCAGGATTGACTTTTTAGTGTAAAAATGTGGGTTTTCGTTAAAGTAAACAGTAACGGGAGTTTTTTGTTAAAGTTCCCCATATTAAGTTGTCCACCTTTTCTGTTTAGCCATCACAAATTGTTAGGTGTCATTAATGAATCATGACATAAGGAAACTCTGAAAAATTAGTAATTACTAATCTTCATTAAAGGGAGAATTGAAAGATAGTTTCAATCCACATACAATCGATTAGTAAGAGTTTTAATTGTCTACTGTCTCGCTACTAGGACCTAATGGATCGTACACTGTGTAAGGTAAAAATTGAAAAATACAATGGACTTAAGTAAGTACAATTAAATGGTTTAATTGTTTATGACTAGGAATAGTTAAAAACAAACAAATAAGTTTGTGTTAAACTTTGAGTTAGTTTTGTCCTCATTTAGGGTTTTTGTTAGGAGGAACTGGAAAATGAAAGAAAATTCTTGCATGCATGTAATGCATAACAATTGGGGTTGTAGAAGTTGTATGTATTATGTCCACGCGTGCACGGCAAGAACGGCGTTATTATATTCAAATCGTGTGTATATATATATATATATATATTAGGCAGCTGCCTAAGTATTAGGGTTAACGGCTTTCCAAGTCCACATAGGGGCTATATCTGTACCTTTTTATCGTTCTGTTGCAACTGCACTACCTTTGCAGCTCATTTAAGTTTTGTGTAGGCGGATTTTTAAAATAAGATAATATAAAATTGAATGTGTGAATCGCACGATGGTTGTCAGAGGAAAGCTGAAATACTTATGTGAGTCTTCTCGACTCCCAAAGTTTATATTGGCTAGCTAGTAGATGGCTTTGCTCTGGATTTAATTTAACATGCCACGAAGAAAGCCAACTAACCTAATATTTTTGTTTTCTTTTTAAGAGAGCAAATTACGATTTTAATTATATTAATAAAAAGAACGTAATTTTTCTTCAAATGGTATGTAACATTGAGTGACGCTGAAAATGAATGGATGAAGTTGAAAATAAAATATCTAACAGTTGTTTAAATCAAAAACTAAAACACCCATAATACTAAGTGCCACGTAGTAATGAAGCCGAAGCGGGCTGACAAAAGAAAGAGTATAGTTGGGACTTAGATGGGGAAGGACTGGATCGGCATTGCGCCATGATGAGCGCCCTTCCATTTTTATATGCGTGGGGTGTCCTAGTCAGTGGTAGTATTAAAATGTAATGTGATTCCATTAGTCTTTGATTAATGGAGGTTAATTAATGAAGGGCCCAATTAAAGTCAAAGCTTAGATGCGTCCTTGTTCGTCTAATAATACGTCGTTGAGACGGGAGATTTGACTTCGGTGCCTAAAAAGGAGCAAAAAAACAGAAAGATAGAGAGAGGGGAACTGATTCTGCAACTTTGTCTTACTTCAATGGGGAATGGAGACAAGGAGAAAGACTTGGATGTTGATCTCTCACTCAAAATTGATGCAAAAGAAGAAAAACAAGAAGAAGGTGTAGGCGGCGAGGAAGAAAAAGAAGAAGAAGATGCTCATCGCGTCAACGATGGCGTTGAATCAACAGCAGCAGAAGAAAAGGAGGATGAGCAACAACCAGGAGTACAGAATAAGAGGCGAAAAACAACGGAAACCGGGGCCGGGGAAGTGGAAGACGATGATGTCTCAGTAGTCGAAACATCGGTGCAGGAGAATAATATGAAGACGGATCAAGAGGTACAGGTAGAATTATACATACAGCTAACCTATATCTATATGAGATGCATTAGACAAGTTTTGTACTTTCTTATTTTTTGGATAAATTAGAAGTTTTGTAGTTTAATTTTGATAATTTATTAACCAATTAATTAACTAAATTACTGTCATACATGTGATGTTTTACTAGTTAAGCGTTTTACAAATGGAGATGAGCCGTATGAAAGAAGAAAACGAGGTTTTGAGGAAGGTCGTAGAGCAAACCATGAAAGATTATAATGATCTTCAAATGAAATTTACGGTTCTCCATCAAAGTTGCCAAAACAAGGTACTTAATTAGTTTAATCCAATTTTAATTTTGTTATTAACATCCTCCCTTCTCTTTTTTGACTTTTAATTAGATGAATAATTACAGTTTCTTTTTTATTGCTCGAGTTGCGTGTTTTGTATTTCCACAAGAAATAATATTAATGAATTAGAGTTTTGTTAATTAATCATATCTTAATTTCGTTAATTTAGGATCCTCAAACCTTTCTATCACTTGCTGGTAACGATCCCAACGCAGTTCAAGGACCCAGGAAGATTACCAAGATGTCAGATATTCGCCATAGATCTCCACTGTTACCAAAACGTGATGATGAGAGTCAACTAGGGTTGTCACTGAGGCTAACCAGCTCTGCTACTACTGCCAGTCAATTAAGGGGAAGAGAAGAAGGAGAAGAAGACGATGATGACAAAAAAGAGATCAATAACAAGGAAGGATTGACGAGGACTACTAGTCTTACATCATCGTCAGTGCAACTGCAAAACAAGTTACAGCGGCCGGAATTGGCCGGAACTCCAAGCCACGGTGGCTCCCAACCCAATCGAAAAGCTAGGGTTTCGGTTAGATCAAGATGTGAATCGGCCGCGGTGAGCACTACGTTCCATTTGCAACTACTACTAATTAAGCACTACTCGGTTTCTTAAGATAACTTCTGTACATGTTACGTTAGGTTAACTTCATGCATACAATATAGACTATATAGTAAGTAAGAATATCTTTTAATCGCTAATGTTTTTAAGCTATATTTCAGATAAATGATGGGTGCAGTTGGAGGAAATATGGGCAGAAAATCTCAAAAGGAAACCCTTGCCCACGAGCCTATTATCGTTGCACAGTAGTCGCGGGATGCCCAGTCAGAAAACAGGTATATATATAGGGAAATTCTACATTATCATGTAAAAGAAAAGGTACTGGTAGGATGTTATGCACGAACATTGTTCGATTAAGAGGTATTGATGTCATTTATTTTAAAGGGTTTGTAGACTAATCCATATATGTTGATGTTTTGGATGGCATATGTTGTAGGTCCAAAGATGCCAAGAGGACATGTCCATACTTATAACAACTTATGAAGGAACACACAACCATGCTCTTCCAGTTGGTGCGACGGCCATGGGTGCAACAGCCATGGCTTCAACAGCTGCTGCTGCAGCTTCCTTTATGTTACTAGATTCAAGTAACCTTCATTTAGCAGATGGCACACCCTCTACTTACACCCAAGCATCCCTCCCTTACTATCATATGATGAACATGAACCCTTCATCTCATTCCTCGTCAAACTTGCGAAGCGTCGATCCTCATGACCCTTCCAAAGGACTTGTTCTTGACCTCACGAACAACTTCTATGACACCATGGGTGGCAGCTCCTCATCTGTACCACCAGGTTTTAGTACTAATTGGTTGATGAGCAGCACTAGCAGCAGATCTGCAAATTACCCTAGCAGTACTAGTCTCACCAACCGTCTTTTGGATAACGGCAGTAGATCAACCAGAGTGGCGCTAGGGGACGAACAGAAAGGTAATTGGAGATCAGGGGAAGAAAATATGTCCATGGCTGAAAATGTAAGTGCCATTGCTTCAGATCCCAAATTTAGGGTTGCTGTTGCAGCTGCTATCACATCCCTTATTAACAAAGATAACCATACAACAACTAGTCATCCTGCGCCGAATGCTATTGCCCCAAGAGATCATGGAGACAACAACGGTAGTTCATCTACTAGCAACCTTTGGGCTATTGATGAACATTTTCTCTCATCCAACGGTAAGCTCATTCGCAAAAACACCTCAGAATAATCCTTTTCTTAATATTTTTCCTTTTTTTTTTTGTTCTTTTATATTGTATGTTATATTCTTAATTAATAATCCATTTGTGCAAGATTACCAAAAAAAAGAATCCATTTGTGCAAAGGGAAATTTATGGGTAATCACATAAAATATTATGTGCCATTATCTTTCTACATTTGGTTCCATTTACTTAGGAATATATACTATGTAATGGATTTTTGTAAATGCAATTATTATTCATCATCTTTAAAGCACCCATGTGAATAAACTTGATGAACAGTGTATCATGTATATGTGCATGAATAATGTTACACTTCACATTTTTTGTACTACATTTGTATTGTCTCTTTATCAGAGATATGACTCATCTACAAATATGAGTCTCATCTCTATTTGAGAGGTGGTACAAATGTAGTATGGAAAAAAGTAATGCTAGAAAAACTAAATTTGTAGACAAAATTATATGGACTTTTTTAATGGTTAATTCATCATTATACAACGTTATACGGGTCTTTACCACACAAACTAAAAGAATGAAATATACCTGCTTAATATTGTTCTCTTTCTTTCTATCGGCTTATCTAACAAAAGTTTGGAAACGAACTAACTATTAAGCAACATTGCTTGCCAGTACTGGTACACAAGGTTAACCAAAGTCAATGAATCCATCTACGTCCTACCAAAACCAATAGAATTTTGTTGTGACGACAAAATCACTATTGACACAAGTAAGCTGCTTGTCCTGGAAAAAGTAGAGAAAAACTTGGACCTGGTAATTAGAACGCATTTCATACCGTGATTGAAAGTGTGAAATGTCTGTGTTATCAGTGCGATAAATCACAACAATGTCTCGAAGGCTTTCAGCAGCAGACGCCTTAATTGTATCAGCCTAATAGGTATGTAGGTAACAGACAACCAAGAGAATAGGAAGGAAGGCATTCGAATAGAGGTTTGCAAACCATAAATAATTAAATTCAAGGATTTAGAATTCAAGATTAGGGAATTAAGTTTTCCTTTAGATTTCTCTCTATCCTTATTGTAATAAATGAACAAATAAATCAATAAATAAATAAATATGAAATCAAGTGTGCGTTTCAAGTTGCCACCTCCGTACAAGTACAAGTCTCGAACCCAACGCGGCCAAATCGGACGATGACCAGACAGACGCCCCTCTCCGCGAGGACGGCCTGCTCCACCCCCCCCCCCCCCCCGGGGTCCCGACCTCAGTTCTGGAATGTTGTTCTGCAGCTCCGACATTGTCTTTCAAGCGGTCCTAGAGGCCCTCACCTCCCTCTAGGGTTTTTGGCCGTGACAGTCGTTATCCCAATATGCACTGGATCATTCATTACTCGGATCCAGTGGATACAACACCTAGCAGATTCGGACATGTCCATCCCCTAATTCCGGTTTGTTGTGCGTGTTGTAGATTGGGACAACGCCTAGCAGATTGGGACAAGTCCGTACCCTAATTCGGATTTGTTTAGCGTATGCATTGTGGATATATACTTGGTCGTGAATTTGAATGAATGAGGAGTTGGTGGAAGGACTTTGTAACTCACTTATGTTGAATTTGGTGACTTTGCGATCTAGATTATTTCCAAATATGACGTTCACAAGCCTTGTTTTGAATAACAAAACGGTCTAAGATGTAATCATCGAACAATAGTGAGTTCACACGAACACCAAGTCCGGTTTTTCTAGCGTATGCATCGTAGAAGTTTCTAGCATCCGCTTCACAAGTGAACTCCATACCCTCTTCTTACTCACTCCAAATTAATGGAGGACAAGGTCTCTCAAGCCGTAAATAGTGTACCAAATGCCACAAGCAAACAATTAGTATAAAATTATTTGACGGGAGAGGTAGAGATGAAGTTCCCAATGAAGATCGAGAGGAAGCCTCACCTTCACCTCTCCCGCCAAAATCCTCCACCAAATTTGTCTTTGATGGTAGTCTTGCCTTGATAACCAAAAATGTCATAAGAGCTGAAATGGTGTTCCAGTTCTGGGTCGCCCTAACATATACTTTGGTTAGTGGAGTGGCAAATGGGTTGTGCTTTATGGAGGAGGTTCACTTGCGGTGCATTTAACTTCTGTTTCACAAGTAAAAACTACAGAAATTGGTCCCATAACTTAAGTTTACATTCGGTTCGTAAACAAATCCACATCTAGGGGATGCCTTCAATTGAGAGATGTTTTTTTATTTAAGGAAACGATAGTAAGACCGAGACAAGCAAGTCCGTGGGCGGTTCCGTTAGCTTGGCGGCAACCATGGATAGAAGTGATAGAGATAGTGCACTTGAGATATTGACACTTATCTAAATCTTAGATAGGCAGTTAGTTTAGTAGAATCTTGTGAGTTGTATAAATACCTCATTCATGTAATAACTTCAGAGTTAAGTCATCAATACGTGAAAAATAGCTTGAGCCTTCATCTCTCTCTCTCTCTAAGTTCTCTCTGTAATATTGTTCTTACAAATTCGTAGTATATACATTAACATGGTATCAGAGCAAGGTTGTCCACATGTGAAGCCCAACGGCCACACGCGCTCCACGTCACCTAGTTTTTGTCCACGTGTAGGCTTAAAAATCCGCCACACGTGCGGGGGCGTGTTGAGAGTTGTCCCACATTGGTGAGGGACAAGGTTTGCTATGTGCTTATATGATCTTGGCTACTCCTCATATTGCCAATTGGTTTTATGGTGTAACTCCAATTTCATCAAGAAGAAGCTCCCGTGACTGATGGAAGCAAGGCCTTAATATCCTCTATAATCTATCCAATGAAATAGAGATTAATAGAAGAACCCTTCAACGAATCCACAATTTGAAGTGAATCACATTCAATCAGAATATTTCTAGCCCCCCATAACCCCAACAGATCATGAAGAACGACTCAAGGCAGTCATTAGGTTTCCTGTCAGCAATTTCAAAGCCCACATGCTTAAAGAAGGAGGATTAAACTTCCTCATTAGAATACCCAACTTTTAAAAGAGTTATAAATCCGTAAGGTTTGATAGAATTCTAGTGGAGTTTCATTGACTCCACGTATTTTAATTTTTTACATACTTTCAAGAAATACAAGTGATTGATTAATTTAAATAAACAAATATTAGATTTAATATGTAAATTTTTAATAAAAATGTCAAATAATACATGTACATACTTATCACATATTATACCGGTTTCGTATTTTATTACTTATTCTCTAGAACATTATTATGCTACATGTTTTTTTTTTTAATTATTTAAAAAGGGTACCAGATGGTGGTTTCGGCACATTGTCCATCTTTTCGGGGGCTGAGAGCCTTCCAACCACCATCATGTGATTAAGAACGTACTGAATACGGGCCTGAAATTTATCCCAACCATTGTGTCACCATGTGATGGTTATTATGCAACATTTTTTTTTAACAAACGATATTATCTATATTAAGAGGACGGAAGAGAGGATGTCACACTGAACTAGTTATAATAACATGTCGAACTTAAGATCTTTTACAAATGCAAACTAAACCGTAATGGTAAGTGGTGGCTTATGCCACAATGTTTGAGATGGAAAGGGATCATCTGGATCCCTTCCACCTATTCCTACTCATCAAACAATTCGAATTCTTGAAATTTGATTCAACGGCTAAAGTTATCATAACTTTTAGAGTAGACTTGTATTTGTAGTTATTAGATTAAATTTCAAAAGTATGAAGTGTTTGATAAAGAAGATTAGGTGGAAGGAAACGGAACCCTTTCCGTTTTAGAATGATAAAAAATTTGGGGAAACCGAAACAAGACGCGGGTCGAGGGTTTTGGTGAACACACTCTCTTCTTCTTCTTCTTTTTCGTTTTCTTCATCGACTCATGGGAAGCGCCGCAGTTGAGAAAACGCAGGAGGAGCTCCGTAAGGAGATCGATGAACTCCAACGCCAACAGCGCGAGGTCTGCTTCTCCCTCTCTATATGTATATACACACACAAACATATATACAGATATACATGTAATTCATATTTGCTTTTTTCTTAATCTTCAGATTACGGAACGGCTTCGAGACCCTAGGGGACTCCGGAAGGGAGGCTTGGTGGCCGCTGGTCCTCGCAATTTTGCAGCCAATGGTGCTGGTGTTCGTCCGCGTGGATTTACTCGACCTGTAATTTACCCACTTGCTGGCCTTTTTGAATTCATCTTTTGTTTCCATGGAACTAATCGCAGCGAAAATTTCTTGGGAGTTTTTGCGTTTGTGTTGATAAAATTAGGTCACTGTTAAGTTTACAATCATTATTTTTTTGATTTAGAGTTGTAATTGGCCATTGTAATTTTCAGGCAGATAGAGCTGATGCGGAGGATCAACGTCCTGCAAAACGCCGGCTTTCATCAGCGGTTGTCAAGGTAAGACCCCTTGCATTTTGTATAAAGTAATTCTGCTCTGGCTGTTGTGGTTTATATAAACTTGAGCTAATTGTAATGGGTCTTAATCTTACCCTCCGTTTGAAGTCTGAGAAATTAGGAAGGAAGAAAAAGTAATGATTGTATGTAATAGATATAATTTTGCCTCTAATGAGAAAAGGGGTACGTTTTGGTACTATTGAGGGCGGCTTTGTTAACATTGTCTTCCTAACACAGTTTGGAAATCGTTTTTCTTGATTTTGGATAAAGGTCGAGGATGGAGAAATCACTGAAGCTGGTGAAGAGGTCAAGGATGTGAAGACGACTGATTCAGTTGTAGAAGCTACGGCTGATCAGAGTGATAGGAAGTTGGCAAATTCCCAACAAAGTGGCTGGTCAAGGAGGGAAGGGAATCATGGAGTAGCAAAGAAGGTAACTTTACGTCTTTCTCGTTTTCCCGAGGAGTGTTGCTCTGGAACCATAAATCTCTATTGAATTTGATTGTTGTTTTATGGTTAGGATTTTGAAATTCCAGCAGCAGATCATGTTCCGAGAGTATTGCCAAAAGAACAAGACCCCAGCTTGGTTAATAGGAACAAAAGAATGCTAGGACAACTTTTGGGGACTCTAGAGGTATGTGCAGTTTAGTCTATTGGTTTCATAAGCAACAAGTGATTAAAACTGATTTATATTGTTACAACTAAAATATACTTCTTCTAAACATCAAAATTATTAGAAGAAATTTTGTTTTAACTGACCAAATTCTCGTCTTTTGAGTGGCCATCATTTTATGTTTGTGTGCAAATTGAGGTCAATCCACTCGAAGCAGTACTTGCTAGTATTAATTCAATCCGTACTCTGATGTAGGAATACATAACATGTGAACAAATTTTGAGGAGTAGAGATTTTTTCCATGGCTCTGTAGTCTAGAGAATATTATTTTAAGTGGTTGAGGGTTATATAGGACTTCACAATATGCATTAGGGATGTTTCATAACACTTCACAAGTGCCAAATATTGAAGAGGAAGTCACTAGTTGCCCTTCTTAGGGCCCACTTGATAACCATTTCGTTTTTGGTTTTCACTGCTTGATATATTAGGAACATATATGGGGAAAAGAGGGATGAAGAAGGGTGTGGGAAGAGTAGGGAAGAAATAAAGAAGAATGAAGTAAAATTTAAAAAACGAATTAAAACAAAATTTTTAAAGTGAAAACCACTCAAAAAAGTTTTTGGTTTCTAGTTTTCATTTTGTGCCTTTCCTTAAAGCTTTCTTTTATATCTCTCACACCATCTTTCATCTACTCTTATTTATCCCTCCTTTGCCCCATGTATTCCCCCTCTGTCACTAATACAAAAGTGACAACCACATGCTTAAAATGAAATGGTTTTCAAAACGAACCTCTTGCTACAGGGGAAGCCACTGGTTGATATTCTTAGGCATCCACTGTAATCAATTTTGCATTTTAGAGATTTCTTAACACTTACAATATTAATTAAGCACCTCATATCGTATGGTCTGCTTAAGGTGTGAAACTATCATATTTCATAGGCTGAAATTTTTTTCCCATAACATGATTTCTAATGACAGTTATATATTGTAATTCCATATGCTTATTTATTTTCCCTGGTGGTGAAACTGTTGCAGAAATTCAGGAAAGAGGACTTACAACTTTCAGGGACAGAGGCATTCATGCGGAGATCAGATTCTTTACAGAGAGTGAGTATATAAATGATTTCTTTAATACTTACCTATTTTAGTGTATATCCATGGCTTTATATAATTCAAATTTAGTGTATATCCATGGCTTTATATACTTCAAATTTAGTGTATATCCATGACGCAAAATAATATTTCTATATGAATGTCGGCATGCTGGAAGTTTTAGGATGACGATTTATTCACCCACTAATACCTGGCATTCCCACTTTAACACTCACATGCTAATCATCCTCCATTTACACAAGGCCTTTCTCGTACTGGAGTGGAAGGTACTCAACTAGGTCAACGGGAGCGAGCAGGGAATTTGAAAAGAAGTAAAGAACAAATGATGTTGTGCATTTTGTTATTCTTATCTGGGTTGCTCTTGTTTTGAAAAATATTATGCTATATGAAAGTCTAAATGTGTACGCTTGGAGCATCAATATATGAAGACCATATCTAGCTTGATTCTTGTCTCCTGGATTTTTTGGGAGTTACCAAATAGATAAAATTGCCTGAATATAGTTAATGAAAGGTGCTAGTAAATTTGGGAAATTCTATATAAAACGGATATTTGCGAAATACTGAAATTGTTTGTACTTTCTGGCCATGAAGGGATTGTAGTCTTGTAGAGTAGGCATATTTTCCTTTGTTTTGTACTTTTTCTTAATAATACTTTGTTTATATGACGTATAGAGACGCTTGTTAATGCTTATTGCAAGCATTTTTTTCCCATGAATTTTTCTTCTTTTCTTTTCATTTATAAAGTATATTGAGTTTAATGATGAAACTTGTAATGCTTTTTGTAATATATCTAGGCTGAACAAAGAGCTCGAGAAGAAAGTGAAAGACTTAGGCTACAAGAGCGTGAACAAATTGCGGAAAAGCGGAGGAGAGATCTGGTTCGTTGTTAAGTTCCCAATAATAATACTTTGACCTACATTAGTGTAGCCTAGAAATGACTTTTTCTGTGAGGAACACGGTAATCCTTATTGGCTAATCCCTGCACTTATTTTTGTAGACTCTTCGGGCACGCGTTAATGCCAAGACGGAAGAAAAGAAATTGGAACTTCTTTTTCTTCAGTGGAGTGAGCATAATAAAAGACTTGGGAATTTTATAAGGTATAAGGTTTCCAACTATCAATTTACTTAAGCGGTTGTCACAAAAAAAAAAAATGTTCTAAAAAGTAATTCCCTGTCGTTTTTTTCTTTTTGCAGGTTATTTTTAATTTTGGTCCAAAAAAAGTGTCCATATTCACATTTTATTGGGACAAAGATAAGTTTCTATTCATGCAAATATTAGTGTTGAAGCAACCTGATGACTGGATGTTTCCTGCGTTATTGTGGGGTTTTAGGTAGAATTAATTAGTGCTTTCTTCCATATTAATTTCTCACTCATGTTTGGTTGGTTGGAAATTTGTTCGATTTCAGGACTAAAGCAGAGCCTCCAATATATTATCTGCCCAAGAAACCATTGGAAGAGGAAGCTGCGCTAGCTGAACAGCGAAAAGAAAAGGTGAGTTCCTTGTGACTTGTCACGTTGTTTCTGAATACTTGGAGACACTGGCTTATGGTTTCAATGGAAGCCAATGTCTTTTCTAATTTCTCACAAAAAATGTTCTGTGAAGCTGCTAATTAAGTAAAACTGGAAATTTGATTGGGCACTAAATTTAAATATCCGCTTGTAAGTAAGAACTCAGCAGCAAGGATAACGAGATTACAGTTTTGCGCTTGAGGGGTGACCCTCTTGCGATACATCAGGACTAGTTATGTATTGCATCTTCATTTATATGTCTATTTTGCTTGATTCTTCCCGTACAAACTGTATCAGGAGTTTCTAGCATGGAAAGCTGCACGAAGAGAGGAACTGACCGAGTATCAGAAGCAGATTGGGGAGCAGTATATTGCCAATGTTGAAAAGGAGTTGGAGAGGTGGCAAAATGCAAGGAAACCAAGGAAAGCGAACAACGATGTGATGAACTTACAGGAAACAATGGACAAAGAGTTAGACACACACAGGCTTGAGCATGGTCCCAAGAAAAGAACCATCCCTGATGGAAGCAACAACGAAGATGAGGATGATGTGGAAGATATTAACGTAGCAGAGGACTACATGATTGATGATGTGCTTGATGTTGATGATAACAATCGAAGGGGCGATGAAATAGCTAAACCGGATGCAGGTAATACCAGTCCAAACGCAGATACTGTTGAGTAGCGGTGAGATTAGCCACCCGTCACACCTGTTCCTTAAGGCTGGAGTCTCCTAGGAATACTCTAAATCTATAGTTGATTTACTTAGCCTTGTGTCATGCAGTTTCTTCTCTCTGTCTATTTATGAATCGCTTTTTGAGTCAAACTTATTTTTCATCCCGCTCTTTAGCACGCGCGTGTATTTGAATTATTTGGTGTAGTTGCTGAAGACTAGTAACAGATATTTGTTACTGCATATTTTGAATTCGAATGAAGCATATGTTGCATTTCTGCCGAATTTGAAGCTCAAGTTAGGTATTGCTCTTTCATTTCCTCTTTTTTGAAACATAAAGCAAGTAACACGGTGTGGTAATGGATCTCGTAGATTGGTGTTGGGTTAGGGTTTAAGGTGAAAGGGAGGTCGAGGATTAGGGGCAGTGAGTTGCCGGCGAAACGGGACCAACGCCGGAAACAGAGGAGTTGGGGAAGGGAGTTGCCGGTGAGGGAAGGAGTTGACGGTGTGTGGATTTTGATTGTATATTATTTTTCCATATCTGTTCAAGACAAACACTTCATTCTCTTTATTTTCCAAAAAACACTTATTTTTCCAAATTTATTCATGATTTTCATCTAAACTACATATTTTTGTCAACCAAAAACTAATAAAATTACTACAAAATAAATAATTTCTCTCATAAAAAAAAAACTAAAAAACAAATATTTAAAAAAACTAAAAATATATATTTTTCAACACACTCTGATTTTGCAAGTTTTCATTAAACAAAGCATAAATATACTTTCTTGTCCTCCGGAAAAAGAAATGAAAACCGGAGGAGGAAGAAATTGGGGGTATAATAGTAAATTGATTTCACGAGACAAATTGTTCCATCTTTCGCTTTTAAACAAGCAAGCCACGTGCCGATTACATACGCAGCGTGTGCTAGCAACTGACCTAGAGGAGGTTTTTATGACGCTTTTACATGATCCTAATGAAAATGGAAGGAATTGAATTGAAGCGAAACTATAATTACATTTTTGTTGAAACTGTTTACTTAAATATTCTGGAATCAAAGTGACACTAATTCTATAAATTGTTTATTAATTTAGTAAAATCAGAATATAAACCAATATGATTACTAAAATGCCATTGTTCCAAATCAAATATTTTATATACTTTTTTTAATAAAATTTGATATAATATATAATAGTAAGAAAAAAAATTGCTTTTTTATTTCATACACACTAAAACGCTTTTGTTTTTGTTATTTTATTTATTATAAATTTAAGTATTTACTTTAATATTTAAATTTCCTCTTTCAAGTTAGATTATTCTCTTCAGCATATGCATGAAGTTGTGCATCATATGAATGAGTATAGAGTTGTGCATAATGTGAATGAGCATGAAAATAAAAAAAAAGTAAGGAGTTGTGTATAATTAAACTAGTGTTAATAGGTTTATAAAGGATAGTCTTGGAAATAAAAAAAGTAAGTGAGGGCATAAAGGGAACAAATTTGTCATTCCAATTGCCCAAGCAATCAGTAATCCAAATATTATGTTAATCTAAAAGATCCAAATCCTCCAAATTTTGGAATTGAATACCAAAATTTTGTGTGGGTCCCACCTTTTCTTTTACTTCCCCGGTTTAGTAAACAAAGTTATACCCCGTAATGAAAATGGAAGGAATTGAATTGAAGCGAAACTATAATTAAATTTTTGTTGAAACTGTTTACTTAAATATTCTGGAATCATAGTGACACTAATTCTATAAATTGTTTATTAATTTAGTAAAATCAGAATATAAACCAATATGATTACTAAAATGTCATTGTTCCAAATCAAATATTTTATATACTTTTTTTAATAAAATTTGATATAATATATAATAGTAAGAAAAAAAATTGCTTTTTTATTTCATACACACTAAAACGCTTTTGTTTTTGTTATTTTATTTATTATAAATTTAAGTATTTACTTTAATATTTAAATTTCCTCTTTCAAGTTAGATTATTCTCTTCAGCATATGCATGAAGTTGTGCATCATATGAATGAGTATAGAGTTGTGCATAATGTGAATGAGCATGAAAATAAAAAAAAAGTAAGGAGTTGTGTATAATTAAACTAGTGTTAATAGGTTTATAAAGGATAGTCTTGGAAATAAAAAAAGTAAGTGAGGGCATAAAGGGAACAAATTTGTCATTCCAATTGCCCAAGCAATCAGTAATCCAAATATTATGTTAATCTAAAAGATCCAAATCCTCCAAATTTTGGAATTGAATACCAAAATTTTGTGTGGGTCCCACCTTTTCTTTTACTTCCCCGGTTTAGTAAACAAAGTTATACCCCGTAATGAAAATGGAAGGAATTGAATTGAAGCGAAACTATAATTAAATTTTTGTTGAAACTGTTTACTTAAATATTCTGGAATCAGAGTGACACTAATTCTATAAATTGTTTATTAATTTAGTAAAATCAGAATATAAACCAATATGATTACTAAAATGCCATTGTTCCAAATCAAATATTTTATATACTTTTTTTAATAAAATTTGATATAATATATAATAGTAAGAAAAAAAATTGCTTTTTTATTTCATACACACTAAAACGCTTTTGTTTTTGTTATTTTATTTATTATAAATTTAAGTATTTACTTTAATATTTAAATTTCCTCTTTCAAGTTAGATTATTCTCTTCAGCATATGCATGAAGTTGTGCATCATATGAATGAGTATAGAGTTGTGCATAATGTGAATGAGCATGAAAATAAAAAAAAAGTAAGGAGTTGTGTATAATTAAACTAGTGTTAATAGGTTTATAAAGGATAGTCTTGGAAATAAAAAAAGTAAGTGAGGGCATAAAGGGAACAAATTTGTCATTCCAATTGCCCAAGCAATCAGTAATCCAAATATTATGTTAATCTAAAAGATCCAAATCCTCCAAATTTTGGAATTGAATACCAAAATTTTGTGTGGGTCCCACCTTTTCTTTTACTTCCCCGGTTTAGTAAACAAAGTTATACCCCGTAATGAAAATGGAAGGAATTGAATTGAAGCGAAACTATAATTAAATTTTTGTTGAAACTGTTTACTTAAATATTCTGGAATCAGAGTGACACTAATTCTATAAATTGTTTATTAATTTAGTAAAATCAGAATATAAACCAATATGATTACTAAAATGCCATTGTTCCAAATCAAATATTTTATATACTTTTTTTAATAAAATTTGATATAATATATAATAGTAAGAAAAAAAATTGCTTTTTTATTTCATACACACTAAAACGCTTTTGTTTTTGTTATTTTATTTATTATAAATTTAAGTATTTACTTTAATATTTAAATTTCCTCTTTCAAGTTAGATTATTCTCTTCAGCATATGCATGAAGTTGTGCATCATATGAATGAGTATAGAGTTGTGCATAATGTGAATGAGCATGAAAATAAAAAAAAAGTAAGGAGTTGTGTATAATTAAACTAGTGTTAATAGGTTTATAAAGGATAGTCTTGGAAATAAAAAAAGTAAGTGAGGGCATAAAGGGAACAAATTTGTCATTCCAATTGCCCAAGCAATCAGTAATCCAAATATTATGTTAATCTAAAAGATCCAAATCCTCCAAATTTTGGAATTGAATACCAAAATTTTGTGTGGGTCCCACCTTTTCTTTTACTTCCCCGGTTTAGTAAACAAAGTTATACCCTGTTGATGCACAAAATCAGCGAAGACTTTGGTACAACAGAAAGTGTCAGGTTTTGTGACCTTCGCTTGGTTGCTTGGTTGCTTCAGTCACTAGTGAGGATAAGTACGTAAATGAATAGAGACAGAGAAGCAAACACAGGATGTACGTGGTTCACCCAGATTGGCTACGTCCACGGAGTAGAGGAGTTCTTATTAGTAGTGAAGGGCTTACACAAGTACAAAGGATCAAGCTCTCAATTTAGTGAGTTCTTGTGAATGATTTAACACAAAATGGCATTAGGCAATATTGTGGGGGAATGACCCCTATTTATAGAAAAACTTGTAGCTTTGTCACATTGACATGTGTCATGTTATGATTGGTTCTTGATGTTGACACGTGCTGCACTCTGATTGGCTTCTAAGCTTGACACGTGTCGAGTAGTGATTGGCCTCCTGGTCGGAGGGGAACTCTTCTGGGTCCTTGACAGTATAGCGTTGGCCGGTGCTCGGTAGTTTCGGGATTGGTCAAGTATGGTACAAACAGTGCTCCCCTAAGTTCCCGAGTGAGGGAAACTCCTCGGTTGGGGACTTGCAAGATCCAATCCCTTGAGTAATCACGAAACTTCTAAGTACCGAAGTGTGGTCTGATCTTCATCTGCCCTTCTCTGGAAGTACTTTTCCTCCATCCGGGAATGGTGTATTTAGCTGATGTTGACGCACAAGGTAATGTATCAATTTCACTTGAAGCTTAGTTGTAGTTTCGGGCTTAGTCAAGTGTGATACAAACCCTATAGTAGGATGTGCTCCCCTAAGTTCCCGAGTGAGGGAAACTCCTCGGTTGGGGACTTGCAAGATCCAATCCCTTGAGTAATCACGAAACTTCTAAGTACCGAAGTGTGGTCTGATCTTCATCTGCCCTTCTCTGGAAGTACTTTTCCTCCATCCGGGAATGGTGTATTTAGCTGATGTTGACGCACAAGGTAATGTATCAATTTCACTTGAAGCTTAGTTGTAGTTTCGGGCTTAGTCAAGTGTGATACAAACCCTATAGTAGGAGTCCCCCAAGTCGCCGAGCTAGGAGATCTGCCGAAAGAGGTGACAGACAAGGTAAGCAGTCAAACTTCCAAGTAAGCAACCCAGGATCAGAGGTTTGACTTCGGCTTCCGGTTGATTGTTCTCATTCTCCTTGTCTCTCATTCAACTGCCAGGATAAGGAGAAGCAAATGGATAAGAGATGATATGAGATACTTTTGCTTTTGAAGAAGTAACTTTCCACAGGCTTATTCTTGAACTGTGCTGGAGGGTTTTCTGGTGCCCTTCAGAGTATAAGGCCGACTCAAAAATTTGAGGGTCAAAACAAGTCCATCAAATCTAGAGTACGTTCGACCTTGATGATATGGGATACTTTTGCTGTTGACGGAATAATGAATGTGGTATGGAAAGGTGTCGTGCTGTAGTGATCTGTTTCAGCTCACCGTTGAACCTTCTGCTTCAATCTTTTGCATGGCAGAAGTGGTGTGCAACCTTTGCATTTAAATGGTCCTTCAGAACATTCCTTCATAGTGACTCATCCACGCTTGGCAGCTTCAGTGTAAAGAGCCAATATCTGATCAACTGTCATGAGGTATTTGCCGGTGGAATTCGTGACCTTGACAGCAGTTGAGGATGAGTACTCGAGAGCAATGCTAAGTAAGCAACCAGGCAAAGGCTCCAGGCAGTCAGTTCCAAATTGGAGGTTTGATTTCAGGTTCCGACTGACTGCTCTCTTTCTCCTTGTCCTGCAGGTGTGGACAAGGACAAAGACAAAGATAGGGAGAAAGCATGATATGGGATACTCTTGCTTTCGACCCTGATGATATGAGATACTCTTGTTCTTGGTGTGGCTTATTTGCTGAGGTATTATCGGGGGGAAATAAAGCTGAGTATTTCGAGAGGTTATGTTGAGGGTGCCTTTTCGAATGCGAGAAAGGGTTGAGCATTTTTGCAGGTTTGCCTGTCCGTTGAGGAGGGAGGTCAATGTATATAGGGATTTCCCAATAACAAGTAGTAATGCTATTCCTTTACCCTTCTTGGTCACAGCAATGTAGTGGGAGCTGCCAGCTTCACGTGTTTTAATTTTGTCAGAGCACTTTGAAAAAGTGGTATGTGGTATCTGGAAAGCTGATGTTACGTGTGAAGATTACAGACAAGCTTTATCTAAGGAAATCTGGCTCTCGAAGTTCTGAGAGTTGTGCCTCTTCGGTTTTCGAACAAGCAATCCCGTCGAGGATCTGACTCTCGAGATTCGGAAAGCGGTGCTACTCCGGTTTTTTAGAAAGTAATTATGTTGGGAGTCTTTTCTCGAATGTGAGTAAAGGTTGGACGTTCTTGCCAACCTGTCTTGCCGCAAAACCCGGAGGTCGACACACATAGGGACTTTCCAGTTGTCAAGCAGTGGTGCTGTTCCTTTACCCTTATGGGTAATAGTAGGGTAGCTGGAACTTCGAAATTCTCGTGCCTAAACTTTGTCAGAGATCTTTGACAAAGTTATATGTGGTACCCGAGGAGTTGATGGTGCATATGGAGAGCAGTGATTGAACAGTAAGATTCACGTGCTTTCTACTTCACCAGAAATCTTCGACAGATTGCCCGTAATTTCCGCAAAGCTGAGTGTGCATGTGACAGGTGCTGACGAGGCTGAAAAAGCAGGTGCTTCTTCGATTTCTGAGATCGGCCCTCGTGGTCTCTGAGCAGCCCAGCTTTTGAGAAAGCAAACGCCTCTTCGATTTCTGAGATCGGCCCTCGTGGTCTCTGAGCAGCCCAGCTTTTGAGAAAGCAAACGCCTCTTCGATTTCTGAGATCGGCCCTCGTGGTCTCTGAGCAGCCCAGCTTTTGAGAAAGCAAACGCCTCTTCGATTTCTGTAGCTCCGTCGAGTGCAGATTTTTATAGAGGCTGGCATTAAGTTCCACAGCACACTTGAATCTCTACCAGTAGAAGCTCATTTCTTGCACTTCTAAGATCTTGATTTGTCTGACCTCTTCCTTCTTCAACACATTTGAAAATGTCTGGACCCTCCGACCGTCGTTTTGACTTGAACCTTGGAGAAGAGACAGCCACGCCTTCTCCAGACAACATATGGCGCCCATCCTTCATATCCCCTACTGGTCCTCTTACCGTTGGGGATTCTGTGATGAAGAATGATATGACCGCTGCAGTGGTGGCCAGGAACCTTCTCACTCCCAAAGATAATAGACTACTTTCCAAACGGTCTGATGAGTTGACTGTTAAGGACTCTCTGGCTCTTAGTGTTCAGTGTGCAGGTTCTGTGTCTAATATGGCCCAACGCCTATTTGCTAGAACCCGCCAAGTTGAATCATTGGCTGCTGAAGTGATGAGTCTCAAACAGGAGATTAGAGGGCTTAAGCATGAGAATAAGCAGTTGCACCGGCTCGCCCATGACTATGCTACAAACATGAAGAGGAAGCTTGACCAGATGAAGGAATCTGATGGTAAGGTTTTACTTGATCATCAGCGGTTTGTGGGTTTGTTCCAAAGGCATTTATTGCCTTCGTCCTCTAGGGTTGTACCTGGTAATGAAGCTTCAAATGATGAACCTCCAATGCCTCCTCCTTCTGGGGTTTTGTCAAGTACTGAGGCTCCGGATAACCACCCTCCGGTGCTTTCTCTTTCTGGGGCTCTACCGATTGCTGAGACTTCCCCTAAGCAACCTTTGTGAAGGCTCCCTTTTGTTTGTTTATTTTGACTCATGTATATGTACATATTTGTGGCTTATCGAAAATATTAATAAATAAGCTTTGCTTCATTTCAACATATTGTGTTAAATACACCAAAGCCTTCTTCATAAAGTTCTTTGAATTTTTGCTTTTGTTGAAACCTGTATTGTTGAAGCTTTGTGAGTGAAGCATGTAGTTTGAGGTAGTGTTCCCTTAATTTCCCGAGTGAGGAAAACTTCTCGGTTGGAGACTTGAAAAATCCAAGTCACTGAGTGGTTGTGAGACTGCCGAGTATCAAGGTGCAGTAGCATATGGTGGGAGTCCCCCAAGTCTTCAGGCGAAAAGAGTTGCCGAATGAGGTGTCTCGCGTGTTACTAATTTGTCAAAGTAACGAATTCTTGTTTCGATGTCACACATTCGTATATGCTTTATCTAAAAATATTTCCAACTTTTGTGTGTTTGATGCTGCATGCTATTGACTAGACAAGATCAAGTGCAATTAGTAGCTTTTCTCTCTTTTTCATCTTTTCTTTGGTGGAATTGCTTTTCGTTTCCACTAATCAGCCTGAGTGGATGCAAGATAACACCTTTCTCTATAGCTCAGATTGCAAAGTCGTCTTCATGAAAGTTTTTCCTTATCTTGTGAACTACAACATATCCAAATTTGAGATCCATCGGAGTAGTACAACTTCAGAAATTCAAGTATGATGAGTAACTGTTCATCAATGTTCTGTTAATCCGTCAGACTTGTTGTGAGCTTCGAAACTCCATTTTCTCTTGTTCAGATCAACATACTTTCTTCATCGAAGTTGTTCCTCAGCTTGTGAACTACAACATATCCAAATTTGAGATCCCTCGGAGCAGTATAACTCCAGAAATCCAGGAATGATGAATGACTGGTTATTATTTTTCTGTCAACCCGTCAGATTTGTTGTGAGCTTCGAAACTCCATTTTCTCTTGTTCAGATCGGTATGCTTTCTTCATTGAAGTTGTTCCTCAGCTCGTGAACTACAACATATCCAAATTTGAGATCCCTCGGAGCAGTATAACTCCAGAAATCCAGGTATGATGAATGACTGGTTATTATTTTTCTGTCAACCCGTCAGATTTGTTGTGAGCTTCGAAACTCCATTTTCTATTGTTCAGATCGGCATGCTTTCTTCATTGAAGTTGTTCCTCATCGTCTCTTTCATAACATATCAAAAATTCAGAATGAACTAATGGTTAAATATTTCCAGATCTTCGAAACATCACAGCAGCTTCGAAATCTGCAAGAATCCGACTGTCATGTTTGGAGCTTCAACACTTTAATTTCCGTCGCTCAAACAGAAATGGTTCCTTCTTGAAAGTTGTTCATATGCTCAAGAACTATAGGGTGTCCAAAATTCAGCTCCATTGGAGAAGAGCAGAGGTTGCAGAAATTTGATAGATGAAAGGAGGCGGAAGAGGGAGAGAGAGAAAAAGTCTCTTGGGTTGGATTTCTATTTTGGGGCAGATTCCAATTTTTGTAGCACCTTCATTATTGATGAATTGCTTGTACTTTTGTCCATTATGAAATTTGGGACTTTGGCTTGTTGTTGGATCTATTATAATATGTTTGAGAACATATATAAGTGAATAAATAAGAAGGAAAATTTTGGGCCCTTGTGGGTGTAAAACAAAAAATGTTTATGTTTACCCAAGTGTTTTTGTACAAGTTCAAGGGCATCTTGGGTTTTGTGAACAAAATTTGTTTATTTGGAGCAAGGTTTTGTGTTGAAGCTTTGTAGGTGAAGCTTTGGTGTTGAAGCTTTGTGGGTGAAGCTTTGATGGTGAAAGTATGTAGAGGGAGCTTTCTAGGTGAAGATTTTTTAGGTGAAGCTTTGTAGGTGAAGATTTTTTAGGTGAAGCTTTGTAGGTGAAGCTTTTTTAAGTGAAGCTTTTCGGGTGAAGCTTTTTAGGTGAAGCTTTGTGGGTGAAGCTTTTTAGGTGAAGCTTTGTGGGTGAAGCTTTGGAGGTGAAGCTTTTCGGGTGAAGCTTTTTAGGTGAAGCTTTGGAGGTGAAGCTTTTCGGGTGAAGCTTTTTGGATGAAGCTGTTTTTTTTTTTTTTTTTTTTTTTTTTGGCGCTTGACACGGTCTTCATTTGCTTGTTTTGTAGTGACTGTGGAAGACGGATTGCTTTCTGATTGAGAAGGGTTCCGGCATCGCTTGCTATGAATGTAAAAGAGTGAGGGCTGAGTTGGCTAAATTACCTCTTTATTGAATTCATTGCCAAATGGCCTTCATTACATAGGATGCCAAACGGCTATAGCTCAACACTTGTACATCGTGAGTCTATTTGTAGTAGTACTTCAAGTGATCAGCGTTCCATGGATGGCCAAGGGTCTTGCCATCGGAGCTTCTAAGTGTGTAAGAGCCAGGGCGACTGATGCCAATGACTTCATACGGTCCATCCCAGTTTGGACTAAGTGTGCCTTCACTCGGGACTCTGTCGCAGAGTAATCTTTTCTTTAAGACCCAGTCTCCTATTTTGAAAGAACGAGGCTTGACCCTAGAGTCATAATAGTTGGAGATGCGCTGCTTGTAGGCGACATTCCTCAAGTGAGCTTGGTTTCTGTGTTCCTCGACTAAATCCAAGTTGAGGGTGAGTTGTTTGTCATTTTCACTTTGAATGTAGTTCTGGACTCGGAATGTTGCTTGCTCGAGCTCAACAGGGACAACCGCCTCTGTGCCAAAGGCAAGTGAGAATGGAGTTTCTCCTGTTGAAGTCCGATATGAAGTGCGATATGACCAAAGAACTTGGGGTACAAATTCTGGCCAACAGCCTTTAGCTTTGTCCAAGCTGGTTTTCAAAGTGCGCTTGATTATTTTGTTGATGGCCTCAACTTGTCCATTAGACTGGGGATGAGCTGGAGAGGCAAAGCATAAGTTGATGTTGAACTTAGAGCAGAACAACCTGAACTTCTTGTTGTCAAACTGTCGCCCATTGTCAGTGACTATCGCATTGGGAATGCCGAATCTACAAAGGATGTTCTTCCACACGAAGTCTTCTATCTTTGCCTCAGTAATGGTTGCCAAGGGTTCTACTTCGGCCCACTTTGTGAAGTAGTCCACTGCAACGACTGCGTAACAGACTTTGCCCTTCCCTGCCGGCATTGGGCCGATCAAATCAAGTCCCCACTGGGCGAAGGGCCAAGGGCTGATCATAGGAGTAAGAGGCTCTGGAGGGGAATGAGGAATAGCCGCATATCGTTGACATTTGTCACATGAGCGGGATACTTTGATGGCATCCTGGTGGAGTGTTGGCCAGTAATATCCTTGGCGAAAAGTCTTGTGTGCTAGGGACCGAGATCCAGCATGATCTCCACAGACTCCCTCATGTATTTCCCGAAGGACGATTTCCGCCTCGGCAGGCGTAAGACACCTTAAGTATGGCAGGCTAAAACCTCGCTATTGTGGCGATACCCTTGACGCGGGTTTGACCCACTGCATTGACTGCCTGGGGGCGAGCGCTATTGTGGCGATACCCTTGGTTATCGGGATAGTGTCCCTTACTCTTTTTACTGAAAGGAGAGTGGTGAGGATGGAAATCCTTCCTCTTGCCTTGAAATTGATATGTCTGTTGATTCGGTGAAGCATTATGCAAGGCATGGGGAGGTGCCACTGCTGTTTAGAAAGTCGAGGTCTTCTCATTTAGGTGAGTCTGGCTTCCACCTCCCACTTGTTGATAAAGGATGGTTGTAGGGGGTTTCTCCTGATATGTCTTTGCCTCGGCGGAGGCATGGTTATAAGCCTGCGCCATCACCTCAGAGTAAGTCTTCCAAGTATTGGCATTGATCATGTATTTAAAGAAACAATCACGTAGGCCTGCCGTGAAGGCTTTGAGGGCAGTCTTGTCGTCTGCCTCGGCACACCGAGAGTATTCATGGCTGAAGCGGCCAACATACATACGTAATGACTCGTCTGGCTTCTGGCGGATAGTGTACAAGTCATCTGCAGAGTGCAAGCGATCGGTTTGGAAAATGTGTTGGGAAACAAATAGTTTCCTCAATTCCTCAAATGAGTCTACCGTCTCAGGTGTAAGACGACAATACCAATTTAGAGCTCCACTAGAGAGGGTGGAGGGGAAGAGAAGACATCGCTCTTCGTCGGTGTGCATCCGGTATGCCATGGTGGATTCAAAGAGGTTAAGGTGCTCAATCGGGTCCTCTTTTCCAGTATAAAGTTGCAAGCCAAGCTTTTGCTTTGTCTTTGCTTGAAGGGGGGTGTTGAGGATCCTCCTTGTAAGAGGGCCAGGCCTGGGTTGGTTCCAGTCAGGTATTTCAGCCTGACGTTCAGCCTTCAACTTGTTTACTTCCTCAAGAAGTTGTAGGACAAGGGGGTCCTGAGCGGAGTTATGTGTCACTGGAGCTTTCTTTCGTAAATCTCCATCTCCTATTGGAATTAGGAAGGTTTGATCAAGGGCATAGGGTTTGTATCACACTTGACTAAGCCCGAAACTACAACTAAGCTTCAAGTGAAATTGATACATTACCTTGTGCGTCAACATCAGCTAAATACACCATTCCCGGATGGAGGAAAAGTACTTCCAGAGAAGGGCAGATGAAGATCAGACCACACTTCGGTACTTAGAAGTTTCGTGATTACTCAAGGGATTGGATCTTGCAAGTCCCCAACCGAGGAGTTTCCCTCACTCGGGAACTTAGGGGAGCACTGTTTGTACCATACTTGACCAATCCCGAAACTACCGAGCACCGGCCAACGCTATACTGTCAAGGACCCAGAAGAGTTCCCCTCCGACCAGGAGGCCAATCACTACTCGACACGTGTCAAGATTAGAAGCCAATCAGAGTGCAGCACGTGTCAACATCAAGAACCAATCATAACATGACACATGTCAATGTGACAAAGCTACAAGTTTTTCTATAAATAGGGGTCATTCCCCCACAATATTGCCTAATGCCATTTTGTGTTAAATCATTCACAAGAACTCACTAAATTGAGAGCTTGATCCTTTGTACTTGTGTAAGCCCTTCACTACTAATAAGAACTCCTCTACTCCGTGGACGTAGCCAATCTGGGTGAACCACGTACATCCTGTGTTTGCTTCTCTGTCTCTATTCATTTACGTACTTATCCTCACTAGTGACTGAAGCAACCAAGCAACCAAGCGAAGGTCACAAAACCTGACACTTTCTGTTGTACCAAAGTCTTCGCTGATTTTGTGCATCAACATACCCCGTAATGAAAATGGAAGGAATTGAATTGAAGCGAAACTATAATTAAATTTTTGTTGAAACTGTTTACTTAAATATTCTGGAATCAGAGTGACACTAATTCTATAAATTGTTTATTAATTTAGTAAAATCAGAATATAAACCAATATGATTACTAAAATGTCATTGTTCCAAATCAAATATTTTATATACTTTTTTTAATAAAATTTGATATAATATATAATAGTAAGAAAAAAATTGCTTTTTTATTTCATACACACTAAAACGCTTTTGTTTTTGTTATTTTATTTATTATAAATTTAAGTATTTACTTTAATATTTAAATTTCCTCTTTCAAGTTAGATTATTCTCTTCAGCATATGCATGAAGTTGTGCATCATATGAATGAGTATAGAGTTGTGCATAATGTGAATGAGCATGAAAATAAAAAAAAAGTAAGGAGTTGTGTATAATTAAACTAGTGTTAATAGGTTTATAAAGGATAGTCTTGGAAATAAAAAAAGTAAGTGAGGGCATAAAGGGAACAAATTTGTCATTCCAATTGCCCAAGCAATCAGTAATCCAAATATTATGTTAATCTAAAAGATCCAAATCCTCCAAATTTTGGAATTGAATACCAAAATTTTGTGTGGGTCCCACCTTTTCTTTTACTTCCCCGGTTTAGTAAACAAAGTTATACCCCGTAATGAAAATGGAAGGAATTGAATTGAAGCGAAACTATAATTAAATTTTTGTTGAAACTGTTTACTTAAATATTCTGGAATCAGAGTGACACTAATTCTATAAATTGTTTATTAATTTAGTAAAATCAGAATATAAACCAATATGATTACTAAAATGCCATTGTTCCAAATCAAATATTTTATATACTTTTTTTAATAAAATTTGATATAATATATAATAGTAAGAAAAAAAATTGCTTTTTTATTTCATACACACTAAAACGCTTTTGTTTTTGTTATTTTATTTATTATAAATTTAAGTATTTACTTTAATATTTAAATTTCCTCTTTCAAGTTAGATTATTCTCTTCAGCATATGCATGAAGTTGTGCATCATATGAATGAGTATAGAGTTGTGCATAATGTGAATGAGCATGAAAATAAAAAAAAAGTAAGGAGTTGTGTATAATTAAACTAGTGTTAATAGGTTTATAAAGGATAGTCTTGGAAATAAAAAAAGTAAGTGAGGGCATAAAGGGAACAAATTTGTCATTCCAATTGCCCAAGCAATCAGTAATCCAAATATTATGTTAATCTAAAAGATCCAAATCCTCCAAATTTTGGAATTGAATACCAAAATTTTGTGTGGGTCCCACCTTTTCTTTTACTTCCCCGGTTTAGTAAACAAAGTTATACCCCGTAATGAAAATGGAAGGAATTGAATTGAAGCGAAACTATAATTAAATTTTTGTTGAAACTGTTTACTTAAATATTCTGGAATCAGAGTGACACTAATTCTATAAATTGTTTATTAATTTAGTAAAATCAGAATATAAACCAATATGATTACTAAAATGTCATTGTTCCAAATCAAATATTTTATATACTTTTTTTAATAAAATTTGATATAATATATAATAGTAAGAAAAAAAATTGCTTTTTTATTTCATACACACTAAAACGCTTTTGTTTTTGTTATTTTATTTATTATAAATTTAAGTATTTACTTTAATATTTAAATTTCCTCTTTCAAGTTAGATTATTCTCTTCAGCATATGCATGAAGTTGTGCATCATATGAATGAGTATAGAGTTGTGCATAATGTGAATGAGCATGGAAATAAAAAAAAGTAAGGAGTTGTGTATAATTAAACTAGTGTTAATAGGTTTATAAAGGATAGTCTTGGAAATAAAAAAAGTAAGATATTATTTCAAGTGCCATTTCACTTGTATAATAATATATAGATATTTGCTCACGTTTCAAACACACTAAAAATATCTCTCATCCCAAAGGTGGTTGCTAGCATTGTTTTTTTTTTAATCATTCTCTCACCATATAATATACTCTTTTTTTCATCGTCAATGCAGATATTTTTTCTTAATCATTCTTTCAACCTTTCATAATCACGATCGTGCGACTTATCAACAGTAAAAATTAAACACGAACGTATCGTGTGCATACGAACTTGCAGTGATTAAATGTAATCTTTTATAAACAAAACATTAGCAAAAAAATAAACAAATAATAAAAAGTACAAAAAAGTGCAGTACGTCCTGCAACATTAATCCCCATCATCAAGTGAGTAATCATATTCATAGGAAAATTTTATTTGAATCCATTAATTTCTTTCTACACCTAACTTATTATCTTCATCCATATTGTATTTTTATTAAACAATTAATCTCTCTTTAAACCCAAATTTATTACCAAAACTACCTTCTCAAACCCAATTCAAAATGTTAATTTATCTTTACACCTATTACTTCTATAAAATAACATCTGTAATTGATTTAAAAAAAAAAAAAAAAAAAAAGAGGCATCCTTGGCCCTCTTCCCATTAGCATTTCCATGGCTATTTTATTTCTTTCAGTTTATGCTACCAAACCCAAACATTTACCTTTTTTTATTTATACTGATGTGCATAAGCAACAAATCAAACAATTCATTCCCTAATATTTATCAACAAGCAAGGAAGTTTATAATCTAAGAATATTAGTAAGAAGTTTTTTCTTAGAATTTACCAATTGCAGAAAGTTTAATAAACTATTCAAGATTGATGAAAAAAAAATCAAAATACTCATCTTTTAAACTTTTAAAAAATTGAAATTAAACGAACAAAATATTCATAAATTGAGTCATACCTTAGTTGGAGGATTCAAAACTTCAAAATCACCATCCATCAATAAAAAAAAGTTTGTTTTTCTACCTATTAGGATTTTAGTTAGACTTAACGTAGGATAAACAATGGTATGGTTTAATGGGTTAATTGATAAATTTGAGTTTTATTATTAATTTCATTTTGTACTTAATAATAATTATGTAATAGGGTGAAATAGATAATTAACAATTTAAATTTAAGTTGGGTGTAGAAAGAGATTACATAAGTTCAAATAAAATTTCACTATTCATATCATGTTTTTGTACCATATTTTCATATCATTTTAGGTAGTATTTGATGTGAACAGTCACATCATTTGAATTAATTATATTTTTAAATTTAGTTCATTATTTAATAAATTAATGATTAAAATAAACTAGTTAATTAAATGATGATTATGGTATACGAGAGTATTTCTTTTTCTTTTTTTTGAATTTTGCTAATTTTTCAAATAAAATGATTATCCACGTCATATACCATCTAGGATAATATAGAAATATGGTATAAATATTATTACAGGCTCTTTTTATCTTTCGCTCAAGCAAAGTCACCGAAAGCGGCTCTCTCTCTCTCCTCTCTCTTCAATATCAAGCAACGGACACTGAAGAAGAAAGAAGAAACAGAGGCCACTTCCACACTCACTCAGAGGACAGAGAGAGAGTGTGTGTGAGTGAATAAGCAAGCAACCCAAAAATAAAATGACATCAAGAGACAACCCAACCCCAAACGGAAACGCAACCGCAAACGGAGACCACAGACCCCGCGTCCCACCGCCGCCGTCGTCCTCCTCCTCAAACCCCCACAGCAGCAGCAACCACCACCGCTACTACCCGACGAGGTCGTCATACTCCTCCTCCTCTTCCGCTTCCTTCAAGGGCTGCTGCTGCTGCCTTTTCTTACTCTTCTCCTTCCTAGCCCTCCTCGTCCTCGCCGTCGTCCTCGTCATCATCCTTGCCGTCAAGCCGAAGAAGCCGCAGTTTGATCTCCAGCAAGTCGGCGTCCAGTACATGGGCATCAACTCGCCCAATCCCACCGCAACCGCCGACCCCAACCAAAACCCTACCTCCGCCTCACTCTCCCTCAACATTCGCATGCTCTTCTCCGCTGCTAACCCCAACAAGGTCGGGATCAAGTACGGCGAGTCCAGGTTCACAGTCATGTACCGCGGGATCCCATTGGGCAAGGCCTCCATCCCCGGCTTCTACCAGGACGCCCACACTGTCCGCCAAGTCGTCGCCACCATCGCCGTCGATCGGGTCAATTTGCTCCAAGCCGACGCCGCCGATTTAGTCCGAGACGCTTCCCTCAACGACCGAGTCGAGCTCAGGGTCTTGGGTGACGTTGGCGCCAAGATCCGCGTCTTGAACTTCGATTCCCCTGGCGTTCAGGTCAGTAATCTCTCACCCAATTTAAAATTTCTCACTACCCAAATGCAATTTTGCTTCCTAGATTAAAACCCACTTCCCAATTTTCCCATAAATTCTGTTTGGCTACTAAGAAAATCATAGAAACCCACTATAAGTTGATGATATTATGCTTGCAGACCCATATAGGTTTTGTATTCGGAAACGGATTTTCTTTTCGTTTTTTGCATTCATGCCCTTCCATTTCTCTGCATTTTCAACTTTTGCCTGTGTTCTTGGATTGGGTCCAAAATTCCAAATCACATTTTACTTTGTTTGCAATTTTTGAATGAATTTATTTCCAGAATTTTTATCCTCCGTGTTAGATTGGTAAGTTGGTAAAGTAATTCTGTGATGATTTGTTAGAAAAAGGATATATGGAAAGGTAAGGTTAGAGAGAAATGGCAATAAAGCTTGACTTTCGATATTAGCGGTAGTGGTAATTGCGTTCCTTTCACGCCGCACCAACTATAGAAGAGCTACATGCCAACAAGCCTTTCTTCTACTTTTGATTAGCCATAATTTAAACGTATACGGGAGTTAAGTTCGTTGGTCATGTCGACGTCCCTCCGGATCCAAAAGAATTGAGCCCATTAATCAATGCATCCGGATTATTAAAATTTGATCTAACGGCTACAAACAGGAAACTCTCAAAAAATTATAATAAGTATAGCCGTTAGATCAAATTTCAATGACCCGAATTCATTAGTGGGTTCAGTTTCCTTGGATCTGGAAGGGATCCGGTTCTGTTTTCTTGTACTCAAGTTCAAATTTTATTTAAGCATATATTCATATATTGTGGTGGGCGTAAAAATGCAAGTTAGGATCGTTGGCATGTCAATGTCTGTTTTTGTTCACTCAAGTTCATTTTAGTTCTCTAATGAATTACCATTAGTTACCATTAGTATCAATGTGGGCGTTTTTACTCACCATCTTCAAGTGGAGGTAATGCTTAACATGTTATTTATCATCATTAGATGAACTTTAATTTTAAAATTTGTGTTTATCCACTACACAGTTTTTAAAATTTAAACTCAACAAATTTAAACTCAACGAATGATTTAATGGGGACAATCACCGCGACCATCGCTTGAGAGGGGGGTGGTCAGAAAAAATATTAATGTGAAAATTGTCAATGCGTCCATTTGGTTGCAACTTAGAATTAGGCGTGCCATTTGGTTTTTGGATTGAGTGAGCATGTTCCTGGATATTTGGGCCGGTGTCCATTTTTATATGGGGTGTGCTATTCACACACATTTTTTTACTTTTCACACATCATTTGTTAATTTATGTCTATTTATCTTCTTTAATTCATTTGATCTAACGACCGAAAATTAAAAAGGCGTGTGAGAAGTAAAAAGAGTTATGTGGATATCACATCATTTTTTATATTTGTGCCATTTGTTCAAATTACTTCTTGTCAAACAGAAGAATTTAAAAAGTAAAAAATAAAAATAAAAATAACTCTCAATTGAGGTCCCACCGGGAGTCGAACCCAGGTCGCTGGATTCAAAGTCCAGAGTGCTAACCACTACACCATGGAACCATTTTGTTCGCTGGCGTTTGAGTCTTTTGCCTTGAAACCTTTACTGTCTCAAAAACATTTGTTACCCTTTATTTTTCACTACATTTATGTATTTTTGGGTAATTCTTCGTATCATATTTGGGTACTTTAGTTACGTGTATGAGAACGAGCTACGAAAATCACTTTTATGCTTATAGGAACAAAAACTTAGAAGAGAAGAAAGAAAGCAAGCAAAAATAGTTTAGGTAGGGACTAAACTAATTTGCCCTTTCCCGGGGTAGTAAAAAGCTTTCCGGGCCCGCCATGTGAGTAGGGCTTTGCGTGGGCCTTGTGGGTGGGCCCATATGTTTGTGCTGCATTAGGACAACTTGGAGAGGTGATGTAGAACATAAATCTAGAATTATCTATATATTAAAAATTGAAAAACTTTTGTGGGGAATTTCGGTGGTGGGGTCTGCTAATTATTGTTTTTTTTCGTTATGATTTTTGTAAACCACCACGGGTGGCCTAGTTAGAGGCAAATTTCATGCCGGTATTTCACACTGCTCATTCTGAGTTCGATTTTTAGTTCTGATGAATCAAATGATAGTAGTTAAGAAAATGCTGAAATGATGCCTTCAATGAGTTTTTTTGTCTTTGAAGGATGAATTGTCGTCGCTTGGCCACCAACTAATCCTCTTTTTAGTAAAAAAAATGAAGTTATGATTTTTATAGGTGCTAAAAAATAGGTGCCAGGTTGGATACCTTCCTCATGGATTCTTCCCTTCCCTATTTTTCGGTCGTGGTCTTAGGTATACAAAGAAAGAATTAAATGCCTTTACATATCACTAGTAACACTACTACAATGTGCGTCTCTCTGGCTGTGTCCTGCCATTAAGCACCAAAACTTAGGCACGAAGAAATCTTAACATCCCCTCGTGCTCCAACCCAACCTGAGAGTTCATACGACCTTTGTTTTATTTATTTTATATTTAGTCTAAAGTCCCACGTCACGTGATGTCGTAGACTAAGGTTGGTTACTGGTCATGCTATCTGTATGGTGAAATTAACGCATTTAAGTGTTGATTGATTCCGATGAACTCAATGCAATCAACGATTGAATCGAGGGACTCAGGACTCGGGACTTACTTGTTATGCTTTTCTTCTTATGTATGATTTTGTTGTCCTTTTTTGTTCACTATTATTTTGGTTGGAGGTAAGGCTGAATGTGTGTGTTGATGGTGGGGAAATGCAGGTGTCCGTGGATTGTGCAATTGTCATAAGTCCAAGGAAGCAGTCTCTCACATACAAGCAGTGTGGATTTGATGGATTGAGTGTGTAAACACTCCTCCCTCCGCACACTTAACTTTCGAGTTGGTAACTTTCGAGTCGCTTATTTTTGTTTCCCTTGTGATTTTCACTCTTCAAATTGGGAGAGAAATGAAAAAAAGAAGGTAAAAAGTAAAGAGGAGGGGTAAAAACAAAGAAAGCCCCCGCTCCCCCAAGTGAAAGGGGAAGTAGTAGAGAGTTTAATAGCAAAAGAGGAAGGAAAAGGGTTCTCTATCAAAGATTTTGCCCAATTTTTAGGCGTTGGTTTTTCATGACTTGGAGTTTTTGGAGGGTAATTAAATTAAAGCTACTAACAACAACCGCGCGTAAAGTGTAAAAACTAGCGCATTTGTAATGCATTTTCTGCCCGGTAGTGCTATTCATACACTTTTTTAACCTCACCTTTTAAATTTTTGTCCATTGCTTTTTTTTTTTTGGTTTATTCGATTCGACGACAAGAAGTTGAGCAGGGTGTGTGAGAGGTACAAATGAGTGTGTGGATACCACCCTTTACGTCCTATTGGCTAATTTTCTCGCGCATTATGTCCTACTTTGTGTTTTTAGTTTTTGGGTTCGCATTCAAGAAGTCTCTAATTAGTAATCACCATATGGTAGCCGTATTACACCCCTCATCAAACTTCACACAAACATGTAAAAAAGTTCACCGAACTATAAGCTGAAATGATGGCTACTGTGGATGCACAAAATTTCTTCCAAAGAGAGTGACCAAATAAACGTGCAAAAAAGATGACACCATAAGATACGCTGCTCGAAAACCCTACGTGAATATTGGGAACAAAAATTGCATCTTACAAAAAAATACGTTGCCTGAAAAGTATCATCGAGGAATTAAAAACTAAAAGCAAGTGGGCTTCAATAAAAAGAAACTATATAGGACAAAACTTCGTGATAGAAAAAAGAGCGTCACATATGATTCATAGCGTTACCCTCACAATGGTTATTTAGTGTTAGCATCATTCTCCTACGACAATACAAAATAAAATAAATTAAAAATATAGAAAGTATAAATAAATTAAGACATCAAAATAATAAGTTAAAATGATAAAACAAAATGAGTTAAACCAATCTATGTACAAACTAGAGGTCTCGGATTCGAAACCTGCTGCTGGTGAGGAAACCAGACTTGTGGTCAGGGGGAGGTTGAAATGCCTCTGTGAGCCTTCTGGCTCTCGGAAGAGATGGATAACCGTAACTTGCCATCAGTTATCCCTCTTTTGAGAAAAAAACAAAAGAAGAAGTAAATCTAATACAAAATAAAGTTAATTGATCAAATTACACCAAAATCTGATAGAGTGGAAACTGGTTTCGAAAATACAAAGTTTTATTGGGTTACAACCCAGCCCAATTCAACCCAAACCAGCCCAAGGCCGAGGTTGGCTTTTCCTTTATTATTATTATAATTATTATTTTGTTTGGGCGGAACGCGGGTGGGTTTTCCTCTTCCCCCTCTGACTATCTGGGTTTAGCATACAGAGAGGTCCTTCTCCTTCGGAATCGTATAGCAGAGAAAGCAGCCATGGATTTCTCTCCCCTTTCAGACGCCTTGGCCTCCAAATCCTATGGAAAGCTCGCCGATATCTGCGACCAACTCATGCTTCAGGTTCCATTTCGCTTTCAATCCATTCAAATTTCAAAACTTTCGTTTGTTTTCTCACTCACTCACTCTCTCTCTCTCTCTATCTCTCTCTCTCATTGCACAGGTCGCAGCGGAGGGCGTTTCTTTTCAGGACGAATGGCCCTACGCCATTCATCTTCTCGCTCTCATATACGCTGGTGATATGTATGATTTTAATTTTCATAATTTTCGTTTTTTTTTCTGCCTTTTGAATCTGTTCATGTTGATGAGTTTAAGTAGAACAAATAACATAATTCGTTGGAAGCTAATAAATTGTACTTGAAGTTATGTTTTATTTATTTATGAATTTGTTCTATTTTAGCTCAATCTGCTGTATCTTGGTATTCTGATGATGGTTTCATGGTAGCAATGCTTTTTGTATTCTGGGTTTTGATTACTTGTTGTTTTACGATTCTGCGTTTTACTATTAATGTTGTTTGGGCATTTGGGGTGAATCCTGACTTAAATCTGAGTTTGTTGTCTTTGTTGTTGGTTTTCTGTTATTTGGAATTTAATCTGTGGGGTGATGATGATGCAGCAATAGTGTGCGGTTTCTTTGGAAATCGATGCCTGTCACAGTCAAAGAGAGCAATCCAGAAGTCATTGCTGCTTGGAAAATTGGTCAGAAGTTGTGGGTGCGGGACTACGGGGGTGTGTATGAAGCTATTCGTGGATATGAATGGAGTCAGGATGCTGAAGGTCTTGTTGCAGCCTTCTCAGGCAAGTTTTACTAGATCAAAAATTGTATTCTTTATGTTTTGCGCGCGTGTGATACTTCAATTTGAAGATTTACGACAAATATATCCGTTCAAAAGATGAGTGATATTGTTCAATAGTCGAAGAATGCTGAACAATTTGTCGAAGTTTGTTGTGATCACATCCTTCATAAACTTAAATTGCTGTGCTGGTAAGGTGTCATTTGTAATTGGCGTTAATTATGGTTGATTCTGATGAGAGTAGAGTACTTTTGAACGGTCAACACTCGAATGATTCCTTTCATTATTTTCTGGTGTTTAACGGAGCTTATAGAGTACTAATTCTTATGTTTAGTAAGGTCATCATTAATCGTCTTCTTAACTTCATGCAGATCTTTACACAAAGAAAATGTTTCAGCTCCTGCAGTCTGCTTATTCTACAATAAGCATCCAAGACACAGCTCTCTTCTTGGGAATGAGTGAGGATGATGTCACAACTTGTAAGCTTCTGTTTTCACAAATTCATCTGTTACCAAATTCCGCAGGGTTAATTTTCCTTTTCGAAAAAATGAAATTAAAATCTTAATGCTTTCCTATCAGAAAAGATATAGATTTATCATTGCTTTTCAGTGATCTTTGGGAAAGTAACCATTTAACAGCTTTGGAGGTATGAGCCTTTTTGAAGTCTGTTAATCCTGAATAAGTAGGTTTTCTGGAAGAAAAAAAGGCTCTGCTGCTTTAAAGAGTGTGGGAGGATTATTTGTTGAGATTTACAAACGTAAAAGGATATAAAGAATCAAAAACCAGTTGAATGTCGACTAATGATACACTTACCAATTTTCATACCACAGCTGTTCCACCTCTCTAATACAAGTAGGGCCCACCAACACATGTGGGTCCCATCTTTATAAGAGCGGTGGTACGAATGTGGTAAGAGTAGCATTTTTTGGTCGAATCACTGAACAAAAGGTGTATACGAATGGGTAAATTAAGTTGGAAGAAAAAAAGGTGTCCTGCCTATGAGAATTTTGTTGCAAGTTTGTAGAAGAAATTTAGGAGGAACCCTTGTTTACTACATTTTTCCGTTGATTTTCTTATTTTCACTTCGAAAACAGTTTTTTTTGCTTGAAAAAGTTTCCAAGTCTTTGATGACGACTCCTTGTATCGTAAATAGTAATATATGCTAGGACTTGTTTTTTAATTGCATACTTATAGGCCCAAGCCCGGATAAAGGAGGAGGGGGAGGGCGTCAGGTAGTCGACAGCCGGCACTCCATGATCACGTCGAATCCTTATGAAAATACTTATAGGCCCGTCATCATTTGTTTCAAACTCCTGAGCTATGGTTGTCGTTCGCAGATGTACTACATCAAGGTTGGGTTGTGGACCCTGCTTCACAAATGGTTACTGTGAAGAAGCACCCTATCGTCACGGAGCAGAAACTGGATGCGAGTAAATTGCAGAGCTTGACAGAATATGTATTCCATCTCGAGCATTGAAGTAGTTTACCAAGTTCCTGAAGCTGTGAGTTGTCCTTTTGGTCAGCTGCTAACTTAGATCATGATTTAGTGGAGTAAATAATTTCAGGATTTCAGGTTTTATACATGTGGACGGCACTTTTACGCACGTTATTTTTCTATCGGTTATATTTTTCACTAGGCTGTGTGTCATTTGGATTTAACCTTAGTTGGTCCCCAAAGTTGTGCACAAACAAGTTCACAACATCATGTCATGTCATTTTTTGTCAATCCCTAGTTTTGCTGCGTTTTATTCTCATCGTTATATTTGTTTAGTGCAATGGAGAGTGGGTTCATCAGTTAGCCAGGTATCCGGGGATTGTTATAGCTTACGCCGCTGGTGGTGGGGGTGGTGGTGGTGGTTCTGCTGCTGCTGCTAGCTTACGAGAAGCTGTGTTCATTTCCAACTCGGAGAAACTAATCGGAATCATCGCATTCCCAGTTGGACTGCTCTTTCTGCTCTTGCAGTTGCTTCTGCTCGTTTTTGATTTCGCCATTTCTTTCGAGTGCCGCTTCCGCTCTTGAAATTTGAATTCTATTGGCTGATACGGTGCCGTTTGCTGCTAGCGACTGTATGCTTATTAAAACATTGAAAAGTAAAACTTAGGATTAAGTAACTAAAACTTTTCAACCTTTTAGTGTCATTTCAAATTGGTTTCAACATTTTTAAACATTCTAAATAAGTACTTAACTTATTGAAAACGTTACATCTGTTAATCCCTAGTTGAATTTTTCGGTAAATGTATTGCTAACAATGAGTCCTACCTTTTAGCTTACTTGGACACTAAAATACTAATTAAATTAACTTAAAAAAAATGAAGATGAATAATGAAAATAAATAAATAAATTCACAAATAAAATGGAAAACAAAAATGAAGATCGGAAAATATCAAACCCTGCCACCTTCAAGCTTAACCTACGACCATCAAAACCTCGTCCCAACCTTTATATTCAAAACCTGCCAACTGTTTTAGCTTCTAGTTCTTCTTTGTGGCTGGTGAAGATGGTGTCCATACCAATTTTGCAGTCTCTATGATTGTTAGTTAGTAAAAGTCATGTTTCTATGACCTTCTATTGATTTTAGGGATGAAGTATGCCCTAGTTATTTAACAGAAATTTATCTGGCTTAATGAATGTGATATTTTTAATAGCTTAGGTACTTATTTGAATGTTTAAAAAGATTGAGACTAATTTGGAATGATACTAAGCTTTGAAGAATTTTTTGTACTTAATCCTAAAATTTACAAAGAGAAAATATAAAAATGGTCACGAAGGATTTTTAGTGACGTCTTCAAATGATTTTTTGTCTAAAAAAAAATTACAACTTTATTAACTATTTCTGAATAACTATTATGTCACTAAATTTGTTTTATTTAGAGAAAATTAGGTCAATTGATTTTTGGGAACTTTAACGAAAAGCTCTCGGTACTGTTCATTTTAACGAAAAACCATATTTTTACACTAAAAAGTCAATCATGATATTATTCACTTTACCCTTTATTTTATCCTTATCGTTAAAATTCGAAATTTTCAAACATTTTTCATTAGTTTTTGATCTTTTATACTCACATCTCAACGGACCGCTGATTTGAAAGTTATAAGGAGCGGCGTAGATGCTAAAACCCTTAAACCCGCGTATTATCCAAACTGCTACCCGAAAAGCTTCAGAAGAAGAAGAAGGGTCGGGAAGGAAGGAGGCAGTGACCTCGCCCTCTTTTGTGTTCCTCCTCCTCCATCACAATTTACAATTACAGTTTACAGCTCGACGCAGCAAGGTATGATATTCTGCTCTCAGCTTTCTCTGTTCATGGAGAGTAATATCTTAACTTTGTTCTCTGATTATTCTTTCTTTTTGGATTGTAATCTGAAAATCTTCAATTTTTTTCAATAAATTTGTTTGCTTTCTGGTGAATTCATGTGTTTCCAATTTTTTGGTTGGAATTTTAGAACCCATAAAAGCCACCTTTTCCCCTAAATTTTTACGACCCTTTGCGATTTTCGTCACAATCCAGAGTTTATTTGGTGTTTAATTGGTTTTGTTGCATTGTTTCTGATTAATATGTAATTGGGCTATACTATCCGGTTCTGTAATTAGTTTTCGTATTTTTCGACAAATTCATACGGTGATTAGAACAGGGCATAGCTCAATTCGAGATTCTAGTTTCTTCTGAAAACACAAATCCAAACTTCACAATGATATTCCAATATAAGACATCAAAATTTGACAGTTTGTAGTACAGATTGACCTCCATTAGTGGAACAATATCTTCATCACCAACATGTGCTTTGACAAAGTTCAGGCACTCCTGTTATTTGATAGCAGTCACATAGGAAAACCAGTTGTATCACATTAAATATTTCAATGCATAAGTTGACTTCAAATACAACAATTAAGTTACCTGCAACCTAGGTGACAGATCACAAACATAATTAACTCCAACCATGCTTGAGAAATTACGACTCTGACGATCAAAACAGAAAAGGTGTACACTTATTAGCCAAAAGAACAAACATTTAATAGCGATGAAAGGGACGTTCGATAGTCAGTGATCTTACCTCATTTGAGGGCACCGAAACTTCAATAGCTGATTCAAGGTCAGCACCTGAATGAACAGCCTGTGGGCATGGTGATAATAGGAATAAGAAGTCGAAAACACATAAGCATTCTCCTATAGTTAATCTGTTAGAGGAATGAAATGTAACAGCAACTAAAAGTTAAAGAAAACTTCAGATGTAGTTAATTTGAAGAGCGCCAACATTATAAGGAGCTATCCATTGCATTCCATCATAAAACAAAATGCCATGAAAGTCAATACTCAAGGAGACTGTAATCAAACATTGGACAATAACAAAAGCCCATGTGGAGTCAACTTTTCGTCAGCAAAATAATTTATTAAAGCTACAGAATGGAGATTGCCAAGGTTTCGCATTGTAGTTCTTGTTCAATGTTAGATGCCTGCATGACATGAACCTCAACCATACCAATATATCAACAAGCCCGAACTCCCCTTCACTTTTGCAGCGTTCTGTGAGTTCCGTTGCAATGTTGAATCTGTGTCAAATAAGTATAGTTTTAAAGGGATGAAAGAATGAAACTGGAGACAATTTCCTATCTTATAAAAGCAACTTCACATTATCATCATATTAAGCAATTCTTATGCCCATCTAGGTGACCATAAAAAGAAACTAATAACTGGCCCAATGATAATGAGCATCAAGGTTTCTCCATGCACCATGCATATTAATTATAACTTAAATTGATTACATATACCATATATTGGCATCACCTGTGCATCAACGATCTCTCGGCCTCCTTCTCCGAAGGTTATTTTTCCGAGGATGAGCACCGTTCAGATAACATCCTGCCAACCTAGCAACTATTTTAGGAACCCATCTCAATCTCTCCGCCTCCATTCTAATCCGTATTTTCTTCCAAACCATGCTAACTGTCTCCTTGGAGCTTCTTTGAAACTAAAACGTAATGCACTAGTTCAGCAACAATGTGTGGCTGTTCTGAAAAACCAGCATTGCGGGGTCGTATCTCAGTACCACCAATCCGCATCTGTCTGCAGACAGTGTTCTTGAATTGTGTAATTTGGATTTATTTACAAGTACATTAATTCATAACCAGACCAAGTTAGTTGTCTGCACGAAACACTTGACAAGAGTGCCATCCTAGCCAATCCAATCCTAACCATCCTAAACACCAAGTCCAATCCCATCCGGCCCACCAAACGAGCCCTCCATCCCTCAACACACCATCCCAACCACCCCTAGCGCTGCAAGATTTTTTACATTTGTGTCCTCCTTATCTTAGAGTTACTGAATTGGGTTTGCTGCCTATCGGCAGAAAACCTTACATCGTTGGAGCAGTCCAACAAACAGTTGGGCTGCACTTTTGAAAACACTAAGTAAGAATTACATTTGCATACCAATTGCATGTTGCTTGGTTAGTTTTTTACTTTGTTTTCTTTTTTTAAAAAAGAAAAAAGAAAAAAAAAAAAGAATTGTCTGCACAAATCCTGTGAATTCGAAATTTGAATTAGTACTCGCATACCACTATGAAAACCTAGCTATTTGTGAATCTTCTTCTTTTAGTCCATGAAAAATCAAACTAAAATTTGTTAATTACATACTTGGTTCTGGAATAGAAATTGTGTAGAGCACCCCAGATGTTCTACCTCAGCCGAATTGAGCACACGCTCCGTCTTCCACCTCATCTGCTCAGCCTTCGTCTAGAAGATGCGGTTAAGGGAGAGCTCGAGAAGATTTTCCTAGATAAGGTTTATGACCTTCTCTATATTGTTTCTTAATTTGTATTTTGAATAGAGCCCTTGTTTCTTACTCAAAGTGTTGAGCCTTCTTTAACTGCGCTAATCTTCGAATGTAGGTTATTGCCAAATTGGGGCTCTGCATTTCTGTCCACAGTATTCAATCCATTAAAGATGGATTTATCCTACCTAATGATGGTCATCCAACTTTTAGGGTATATATTCTAACCTTGTTTTGTCTTCTTGAATACAAATCTGTTATATTCGCGTTTAGGTTGATTTAGTCCTTATAATTGAAGCCAAATTGCTTTACTCCTTCGGTTTTATTTTTCTTGTTCGTGTTACGTTCGTTATTCATTTTGAAATACCTCAATTTATTTCATTTTCAATTGCTCAGTATGTGACGGCCAGTTATCTGCGCTAACAGTGCTATTCTTCTTCTTCCTCTTCTTCATTTCTAATTTGTTGTTTTCCTTACCTTTTTTCTTTTTCAACCCTTAGCATGTTGTGTTTTCAGACTCCCAATCCATACAACAAGTTGACAATCATGTCATATTAATTTGCAGGTGGAGTTCACACTAATTATGTTTCGTCCATTTGTGGGAGAGATAATTTCTGCAAAACTTAAAGAATCTACTGCAAATGGTTTACGCTGTATGTATTCTAATGATATGAACTGACTGTAGTCTGTTCTTGAGTTCCAATTAATGTTTTCCTTCTTAGGTTGTCTTTGTGCAAGTAATTCTTACTACAAATGCACCATAGCGTAGCAATACATTGACAACTCCTATTTCTTGTCCGTAGTCTAATTTTCAATCTTTAATTGGCAGTGTCGCTTGGATTTTTTGATGATATTTATGTACCAGTACATCTTTTGCCATCTCCATCCTGCTCCGAGCCTGACCCAGAAAAGAGGTGATCGTCCTTTCCATGTCTGCATTGATGGATTCTTGTTTATTGGTTCATTGTTTGAAATACCGTTGCATATGTGGTTTTGATATTACTGAGGAATACAGGAACAACGTCATTTGGATATGGAAATGTCCTGATGCAGATGATCTTGCTGTTGAGTGGACGGATGAGGTACATATTGTTAGGAATTGATTTATCTATAGCTATACAAGTTTCTGGAGCCTACATGCATGCTAACTTTTAGTTTCGAATAGCAGATAAGATTCCAAGTTCAAAGTGTGACCTATCCACCAATTCCAATTGAGCAGCCGGAAGATGCGAAACCATTTGCTCCTATGGTGATTACTGTAAGTTTATGCATTGAACCTTATCATGACTGGTTGTGCATCTAGCTGTAGCATCACTTGATCTGTGTTTAAAATTTTCCAAGGGCAATGAACTAGCTTTGTGGGACTTTTCATTTCGTTAATAAAATGTGATAATTACTACGTATGAGGGCTTGGTGCAATGGAAAGGTTGCCTTTGTGACCGAAAGGTCATGGGAAACAGCCTCTTTGCAAAACAAGGGTAAGGCTACGTACAATAGATGTTCATCCCCAGACCCTCGCAAAGCAGAGAGTCTTGTTGGCTTGGGGTCGGGCCATTTAATTACCAAGTATAGAGTAACTCTAGTTTCATTGTCTCGTCGCTCTAAATCTTTGTTCAAATTAAGTTGGGTGTTCTCTTTTGGCAAGCAGATTGCGGTGAATTCTATGAGCCGCCAAGTAAAGTTTCGTATTTTGCAGGGATCAATTGATTATGATGGTCTTGGCCCTCTTAGGTGGTGGGACAATGCGGAAGACAAGGATGAAGAACCTGAAGATCCTTAAGCTTACGGACCTTTAGCAAAGGGGAGCTCTAATAGTTGCCTGTTTTTTGTTATCGTGTTTGACAGCGCCGAGACAATTTGGTTTGAGCCTGTAAATTTTCCGCTTTAGATTATATACAAACTAATATAGGTTGAATTAGCTTGATCGGAAGATGGACAATTTCATCGGTTTAGGGTGTAAAATACAATATCTGTAGGAATTCTAATCGGCTTAACTCGGGGGCTTTGTTGGTTTTGACCTCCTACCCCATTTGCAATACATGAAGTTTTTGGCTAAAAAAACCCACCTCTTGGTTAAAAAAACCGAGGACTCTCTACTGTGTCCAATTCACTAGTACAAATAAAGATTCTTACAAAGTACCACGCACAACTCAATTCCTATACCTAATTTACGGTCCTACGGAGTAGTTTTACCTTTGTGCAACCTTACTTTGCACGAGATGAGAATCCCTTCGATCTTCATGAGAAGGTAGCTCCTACCTTGAACTTTTCTCCATGTGGCACCGAAACCAAATCAATCAATGCAAATGATGTTATGATGAAAATATGAAAATCTGGATTCAACGATCAGTCAATTTCTCCAATCAAACAGTTGAAAGAAGAAACTGACGAGAATCAAAAACCGTGCCAATAGATAGATTTGAAACTAAAGAACTTGACCACGAATTTAATCTAAAACTGTGAAGATAATACAACCCTATTCTGCAATGATTGAGTGTTTAATGAATAAAGATGGTTTTGTGCCTAGGGTTCCTGATGATGAACACAAGACGTACTCCCCAAGGCTATAAAAGCACTCTCTAGAAAATATATAAATTTCCTAGCCAAAAAGCAAAATGAGAGTAGCTAGGTTTTAAGCAAAAATGGGATGTTTATTTTCAGCAACAAGGACAAGGGACACTTGTCATTACAAAGAATAATTTGTGCATATCAAAGGCTGAAAATTTAATTTCGGATAAAAGTTGTCAGTCAGCCCATGTGGACTGTCTTAAATTGCTTGCCCAGCTAGTTGGACAACATGGAGTAATTCTAACCAAACAACATCACCAAACAAAAAGCAGTATGAATTTAAGCGTGAAATGCATATGCATGAACAACCTCTTGAAGTGATGGCCCGACAGTTTCCAGCAGTATGATCCCATAGAGAAAATGAGCCCTTGAACCCCTAAATCTAACTAGAGCACGTGTGGTACCAATTACAAGATTTGACAAGAAAAACCAAACATAAAAGTCTAGTATTCACAGTTTTCTTTGTCGTCTTTTAAAACTTCATCAGGTAGGCATGGACAGTCGATATAAGTGATCAACCAATGACTTTGCTCATAGGAAGAATTTGTGCAATCCATAGGGTATTGGAAAGCTAAGCAGCTTTGAAATTTTCATCGACGTAGGTTTTTAGAGATATTATATAGGGTTAGGATCAAGAACAAAGTCTTTAACACATATTTTTACACATGTTTTTAGCCATTAGATTAACTTCAACTGTTTAATTTTCAGCTTTATTCATCTTTAAGAAGAAGATACACAAGGAAGTAAATTGTCTTGACACGTGATTTTCTTCCATTTTGGCGGGCAATGTTAGCAGGTTATTCCAACAATATGAAGGATATAATTTTTAGTTTAAATATTCTCTTTTAATATCGAAGAACTGTGATGACTGCCCCGAACCTTTAATCACACAAACAGTAGCTATCTTTCTCTCATTTATACTGCAAGGATAGAATTTGAGTTCCAACTATTTAAGGCTCGTTTAGATGTACTTTTAAAATGACTAAAATCGTTTTTAGGGAAATTTTTTTGGGTTCCAAAAGCACTTAAAATGCTTTCTGCAAGAAGCATCAGTTATGTGCTTCTTTCATAGAGCACTTTAAGTGCTTTTCTAGGATTTACATGCATCTTTACTAAATATTAGTTCTAAAACTATTTTCATCATAAACATTTTCAATCATTTTAAAAATACATCTAAACGATTTTTTAATGTCTTTCATAAACCGCGGGAATCTTCTAACCCGTTTGATTCCTTTAAGAGCATCAACCAAATACTTTTCTTCATTGAAAATTATTTGGTGCATAGTGAATCCTCCATGCAGAAGCGTGAGTGGATGCCCCTGTAAAATAATTTTAAATAATTTTTGTAAACGGTATAAGTAAACATACAATCCTTGTATCACGCTTTTGCCATTATTATAAGGACAATACTTAGTTATTCAAAGATGAGTAGAAATTCTTACTCAAAATTTCTTAAAATTGTTCGTTGTCAATTTATAAAACTTCGTGTTTATAATTAAAACTGTTATTATTATAAATCACCATATAAAGATCGTATCTGCAAAAAATCAATTAAAACTAAGATCGTTTAGTCATCAAACTATTTACAAACAAATGAACAGTATTGGTAAAAGCATTATGAACCGTCTATGTATATGCTACAATAGACTGACTAAACGACTTTAGTTTTAATTTATTTTTTGTAGGGATGATCTTTACAATGTGATTCATAATATGAATGGTTCTGATCATAAGCACAAAGTTCCGCGATTAAAACACTAAAAATTTTAAGTAGGAGTTTCTACTCATCTTTGAGTAGCCAAGTATTGTTATTATTGTACTCCAATTCCTTTGGATACATCATAATACACCAAGTAAGCAGCTTTCCTAGTAAAACTCGGCCCAAGAATCGTTGGGTCACATCTGGAATATGATTGAAGAAAATGATGTTTGTTATTCTTCGTGATGGCTCCATATTTTCTAAGACCAGACACTGATATATTAAAACTATTAGAATTTGAAACGCTAAAAGTAATTGCGAATCAAAATAAAATTTTAATTTCTTTATATTGGCCTGAATAAATGAAGAGTATTGGAAAGCTAAGCAGCTTTGATTATATTCTTCATTTATCATGATGATACGGGTTTCAAATTGTCATCGAGATAGGGTTTTGGAGACATATATAGGATTAGGATTTTCATCGAGTTAGGCTATTGGACAAATATATATATATATATATATATATATATATATATATATATATATATATATATATATCTACGAATTAATAAAACACTCATTGTCAACCAAAATCTTATGAAATTACCAGTTTAACTTTCTAATTAAAACATAACATGAATAAGAAATATGGGGCATAAATGTAATTTCACACAACCAAATTTTTTTTTCTTCAAAGTGTCACCTACATGTAATCCTAACATATCTTTAATTAAAAAAATAAAAATAAAAAATATAAACTTTTCACTCCCACATTCTCTATCACTCTCTTCCTCTCTTCTATTTCAAAAACAAAAATAAAAAGTTTTCTCACACACTTAATGTGTGCCCATATGCTAGTATATATAAAATAAACACTCAAGACTTTTAAATTTCTCTTTCGAAAATTGTAATACATATAATTTTCATTTGATAATAACGGAAAACAATATGTCGCTTTATGTGGTAAATTTGGTGAATCAAAGTTACGCTTTTACTATTTAAATTAGCTAATTTAACGGAAAAATTTTTATGTTGATATTTAAGCGTATATTTTGTACATCTTTTATCTATTAAATTAGCTATGGTTTTATTTTGACATATATTTTGACCTTTTTTTTTCATTAATTAATTATTTTTAATATCTATTTAATATGTCGCTTTACGTGGCAAATTTGGTGGGTCAAAGTTACATCATGTCATCAATTAACGAAACACTTGACAAAAAATAGGGGTGGACATCCAAGTCTTTAGACCGTAGATTTGGACCGTGTTATCCGACCCGATGTAAAACCATATTGTTCTTACCTTTAATTTTTTATGTGCAGGTTACTTGGCCCGGATTGTTTAATGGTTGTCTTAGCACTTGCCATTTCATAAGTGGTCCACAATGAAGCCCATGATCCATAATTTTAAAGGAAATTTAATGGAAAAAGATTTGAAAACTTTGAGTTTTAACGATAATGATAAAATAAAGGGTAAAGTGAATAGTAGCAGATTTGACTTTTTAGTGTAAAAATATGGTTTCTCGTTAAAGTGAATAGTACCGTGGACTTTTCGTTAAAACTCCCTAATTTTAAATCTACCTAACCCTAAGTAAAAAGACAAACAAACTTCTTCCTTTAGAACATTTGTTGGTATTATTGGTTTGTTAGATGTAATTCTTTCGTAACAAAAACACAAAGAGATTGTTTTTATATTGTTATTTTGTTGTAAGACATGATAGAAAACGGAATCGGATCGTATTAGACGGATCCAAATCAGCCGGTTCTACTAATAAAAATACAGAAGCCATGATCGGCTAAGACTTGTTTACAAAAAAAACAAGGCCAGTTCAGATCCATTAAAAATGAATCCGGCTCGACTCGTGCTCGCTCCTAACAGAAAGTCTAAAGAAAGTATAAAAGTGGCAGAAAAATCAAATTTAGTTATAAAAGCAAGACAAAAAAGTAAGTATCGTAAAATGTGATTTTGACGAAACTTATAACAATAAAATGAAAATTACCTTGAAAAAGATATGAGTTTTAAAAATAATTTCGATTTTTTTGGCCGGCTAAAGGCCTACCACGCCATCGCAAGACTTAACGGATTGATTAACAAAAGTTTAAAAGGGAAAAAAAAAAATTAATGACCGTGTACGAAATTGAGATGAAAAAAACCTATGGCTACGAGAAGCAGAAAATGGAAAACTTGAGGACAGTAAAATGGATATAACCAAGAAAAAAAGTGTGTGGTTTGTTTGGAAGGTAGTTACCTCTACGGCTCCAAGCTATTTACCTCCGAGTAATTGTTAATGTTTATGTCGGAAGCTTGGAGATATCTGCTCATTCATCAGCCATATCACATGGAGTGATTAGTATGCCGAATAAGCTTAGCCTGCCACTCACTTTCCGTCTCTCTCTCTGTCCGCCCACTCGTCCACTAAGTTTTTCTCCTACGCTTCCACAGCAACCAAGTTCCTGCTTACTCGGTTTCGGAGCTCGAATCCTGAAAATTTTGGGAGAAAAGGAAGAAGATGCTGTCCAAAATCTCAGTTACCCAGTTGAAAACATCACCTGCTGTACCCGTTTCTGGATTTTCATGGCGTGGGAATCGTCCTAGGCTTGGATATTGTGCCGGGAATTCTTCAGAGCGTAACAAGTTGCGGTTCAGGATTGTGGGGCAGTCTCTGGGGGATAGGTGGAAGCTCAACGACGTTGATGCAAGTGAGTCTGCTTGTCTATTATTTGTTTCCATTAGTCTTCTTGATTTTTCATGTTTCAATGATTGAAGGTAAATTGTGGGATTTACTTGGTTTGGTGATGGTTATGGATAAACCACATATTAAACAAAATCCATGTGTTTCTTGATCTACTGATAATCTCATACAGTGCAATGTTATGTCCCATGGTTTTGGCCTAAATGGTTATTGAACGGTTTCTAAATATTTGTTTTGAGGGTGGTTGAACTCGAATTCGTTGGAAAGCTTTCCAATTTATGGAAAAAGAAAAAGAAAAAAAACAATACCGTTGTCTATCTCTTAAGTCATAAGTGTCTCATTCATTCAATTAGAATGCTCAAGAGAATGAATGAACTGGAAGATAAGGATCGTATGAGTTTGCAGGAAATGGCAAAAAATAATTTCTCCGCCGTTGCCCCTTGCTGATCATCAAAGGAAAGGCCTCATGAACCTTCTGGTCTCATAAAGTATAATATAGCAAATGGTAACTTTTGTCATTTCTCTGTTGTGGGAAATATAATAAGACTCCTGAATGATCTAAACATCTTCTCATTTTGAAATGTTAAGGGTGGATAAAAGAGAAAAGTACAAACAATTACTACGTCTGGCATGCTGAAAGTGAAAGTATAAGGAAAACAATGCATAGTTACCTACTGCTTGTTTAGGGTTATGATATGATTGATATCATAGGCTCTAGGTTAAACACTTGTTAAAAATAGTCTCTTTAATCTTGTTTCTAGTTTTGGCTGTCTAAAACTATTGTATTTTCATATTTTGACAGATGCCGTACAAGAAAAGTTGAATTCATGGCTAGTAAAGACGCAAAGCTTTTTAAATGAAGTGGCGTCCACATCTCCATTGGCAAGAACTGGTCAGACTAAAAAGCCTGTCACTACAGATGCTTCAGAGACACAAGATATGGAGGACATATTTATGGCAGAACAGACAATTAATAGCAGAACACCAAATGGAATTCTCTCTTTAGCTGCCGTTGTATCTATAGAGCAATTTAGCAGGTGAATTTGTTGGTTCGAACTTCTTTGTCAGTCAAAATCTTTGGCTTCAAGTTTTTACATCTGTCTCCATTGTCACGTGGTTTTTCATTTGCAATATGAAATTTTACCTGTGAGATGAACTGCTTTAACATTACCTGTATTTTTTCTTTTTTGGTATGAAAAACTTTTTATTCCAAGAAAGTAAGGGATTTTTAAAAAGTAAGAAGAAGTATCCTACTGCAATGCATCAACAAACTGGCCTCCAATTTGTATAAATGTCAGAGACAGTTTTGCTTTCAATTTTCCTGCCCTGTGCACTCTAATATGGTTTATTCACATATTGCCCTGACTGGGGAAAGTTTTTAATCCACTATGCATAAGCTTCCTTGGTTTTATAGGCTTATTAAAGTATCAAACTGACAGAAGAATTATCATTTGACTCTTAAGATATGCAGGATGAATGGATTGATGGGGCAGAAGATGCAGAAAATATTTAAAGCACTTGTTCCTGAGTCTACATACAATGATGCTCGCAATTTGGTAGAATATTGCTGCTTCAGGTTTCTGTCAAGGGATAATTCTGATATTCATCCTTCCCTCAATGTTAGTAGTACTTAGTGCAAGTGAAACTCATTTATCACCGCTCTAGAATAAGAATTCGTTTATCCATATGTTGCTTTCTTGAATATCTCATATGTTGATTTCGTTGTCTCTATTCCAGTTTTTAGATTCTTACTGTCGTATGGTGAAGGGAAAGATTGGAGTCTTTTGTTAAGAGTGGTTCCGTCTACAAGTACATATAATTCACTAACCTGTTTAAAGTCTAACCATTTTTGTTATGAAATAGAGCGACTAATATTACAATCTGCGCGCGTATTACTTGTTTTCCTTTGTTTTATTTTTGTCCTCTTGTTTTAACTGTTTAGCAATTTTGCAAGCGATATTCTTGGAATAAAAAGTTGAATGTAGTATGATGGAGGACCTCAATGGTACTATGATGTTGTATAAGAATTGTGCATATAGTAACCATCTGTATGTGTATTTATTTATTTATTGCGTCTTGAACATAGAAACCTGATGTCTTTAGAATTTTGGAATTTTGAATTTGGAGATATGGTAGTTGAAGCTTATTTTATTTTCTCATTCTGTTCGGCAAAATTTCCCTTTTGAGATTAGTAACTCGCACAAGTAGTAATTTGGTCCTTGTTTCTGGAAAATGTTGGTGCATCTACAGGAACCTTCATTCCAAAGACTTATATTTATAACTATGCTTGCATGGGAGAATCCTTATCGAGAAGATCTTGCTAATGGTTCGGAGAAAGCTTCCTTTCAGGTTCATTCTTCAGATATCTATATATTTATATAATTATATAAACCAGCATTTGAAACTAGTGAAATTTCTTTGAAATATGGTTAACAAATAATTACTTACATCACACTTTGAGTTACAACTGAAATTTTGATTATGACTATCGTGAGTTAGAGGAAAATAGCGGGGTGCGCCAAATTTGGCATAAATGATATGATTGATATCATGCTCTACGAGATAATTAGGATAACAATTGTCATCTCCAAGAACATGCTAGGGAATTACTTTAATGAGGCTAAATGGTTAAACCTACATGGTTCTAGCCTGTGAAAATGGTTGAACTTACATGCTTACATTGTTTTGATGACAGTGGTCAGTTAAAGTAAGTTTATTTATTTCTGGTGAACAGAGAAAGCTTGTCAGAGAAGAGGCTTTTGTTCGAATGGCTCCTGCTATTTCTGGTGTGGCTGATAGGTCAACAGCGCATAATCTATTTAAGGCTCTTGCCGGTGATGAACAGGGCATCTCTCTGAGCACGTGGTTGACTTATGTTGATGAACTTCTCAAGTGAGTTTCATACTTGTGTTATTTTACTAACTTTATATGTTTGAATTAAGTCTTCTGATAACCATGACAAGTAGAGCAATTAATCAATATTTTTATGATCGGTAGCTGCAACTAGATTAAAATTCCGTAGATATAACCATTGAAAAAACCTTTCAGTGAAAGTGAGCTTTTTTTTTCTTTACATAATGTCTTGAACAAAAGTACCTAACATCAATTTTCTTCTATTCCTTTGATGGTTTTGATAGGAAGAGTTGAAAACTGTTGATTGCTTTACTGATTTGTAAAATAGGGTTTAGAATGGTTTTCAACTCATGGTAGAGGCCTCCTCATCCCGAACAATGTATAGAATGCGCCTAGTTTGGCACGAGAATTTGTGTCTGCCAGTCACTTTAGCCCTGTCAGTGGAGAAGATTCCCCAGTAGTCTCCTTAGAACCTTAAGTACTAGGGAGCTGCCTAATGGTTGGTCAAGGGAATCAGGGATACAACCGGAGCCCTCTGCCATAGTCAGAAGATTCATAACTATGGCTTGATCAAGATGTCCTTTGTCATGCTTTTCCAAATTTTTCATTTTTCGTGCTTTTAATTTCCATGCATTGTGTACAAATGTCTCAGGTATCACATTTTCATTATAGGCTTATGCGCATGCCTCATTGTTCTAGGAAGCTCAAGTTGAACTAGTCTTATTTGTGTAGGATTCACGAAGGAAGAAAATCATACCAGACTAGACAAAGTTCCAACCTTCCTGAGGAGAGAATTTTATGCATTGGTTCCAGCAGGAAGCGGCCTGTCCTAAAATGGGAGAACAATATGGCATGGCCAGGAAAAGTAACATTAACTGATAAAGCAATTTATTTTGAGGTAACTAATCTGTTTATGAGTTTTATATTTTTACACTGACATTTAATATCGAATTGTTGAATTGCAATTTGAGGGGTAACTTCATGTCCTCTTCCATTTAAGTCCATTAGGTTATTGGTAGTAAAATGTAAACTGTATAAGCACTATGGCACTTCGACAAAAAAGAAGAAGAAGGCACTATGGCTCTTCGACAAAAAATAAGAAGAAAGCACTATGGCACACACTTGGAACCAAACTTCTATGGTTTATTTTTGAAACTATGTATTGAATTCTCATTCTTAATTTTGATTTACAAAGAATGCCAACATCAAAACTCAGAGATTTTTAAGATACGTAAGGTAGTTGACATCGGTCAAGGTTTGGGACATCTTGATCTCTAACAGGAAATGCTTCAGCTTTTTTCCCTGGAATTCCTTTTCTTGTCTTCGTGCTTGTTACTCTTTTATGCCTAAATTTTGATGTTATGAGGTGTAGAGTTAGTAAATTAGCAGTGTTTTGATAATTGGAACAGGTTGAAAATTCATGTTGTGATGTTTCTTCGAGCGAGTGTTTTAGATGCTTTATGATGTATTGTAAAATAGCAGATTCTTAAGTGGTCATTTCCTGAGACTCGTAACTGTACTTTTGTTCTTCCTTGATTTACGTTTGGTTTCCCCTTTTCGTGTTGTGAAATAGTATTGCCTGCTTCTCCTTTCTCATATTTGTCCAGTTGGGCATTGTGATAAGATTAAAAGCACACCACAAAATAGCACACAAATGTCCTATTGATTTTCCTTATTAAAGCTAAGATTTATCGATTGTAGCATATGAAAATAAGAGTCTTTCCCGCAGAAGATTGTTTTATCTAACTACTTAAAATGTCACAAAAACTGGTTGATGTCCCTACTGACCAGCCACCGAAACATAATTATTGGACCGACTTACACTTATCTAAAGTCTACGAAATTTTATATGAACACACTAGACACACAAAGCTACACTCACACAAATTTTTAGGATTTTTGGAGTTGATTTTCTATTTAAATTAAATTGAACAAAAACAGGACAGAAATAGATTTTAAGTAGTCACAAATTAAGAACAAGAAGTTAGGGGAATTGCTATCCACCACCAAATAATCATGCAAACATGTTATGTTTCATTCAAATTCCTTTTATTTCCGGATGAAGATGCTCAAGTTGGCTCAATGTTAGAACTCAACCTATTACTCTTTCTTAGGTAGTATGTTAAGAGAATGGCGTTTTCAACTTAACTTGGTCCCTAGCATGCAATCTAGAATGACGTGTTCATAGATTTAACAAGTAGAAATCATTAAGAATGAAAAGAGTTTGAGTCATCACAAGGCATCGTAAGTACTGGCGTTGTCTTACTTATCCTAGAAATTGGTTCACATGTTATCGCAATTAACAAGTACTACTTTAGAACATATATAGGTCCTCATTCGACAAGGGCAGGCACACACATATTCATAGCATTAGAATCCTAGATATGCTTACTACGTATGCATCCATAGAAAACAAATAAAGAATTCATCAATGAGACAAGTAGTGAACCAATTTTCATCCATTCATAAAAGTAATTCAAATGAAATGTCATAACAAACTTGCAATCATATTCGGGGCTTCAAAACAGCCCCTAACTACCAAAAATTTAGTTACACACAATCCTTAAGTTAAAACAAAAGATAGACATGAGTTTGAGAAGATAGAACCGAAAGAAATCGACCAAGGCCTCCTCCTCTTTCTTTCCTTCCCCAATGCTGCTTTTAAACCAATTCTTGCTGCATCATTTTCTTCTCCTTAACTCACCCACTAATAGCCATTTAGTGATGACAATAAGTGAGAGGAAATTGTAAAACAATTGTAACTCTTTAGGTAGCCTTTATGCCAATTACTCCCTCTTAATCCTCATCTTCAATTCCATTCCCTTTTATATTTGAATAAGTATCAGCTGACTTGTTCTTGGCTGCATCAGTTTTGGATGTTAGACTTATTGGGTTTATTGCTTTCATTGCAGTTATAAACTGCTCAGTCTCTTGTGAACCTTTCAGTGTTAAAACGGCCGTAACTTCTTCTACAAAAATGATATTAACAATCCGCGAAATGCTCCAGAAAATAGACATCCGTAGCTTTCCAAGCATATAAGGCTCATTCTCTAATTCATTTTGAGCTGTTCGCAACTTGCTTCCAAAGTCAGCTGATCTGCACGGGCAGTTTTGACGAATTTGTCACTTAAAATCCCACTTGTGCTATTTTTCTTTTCTTTGCTTGACAAATCCCACAAAACACAAAAACAAAGTAAATACCTCAAAAATATAAGGAACTAACTAAGAAAAGACAAGTGAATTTGGTGTAAAATATATATAAATATGAGCTTATCACGTTGCTGGTCTCAATTCATTCTTATTTCATCAATTAGAAAACGATATACTTTCATTGCAAATCGAACTATATGTTTCTGTTTCTGTTTTCTTCTTTCTAAACTTTTTGTTGAGTTGTGGCATTGCTAGCCTCAAATCAGTCTTATTTTTCATTTGATGCTGCAGGCCGTTGGCCTTGCTGGGCAAAAGGATTCTATAAGATTGGATCTTACAAAACAAGGATTACAGATTAAGAAAGCAAAAGTTGGACCTTTTGGTTCTGGTCTCTTCGACTCTGCCGTCTCTATATCGTATGGTCCCGTGTGAGTAAGCTTCTTGACAGTCAGACTCCCAGTTCTTGTTTTTCTATTCTACTGAGTGCTTAACCATCTATGTTCATTTTATATCTCGTCACCATTTTTGCATGAAATATGAAAACATTTCAAAAATTGTTGTTTATGAATATTCACTTTGGATAGTCAGACTCCCACGCTACTGTTAGAAACAAAAGAAATAAATACTAAAAATTGTTTAGAGTTTCACTACTACACGAAATCGCGCTAAAGCTAGGGCGTCACCCGTAAGTGGCGCGCTGTGTTGCCCGAGCACAGTGATAAGTGAGCAAGGGTCGCTGTATCTCCATCGGCACCCGGATGCAGTGTTAAATGAGCAAGGGGGCTATAGAAACTTCTTTTCGAACGACTCCACTCAAAGTTGTTTGGGAGCATATGCTCCTATCAACTTTACACGGGACACACAAAAGAAGTACTTTGATCCTATTAGACGGGGAAGGGTGAAGAAGCTAGGACAGAAGGGTAGAGTTCAAGAGAGCAAAATGCGTTTAGGAACGTGGAATATAGGAACCTTGACGGGAAAATCTATGGAAGTAGTAGAAGTTATGGTGAGGAGAAGGATAAATATTATGTGCCTACAAGAAACTAAGTGGGTTGGGCGTAAGGCAAAGGATCTAGAAAACTCAGGGTTTAAACTATGGTATTCGGGCACAAATAGAACGAGAAACGGTGTTGGCATCATCGTGGATAAGACCTTGATACAAGATGTTGTAGATGTCAAGAGGGTAGGAGATAGAATCATGGCAATCAAGATTGTAATAGGACAAGAACTTATCAATGTGATTAGTGCGTACGCACCTCAAGTAGGGTTGGATACGAGTTCGAAGTAGAAATTTTGGGAAGACCTTGGAGACTTGGTGCAAGGAATTGCTCAGACGGAGAAGTTATTTATAGGAGGAGATTTAAATGGACACGTGGGCAGGGAGACAGGCAACTATGGAGGTTTTCATGGTGGCCATGGTTTTGGGGAGAGAAACGAGGATGGGGAAGCTATCTTGGATTTTGCAATGGCATATGATCTCTTCTTAGCCAACACCTTCTTTAAGAAGAGAGAAGAACATGTGATCACCTACAAGAGTGGGTCGTCAAAAACACAAATAGATTTTCTTCTAATGAGGAAAGGGGATCGTATAACTTGTAAGGATTGCAAAGTTATACCAGGAGAGAGCGTGGCTAATCAACATCGCTTGTTGGTGATGGATGTACATATCAAAAGAGTGAGAAAAAAGAACAAGACTTGGAAGTGCCCAAGGACTAGATGGTGGAATCTAAAAGAAGAAAAACAAGCCATTTTCAAAGAGAAAATAATCACCCAGTGTGTATGGGATAAAGAGGGGGAAGCTAACCAAATGTGGGATTCCATGACTAGTTGTATCCGAAAAGTAGCAAAAGAGGTATTAGGAGAGTCCAAGGGCTTTGCCCCACACCAAAAGAAATCTTGGTGGTGGAATGAGGAGGTACAAACAAAGGTGAAGGCTAAGAAGGAATGTTGTAAAGCCTTATACAAGGATAGGACCGATGAAAATGGTGAAAGGTATAGAAAAGCGAAGCAAGAGGCGAAGAAAGCTGTGAGAGAAGCTAAGTTAGCGGCTTATGACGATATGTATAAGCGACTAGATACCAAAGAAGGAGAGTTGGATATCTATAAACTAGCTAGAGCAAGGGAAAAGAAGACAAGGGACCTAAACCAAGTGAGGTGCATCAAGGATGAGGATGGAAAGGTTCTTGCTACAGAGAACGCGGTTAAAGACAGATGGAAAGGTTATTTTCATAATCTTTTCAATGAAGGACATGAAAGGAGTGCTTCTTTAGGGGAGTTGAGTAACTCAGAAGAGTGTAGAAACTACTCTTTTTATCGTAGAATCCGGAAGGAAGAAGTGGTTGTAGCTTTGAAGAAGATGAAGCATAGAAAAGCAGTAGGCCCAGACGATATACCAATCGAAGTGTGGAAAGTTTTGGGAGAGACAGGTATAACATGGCTCACTGATCTTTTCAATAGGATTTTGAAAATGAAGAAGATGCCAAATGAGTGGCGAACGAGCACTTTGGTGCCTATCTACAAGAATAAGGGCGATGTACAAAATTGCATGAACTATAGGGGTATTAAGCTAATGAGTCATACAATGAAGCTCTGGGAGAAAGTCATTGAGCATAGATTGAGGCAAGAGACACGGGTTTCGGACAACCAATTCGGGTTCATGCCAGGGCGCTCAACCATGGAGGCAATCTATCTCTTACGAAGATTGATGGAAAGATATAGAGATGAGAAAAAGGATTTACACATGGTCTTTATAGATTTGGAAAAAGCGTATGATAGGGTCCCAAGAGACATTCTTTGGAGGATTTTAGAGAAGAAAGGAGTACGAGTAGCATATATCCAAGCTATACAGGATATGTATGAAGGAGCAAAGACTGCCGTAAGAACTCATGAAGGACAAACCGAAAGCTTTCCCATAACTGTAGGATTACATCAAGGCTCATCCTTAAGTCCTTACCTTTTTGCGTTGGTAATGGATGAGTTAACAGGACATATTCAAGATGATATTCCTTGGTGTATGCTTTTCGCAGACGATATAGTGTTGATAGATGAAACTCAGGAAGGGGTAAATGCAAAGCTTAACCTTTGGAGAGAAGTGTTGGAATCTAAAGGTCTTCGCCTAAGCCGATCAAAGACAGAATATATGGAGTGCAAGTTCAGTGCAAATGGAGGCCAAAACGAGTTAGGGGTGAGGATCGGAGATCAAGAAATACCAAAGAGCGACCGTTTTCGTTACCTAGGATCTATCTTGCAAAAGAACGGAGAATTAGATGGAGATCTCAACCATAGAATACAAGCTGGATGGATGAAGTGGAAGAGTGCATCCGGCGTGTTGTGTGACCGCCGTATGCCACTGAAGCTCAAGGGAAAATTTTATACGACGGCAATAAGGCCGGCGATGCTGTATGGCACAGAATGTTGGGCAGTGAAGCATCAACAAGTACACACAATGGGTGTAGCGGAGATGAGGATGCTTCGTTGGATGTGTGGGCACACGAGAAAGGATAAGATTAGGAATGAGGATATCCGGGGTAAAGTAGGAGTAGCCGAAATTGAAGGAAAGATGAGAGAAAATCGGTTACGGTGGTTTGGACATGTGCAAAGAAGGCCTACTGACGCTCCGATTAAAAGATGCGACTATGGGACAGAGGTTCAGGGCCGAAGGGGTAGAGGAAGACCTAGGAAAACTTTGAGAGAGACCCTAAGAAAAGACTTAGAGTACTTGGATCTAACGGAGGACATGACACAGGACAGAACACAATGGCGTTCTAAGATTCATAAAGCCGATCCCACTTAGTGACTTGGATTTTCCAAGTCTCCAACTGAGAAGTTGTCCTCGCTCGGGAAATTAAGGGAACACTACCTCAACCTACATGCTCCACTCACAAAGCTTCAACATACAAGCTTCAACAAAAGAAAATTTAAAGAACTTAGCGAAGAAGGCTTTGGTGATTTAACACAATACGTTGAAATGAAGGAAAACTTATTTATTGATATCCCCGATAAGTTACAAATATGTACATATACTTGAGTCAAAATAAACAAACAAGAGGGAGCCTTCACAAAGGTTGCTTAGGAGAAGTCTCAGCAGTCGGTAGAGCCCCAGAAAGAGAAGGCACCGGAGGGGGATCAGTCGGAGCCTCAGTACTGGACAGAACCCTAGAAGGAGGAGGCATCAGAGGTTGATCATTTGGAGCTTCATTACGCGGTACAGCCCCAGAAGACGAAGGCAATAAATGCCTTTGGAACAAACCGACAAATCTCTGATGATCAAGTAAAACCTGACCATCAGATTCCTTCATCTGGTCAAGCTTCCTCTTCATGTTTGTAGCATAGTCATGTGCGAGCCAGTGCAACTGTTTATTCTCATGCTTGAGCCCTCTAATCTCCTGTTTTAGACTCATCACTTCAGCCGCCAATGATTCAACTTGGCGGGTTCGAGCAAATAGGCGTTGGGCCATATTAGACACAAAACCTGCACACTGAACACTAAGAGCCAGAGAATCCTTAACAGCCAACTCATCAGACCGTTTGGAAAGTAGTCTGTTATCTTTGGGAGTGAGAAGGTTCCTGGCCACTACCGCAGCGGTCATATCATTCTTCATCACGGAATCCCCAACGGTAAGAGGACCAGTAGGGGAGACGAAGGATGGGCGCCATATGTTGTCTGGAGAAGGCGGGGCTGCCTCTTCAACAAGGTTCAAGTCAAAACGACGGTCGGAGGGGCCAGACATTTTCAAAGGTGTTGAAGAGAGAAGAGGTCGGACAAATCAAGATCTTAGAAGTGCAAGAATGGAGCTTCTACTGGTGGATATTCAAGTGTGCTTTGGAACTTAATGTCAGCCCCTATAAAAATCTGCACTCGACGAAGCTTCAGAAATCGAAGAGGCGCCTGCTCAGAAATCGAAGAGGCGTTTGCTTTCTCAAAAGCTGGGCTGCTCAGAGACCACGAGGGTCGATCTCAGAAATCGAAGAGGCGTTTGCTTTCTCAAAAGCTGGGCTGCTCAAAGACCACGAAGGCCGATCTCAGAAATCGAAGAGGTTTGCTTTCTCAAAAGCTGGGCTGCTCAGAGACCACGAGGGCCGATCTCAGAAATCGAAGAGGCACCTACTTTTCCAGCCTTGTCAGCACCTGTCACACGCACACTCAGCTTTGCGGAAATTATGGGCATTCTGTCGAAGATTTCTGGCGAAGTAGAAAGCACATGAATCGTACTGTTCAATCACCCACTTCCCACACGCAACAGTAGCTCATGGGTACCACATATAACTTTGCCAAAGTTCTCTGACAAAGTTGAGACTACTTTTCCAGCCTTGTCAGCACCTGTCACACGCACACTCAACTTTGCAGAAATTATGGGCATTCTATCGAAGATTTCTGGCGAAGTAGAAAGCACATGAATCGTACTGTTCAATCACCCACTTCCCACACGTAACAGTAGCTCATGGGTACCACATATAACTTTGCCAAAGTTCTCTGACAAAGTTAAGACTACTTTTCCAGCCTTGTCAGCACCTGTCACACGCACACTCAGCTTTGCGGAAATTATGGGCATTCTGTCGAAGATTTCTGGCGAAGTAGAAAGCACATGAATCGTACTGTTCAATCATCAACTTCCCACACGCAACAGTAGCTCATGGGTACCACATATAACTTTGCCAAAGTTCTCTGACAAAGTTGAGACACGTGAAGCTTGCAGCTCTCACTACATCGCTCTGACCAAGAAGGGTAAAAGAATAGCAAAGAAACAACACTAACAAAGTTTAGACACATAAATTTTGAAGGCCTAGCTACCATATTATTACCCACAAGGGTAAAGGAACAGTACCACTGCTGGATAATTGGAAAGTCCCGGTGTGTCAACCTCTGTGCTTCGTGGCAAGGTAGACTAGCAAACATGCCCAACCTTTACTCACATTCGAGAAAACACTTCCAACAAGATTGCTTGCACCAAAATCGAAGAGGCATCGCCCTCCGAATCTCGAGAGCCAAACTCCCAACATAATTACTTTCTCAAAAATCGAAGAGAGGGTAAAGGAACAGTACCACTGCTGGATAATTGGAAAGTCCCTGTGTGTCAACCTCTGTGCTTCGTGGCAAGGTAGACTAGCAAACATGCCCAACCTTTACTCACATTCGAGAAAACACCCCCAACAAGATTGCTTGCTCCAAAATCGAAGAGGCACCGCCCTCCGAATCTCGAGAGCTAGACTCCTAACATGATTACTTTCTCAAAAATCGAAGAGAGGGTAAAGGAACAGTACCACTGCTGGATAATTGGAAAGTCCCTGTGTGTCAACCTCTGTGCTTCGTGGCAAGGTAGACTAGCAAACATGCCCAACCTTTACTCACATTCGAGAAAACACTCCCAACAAGATTGCTTGCTCCAAAATCGAAGAGGCACCGCCCTTCGAATCTCGAGAGCCAGACTCCCAACATGATTACTTTCTCAAAAATCGAAGACACCGCTCTTCGAATCTCGAGAACCAGACCCCCAGCAGGATTGCTTTCTCAAAAATCGAAGACACCACTTTCCCAACTTCAAGAGCCGGATCTCCTTGGATAAAGCTTGTCTGTAATCTTCACACGCAACATCAGCTTTCCAGATACCACAGACCACTTTTTCAAAGTGCTCTGACAGAGTTAAAACTTGTGAAGCTGGCAGCTCCCACTACCGTGCTATGACCAAGTAGGGTAAAGGAATAGCATTATTACTTGATGTTAGGGAGACTCCTATATATGTCGACCTTCATCCCCAACGGACAGGCAGACCTGCAAAAATGCTCAACCCTTCCTCTTATCTGAGAGGGCACTCCCAACGAAGCCTTTCGAAATATTCAGCTTTCTTTCCCCCCGATAATACCTCTGTAAACAAGCTATACTAGAGCAAGAATATCTCATATCATCAGGGTTAAAAGCAAGAGTATCCCATATCATGCTTTTTCCTTGTCTTTTCCTTTGGCCTTGTTCTTACCTGCAAGACAAGGAGAAAGAGAGCAATCAGTCAGCACTTGGAATCGAGCTTCCAGCTAGGAACTGACTGCCTGGAACCCCTTACCTGATTACTTACCTGGCATTGCTCTCGAGTACTCATCTTCAACATCTTATGCTTCCAGGGAAGATACCGCATCTGCCTGAGGAACAGATAGGGCAAGTGAGAAGGATACAAGGAAGCATGTGGAGACAAGCGTAACAGCACACGTGCCGATACATCCACTACTCTGTCAAAAGCAAAAGTATCCCATATCAGCAGGGTCGAACGTACTCTAGATTTGATGGACTTGTTTTGACCCTCAAATTCTTCAGTCGGCCTTATACTCTGGAGGAAACCAGAAAACCCTCCAGCCCAGTTCAAGAATAAGCCTGTGGAAAGTTACTTCTTCAAAAGCAAAAGTATCCCATATCATCTATTCTCATTTTTCTTCTCTTTATCCTTCATGCTGCCTGCAAGATAGGGAGAATGTGAACAATCAGTCGGAGCTCTGATTGCTTACCTTGTCTGTTACCTCTTTCAGCAGATCCCCTAGCTCGGCGACTTGGGGGACTCCTACTACATGGTTTGTATCGCGCTTGACCAAGCCTGAAACTACAAGTAAGCTTCAAGTGACATTGATACATTATCTTGTGCATCTCCACCAGTTACAGATACCACCCCTGGATGGAGGAAGAGTACTTCCAGAGAAGATGTCACATCTACCTATGAGACAGATAAGGAAAGTCAAGACGATACCACACTCCGGTACTTAGAAGTTTCGTGGTTACGAGATCACTCTCCCACAATATTTCCTAATGTCATTTGTACTAAATCATTCACTTGTACTCCCTAAAGGAGAGCTTGAACCTATGTACTTGTGTAAACCCTTCACAATTAATGAGAACTCCTCTATTCCGTGGACGTAGCCAATCTGGGTGAACCACGTACATCTTGTGTTTGCTTTCCTATCTCTATCCATTTATATACTTATCCACACTAATGACCGGAGCAATCTAGCGAAGATCACAAAAAGTGACCGTTTTCGCTACCTAGGATCTATCTTGCAAGAGAACGGAGAATTAGATGGAGATCTCAACCATAGAATGCTGGATGGATGAAGTGTAAGAGTGTATCCGGCGTGTTGGGTGACCGTCGTAGGCCACTGAAGCTCAAGGGAAATTTTATAGGACGGCAATAAGGCCAGCGATGTTGTATGGCACAGAATGTTGGGCGGTGAAGCATCAACACGTACACAAAATGGGTGTAGCGGAGATGAGGATGCTTCGTGGGATGTATGGGCACACGAGAAAGGATAAGATTGGGAATGAGGATATCCGAGGTAAAGGAGGAGTAGCCAAAATTGAAGGAAATATGAGAGAAAATCGGTTCCGGTGGTTTGGACATGTGCAAAGAAGGCCTACTGACGCTCCGGTTCGAAAATGTGACTACGGGACAGAGGTTCAGGGCCGAAGGGGTAGAGGAAGACCTAGGAAAACTTTGGAAGAGACCCTAAGAAAAGACTTGAGTACTTGGATCTAACGGAGGACATGACACAAAACCGAGCGCAATGGCGTTCTAGGATTCATATAGCCGACCCCACTTAGTGGGAAAAGGCTTTGTTGTTGTTGTTGTTGTTGAATTTATGTAAGACACGTTCAGGATCTATTAATCATGTTAGCGATGACTGTAAAGGCCATCTCTAATTTTCTGTACAAATGCTTTTTTGTTCATTTGATGTTTCTTAAGAAGCTCATCTCTGAGATAAAACTATGCAGATCAGAAACATGGGTGCTTGAATTTGTGGACTTAGGTGGAGAAATGAGGCGAGACGTGTGGCATGCATTTATTAGTGAAATTAATGCTGTACACAAGTTTATCCGTGATTATGGACCGGAGGAATTTGATGAATCCATATTTCATGTTTATGGTGCTCACAAAGGGAAGGAAAGAGCTATGGCCACTGCCATTAATAGTATAGCTAGACTACAGGCTCTTCAATTTATGGGGAAGTTGCTGGATGATCCCACCAAACATGTTCAGTTTACATATTTACAGTATGCACCATTTGGTGATGTAGTTTCACAGACTCTAGCAGTAAATTATTGGGGTGGACCACTGATATCAAAGTATTTAGAGATGGACAACCAGCCAGCTCAAGGAGCGAGGGCTTCTAATGAAATGATTGAAAGCAGCAGCAATCATGTGTTTGACATAGATGGCAGTGTTTACTTGCACAAATGGAAGAGATCTCCATGTTGGGCTTCAAGTGCTTCTGTTGCCTTTTGGAAGAACACTTCAACAAGACAGGGGCTAGTTTTAAGTAAAAATCTGGTTGTTGCTGATGTGTCCCTTGTTGAAAGGGCAACAAGAACATGCAAACAAAAATGGCAGGAAGCTGAAACAACTCAAGCCACAATTGATGCTGCAACACTTAAGGGAATACCAAGTAACATTGATCTATTCAAGGTTGGTTATAAATTGCTTCTCCATGAATGCAATCTCTACTTTCTATTACTTTCTTCACTGCACAGTGAACATGTTTTTTTCTTCAATGGCTTTGTTTTACTGAACATTTCATTTAGTTTCTTATATCATTTGTTTGAAGCGTAGTGTAACCAATGCTGGTGCCATATTGCCTGTGCAGGAACTTCTGTTTCCCCTGACCATAACTGTGAGAAATTTTGAAAAACTTAGGCGCTGGGAGGAGCCATATTTGACCATTTCTTTTCTTGCCTCTGCATATACAGTCATTTTCAGGTAGGTTCATTTCTGGTAGAGTAATTGTTGAGAGTATATTTGACAAAAGGAATGTAAATCCTTGTGTTGCAAATTGCAATGTATGATGTCTTAGGCCTTTCCACTGATTGCCACTTGGTAATGGATCAGACAATCCGCGTTAAAACCTACAAACATAAGTAAGGGGTGTGTGTTGAGATGAGGAGTCTATGTGTCACATTGGGATTGTAAAGCTTGAATTGCAGTATAATGTCTGGGGCCTCTCCACCTATTGCCTTTTGGTTTTCTGTTGGATGCTATAATTTCTTCAGTTATTGTATAAGTTACCCCAAAAAAGTTGACTGATGGATAAGGTTGCATCCTTGTGCCTCGGCAATGTTTTCGCATCGAGAACTTTTCATTTTCTTTTAACTAGGGCCTTTAAGGTAAAGGATCCCCATTTTTTGAAAAAAAAAATTGAGGATTTGTAGTCCGACCCACTCCACATTGAACTTCAATGATCCGAACCTTCTATTTTTTAACTCCCTAAAATTTCCACACTGTGATCTTACTATAGGCTAATCTGTTGAGATTACGTTGCCAGGAATTTGCTGTCATATGTATTCCCAGCGGCATTGATAATTTTGGCAGCTGTCATGCTGACATTGAAGGGGCTAAAGGAGCAAGGCCGCCTTGGACGATCATTTGGAAAAATTACCATCCGTGACCAGCCTCCTTCAAATACCATTGAGAAAATTATAGCCGTAAAAGATGCCATGCGCGATGTGGAAAGTTATTTACAGAATCTGAATGTCACGCTTCTGAAAATACATACAGTTTTCCTTTCTGGTCAGCCTCAGGTATGTATTCATTGCTTAAATTCGTACAATTATGGGAAAAAAATGGTTATCTCATGGATTAGTTTGCAGTTAATTCGGGCTGAACAAGAAGTAATCATATCTGTTTACACTTTTATCAGATAACGACTGAGGTTGCGCTGGTGTTGTTATCTTCTGCAACCATTCTCCTCATTTTTCCCTTCAAATATGTTGTTGCCTTTTTTATCTTCGATCTGTTCACACGGGAGCTTGAGTTCAGGAGGGAAATGGTTAAAAGGTTTATGAAACTCTTGAAGGAGCGTTGGGACAGAGTGCCTGCAGCCCCTGTAGTTGTTTTGCCTTTTGGAAGTGAGGAGCCAACACCAAAACCGAATACAAAGGAAAGCAAGGACCCAGAAAGGTCAGAAAGAAGCCTTGGCAGCAGCAATTCTGTATAGATTCTTGTAGGCGTATATGTGGTAGTTTCACAAATTAAATCTTATACTAGATCAGTTCTGGAGAAAAAAAAACACGACTAGAGTTTTCTCGTTACATTATTTGTACAGAAATTGAACCGAGCGTAAGATTCATACAACTGACCCCACTTAGTGGGATAAGGCTTTGTTATTGTTGTATTATTGTACAAAAATTGGAAACCATTTAGTGCCAATGTATTTCTTGTTCACTCAGTTGGGTGGTTTGATTCGAGTAGATCTGACTAAATGAATGCAAAGCCGGTGCGCAAAAGAGAGAATGGATGCACAAAATCATAAACTTAGTAAGCATTCATCATCTGACAATGCCGCATGAACGAAATACAGTGAAAGGGATTTAGATTGTTTTCTCCGGATGAACAAAAAACACTCCATGCGTAGTTTCTCGATAATTGGGGAGTACATTGAATGTGATCAAACAAGAGTTCTCGTATGGAGTATTTTACTACTTGTCAAGCTAGTAACTCTATAGTATTTTCAATAATGCAAGTAATTTTCAAACTTGAGACATCGTAGTTGTCTTATCAATAGGTCTTTTATAATTTGATAATGCAACATGTCATGCTTCGGTTTGGGCATGACAAATGTATCGTTAGGTTAAAGGAGTTATTCATAGAGGCATATAAGTATGCAAGAAGAAGTCTCTAGCTTTCAATATGTGAAGGTAAAATACTCTAAGATGTGATTCTGAAATCTTAAGCTAGAGTATTAAGTATGATGGAGGGCAGAAAGTTTCTCAATTAACTTAAATGACTCATGACTTATTAGAATCTCATTAGGATTGGGGTTTGATTCATCATTCGTGCTCTAATAATGTAATTAAGAGTTTTGTGATAGAGAGACATCATATTACATTTATCAGCCATTACCATTACCACCATTGTCGCCGCCGTCACCACAACCTACCGTCATCACGGATGCAACGACCAGCATCTACTAACATCATCACCATCACAACTGCTAGCTCCACCCACCACCATCATTGGTCTAGCCACCATCACTTATCATCAGCGCCGTCGCTGCCACCTCGCCACCCACCATCATCATTACCATCATTGCCACCGCCTCCGCTACCACCACCTACCTTCATCACTGCCGCCACTTTTACCCATCATCATCATTGACGCCGCCGCAACCATTCATCATCATCATCATCATCGTTGTTGTTGCCATCACCCCCACAATCATCATTGACATCGACACTACCACTCACTATCATCACCGTCGTTGCCACCACCACCCACCACCAATGCTACCACTGCCGCCACCACCCACCATCGTCACCACCAATGCTGCCACTGCCGCCACCCCCCACCATCGTCACCACTGCGCCACCACCTTCACCCACCATCATTACCGCCACTGTCACCACCCATGCTTCGTCATCATCACCATCTCCACCGCCACCTCCACCCACCAACATTACCATCGCCGCCACCCACCACCATCATCATGGTGACCACCATCACCATAATCACATTTCTTGACTATTTCTCTTATTTTTATATTAGTGACTCTAGATATACACATTACATTCGGTATTTGAATTTCATTGTTCTTTTAAGCTAGCCAAACGAAAAAACAAAATCACAAATAGAAAACAAAATTTTTTTAATTTCAAATTCCATCATTTTGAATCCTTAGGAGTGTTAAATTTTCTCATCCAATCTGTACATGTAAAGGGTGGATGACTTGTTAGAAATTAAATACTTTGCCCACAATCAACATCTTATATAATAAGGAAAACTAACGAAAAATTCTCAAAAACTTTAGTTTTAATGAAAAATGACAAATAAAAGTGTAAGTGAATAGTACCATGAAGGGTAAAAATGTGGTTTTTCGTTAAAAGTGCACAGTACCGGGAGTATTTTGTTAAAACTCCCATAATAATATAGGATAATGCTTGTGTCCCATGGACTTAATCACTTGTCTCCACTTACAATTAATAAACGTTTATCGTCCGAACATTATAATCGGAATTGTTCATTCTTTTTATCATGATCTAAAATTCATATATCTGCAAAAAAATATTTAATTTGACGATCATTTAGTCATCCATATGTGTTAAACTAATCAACGGTTTTGATAACAAGTAGCATCTTTATGATGAACCGTGTATTTGTTTTTGCATATATGCTTATTCATGCTGTCATGTTTCGCAGTTTTGGGTAAAGATTAACTCAAACTTTTTAAGCTTGATCTATGAGATTGAGCAATGATGTACTATTCTGCTCGAGGCCCTAAAAGGCTTATAGGATATCTTTCAACGTTAATCGTAGGCGCACTTGGTCTTAATAATATTTTGCTATTTCAGAAACGATAACAATAACCAAACCCTAGCCCTAGGCAACGTGGATTGTCTTTGTCAAATTTGTTAAGAGGGTGGTGTTGACCTTTACTGGTACAATATATACATATATATACATATTGCTTAACCATAGAGCAACTCCACTCCTTAAGGCGATAATAGCCTAGGCTAGTGAGCAATTGACAATTATTATCTTAGTGAGCAGTAATTGTCCGAAGGCATCTCTTGAAAATGAATTGTCTATATATATTGCTTAACCATAGGGCAACTCCACTCCTTAAGGCGATAATAGCCTAGGCTAGTGAGCAATTGACAATTATTATCTTAGTGAGCAGTAATTGTCCGAGGGCATCTCTCGAAAATGAATTGTCCAAACAATTACCATTAAAAAACTTAATAATATTTTTAATTTCAAATTCTCTTAATTTTTTTTTTCATTTTTCTGTGTTTTCTTATATTTTTTTTCTTTCTAAATGAATAATATAAACCATTGGATTACAATTTTTCGCAATCCAACACCCCCAGGTTTAGCTACGTGGGCTCAACCCTTTTTCAGACGTTTTTCTTTTGTTTTATTTTTTCTAAATTAAAAAAGGAAGACTAATGTAGACTGTCGGATCTAAGAAATCCAACAACCCACCGACACTTTTGGGTCGGTCACTCTCCCCCACTCGTGCTTGAAGGCCACATGCATGACGCAAAAAAAGAAAAAAAAGAAAGAAAAAAAACTATGGCTGACGTCAGATCACCTAGGCAAGACCTCAAGCCATTCTCGTCCGACTTGCTCAGTGGGAGATGAGCCCACCCAATAGGTGGGGCAATTGACTTGGGCTGGAGCAGATTTTGAAGGGGTTGGGGAATTCAATCGTCTAATAGGTTAGGACAATTTATAGGAGTGTAGTTGCTCTTACCGGAGAATTACTATATAAGCAGCCCTCCTTCCCCTATCATTTTCCCCCAACTCTCATGAGTTTATATTCATCACATCCTCTTTCAACTTCCAACAAGATAATATCTTAACTACAGTCATTGCATTTACTAGGATTTGAGCCCTTATTTTGTAAGAATCATCACAATCTAGGGTTTGATGAACTTTTTTATTTAAGTAAAGATTGTATAATATATTCTGCAATTTCTCACTATATATGTGGAATAGATTCTATCTTTTCAACTTTGGCGGTTAGGATTCTCCTCTTCAACCCACTGCATTCTAAATTTAAAACCCTCGTCTTTCTTACTGTAAAATATAGCTCACATAATTTTTTTTTCCAACAGTAATTTATTTTCTTCATCTTTTCGATTTTTACCCCGACTATCTAGGGTTAAAAAAATTAGCAGGACCATTTAATTAATGATTAAAATAAGCATGTACGTGGATAACCATGACGTGTTAAAAGATATTGCAGGATGACAATAGGAGACCAAGAAACAGGATAGGTCAGGAGTCGGGCCATAAACGATCGAAGTAATTAGCTCCAGCTGCCTGCTGCTACTCCTTAGTCCTCACCACCTAACATTTAAGTCCTCGCCACGTACTTTCATCTTATCAAACTGTGAAGAAGAAAGCCAACCCTTTGGATTTCCTCTACATTTTAATTCAATAATACAATGTTCATGTAAAGAAAGAAGAGTGATATTCACACGTTCATTTTTACTCTTACAATATTAATTTTTTATCATTAATCTTCTTTAATTCATCTGATCTGATGACCGAAAGGTGTGTGAGAAATAAAAATAAGTGTGTGGATAACATTACCCTTATAGAAAAACTTACACATAATGTTGTATTGTTGAACTGGAACGCCACGATGACAATAAACATATTCGGTTGAAAAATATTAGTACTTAAGGTTTATTCTATTGTTTGGGTATTTGATATTTTACGGATTATGGTTTCTTAGGCTTAGATCTGCATAAATATAGCTTGTAATTATATTGTGACAATTAGTTGATCAGAATGTAATCCTTTGGTTTGTAGCCTTCATGACATTCTTTATTTTCAGTTAATAAAATTACATTCATTTATAGTCTATTTGTCAATTTGTTCAATTGTTATACGTAGTCTGATTTTCAACTTATTCTATATAAGTTCTTCTTGTGTTAATATGATGCATATGCATGTCCTTTTTGCATTGCATTTTAAGTTTCTAACCATATATATATATATGTAGGACCGATATGTGACATAACTTTGACACACGTTTTTTTTTGGGATAAATACTTGATCAGTAAAATATGTCGAAATTAATATATGTACGAACTTATTCTCAAGCAAATGTCTTCAGAAAATAAATGGGTCAGGACAGAAGGTTGGAGTAGATATTATGGCGGTAGAGCTAGCTAGTGACGGTTATGACTTCCTCGATAACTATTATTGGTGTCGCCGTTTGGAGTTATTAATTTTTAAAATTAAGTATCGATTAACGTGTTTATTTTATATTGATAACATATAATTTGGTTTTAAATTTGGTCTCTTTAACATTATTTTTTGATATCGTTGTAGGTAAGAGTAACATTGATGTTTCTAAAATTTCATTTAAAAAAAGATGGGGAAGGCGGGGAAGAGTAACATCATCTTCGGTAGTAAGTTGGGAAGAGTGTGATCCATCATATACACTCCAGTTTGAATTTCGTTCATGTAGTTTGATGAATACACGCGACACTTGAACCTTTGATGCTTGACAATGACAACTCACCCATGCTCATTTATCACTTAACTATTAGTGAATCACTTCCGCTATTAATTTACACTAAGAGACGGAATGAGAGTTTGAACCCATGATTCACTGGGTTGAGGAAGGTCCTAACTAGACCTGGCATTTTGAACCCGACCCAACCCGTTAATATTAGTATTTGGATAGATGTTTAACGGGTCGGGTTGCTAACTGGTGAACCCGTTAACAACCCGTTAAATAACAGGTCACTTTGGGTTAACCCGTTAGACCCGTTAACACTCGTTAGGACCCGTTAGCATCCGTTAGTTGAGGATGTTTTAGTAATTTCAGTGAAGTCTTAACAACAAAAAATAAACTCTATGCAAATAATAATAATAATAATTGTTAACGGGTGAAACGGGTCGGGTTCAGATGATCCATCAACTTAACGGGTCGGATCGAACTCGACCCAAACCCGATAAACCCGACCCGTTTACAAGTCTAGTCCTATCGACCGGGGCAATCCATCACTTGCAACTTCTGCTATGAGTTAACATGCAAAATAATTGGTGAGTTTGCTATCTACTGATTTATTCTAAGTGCAGATAAGAAGCGCCGAATCAAACAATCCCAAATAGCTTGCCATGGAAGAGGATTGACTAACAACCACAGAAAGAATAGGTTCAGAGAATCAAAGACTGGGGAATAGGTGACACCCATCAACAAATTTCCCCACATCATTCCTCTATATAATGAAAGGGACGTATCTGGTAAGTCCATAAGAGATAGTTGGAGTCGGTTTAGCTTGCAAGAAAGTGGCTACTTGGTTTAGAGAGGGAGAAATAGAAGATTAATACCTTAAACGACATACAATTAACCTTTGATGCTTGACAACTCACCCATGCTCATTTATCACTAAATTATTAGCGAATCATTTTCGCTATGAGTTTATTTATTTATTTTTAGTACAAGTAATATTCTATACTAATTTACACTAAGAGACGGAATGAGGGTTTGAACCCATGATTTACTGGGTTGAAGAAGGTTCTAACTATCAGGGCAATCCACCACTTGCAACTTCTGCTATGAGTTAACATGCAAAATAATTGGTGTGTTAGCTATCTACTGATTTATTCTAAGTGCAGATAAGAAGCGCCGAATCAAACAATCCCAAATAGCTTGCCATGGAAGAGGATTGACTAACAACCACAGGAAGAATAGGTTCAGAGAATAAGAGACTGGGGAATAGGTGGCACCCATCAACAAATTTCCCCACGTCATTTCTCTATATAATGAAAGGGACGTATCTGGTAAGTCCATAAGAGATAGTTGGAGTCGGTTTAGGAGAAAGTGGCTACTTGGTTTAGAGGGGGAGAAATAGAAGATTAATACCTTAAACGACATACAATTGATGTAGATTATGTGGATTATTAGATGATTGTGTTGATATGTATATGTCATCCTTTGACTCCAAAAGCGGTGCTGAAAGTTATTTTTACGTCTATATATATTGAGTCAATTTTAACGTCTAACTTGTAAATTGGATGCCTAAATGATTTTCGATTTACATGATATTCTTTTTGTAGGAAACAAATGGTATGAATACTAAGTGACACAGTCATGATGGATTATCCATTTTTGTGGTACATTTAGATGACTAAAGGATTTTCGATTAGAACGATATTTTTTTTTTTGTAATGATTATCTTCAAATAAAGATTAATGAATTGATCCAACGGCATATTTACACTAATGGATTAGGAGAACAAATTTGTATTAGATTCACCATTAGCGGACCTAGAATTTTGTCTATGTGGGGGCGTTAAAAAGTTGATGAAGTTATACATTTAGGTATACAATTTTAAAGTTTGAATGTTATTGAGAGATTACAATAATGTTATAATTAACCTCTACATATCTAGTGTTTTGAAATATGACTTTCCCTGCTTAATGGATATCAAATCAATGGTAAGTTTTGGGGTATATGGTAAGTTTCTTTGTCATAACGAGCCACACATAAGTACTTGTGGGGGCTGGATATGTTAACAAACAACATTTGGGGGCAGTTTGTTTCTATACATTGGTAGTTGCAAGCACAATTTCTCCATCCAAGTGTGGGTAGCTGCATCACTTACCTTCATGGTCCGTTAGTACTGAAAATAAGTCTGAGACCATGATTTTCAGGCCAAATTAAGATGGATCGGAATATGCATACCTTAGAAGTCCGATCATAGACTCAACAACCTCCGATGCAGAGCTGACTAAACGAAACAGTGATGTCACTATTATCCTGTTCTAGAATCAATGGACGAAGTCCGACAACTTTGCTGAGATAGACCATACTTGTTCCACAAGATTCAGGAGCCTATATAATCCAGTAAGGAATGAACAAGTTTCCTATAATCTTGGAACAAGTAATCATACTCCTAGGGTGATGCAATATCTACTTCCTAGATATCCTCTGGGATTCTCCCAATATAATAAGGATTCTACTATCCTAAAAGGTCATCTCCTCAATTGGTATAAATACGTCATTCTAGAGTTCATCTCTGGTAACACAATCTCTTCACACTTATTCTCTTGCCTATTGATTAAGTCTTAATATTGCTTACTTACTTGACCACTGGTGAGCCTTTGACTGGCACACTCCCGGTCTTTGGCTTTGACTGACACACCCCTGGTCTTTGGCTTACTCACAATTGTGTGTGTTCTTTTATAGGTTAACAAGTTTGAGCATATCTACCACTCACAATGGTACACAAATTTAGTTCCAACAATAAGACTTCTCACTTATAAGTGAAAGAGTACTGCTATGTCGTATTATTAGGTGGCTTAAGTAATAAAATTGTTGTTAATATTGAACACTAATCATGCACTAAACATATTAAAAAAGAATGAGGATCCTCGCCGGATCCTCTTTGTCATTTATTCATCGTACATTGTGCGGTAAGAAATAATTGTAAATTTTTTTATTTAAAATTGAATATAAAGAGTATCTGATAAAAACTGATCGCACGATGAACAATGAACGTATGTGATTGAAGGATCTCCGGGATCCTCACACAAAGGATTCGGCGAGGATCCTCACACAAAGGATTAAGCGAGGATCCTCTCTTATCAAAAGGATGAAAATAGCGGAACGGGATCCCCTCCGGACCCAAAAAATATGAGCCTAATGATCAAATGATTTGGACCGTTGAAATTTGATCCAACGGCTACAATTATTATAACTTTAGAGGGACCCCTATTTAGAATCATTTAATCAAATTTCAACAACCGGATCATTTGATTCTTAAGCTCAGATTTTTTGGGTCCGGGGGACCCAAGTCCGAGAATAGCATAACATTTGGGATCCAACGACTTTCTATTAATTAAAAATTAAAAATTTCTCAAATATGAGAAACAGAAAGCAATTGATGCAACTTAACCTGCATTAATATAATCAATAACTAAAGTCTTAAAAGGGATAAAATCGAGGGCACTACTCTCTCGAGTCTTGATGGATCAAAAATAAGGATCATAATCCACAGTAGATTCGGAGATCCACATCTTCATCATCATGATCACAACTCTTTCTTGGAGCTTCCATAACTCTTCTGATGGAAGTCCATGAACAAAGCCAAAAGGGAAACATAGAAAAAAATGTTGAAGCACCAACCCCAGATCCCACAGCAACCAGAACCATTGAAATGGTAGATGAGCATCCAGACCAACCCAATAAAGCTTGACATGAACTGAAATATCTGAAACTCGGTCACCCTTCTCTTCCACTTTGGCCTCGCCCCTAGCGCAGCCAACAAGTAGTAGGTATACATCACCACGTGAACCGTCGCATTTGCTACGATCACCGCCGGGAACAGAGACTGCGATGTGTGGAGCCAAATGTAGCACATGACCAGCACCATGGTGTGGTGGTAAACGTGGAGGAATGTCAGCCGCTGGAAACTCCCGCTGAGGATGATAAGGAACGTGTCCACGAACTCGTAGATTTTGGAGAGGTAGAAAATGTACGCCCAGAAGAAGAGAGGCCCGGTTGGCGGGGTTTTGGGCGGGAAGCAGATGATCCAGAAGGGGTAGGGCGCGTAGGAAAAGATGGTGACCAAGGAACCGACGGCCATGACGAGGGAGAGGAGGAGGAGGTTGAGGTTGTGGAAGGCGGTGATAGGTTTGAGGCGGCGGGGTTTGATGAGGGGGAGAGGGAGGTGGGAAAGGAGGAAAGTGAGGGCAAGGTAGGAAATGATGGTGAGAGTGAGAAAAAGCGGGGAGGAGGCCGGCGTTTCTCCAGGGCTCCATGAGAAGTGGAGGATCACTGGGTGCTTCACCAACCAATACTGGAAGGTACTTGAGATGTTGAGGTTCATGTTGAGGTCCAGTTTCCGCCCTCGGCCGTCTGTCGAGTAGTAGAGGTGACGGTGACGGTGGTGCCCTAACACAGTAGTGAATGAGACCAAACAAGGAAGGAGAGGAGAGAGAGTTGAGACCCTGGAAGTAGGTTTCGGGGAGGAATGGGATGTCTGTGTCTTGTAGTGCGGGAAGCAAATGGGCGATGAGTATTTCTAAGGAGGCAAAAATTTAACCATCATTTCACAAGTAGGGCCACCAATGCAGGTGGCAGCTCTGAAGCTGGCTGCAGTAGAACCCCATAGTCAAAAACCCATGAACCAACTTCTCTCTCTCTCTCTCTCTCTCTCTCTGAAGTCCATTTATTTCTGCATGTGAGAATTGCAAAACCCTAGCTAACTAACCAGTTTTTCCACCAAGTAAAATAAAGATGCGATGGCGCATGGGGAAGTAGCTAGTAGGTCCAAATTTACATTCAGTCAGCCCATCGACTTTCCTCTAGCTTTTAATGAGTTAGGGGGGAGGAGGGGTGGTCTCTCACTCTCTCACTCACCCTCTCACTTGTTAATGTGGTGGTTGACACTGGACACTTAGTTGAGTGTGAGTAATTTTCATGCATTAATACACCATTTTGCAACTGTATGTGGAATGCAGTCGTACCTTTTCTACTTCTACTTTTGCGTAATTTGATTTCTATGGATAGCTCTCTGTTGTGCCCATTTTATGAATGAAACCCTATGCATCCATCAAATCCATCTCACCAATTCAAAACTAATAAAATTAATGTCTAAAGAAGTAAAGTCAGTGTCATCATGTGGGCTTGTTGTTAACAACTTTAGCTCAACCATAATATAAAAAGTAATTTCTTGATCTAGCCAGCACCCGTTCCCGATCCTTATTTAATTTTGGAACGTTTCGGGTCATGAGTCGGGACTCAGGACTACTTTTTTGTTGTTCTTCTTCTATAGGAAGATTTCTACGATACAGTGGACTGTTGAATTAATTCTCCGATTAGATTTGAACTTGGAGATTCAATGACAGTTGAAAAGAAGGAAGATGGAAAAAGAAGAAACTCGGCAACTGGTAGATATATGGCAGAGTTCAGGAAAATAATAGGTCAACATTGTCGTGGTCCATGTCTTAAAGTATTAGGTTCCCATTCGAGTTTTAGTCTTTGAAAATTTGAGAAAGATGGAGATCTGAGATTGAGAGAAGGACGAGAGATCTGAATTTGTTATTTGTAGTTGTGAATGACGGCAAATTTGGACGATAGGGGTTAGGGACTTGTAGCGTTCGGAAGAGGAGAATGATTTGTAAGAGCTCCAGACAGATGAAACATTGGTTAGTGGATAAATACCATCAAGTATGTAGATTTCAATTGATAATTATTCATGCTCGGTGTTTTATGAGCCCTACTTATTTGAGGGTAAAAGGTGCGATGAGTTGACAGAGTTTAAATCAAGGTTCTAAAAGACGCTAGACAGTAGTTGGACGGTGGGTTGGGGGCCTAGTGCTTAGGCGGCTAGACGGGGGTATAGGTGGCAGGCTAGGCAGATTAAACGGATTTAAGTAAATTTATTATATTTTATATAAATAAGTGTCTGCTTGTACTTAAAATGTCAGTTTTTATAAAAAAAAAATTCAAATATATTTGAATTTTTTATATTTGAATTTATTTTATAAAAACTGACATTTTTTGAAATTAAGGGTATTTGTATTTACTTCAAATTTACTTCAAATATATACAAAATCTCACTTAAGTAGACACGAATACCCTTAAGTTTAATATCCAAATAAACTAAAAAATCAAAACCCTATTAGATGAAGAATTAGAGAGTCTAACGGGAAAACCCGAGACTTAAGAAATGGTGGAGACCTATGAATAGAGAGTGAAGGCATCAATTGCTAGTAGGAAACAATGGAGACTTGTGTAACCCTAAATGACGGTGAGTGTAAATAGTTCATTTTTTTACATTGTTTCCCGTTTACGTTTTCTCTTTATTTTTGTTATTAAAGAATGAACAATCAATCTTTGTAACGTTATTTGTTTCAATTTTCCTTTGTATGAAGTAATCTCCTTGGAATCTCTAAGTCTTCAATTGTAATTGTTTCGTATTGACATATACGCATTTCGTCACATACTGAAATATTCTATGAAGGCAATTCGTGCATCACAATTCGTGCAGTTATCTATTTCTATAATTACTTGTTTGTGCAAAGGTTCATGTTTCTTGCTAATAATGTACATAACAAACCTCCATTTGTAGTTTTTGTAAAAGTTTTGTCATGCCTATTCAATATAATCAAATAGAACACATTCATGCCTATTCGATTACATGCTAAACTGTTTTGTGGGAACCATGTGAGAAAGAAAGGTTTCTTCGAATATTTATTAAAATAAAATTGAGAGAAACTTTTATTCTTCATTGGGAAAAGAACAGTAAGAAAAAAAAAAGGAGAAATTTTTAGTGAGAGATTATAGCACAAGAAGTCTTTAAGTCAATAATTAGTTACTCATATAAATTGAGGGTACTTGTGTCTATTTAAGTGGAATTTTGAATATATATGAAAGTTTTTATAAAAACTGACATTGCAAATACCCTTAAGCTTTTTACCTAATAAATTAAAAAACCGAAATGTTTTAGCAATGTCAATCTTCCATTGACAAACGAAACCTAATTTTTCTAGTATGCTTTTTGCAATTTCTAATAAGAGAACCGTCTCTCGATTCACTAGCAGTCAATGATAACCTTCAAAACAGAATTTGGACACAGACAACAGTCATAATAATGCAAAGGTGTGGAAAATTAAATACGAAGCACATATAATCCAAAGGAGAATTGAGATAAATAATGTTACATAGATTGACAGTTCATTCTTCGATAAAAATTCAATCGAAGGAAGAAACTACAAAAACAAAGAGAAAACGTAGACGACGAAAAATGCAAGGAATTAACCATCTACACTCACCTTTGTTTAGGGGTGCACAAGTCTTCACTAATAATCGATGTCTTCCCTAGGTCTCCATCATTTTTTAGGTTTTGACGTGACAAATCTTCATCTAATAGGGTTTTAGTTTTTTAATTTATTAGGTTTAAAGCTTAAGGGTATTTGTGTCTATTTAATTGATATTTTAGATATATTTGAAAGTTTTTATAAAAACTGATATTTTTGAAATTAGGGGTTAATATTTGACTATATTTGATAAATACTCAAATAGGGAGAATGACATATAGATTATAAATTATTAGAACATAATGCAAAATGTAAGTTATCTATTTTTTGTTTAAGTGAGAATCGAGACTTAGGCGGGTGCCTAAGTGGGTTTGAGTGGGCTAGGCGGACGCCTATTTAGGTCTAGGCACCGTTACATAATTTTGAAACGCTTAGGGATTAATTGGGACAGTGATTAGCTACATAGTGCCTAGACGGAGTCTAGACACAGCTAGGCTGAGATTTTTAGAACAGTTGGGTAAATATAGATGAGGTTGAAGTATTTTATAAAGATAAGTAAAGGACATAAAGAGGAGCCCAGAGGAGAGACTAGTGAAATGAAGTGCAGCTTTCAGCATAAACATGCCCAATTACCAGATCAAGATTAGGCTAACAAATCACAAACTAACCAAGAATCAAGAACCATACCTGCAGGACTTGAAGAAGATGAAGCCATGATTGAAATCCAGTGAAAGTCCTTCTGCTCTCTATCAAAACTCGTATGTGCTCAACCGACAATAGGCTTTCGATTCAATAAGAGCGTGGTTTTGTGAGAGCAGAGGTCATCATATTTATAGGCATCAACTGCAACCTTAGTTCCCTCCCCAATAAAAACATTGCAAGTATTTCTTTCAAAGCATGCAATGTATTTGTGAAGTGAAGAGAACAACCAATATCAAACTACCATGAATTTGCAGGAATTTCAATCATACTCCACACATACATAGATATCTGTTTTACCCTTACTCTCAAGCCAGTCCTTAAATACTTCACAATCTTTCTTAGTGACCTTTAGTTTTGCACCAGAAACATTTGAGTTTGGTTATATATGTCTTTATTTTAACTTTTAGATTATCAGTGTCTTAGAGGAGTCAGTAGTTTTGGCAGATTTAGAAGAGTTCTTAGAAGACTTGGAACTCTTACCAGAAGCACCATTGGTCCCTGTCCCTTTCTTGCCTTTTTCAGCATGCACCAAGTTCATGTCATCCACTTCCTTGCCATTTTCTTGCTGCTCCCTGTTTTCCTTTTGAACACATTGAGCAACGAGTTCATCAACAGTCCAGTTATTATTTTGGGTGTTGCATGACACTTTGAGTTGCCAATACTTTGGCGGCCGTGCTTGCAATATCATGAAAACCAGTTGCTTATCACTGATATTTACATCCATTGAGTTCAACTTCTCAGCAACATTTGTCGATTTCATCACATGGTATTGATTAAACCAGTGCCATCAAACTTGAAAGTGGTCAAGACATTCATCCAGTGACTGATCTCAGCTTTCTCAGGCTCCTTGAACTTGTTTTCAATGGCTCTCCGATAATACACAGCTAGGTCATGCTTTTTGATGCCTCCTCTCAGAGTGTCCTTCATGCCATTCAATGTGGAAAGTGCCACCTTGTTAGCTCTAGTCCATCTCTCAAATTCTGCCTTGTCATCATTGGTGTTCTTGTCAGTCAATGATTGAAGTTGAGGTGTGTCTAGTGCAATGTCATACTCATTCAAAGTCTGCAACAATCCAATCTCACGTCTCCATTTTTTGTAGTTACTACCACCTGAGAATTAGAACACTTGCCAAGTTGATTGTCTTTAGAGAAACTGCATGACCAAACAATGAAATCATTCTAATGAACCATTGGTTCTGATCAGCTCCCACACTGATCAACAGTGAAGTATCCTGCAAGGGCACACGTATAGGTGACTGACCGTATTATATTAGTCTCCTATTTTGCTCTTTCTCCATTTCTCTAAGTGGTCAATTGCCTTGTTCGTTAACGCAGTTCTCTTCAATTTATTGTGTTCTGGTTTCAAATCATTCCTCCTCCTCTTAGTGTAGTTTAGAACAGAAATTTCATTTGTATTAAAAGAAATACAAAGTAAATGTCACGACATACATGCACCTAGGTCCCACCCACTCACTGGATATATAAAAGGGCAACACCAAGCTAAACATGCTCTCCGCTTTTTAGAGGGTCGGGAGAAACGTCTTTCATATGTAGCCTTACCCCTTGGTTTATAGGAAGACTGTTTCCATGACTCAAAAGCGTGGCCTTTTTCGGTCATAAAAGTTTAACCTTTCTGTGCTCCAAGGCCCACCCTCTACTTGGAGATATATAGAACTGGACTAAAATATATGCAACGTTCAAAAAAATGAAAGCTTCTAATTTACTAAAATTTCAAGATCAACATAGTAGTACAATACACTTGCGATCAAGGTAAGCGAAAAGCTATATGAAAGCCGAAAAATAGAAATCTTCTCCTTAAATTTGTCATTCAGCAATCCTCTTTCCAGAGATGCAAGAAATTTCTGCACAAAACACCTCTTAAGATCCTCTCGTGTAACGGTTTGGCGAGCAAGTTGTATCTCCGTCAGGCAACAAAATTGGACTCTGATTACATTCGATTAAACTACGCTGAACTTGCAGTCACCTTCTTCCGGACAATCCTCTTTCTGCGTGTCTTAGGGGTTGATGTTTCCCCGTCAGCAGAGTCCACAGTCCCCTGTTTGATGCCGAGGAGTCCAAGGCCAGAAACAATGGCATTCTTTGATATAAACCATTTTGACGAGGGCTGATCAAGATTTTCAGAAGGCCTACTGTAAACCTTCAAAAGATCATCAGAGTGAACCAGTGGATCAGCCTCCACCCCAAGCCAAGCCAACCTCGACCGCTCTCCTAATTGCACATTCAAAATCCTGTCCACATTCCAATTTAAGAGTCAAAGAATCGCTCTAGGTGGAGCAATTTTACTATTTAAAGCAAGACGTAAGATCTACCCAACAAAAAGCAAGACCTAGAAGAATTATACGAAGACGACCTTGGTATAATGATGACAGATAAATCTGTCCTGAAAAGTGAAGAAAGAAATCCAAAAGTCTCTGGATGATGCCGCCAGAACCAGAGAGATGCAAAGTTACATGTACAACTTAATAGAGAAATACTAGCTATCTCACTGCAGCATGTACTAATTATACTTTAAACTTAGCATTTAACGTCTCAAAAACATCGATTATTATTTTTCCCTAATAACCCTTAGATTGACATGCAGAAAAACTAAAAGAGTATAAATGATTCTGTTTTTCTTTAAAATTTCTACTTGCAAGGCAGCATTTTGTTCTGAAGAGAGTTGCATAATCACAATTTTCATTTTTTTGGGGAGTTGCAGTGCAAAAAGGTACAAATAATTGCCATGTTGCTGCACCATGGATATTATTGACTAGGAATCCATATGTGAGATTTCAACCAATTCTAAAGCAAAGCAACACTACAGCTTAGAAAGAACTGAATACGGCATCCATGATTGCCATATTAATTATACCCTTTTCAGGATATCTTTATATTTCTACAGAACTATGGCCATGGTTTGAGTTTTTCATGTTATGCAGCTTTTTGTTATGTGCCATGGGAATTCCCTGGTGAGAAGGACATTCAGGACCAAAGAAAGCACAAGGTGACTGGAATGGTCCGGGTACTCATACTAACTACTGTACCAAGTCAATGAGAAGTGGTGGTGGGATTCAGGCGATCATGATTAAGAGCTTCAGAAAAACTGGGGATTGCTCCACAAATCTGGATAAAAGGAACCCTATTGCACGGGATTCTCATTGATCTCAGAATTGTGTGATTAAATTTGAAAACAAGGGGCACTATGCTGGCCCCAACAGGCACCAGCGAACCCAAAAGCTGACAGAGCTAAAACATTTTTTTCATTCTGGATTTAACATTTTAGATGTATCAAGGGCAGAAATTACGTTTTCGGTTAAATGCTTAGTTTTAAGTGCAGAAGGAATACACGTGGCCAGAGAAGAATGAGGAAGGTAGAAAGGGACAGAAGGGAAAACAAGAAGGATTCATATGTAATAATTGTAAGAATGTATGACCATGAAAGGAAAACCTTCTAAGCCTTTGTGATGTAGAACTGCCGTAGTATTAGGGTGAACAAGGGTGTGACGGGACCGAGAAGAAGTAAAAGATCGAGGAGACGAATTAGGGGTCGAGGAGACGAAGGGAAAGGGGAAGAAATCAGGGAGTTCTAGTAAGGAGATTTTTCATTCATCAAAATTAAATTAAAAGATTACAATCTGCTCTATTTATAGAGACAAACTTTGAAAAATTAGGAAAGCAATTTAACTAATAAGAAATCCTTTAACAACGGGGAATTCTTAACTAAAATAGGAAAACTAATAAAAGGAAAGCTAATCCAAGTAGAATTAGGAGATGCATTCTGCATCATTCTCCCCTACTGAAAAGAACTCGACACAGGCGAGTAAGCCAATATTAAGGACAACGACGACGTTTGTAAGTATGGATGATAGGAGGACGGGATGCTGCCAAATCAAGATCCTGAAGAGCATCCTGATAATGGTGCAAAAGACTGGAATCCAACTCGCGAAATTCAGCTTCTGTAATCCAAGTATCCTCAGTAGCAGGCTTTCCCACCCAACGAACCAGATAACGGGTCGATCCTCCAGTAGACGAAGTCACAACTTCATGATCCAAAACGTCAGCAATCTGCTCTGTAGGGGCAGAAATAGTGGACGGAAGTCGTGGTGCCATAGGAGGAATGGAACTCTGAGCAACATCCATCGACAGAGGTGGAGAAAAGGTTCCCCGATAAGGAGATAAGTCAGAGACATTAAAAATGGGACTGATCTGCATCGTGGCAGGTAACTCAATCAAGTAAGCATTGGACCCAAGCTTCCTAAGGACACGATAAGGACCCATCGAACGAGCATGAAGCTTTTTAAAAGATTGCTTAGGAAAACGCTCAGGACAGATCCGCACCATAACAAAATCCCCGTGCTGAAACTCCTGGTGACGACGATGAGCATTGGCGGCCAGTTGATAACTGTCGGTGTGCATGGCTATTTGCCGACGGACGTCATCATGCAGTTGTCTAATATGTTCAGCAAACGACGTAGCAGAGTCGGAGGCGCGGGCAGCCATAGGAAGAGCAACTAGATCCACAGGTGATCGGGGAGAAAACCCGTGAACAACCTCAAAAGGACTTTTACCGGTGCTTCGATTAACTGAGTTGTTATAAGCAAACTCAGCCACAGGCAACAAGAGATCCCAATTACCAGGCTTATCCCCAACTAAACAGCGAAGTAAATTTCCAAGACTGCGATTAACCACCTCCGTTTGTCCATCCGTTTGGGGATGGAAAGCGGAGGAAAACTTCAAAGTAGTCCCGAAAAGCTTCCACAAGGTTTTCCAAAAATAACTAACAAATTTGACATCACGATCAGAAACAATAGAGACAGGGAGGCCATGCAAACGAACTACTTCCTTAAAAAATAATTTGGCCACATGAGAAGCATCGGTATTTTTGGCACAAGGTAGAAAATGCGCCATTTTAGAAAAGCGATCAACTACGACAAAGATAGAGTCATGGCCGCGACTAGTCTTAGGTAAACCAAGCACAAAATCCATACTAATATCCTTCCAAGGAGCATGAGGGATTGGTAGAGGGGTATACAGACCTGTGTTACGTTTGCGAGCTTTAGCTAGCTGGCATGTGCGGCATTGGGAGAGGAGCCGAGCAACATCACGTTTTAACGACGGCCAATAGAAACGATCTTCCATCAAGGCAATGGTTTTATCTTTACCAAAATGTCCAGCCAAACCACCACCATGTAGTTCCCAAATAAGGAATTCACGAAGAGAAGTACGAGGAATGCATAATTGGGTTTTCCGAAACAAGAACCCATCCCTTGTAATAAAGTCCACATACTCACGACGGTTACCGTTGGAAACTTCATGGAAAATAATTCCAAAATCTGGACACGACGAATACTCGGCCTTAATACGATCAAACCCAGTGACCTCAACTGTCATTGTGTGCAAAATAGTAGCCACGCGACTAAGGGCATCAGCTGCCTTATTGTCAATGCCTGGACGGTGTCGTAAAACAAACGTAAAGATCTGTAGATATTCGGACCACTTGACATGTCGACTGCTGATGGTGCGTTGAGAGTGGAGATATTTCAAAGCTTGATGATCGGAATATAGCACAAATTCGTTTGGCAATAGGTAATATTGCCAATACCGAAGGGCCTGTACCACAGCATAAAACTCCTTGTCATAAGTAGAATAACGTTGCTTTGCTGCATTAAGTTTCTCACTAAAGTAGGCTACTGGATGTCCTTCTTGGCTAAGCACGCCACCAATTCCGACTCCGGAAGCGTCGCATGCCACTTCAAAGACTTTAGTCAAATCAGGATGTCGAAGAACAGGTGCTTGACTCATCTTTTGCTTCAAAATTGTAAAGGCCGTGGCAGCTGCAGGGGTCCAAAGAAACGCTCCTTGTTTCATGCAATCAGTTATTGGTGCCATAATAGTACTGAACCCGGGAATAAATCGGCGATAAAAAGAGGCGAGACCATGAAAGCTGCGTGCCTCTGTTAATGTCGTAGGTGTTGGCCAACGAGTAATAGCCTCCACTTTAGTGGGATCGGTGCTAACCCCAGCTGCAGAAATATTGAACCCCAAAAATAGAACTTGCGGTTGAAGAAACGAACATTTGGGTAAGTTAGCATACAGTTTTTCCGCTCGTAATGTAAAGAAGAGCGAGTGAAGATGTTTGAGATGTTCTTCTCGAGAGTGGCTGTATACAAGGATGTCATCAAAATAAACCACCAGAAATTTGCCAATATAGGGCCGTAACACATGAGTCATCACCCTCATAAACGTGCTAGGTGCATTGGACATGCCAAAGGGCATAACAAGCCACTCATATAAACCATCAGGGGTTTTAAACGCGGTTTTCCACTCATCTCCTTCACGAATTCGGATTTGATGGTAACCACTGCGAAGATCTATCTTAGAAAACCATTGGGAACCAGCCAAATCATCCAACATATCCTCAAGTCGCGGTATTGGGAAACGATACTTAACTGTAATTTTATTTATGGCGCGACTATCCACACACATTCGCCAGGAGCCATCTTTTTTTGGTGTAAGGAGAACTGGAACAGCACAAGGACTTAAACTATGACGAATAAAACCCTTAGCCAGCAACCCCTGGATTTGTCGATTTAATTCCGCTCGCTCAGGTGGGTTCATACGATAATGGGGAAGGTTAGGAAGTTGTGAACCAGGAACAAGGTCGATGGCATGCTGAATCTCTCGTGCTGGAGGTAGTTCATCTGGTAAGTCCTCAGGTATAACATCAGAGAATTCCGTGAGTAGCTGCCGTATGGGTTCGGCAAATGGAGTGGGGGTACATTTGGAGACCGGTTTAAGCAAGAGAGCAAAGACCACACCCGTGTCTTGTAGTTCATGTGTAAAATCTACAGGTGATAAGATACTTAAACGATGCTCCGAAGCCTTCCCGTTTAAGGGCAGTATCGGTTGAACCTCCTTAATTGGTTTGATGGCTGGGTTGGAAGGCTTGAGTGTTATGTTTTTCCCTTCATGTTGGAAAGTATAGGTGTTCTCTCGGCCGCAACTTTTGACGTTACGGTCATAAAGCCAAGGCCGGCCTAGTAGCACATGTGCAACACTCATAGGTAGGATATCACAATAAAGTTTCTCGTGACAGGGACCCAATTGAAGAGGAACAAGACATCTTTCAGTAACAGGTAACCTAGTTTTATCTACCCAGCCGACTTGAAAAGGATGGGGATGTGGTTCGGCCTGAAGGTGAAGACGATCGACGGCAGCTTTAGAAATAACATTCAGCGTACTTCCCCCATCAATAACTAGCTGGCATCGAGTGGTACCGCAAGGGACATAAGTCTGGAAGATACTTGTGCGTTTCCATGAATCAGGAGGTGGAGGTGTAGATGCTGAATAAATACAACGCATAACACTCAGTTGTTGCAATGCTTCTTCCTCACAACAATTATCAAGGTCGGGATCATAAATAGGTTCAAGGGGCTCCACATACTCGTCCACACGAGGGTCCTCAGTGTTGGAGCTAATATTTAAAGTTCTGTGGGGGCAACGGGAGGCGATGTGGCCCTTAGCATGGCAACGATAGCATTCGAGGTGAGTAGCCGTGGATAGGGCTGGTCCCTTCTCTGTGGCAGGTACCGTGGGAGCAGGTGGACCAGTGATGCCATATTTGGAGCTTGGATTACTGCGGTTTGGAGCAGAAGTGGAAGGATACCCGGGAGTCCCGGTGTACCTACGTTGTGGCCGCAAAAAGGTTTCAGCTTCCAATGCATGGCAATATGCATCTTCCAAAGTATACGGACGGAACCGACGGACTTCACGCTTGATATCGTCCCAAAGACCATGAATAAAACGAGACATGGTGATGTCGGGTTCTTCACGAAGCCCCGCACGTATTTTGTGTTCAATAAAACGAGCGTGGAATTCTGTAACGGTAAAACTTCCTTGTGAAAGGGTCTATAACTGATCATACAATTGATGGCGATAAAATGTAGGAAGATATTGTTCGCGAAGCTTGAATTTCATCTCGTCCCAAAGAGTCACAGGCTGTTGTCCCAGTTGGTATAGTTGCTCCTCCACGGAATTCCAATATTGTCTAGCGGCTCCCTGTAATGTCATCTTACCAATGCGTAGTTTATAAGCATCCGTCAAATCATACCAAGCAAAATAATCTTCCAGGGCTTGGATCCAATCAAGAAACATCGTAGGATCCCCACGACCATCAAAAGTAGGAGCGATAGGTTTGATGTGGCGGATGATCTCGTTGTCAAACTGGCGAGGTGGAGGAGGGTACTGATCATGTGGAGCGGGTGGGAGGTTGAGAGCCTGAGGAGTCACTGGAGGAGGACCTATTGTGTGTTGAGTATAATGGAGTGGCGGCATAGACCCAGTGGAGCTAAGCGGCATTCCGTAGGACACTGCCTTTAATTTAGGATCCACCGGTGGAGTGGGCAAAAGGCCACTTGTTGGTGGTGGCGTAGACGAGCTTGGGATCACTGTGGAGGAAGACGAAGTTGCAGCGTGTTCAACCCGAAAGTGGTTGATAAGTAACTGAACGGAGTTTTGAAGTTTAGTGATGGCAAGGTCCGTCGTTGAACGATGGGCGTGAGCCTGTACCAACTCTTCTTTGAGGTCAGTGCTGAGTTTAGAGAGTTGGGTTTCTATGCCCGCGATATCGTCCGTGACTTTGTTTTGGAACGTATGACATTGTTCTGCAAGGTTGGCCACGGTTTGGGGTGCCATGGCAGGGATCAAACGCCAACGAAAGGGATTGTAGGCTCTGATACCAAATTGATGTAGAACTGCCGTAGTATTAGGGTGAACAAGGGTGTGACGGGACCGAGAAGAAGTAAAAGATCGAGGAGACGAATTAGGGGTCGAGGAGACGAAGGGAAAGGGGAAGAAATCAGGGAGTTCTAGTAAGGAGATTTTTCATTCATCAAAATTAAATTAAAAGATTACAATCTGCTCTATTTATAGAGACAAACTTTGAAAAATTAGGAAAGCAATTTAACTAATAAGAAATCCTTTAACAACGGGGAATTCTTAACTAAAATAGGAAAACTAATAAAAGGAAAGCTAATCCAAGTAGAATTAGGAGATGCATTCTGCATCACTTTGTATAAGCAATTTAGCAGTGTATGATTTGAATACGAGTGCCCAAATAGAATGAAAAACATACCTCAGTGTCGTGCTAAAAAATAGGGCCACTCCAATAACATCAAAATGATTCATCATTGCTCTGTCAAATCCACATAATAGCTGATATCTCAGGTTCGCATATAGTCCAAGGAAGGCACCATAACCAAGTGCATTTGCTTTGACAGATGGGATCGTCACAGATAACCTGCCAAACAAGTTAACAATTGAATAGGAATGAAAATGCTTCAACAAACCTAGGAACTAAATTGTTTGAGCTAGTACAGGAATTAAATTAGTTGGAACTAATAATAGGAGAGGGGAGAGGGAAAATGTCTCTTCTTATGGCAAAAGACAATTACCAAATTATAACCATCAAATTTATCTCAGGTTCTATTGTTCAGAAATCTATCTTTAATACTAAATTAATAGTTCTACTCTCCTGTTTAAGTAACACAGATAACAGAACTCAATTACCAAAACACAAAAAAGTAGTACATCCAAATTAGTGCTGCAATAATGACACTTTCTTATGGGGGTGAGAAAATACTAAAACAGATGCAAGAATATGAACAGAAACACAGGAGGGAAAAATAAAAGGAGAAAGGGTTATTCCACTAAATGATTTTAATAAATAAAGATCTTGTACTAAAAAATAACACATTGCACGTCATTTGTAATTTTGTATAATGAAGTTATTGACTAGCTTAAAACATTAAAGTACTATGTATAAAAGGTCGTACCCAGTGCACAAGGCTCCCGCTTTAGTACTATGTATTAAAGTACTATGTATAACATAGAAAAAAAGCATATACAAACTATTACATCACAAAATCATAAAAACATGCTGATATTTTATTACTAGGTGACTTATAATTCAATAATGTAGCAAAGAAGCCTTCATTAAATCAAACAACTTTAACAAGATATTATCCGTCTCTAACACCTACTTACACCTGCTTAGTGTGTAATTAATATTAAGTGCCTAAGAAAAAATAATAGGAGAAAAGACAGACAAAAGTATTCTGAAATTGTTAAAGCTTTAGGAAATGGACTAAGGGTTCATAGAACAAAAAGGATAGGACTCATGGTTCTTTTAATGATCGATGTATAGATAACAAAAACAGGTTAACAATACAATACTCACCTTCCTTCTTTTTTATGGGCCAAAAAATTTGCTAAAGAACCTTGCACGGCTCCAGCAGTTAGTCCAACCATACACAACTCAGCAGCCTTGTAGAAGAAAGAGTGAACTCTCTTTTGCAGGTCAAATTCCCTTAGTGGGTAGCTCTTCTCAAATATATTGTTGGGGAGCTTCTGTAACGTATTTTGCAAATCAAACTTGAATGTGTTCCCGTATGAACGACAAGGAGCAAGTGACCAAACAACAATAGCATTGCACGCTGTTACTGTGAGTACGTTTATAAGCGCCAAATCCCATTCTTTCTTTATCCTGTTCTTCGAGTAAAAAACAACATCAATGAGTCTAATATATAAAATGCTTCAGAAAATTTTCATGCTTTTGTCATAACATGGACACACACCTGCCCTTGCGATTCTTTAACTCCCACCAAACTGAAGAACCAATTGTTGCAGCCTGCTCTAAAAGAAACCTATATAAGAAAGCAGGATCTGCCAGCATTCTGCACAACAAATTATAATACACATCAATATTAAGGATACAAATAACCATCAGCGTCTATTAAATATTCAATGACACCAAAATATATCTCCAAGGGAAGGCATATGAATATGCACTGTCACTGAATTACATCATATCCATCTATCCATCGCTGCTTTTCTTGTATCGTTAGATATCTGATTCTTCATACAATTATTACTAACTTTCATTTCTGTCTCTTCATTTTTGTTGTGTTTTCCACCATGGCCTTTGCAGGAAAAATTCCCTTGGTGTGATACATGTTTCATTTTCCTTGCAGGTGTTCAACGAGATCATTACTGAAACTGCTGTTTGTTATATTTGGCAGCTATGGTGCTTAAATGTTGGTCCAATGCTCCTTAATCAGACGAGGTTACTCGTGTTGAGCTGTTAAATTTCATTAATTCAAGGTGGCATGGCTGAGCCATTTAGGGCAGCATAAGCAGAATCCAGTGTACTTCCGTGTTTTTTGTTTTGTGTTCTTAGCTTCTTTATATTTTTGTAGTTTTTTATTTTATTTAGAAGAATGTAACAAGCTGGATATGTATCACCTAAACCCCAACTCACAGGTATGTTTAAGAATAAAATTTATTATAATATTTAGGAATATAAAAATTGGTTACCTTTTTTAATAGGTAGTTCACAATTGTGACACGATACTCATCCATTAAACCTGTTGATGCACAAAACCGGAGGTCTTGGAACAACGTAAATCCGACCGTGAATCTGCATGAAATGTAAATGACACAAGAGGTATCGTGGTTCACCCCAAGGTTTGGGCTACGTCCACACTGATTGTATTTATTTGAGATGTTGAAGAGGGAGAATGTGAAAGCTTCTGAGGGTGAGAGAGGGGAGTGATGGCTTGAGAGTTCGCCTCTGAGAGTGAGAGTGAGGCCTCCTCAATTGTGAGGGTGAGGGGTCCTTTTATAGAATAAGGACTCCTCACCTATTACATATTTGCCCCTTCCTTTATCCCATAATTACATTTAAGTCCCCTGAGTATTTGTACGAGATCTAAATACGAGGCCCTAAATATGGTATAAACAGTAGTCCCCCAAGTCTTCAGTCAAGAGAGTCTTTTGGCTGGAGACTTGAAATTCAGTCCATGTGTGGGCCGAAGTAACTGATGCTCGATATGAGGCGGTGCCCAATCTGAAATGATGCTCAACTAGAAGTAGCACATGTTGTGAGGCTGCTCGGCTCGTGGCTTATGTTGCCTTGGTTAGCTCGACTTGCGGCGTTTGAAGGTGAGGGAGTCCCTTTTATAGAATAAGGGTTCACTCCTCAATACATAAGTGATGGGCTAGAGTCCCCCAAATATTTTTCATGAGGCCCAGTTGAGGCCCAATATATGGTACATAATGTAGTCCCCCAAGTCTTCGGTCAATAGAGTCTGTTGGCTGGAGACTTCAAATTGAATCCATGTATGGGCCGAAGTGGCGGTTGTTCGGAGGCGGTCTTTGTAGACCATGCACTGAAGCTTTGTAAGTGAAGCTTTGCAAGTGAAGCTTTGAAGCTATAGCTCTGTAAATGAAGTCTTTGAAGCTAGAGCTCTTGTAAATGAAGCTGTTGAAGCTAGAGCTCTGTAAATGAAGCTTTTGAAGCTAGAGCTCTTGTAAATGAAGCTTTTGAAGCTAGAGCTCTTGTAAATGAAGTCTTTGAAGCTAGAGCTCTGTAAATGAAGTCTTTGAAGCTGATTGACATGAATGATGCTCATGAATGTTTATGTTGATTGACATGAGTGATGCTCATGGATGTTAACATGAGTGATGCTCATGAATGTTAACATGAGTGATGCTCATGAATGTTTATGTATGATTGGATGAGTGATGCTCATGAATGTTTATGTATGATTGACATGAGTAATGCTCATGTATGACTTGAAGTACTGGGCGTACTTTTGATCACCTGGTTGGTGGTAATAGCGGCGGGTTGCCGAATAATTGTGGAGTACTGGGCGTACTTTTGGTCACCTGGTTGGTGATAATAAAGGGTCTGGCTCTTTTGGGCATATGGGCCTTCGCCCTCCACATGACATTGTAGCCCATTATTTTAGGCTTGCATTTTTTTTTTTTTTTTTTTTTTTTTTTTTTTTTTTTTACCCTCTGATGGGGTTTATACATATTATCCTCTGATGGGATTTATACAGATATCTTCGAAAGATACGAAAAATAAATTACATCATTCAAAAATAAAGGTTTAGACAGTTGCAGATCGTTGGTGTGTACTGCACCTACTGCGTACTGGGCCTCTCTTTCTGTCTCTGTCATGCATATGCACCCAATTAATCATTAATCTCTTCTTTACCGTTTGTCCCTTACCACTTGCGGTCCTGCTCATTCAAATCATAATCTCTCAGATTTTATTCTCTTTTCTGCTTTGCTCTTTTTTCTTTTGCTTTTGTTTTCTGTGTCTCTTTCTTTGTTTCTCCACCTCCACTCTCTCTGGCAGACTTGCTTTTGCTTTTGCTGACTCAAACATATCTATAGTTTTTCTGTGGGTGGTCGACAAAAATGGTGTATACCGTAAAAAGCAATTATATAATTAATCTGAAAATGGTGTATACCGTTCCGGCAGGATTCTGAGGTCATTACGACATCAGCTCCAAAACTGTGACAACATTCTCGAATGCTCTCGTCATCTGTCGCCACAACACCATGATCCAATGTACTTGCAAGTTTTTTTTTTTCGAGACGCTTGGACCGATGGTTCAACCCAGTTCTACCCCTTTCGGTCTTTAGGCTGAGATAGGAAAGTTGACCGCCCAAGAAATCATGGACGCCAAGGCACTCGTCGTTTCTAAGAGTCATAGCGAGACTAAAAGGAGACGAAGAGAGAGAATCAACAACCATCTCGCCAAGTTGCGCAGCTTATTGCCCAGCACCACCAAACGGATTTACGTTGCAAGTTTTGCCATTTCCCATGTTCTCTGGATCATGGGTTTTCCGATGATCTCAACGACATGCCTTAGTTGCAGTGACAGGAGCCTCCAGCCTCCGATACTCGTCCGGGTCTGATCAACGGCGACTACGTCGTTGAAGTCGCGATCGTAGACTTGGTCTCTACACGAGCAGCAGAAGAGCTCCGCTCGGTCAAGGTGAGGACAGAGCTGAGGCAGGATCTGGCCGTTGATCTGTTGGCGGGGGTGATTGATCTTGGCCATCGGCGATATGGACGGCTGTAGAAATTGGAAAGATCTGATGAGGACAAAAAGAGAGATCTTTGCTGCTCACCTTCGCTTTTTCGAAGATATTGAGGAGGATTGCGAGCCTCTCGACTTACTGAATCATTCTTCGAAAAAAAGGGCAATCGCTACTCCTTTTTTTTCTAAAAGCAGCAATCACGTTTGAATCATGATGACTCGCCTTCTTCGGCATCAGCAAACTCGAGGACAAGATTATCATCTTCCTGAACTTTCTTCTGTCTAAGCAGCACAGATTCAGGGAAAGGCTCAGTGGCCTCATCCGGTTTCGATGCAAAGCTGTGATTGTCTTCTTTATTCTTCTCCTTGTTGCTGTTATTCCTCGCATTAATAATCACCAACCTTCTCACTCCGACTGAGAGCTTCTGAGCGGGAAATGGCCGACGACAAGAAAGCAACGAGTACCCATTTGAGAACTTAAAGCTCGAATTTTGGTTTCTGGATGAGGACCCATTTTGTGCCCACCGATTTTAGAGCCATTGGAGTGAGAGAAACTCCAGAAAATGAGCGTGTGAGTGCCTCCCGTTCAAGCAGTATTGAAGTTGAGACTCGGTGAGGATATCCGATTTGTGGAGGGCTGGAATGTTAATACGAGGGGGAGAGAAAGAGAGACAGAGATAGGGGTTCTGTCTCGGTGGATTTGCAGATCTGGGTTCTTATCTCCCTTAAATATCTGGGTCCTTCTCTGCCATTTTGTTGGTGTTTTGTTTCTTGGATTTTGCAGATCTTGCAGATCCACGACGGAGGTGAAAAATGGAAAGAGAACCGACATAGCTTTTCGTGTCGTTTCCCACAGACGGCGCCAAATGTTGATGCACAAAACCGGAGGTCTTGGAACAACGTAAATCCGACCGTGAATCTGCATGAAATGTAAATGACACAAGAGGTATCGTGGTTCACCCCAAGGTTTGGGCTACGTCCACACTGATTGTATTTATTTGAGATGTTGAAGAGGGAGAATGTGAAAGCTTCTGAGGGTGAGAGAGGGGAGTGATGGCTTGAGAGTTCGCCTCTGAGAGTGAGAGTGAGGCCTCCTCAATTGTGAGGGTGAGGGGTCCTTTTATAGAATAAGGACTCCTCACCTATTACATATTTGCCCCTTCCTTTATCCCATAATTACATTTAAGTCCCCTGAGTATTTGTACGAGATCTAAATACGAGGCCCTAAATATGGTATAAACAAAACCCAATAGGAATTATGATTAATGTAAGTAAAATCCGTCAAGGATTATTACAGTCAATGTGTTTCATTCTCTTGCTATTTTCTTAAAAACGACCCAGATAAAATGAGTTACTTCAACAATATGACAAGATACCTCCGTACTTCAATGGATCTTAGAGACTCAATTTCTTAATAGCCTACTAACATCTAATCTATCACAGCATTGGTGTCATGAAAATGTCTTGATGTTTGCAGATAAAGTTTTCTACAGTTTTATATTCCTGCTCCTACCACTAAAAACAGTTTCCTTTATGGAAACATTAACCGATATGAGATTGGAAGCTTACATACCAAAATAATTAATAAAAGTTTATTGAAAGATGCTAAAAATAGTATGACTTAGGAAAGTCCAGAAGGTAATAATTAGCAAAAGGATAGACTTGAGACTTAAGAAACTGCTCTAAAAAAAAAATAAAAAATCACCTGCCAATGAATGCTCTTGATATTCCATCAGGAAGCGCACGAGAAATAAACCTAGTAGTGGTTGGCCTTGCATTGGTCGCTAAAAATCTAACCATTTGAGCAGAGCTGATCAATCCCTGGATACAATATTTCGGTTAGTATCAAGCCAAAAGTGTTCTGTTTCCTCCTTATTTGTGTTTTTTGGGTTCATAATATCTAAAAGAAAGACTTCATACAAAACATGATATCAAAAGTACTGATACTGAACCATTTCATAAGCTTGCCGGAACCCAGCAGGTAAATCCATCATTGTCCTTTGCCACTCATTCAATACCGCATCTACAAATTTTCGATCAAAGAGCTGCAGAAAATATCATAAATGATCAGTACACCCATAAATTTCAAATTAACATAACCCAAAGAGAAAAATCTTTCAACGAATATGCAAAAATGCTTATGTCAATAAAGGATATTCCCAACCTCTTCAAGAAACATCCTCCTTCTAAACAGACCACCTTCATCTCCCTCGTCGCCATCATCGAAGTCATCAAAATAATCATCATCATCGCCATCATCATCACCTCCATCACCACCACCATTATTTATTCTCTTTCCAATATCTCCACCACCTCCCCCAACTGCAGTCTGCAATTTCAGTTTTTAGCATTAGCACAAAATACTGAACAGACTAAACAATAACATGCCAACTTATATGGCCAGGCTTGCTTGATTGAAATCAGAGGCCAGAACGAGAGTCAAGAATTTACAACTGTCTAATTTGGTAGCACTTGAATGGTTAGGAAACCTTAGAAAAATTTCTGGTCTAAGAATCAGTGTTCTTGATATTGATATTTTCTTAGGGTACAATGACATATTTTAGTAGGTGTTTATGCATAATCTGCATCCGATTTACAAATTCTAATACATTTCTACTTGCATGATCAAAATATTATGAAATGAAATCAGGTGCAATTTCACACACAAGAATGATAAGAGAAAATAAAAGAAAAATTCTGATACACAAGAAGACAACCAAAATCTTGGAAAAGTTGAAGATTGCTTAACAAATAGAAACTTAGTATAACTTTTAGGATCCTATTTTCATATATTAGCTCGTTCAATGTTTCCAACACTTTAAACACCAAAATTCACTCAATTTCGCCACTAGCACTATGGTCTAGTAGTGTTCTTCGTAACTTGTACATGAGAGATTTTAGGTTTGATTCCCATGAATGGTGAGTTCGATATCAAATTATGGTTGGCCCAGTGTGTGGCTTAGCTCAATCCCCCACTCCCAATTTCGTTGCGAAAACTATGAATTAGCGAGGAGGCATATTACACTACACCTGATTTTGATAAAAGTAATTTCGTTCATTCTCCTAAAAAATCGTATCTCGTTTACAATCTCTAGATTACTCCAGTATCCAGCACCTAGGTCAAACATTTCTAAAGGGAGTTTCTTTTCCATTTCCCACATTTTCTCACCAACCAAACAACTCAATCAACTCAAACAAAGCAAGAAACATTCAAAATTTCACTGCGAAACTGACCTCGGGGCTAGACTTGGATTGCTTCTGAGACATGTCGAGCTTGCCCTTCTCAAGAGTAACCGCACCGAACGCACCGTACTGTCCCTTCATAACCGGACCAAACCCGCCGGGGACCGACGGCCCCACGAAGCAGCGCTCCAGCATAGCCATGGAGTCTCCGTCAACAGCATCGGAAGTAGACGGAGGCGGCGCGCAATTCGCCTTCAGCACCAGGCCCCTCCGCTCCATCATCCGAAGCTGGGCCGGAACCGCCAGCATCGGCTTCGTCGGGAGCTGCGTGTTTATAGGCATAATTTGAGCCGTCTGGAACACAGCGTGCGACATTTTTTTGTTTTTTCTTACTGTTTCTGAATTTTTATTTTCTGTTTGGATACCGAGAAAATAAGAGGTGATTTTCTCGGGAATTTTCACTTCTCTGGAGAGAGAGAGAGAAGTGAAGAGACAAAAGAGGGAGAGAAGGAGTTGGGGATTGGGGGTTTTGAGGGGAATATAGCCGGCTACATGACGACAACCCAATCCGAAAGCGACGTTTTGCTTCGTTTCTCTTTTCTTTTTTCCATTATTTTTCCCCAAGTGGGTTGACTCGGGGTTTTTGGGTGAGTCGCCTCGGCCAGCCCACATTGGTCAACTCGAACCGAACTGAGTTGAGACTAAAAAGATGGTCAAGGAGCCTCTCTGGATCTTCTTTGTTGAGATTTAAGAATCAATTAATCATGTCCGTTCATTTACATCATGAAGTCAATTTTCGTTAAGTATTATTTATATTCAATTTTAAATTTTAAATTTAAAATGTTTTCTAACAGCACGATATTAGATGAACGAACGTGATTGATTGATCTTCCGAATCTCCACAAAGAGAATCCGTTGATGATCCTATTCCTAAAAAAATTGAAGAAAATCGAGTTGTCCAAAACAAAACGAAACCGGCTTTTGGAGTTCGGTTCAGACCAAACCAATATATTTATAAATATATATACTTTTGTTTACAATACATGGCCTTTGTGAAAGCCCAAACTCATTCTTTTTAAAGCCCAAATACCAAACCCTAGTCTAGTCCTACCCCCCCTTAGCTCAATTTTCACTAAGGAAACCGCAAGTTTTTACGGTTTGGTTCGGTACGGTTTTGAGATTAAAATCGAAATGAAACCAAACCATTTGGTTCGGTTCGGTTTTGTTTTAAACGGTTTTGGTTTGGTTTCATTGTTTGAAAAAACTATTATGGTTACCTAGTTGTATCTCATTTCATTTTTGTTGATGCACAAAACCGGAGGTCTTGGAACAACAGAAAGTGTCAGGTTTTGTGACCTTCGCTTGGTTGCTTGGTTGCTTCAGTCACTAGTGAGGATAAGTACGTAAATGAATAGAGACAGAGAAGCAAACACAGGATGTACGTGGTTCACCCAGATTGGCTACGTCCACGGAGTAGAGGAGTTCTTATTAGTAGTGAAGGGCTTACACAAGTACAAAGGATCAAGCTCTCAATTTAGTGAGTTCTTGTGAATGATTTAACACAAAATGGCATTAGGCAATATTGTGGGGGAATGACCCCTATTTATAGAAAAACTTGTAGCTTTGTCACATTGACATGTGTCATGTTGTGATTGGTTCTTGATGTCGACACGTGCTGCGCTCTGATTGGCTTCTAATCTTGACACGTGTCGAGTAGTGATTGGCCTCCTGGTCGGAGGGGAACTCTTCTGGGTCCTTGACAGTATAGCGTTGGCCGGTGCTCGGTAGTTTCGGGATTGGTCAAGTATGGTACAAACAGTGCTCCCCTAAGTTCCCGAGTGAGGGAAACTCCTCGGTTGGGGACTTGCAAGATCCAATCCCTTGAGTAATCACGAAACTTCTAAGTACCGAAGTGTGGTCTGATCTTCATCTGCCCTTCTCTGGAAGTACCTTTCCTCCATCCGGGAATGGTGTATTTAGCTGATGTTGACGCACAAGGTAATGTATCAATTTCACTTGAAGCTTACTTGTAGTTTCGGGCTTGGTCAAGTGCGATACAAACCCTATAGTAGGAGTCCCCCAAGTCGCCGAGCTAGGAGATCTGCCGAAAGGGGTGACAGACAAGGTAAGCAGTCAAACTTCCAAGTAAGCAAACCAGGAGCAGAGGTTTGACTTCGGCTTCCGGTTGATTGTTCTCATTCTCCTTGTCTCTCATTCAACTACCAGGATAAGGAGAAGCAAATGGATAAGAGATGATATGAGATACTTTTGCTTTTGAAGAAGTAACTTTCCACAGGCTTATTCTTGAACTGTGCTGGAGGGTTTTCTGGTGCCCTTCAGAGTATAAGGCCGACTCAAAAATTTGAGGGTCAAAACAAGTCCATCAAATCTAGAGTACGTTCGACCTTGATGATATGGGATACTATTGCTGTTGACGGAATAATGAATGTGGTATGGAAAGGTGTCGTGCTGTAGTGATCTGTTTCAGCCCACCGTTGAACCTTCTGCTTCAATCTTTTGCATGGCAGAAGTGGTGTGCAACCTTTGCATTTAAATGGTCCTTCAGAACATTCCTTCATAGTGACTCATTCACGCTTGGCAGCTTCAGTGTAAAGAGCCAATATCTGATCAACTGTCATGAGGTATTTGCCGGTGGAATTCGTGACCTTGATAGCAGTTGAGGATGAGTACTCGAGAGCAATGCTAAGTAAGCGACCAGGCAAAGGCTCCAGGCAGTCAGTTCCAAATTGGAGGTTTGATTTCAGGTTCCGACTGACTGCTCTCTTTCTCCTTGTCCTGCAGGTGTGGACAAGGACAAAGACAAAGACAGGGAGAAAGCATGATATGGGATACTCTTGCTTTCGACCCTGATGATATGAGATACTCTTGTTCTTGGTGTGGCTTATTTGCTGAGGTATTATCGGGGGGAAATAAAGCTGAGTATTTCGAGAGGTTATGTTGAGGGTGCCTTTTCGAATGCGAGAAAGGGTTGAGCATTTTTGCAGGTTTGCCTGTCCGTTGAGGAGGGAGGTCAATGTATATAGGGATTTCCCAATAACAAGTAGTAATGCTATTCCTTTACCCTTCTTGGTCACAGCAATGTAGTGGGAGCTGCCAGCTTCACGTGTTTTAATTTTGTCAGAGCACTTTGAAAAAGTGGTATGTGGTATCTGGAAAGCTGATATTACGTGTGAAGATTACAGACAAGCTTTATCTAAGGAAATCTGGCTCTCGAAGTTCTGAGAGTTGTGCCTCTTCGGTTTTCGAACAAGCAATCCCGTCGAGGATCTGACTCTCGAGATTCGGAAAGCGGTGCTACTCCGGTTTTTGAGAAAGTAATTATGTTGGGAGTCTTTTCTCGAATGTGAGTAAAGGTTGGACGTTCTTGCCAACCTGTCTTGCCGCAAAACACGGAGGTCGACACACATAGGGACTTTCCAGTTGTCAAGCAGTGGTGCTGTTCCTTTACCCTTATGGGTAATAGTAGGGTAGCTGGAACTTCGAAATTCTCGTGCCTAAACTTTGTCAGAGATCTTTGACAAAGTTATATGTGGTACCCGAGGAGTTGATGGTGCATATGGAGAGCGGTGATTGAACAGTAAGATTCACGTGCTTTCTACTTCACCAGAAATCTTCGACAGATTGCCCGTAATTTTCGCAAAGCTGAGTGTGCATGTGACAGGTGCTGACGAGGCTGAAAAAGCAGGTGCTTCTTCGATTTCTGAGATCGGCCCTCGTGGTCTCTGAGCAGCCCAGCTTTTGAGAAAGCAAACGCCTCTTCGATTTCTGAGATCGGCCCTCGTGGTCTCTGAGCTGCCCAGCTTTTGAGAAAGCAAACGCCTCTTCGATTTCTGAAGCTCCGTCGAGTGCAGATTTTTATAGAGGCTGGCATTAAGTTCCACAGCACACTTGAATCTCTACCAGTAGAAGCTCATTTCTTGCACTTCTAAGATCTTGATTTGTCTGACCTCTTCCTTCTTCAACACATTTGAAAATGTCTGGACCCTCCGACCGTCGTTTTGACTTGAACCTTGGAGAAGAGACAGCCACGCCTTCTCCAGACAACATATGGCGCCCATCCTTCATATCCCCTACTGGTCCTCTTACCGTTGGGGATTCTGTGATGAAGAATGATATGACCGCTGCAGTGGTGGCCAGGAACCTTCTCACTCCCAAAGATAACAGACTACTTTCCAAACGGTCTGATGAGTTGGCTGTTAAGGACTCTCTGGCTCTTAGTGTTCAGTGTGCAGGTTCTGTGTCTAATATGGCCCAACGCCTATTTGCTAGAACCCGCCAAGTTGAATCATTAGCTGCTGAAGTGATGAGTCTCAAACAGGAGATTAGAGGGCTCAAGCATGAGAATAAGCAGTTGCACCGGCTCGCCCATGACTATGCTACAAACATGAAGAGGAAACTTGACCAGATGAAGGAATCTGATGGTAAGGTTTTACTTGATCATCAGCGGTTTGTGGGTTTGTTCCAAAGGCATTTATTGCCTTCGTCCTCTAGGGTTGTACCTGGTAATGAAGCTTCAAATGATGAACCTCCAATGCCTCCTCCTTCTGGGGTTTTGTCAAGTACTGAGGCTCCGGATAACCACCCTCCGGTGCTTTCTCTTTCTGGGGCTCTACCGACTGCTGAGACTTCCCCTAAGCAACCTTTGTGAAGGCTCCCTTTTGTTTGTTTATTTTGACTCATGTATATGTACATATTTGTGGCTTATCGAAAATATTAATAAATAAGCTTTGCTTCATTTCAAGATATTGTGTTAAATACACCAAAGCCTTCTTCATAAAGTTCTTTGAATTTTTGCTTTTGTTGAAACCTGTATTGTTGAAGCTTTGTGAGTGAAGCATGTAGTTTGAGGTAGTGTTCCCTTAATTTCCCGAGTGAGAAAAACTTCTCGGTTGGAGACTTGAAAAATCCAAGTCACTGAGTAGTCACGAACTTTTGAGTACCAAGGCGTAGTAGCATATGGTGGGAGTCCCCCAAGTCTCTAGTCGAGGGAGTTGACGAATGAGGTGTCTTGCTAATAGTCCATGTCGTAAGTACCAAAACTTCATTCTTTTGTTTTCTAAGTGGTAGCCCCGGACTTTTTCTTCATATATTTTGTTTATGAAGGTTGCTAGGCCCGAATAAGTGGAATTGCAGAAGGTGTAACGGTTGGTAGCTGTTTTATGGAAAGCCATCTGACTACGATAGTCTTGCACAGGATGACTATAGGGAGATACACACACATACTGCTATGATAGAGGGTGTAACCGTTGGTGCATTACAATCATAATGGAAGCATCACAATGATGGAAGCATCACAATGATGAAAGCATCATAATGATGAAAACACCATAATGATGAAACATCATAATGATGTTTCTTTGGTGGAATTGTTTTTCATTTCCCCTAACACCCGGAATTGGTTTTCAATATAAGACCATCATCTGTAGCTCGAATCACAAAGTTGGCTTCATGAAAGTTGTTCTTTAATTCCTTAACTACAACATATCCAAATTTGAGAGCCATCAGATCAGTACAACTCTAGAAATTCAGGTACGACGAGTGATTGTTCATCATTTGTCTGTCAACACGTCAGACCTGTTGTGAGCTTCAAAAACTCCATTTTCTCTTGCTTAGATCAACAAACTTTCTTCAGCGAAGTTGTTCCTTAACTTGTGAACTACAACATATCCAAAATTGAGATCCCTCGGAGCTGTATAACTCAAGAAATTCAGGTATGATGAATGACTGGTTATTATTTTTCTGTCAACCCGTCAGATTTGTTGTGAGCTTCGAAACTCCATTTTCTATTGTTCAGATCAGCATGCTTTCTTCATTGAAGTTGTTCCTCATCGTCTCTTTCATAACATATCAAAAATTCAGAATGAACTAATGGTTAAATATTTCCAGATCTTCGAAACATCACAGCAGCTTCGAAATCTGCAAGAATCCGACTGTCATGCTTGGAGCTTCAACACTTTAATTTCCGTGGCTCAAACAGAAATGGTTCCTTCTTGAAAGTTGTTCATCTGCTCAAGAACTAGAGGGTGTCCAAAATTCAGCTCCATTGGAGAGAAGCAGCAGCTGCAAAAATTTGATAGAGAAAAGGAGGCGAAGCTTTGTTGGATTTCTAGGCTGGGGAAGATTCCAGTTTTTGTAGCAACTTCAGTACTGGTGAATTGCTTGTATTTGTGTCCATAACTAAATTTTGGACTTTGAATTATTATTTGATCTATCATAATATGTTTGGGAACATATATAAGTGAATAAATAAGAAGGAAGATTTTGGGCCCTTGTGGGTGTAAAACAAAAAATGTTTAGGTTTTGTGAACAAAATTTGTTTATTTGGAGCAAGGTTTTGTGTTGAAGCTTTGTAGGTGAAGCTTTGGTGTTGAAGCTTTCTAGGTGAAGCTTTGATGGTGAAGCTTTGTAGATGAAGCTTTGTAGATGAAGCTTGCTAGGTGAAGCTTTGATGGTGAAGCTTTGATGGTGAAAGTATGTAGATGAAGCTTTGTAGATGAAGCTTGCTAGGTGAAGCTTTGATGGTGAAGCTTTGATGGTGAAAGTATGTAGATGAAGCTTTGTAGGTGAAGCTTTTTTAGGTGAAGCTTTGTAGGTGAAGCTTTTTTAAGTGAAGCTTTGGGCCCTTGTGAAGCTTTGGAGGTGAAGCTTTTCGGGTGAAGCTTTTTTGGGTGAAGCTTTGTGGGTGAAGCTTTTTAGGGGAAGCTTTGTGGGTGAAGCTTTGGAGGTGAAGCTTTTCGGGTGAAGCTTTTTTGGGTGAAGCTTTGTGGGTGAAGCTTTGTGGGTGAAGCTTTGGAGGTGAAGCTTTTCGGGTGAAGCTTTTTGGATGAAGCTTTTTTTTTTTTTTTTTTTTTTTTTTTTTTTTTGGCGCTTGACACGGTCTTCATTTGCTTGTTTTGTAGTGACTGTGGAAGACGGATTGCTTTCTGATTGAGAAGGGTTCCGGCATCGCTTTGCACCATCTTCATGTGGGTAATATAGGAACTTCCTTATGTTTTGATCATGCATGTAGTGATAGAATTTGTTTCTTCTTATTGTAGATGTCAGAGCCTGGAAGTTCTAGTGATGAGGGCTCTTCTAGCTTTAGCTCTAAGTCTGAGTCTGCAATGTCGGAGTCTTCAGGGTCTTTGTTAGAGTCCGGTACTAGAGAAACATTGGATGATCTTCCCAACCGTCAAACTTTAGCTATTGCTAGTTCTTCCTCCATGGCGTTGGGTGAGGGGGTTGTTTTTGATGCCATACCCATAGTTCGCTCTGAGTTCACAGCAGACCATCTAAAGAATAACTTGTTAGATAATGAGAAGCAGGTTGAGGCGCTAAGGCAGTCATGTAATATCCCTCGTAGTGTAGGGATACGTTTGGTACATGATGAAGAATGGCCTTCTGAGCCTCCCCAGGGTCATGTTATGTTCTACACCCAGATATTACTGACTTTAGGGGTGAGACTACCTTTACATCCGTGGTTGCAAAAGATGTTATCTTTGATCGGATATGCACCTGGGCAACTCAATCCTGGTTTCTGGGATACTTTGATTGGATTTTATATCATTTGGATGGAGTGTGGGTTGTGTGAGCCTTCCTTCCATCAGTGGCGTTACTGTTACAAGATGCGCCCAGCAAAATCATGCACTGGTTATGCCGAGTGTGCATGTCGGAGTGAGAGAGAGCGTATTGTGTATGGTAAGAAAAAGGCATACTACACATGGAAAAACCGTTGGTGCTTTCTGTATAATGATTGGGAGTATGATAAGGGTGTCACGCCTGAGCGACGTGTGCTTACTCACTTCCAAACTGTAGGTTGTAACGTATCCACCGTTCGTACTATTTGCTATTTGTTGTGGTCTTTTCTTGCTTCTAACACTTTGCTTCATGTAGTGACGCGGGGCACCATCCAACTGTTTGGGCAGGAGCTATCTGACATAGAGAAGGTGTTGAGGGTGCCCAAAGAGGATAGACACTTAAGCAAGCTACGACCCTTATTTCGTCGGTACGGTTTCCAACCCTTAGTTTCCGAGAGCCAGGGACGATCGAGTAAGTTGTATCCTTCATGTAAACTTAGCTCAATTCCTTACTTTATTTGGAAAGTTGTATTTCTTATTTTGATTTTCCTTATGCAGTGGAGAAGGTAAGCAAGAAAACAGGGACTAGCACCCATAAAAGGAAAGCACCAGTGTTAGTTCCTTCGGAAGACATCCTACCGCATAAGAAAATTCATAAGTTCCGAGGGGAACCATCCGTTAGACCTAAGTCCCAAGATGTGGTCCTTAAGGGGCCTGCCTTTAGGAAGACTGGAGTCAAGGCCGTTGATAATGCTGCTGCCGTAGTTGCAGGAGAAGGGAGCCGACTGTTGCCTCATCCTCTTACTATGGAGCACACTGTCCAGGAAAGTGATCCTGGTTCCCGCCATGAGGGGAAAGGCAAGGAAAGAGCTGGCAGTGTCCCGTGGAAGGACTTGAGGGTTGCCACGCGGCCAAAGGATTTTGGGGATATCAACAATTGCTTGGCAGGGCGTCGATTCGCCTTCGATGAGCTCGGAGAGCCCTTAGCTAAGGATGAATCGGATTGCGACCGAATGTTGAAGCTGTCTTCATATGTGAGTGTTACTTTGTCATTTCCTTACTTTTTCCTCTTTATTATCATTATTTAGGTAGTGATGATCGTCTTGCCATGCAGGTCATGGCCGAGTATCACGACAGACTGCAAGAGGTTGAGCGGTACAAGGCAAAACTGAAGGAGAATAAGCAGCTTGTGGACGAGGCCCGGAGGAATAAGGGACTTTTGACTCAGGCCCTCCAACTGAAGGACGAAACCATGGAGAGCTTGAAAAGGCGAAATGGTGAGAACCTAAGGCTTAAGAAATTGTTTGAGGCAACTAAAAAACAGTTGGAGGTGGCTACCTTGGAAGTATCCAAGGTTAGGGGAGAATTGGATGGTGCCTTAGTTGAGATTTCTGAACTGGAGAAGAGCATTCCAACTGAAAGGGAGGCTGCTGTGCAAGAATACTTAAGTTCTTCGACCTTTCATCTTGCTATTAAACCCTACTGTGCTCAAGAAGCTCGCTTTGAAAAAAGGAAATGGATGGCCGTCCTTGATCGTTATGATGATGGGAGCATTCTTCGAAAATACCACGAAGATATAGATGAGCATCATCGAAAGGGCGAGACATTTGTCCTTGCTGTTGATCCTAGCAGCGAAGATGAGTCTGATAATGAAGGTAGTGCTGATGCACAGACTCAGCATGGTGAAGAGGATCTTGGGGATGCAGAGGATGATGGTAGGACACGGAGTGATACTGCCAGGGGCTCGGCTTCAGATGAGAATGAATAGCAGTGTCTTTACTATCTGCATGTATTCTGGATGTAGTAGTCTGATGTGTGTATAACATGTGCCCATGTTATAAGCTTGAGAGTTTTGGATTTTAGGTGTTTATGAGTGTTTGCACTATTATTAATGCATGTTTGGCTATGTATGAATAGATCTATTGTTTGGATATAAGCCATTGTTTGGTTGTTCCTTTCTTTGTATAGTCTTGTCGACACATACTTAGATTTTGCTTCGTGTTGGATATATCTGCTTTGAGGTTTCAACACTTGAGTGTTCCCTTGCTAGGAATGTAAAAGAGTGAGGGCTGAGTTGGCTAAATTACCTCTTTATTGAATTCATTGCCAAATGGCCTTCATTACATAGGATGCCGAACGGCTATAGCTCAACACTTGTACATCGTGAGTCTATTTGTAGTAGTACTTCAAGTGATCAGCGTTCCATGGATGGCCAAGGGTCTTGCCATCGGAGCTTCTAAGTGTGTAAGAGCCAGGGCGACTGATGCCAATGACTTCATACGGTCCATCCCAGTTTGGACTAAGTGTGCCTTCACTCGGGACTCTGTCGCAGAGTAATCTTTTCTTTAAGACCCAGTCTCCTATTTTGAAAGAACGAAGCTTGACCCTAGAGTCATAATAGTTGGAGATGCGCTGCTTGTAGGCGACATTCCTCAAGTGAGCTTGGTTTCTGTGTTCCTCGACTAAATCCAAGTTGAGGGTGAGTTGTTTGTCATTTTCACTTTGAATGTAGTTCTGGACTCGGAATGTTGCTTGCTCGAGCTCAACAGGGACAACCGCCTCTGTGCCAAAGGCAAGTGAGAATGGAGTTTCTCCTGTTGAAGTCCGATATGAAGTGCGATATGACCAAAGAACTTGGGGTACAAATTCTGGCCAACAGCCTTTAGCTTTGTCCAAGCTGGTTTTCAAAGTGCGCTTGATTATTTTGTTGATGGCCTCAACTTGTCCATTAGACTGGGGATGAGCTGGAGAGGCAAAGCATAAGCTGATGTTGAACTTAGAGCAGAACAACCTGAACTTCTTGTTGTCAAACTGTCGCCCATTGTCAGTGACTATCGCATTGGGAATGCCGAATCTACAAAGGATGTTCTTCCACACGAAGTCTTCTATCTTTGCCTCAGTAATGGTTGCCAAGGGTTCTACTTCGGCCCACTTTGTGAAGTAGTCCACTGCAACGACTGCGTAACAGACTTTGCCCTTCCCTGCCGGCATTGGGCCGATCAAATCAAGTCCCCACTGGGCGAAGGGCCAAGGGCTAATCATAGGAGTAAGAGGCTCTGGAGGGGAATGAGGAATAGTTGCATATCGTTGACATTTGTCACATGAGCGGGATACTTTGATGGCATCCTGGTGGAGTGTTGGCCAGTAATATCCTTGGCGAAAAGTCTTGTGTGCTAGGGACCGAGATCCAGCATGATCTCCACAGACTCCCTCATGTATTTCCCGAAGGACGATTTCCGCCTCGGCAGGCGTAAGACACCTTAAGTATGGCAGGCTAAAACCTCGCTTATAGAGTTGATCATTGATGATCAGGTAGCGGGTAGACTTGTATCGAATTTGCTTAGCCTGGACTTTATCATTTGGGAGGGTGTCATGAGCAAGGAAATTATAGATCGGGGTGATCCAACTATCCCCCTGTTGTAAGTTGCATACTTCTGCGGCCATGGTGCTTGGTGTTGCCAACAGTTCGACATGAATTTTTCTTCCAATCTTGTCTTCCACAGCTGAGGCGAGGCGAGCCAGGGCGTCTGCATGACTGTTTGCCGCTCGAGGAACTTGGGTGATCTGGTAGTGGAAGTGCTTGAGCAAAAGTTGTGTTTGCGCAAGATATGCTGCCATGGAGCTGTCCTTAGCATCAAAGTTGTTGGTAACCTGGTTGACCACTAATTGGGAGTCACTGAAAATATCAATTTGTTTAACCCCGAGGTGTTTGGCCAAACGTAATCCTGCTAGAAGGGCTTCATACTCGGCCTCATTGTTTGATGCCTTGAATTTGAAACGAAGAGCATACTCCATTGCTACTTTGTCGGGCGTAGTCAAGACTAGTCCCGCTCCACAGCCCTGTTGGTTGGATGAGCCATCAACATACAGACTCCATGCTGAGGTCGTTGATTCTACCTTCTGAGCTTCCGGGGGTAATGAAGCCACTGCTTCAGGTGTAGAAGCAATGTCAACCGGATATGTGAAGTCGGCAATGAAATCTGCTACTGCTTGACCTTTTTCGGCTGGTTTTGGTTGGTAGGAGATGTCAAACTCACCCAATGCTATCGCCCATTTGATCATTCGCCCAGACGTGTCAGGACTCTGGAGTATCTGTCGAAGAGGGTGATTGGTAAGCACGATGATGGCGTGTGCTTGGAAATAAGGGCGAAGTTTCCGAGCAGACATGACCAATGCTAGAGCTAATTTCTCAATGTTGGAGTATCGTGTCTCCGCATCTTGTAGGGCTTTGCTAGCGTAGTAGACAGGTCGCTCAATATTCCCATCCTTTCGAATGAGAAAAGAACTTACGGCTGAAGCTGATACCGATAGGTAGATAATGAGAATGTCTCCTACCTCGGGCTTGGAGAGTAGAGGGGCTTTACTCATGTACTCCTTGAGGTTTTTGAATGCCTCGGCACATTCATCAGTCCATGTAATGTACTTCCTACTTCCCTTAAGTGCTTTAAAAAAGGGAGCACATTTGTCTGTGGCCTTAGAAATGAACCTGGTTAAGGCTGCCACCTTGCCAGTAAGGCTCTGGATGTCCTTTGAAGTTACCGGTTCCTTCATGTCGAGGATTGCTTTGATCTTCTCGGGATTAGCTTCAATGCCTCGTTGGCTAATCATGAAACCTAAGAATTTGCCAGAGCCTACGCCGAAGGCACATTTGTTGGGGTTTAACCTCATTCGATACCTCTTCAAAATAGTGAAAGTTTCAGATAGGTTGGTGATGTGTTGGTCAACATGTTTGCTCTTGACTAACATATCATCAACGTAAACTTCCATGCTCTTCCCAATCTGCTCGGCGAACATTGAGTTGACTAGTCTCTGATAAGTCGCTCCTGCATTCTTTAGGCCGAAAGGCATGACTTTATAGCAGTATAGTCCTCTGTCGGTAGTGAAGGCTGTGTGTTCTTGATCCGAAGGGTTCATGAGGATTTGGTTGTATCCTGAGTAAGCATCCATGAAGCTCAGGAGTTCACACCCAGCCGTAGAGTCTATAAGTCTGTCAATAAGAGGAAGAGGGAAGCTATCTTTCGGACACCCTTTGTTTAGGTCGGTGTAGTCAACACACATTCTCCACAAGACCTTTTGAAGCAAAAGACTTTCTTTGGTCGGATTTTTCTTAACAAGGACCACATTTGCTACCCATGTCAGGTAATTGACTTCGCGGACAAAGCCTATGCCTTTGAGTTTTTCAACTTCTGCTTTCATTGCCTCGTATCGTTCAGCGTCATAAGATCTTCGCTTCTGTCTCACCGGCTTGATCTTGGGGTCAATACTCAAACGATGACAGATGACATCGGGAGAGATGCCTGGCATGTCCTCGTATGACCAGGCGAAGACTTCAGTGTTCTCTTTCAAAAAAGATATCAATGCTAACCGAAGGGGTGGTGACAATGTGGTGCCAATCTTCACCATGCGATCTGGATAATCTCTTGAGATAGGTACCTTCTCCAACTCTTCAGCAGGTTGGGCTTGCTGGGTGAAAGAGTCATCTCGAGGATCATCGGGTTGATTGTTGCTATCAGGAAGATCCAAGTTCGCTTCATCTAAGCTGGTCTTTGTGACTTGGTCATGTACAGACAGGGTTTCCTTGGGTCCGGGCAAGTGTTGTTGCTTAACTGAAGTGTTGTAACATGATCGTGCACTAAGCTGATCTCCTCTGATGTAGCCGTTGCCATGGGGGGTTGGAAATTTCATCAACAGCATATGCGTGGATACCATAGCCTTGAGATCATTGATGCATGTGCGCCCAAAGATGACATTGTATGTCGTTGGGCAGTCAACCACTAGGAAGTTAGTGGTAATGGTAGCCGTGTAAGGGCCTGTACCAATAGTAAAGGGTAAATGTATGCTCCCTAAGGGTTGCACGATATCACCGGAGAAGCTTATCAGAGGAGAAATCGAGCGATCGAGCAAGTGTTCAGCTACACTGAGCGCCCTGAAAGCTTCGGCAAACATGATATTGACCGAAGCCCCTGTGTCTACGAGGATTCGTCGAACATCAAAGTTGGCTATGTGAGCCTCCACGATCAATGGGTCGTTATGAGGGTAGATGATGCCTCTTTCTTCCTCAGGGTAGAAACATATCGGATCCCAGTTAGGTTTTTGATACTTCCCTCCCCTGATGTCTTCCACGTGAAACACTTGGTGACCAGGCCTCAGACTTCGTTCACTGTTTTTCATGGCCCTATTGGAAGATTCAGATATGGGTGTGCCGCCGCTTATGGAATATATGACATTCACCTGGCGTTGGTTACGGTTATCCCTTTGAGGGTGAAGAAGGAATTGATCAATTTTTCCTTCTCGTGCCAAAGCTTCAATACGATCACGGAAGATGATACATTTCTCGCTATCATGGCCGTTATGCTCATGGTAGCAACAAAACGTGCCCGCGTTATTCGGGGGCGTGTAATCTGGGTGCCTCGGCTTTGGTTTTGGTATCAGGTGAGCTATGCTGGGGTAAATGGCCGCGCATGTGGCATTCAAGGGCGTGTATGTCTCATACCTTGGGGTAGGGGGTATCTTGACGCGGGTTTGACCCACTGCATTGACTGCCTGGGGGCGAGCGTTATTGTGGCGATACCCTTGGTTATCGGGATAGTGTCCCTTACTCTTTTTACTGAAAGGAGAGTGGTGAGGATGGAAATCCTTCCTCTTGCCTTGAAATTGATATGTCTGTTGATTCGGTGAAGCATTATGCAAGGCATGGGGAGGTGCCACTGCTGTTTGGGAAGTCGAGGTCTTCTCATTTAGGTGAGTCTGGCTTCCACCTCCCACTTGTTGATAAAGGATGGTTGTAGGGGGTTTCTCCTGATATGTCTTTGCCTCGGCGGAGGCATGGTTATAAGCCTGCGCCATCACCTCAGAGTAAGTCTTCCAAGTATTGGCATTGATCATGTATTTAAAGAAACAATCACGTAGGCCTGCCGTGAAGGCTTTGAGGGCAGTCTTGTCATCTGCTTCGGCACACCGGGAGTATTCATGGCTGAAGCGGCCAGCATACATACGTAATGACTCGTCTGGCTTCTGGCGGATAGTGTACAAGTCATCTGCAGAGTGCAAGCGATCGGTTTGGAAAATGTGTTGGGAAACAAATAGTTTCCTCAATTCCTCAAATGAGTCTACCGTCTCAGGTGTAAGACGACAATACCAATTTAGAGCTCCACCAGAGAGGGTGGAGGGGAAGAGAAGACATTGTTCTTCGTCGGTGTGCATCCGGTATGCCATGGTGGACTCAAAGAGGTTAAGGTGCTCAATCGGGTCCTCTTTTCCAGTATAAAGTTGCAAGCCAAGCTTTTGCTTTATCTTTGCTTGAAGGGGGGTGTTGAGGATCCTCCTTGTAAGAGGGCCATGCCTGGGTTGGTTCCAGTCAGGTATTTCAGCCTGACGTTCAGCCTTCAACTTGTTTACTTCCTCAAGAAGTTGTAGGACAAGGGGGTCCTGAGCGGAGTTATGTGTCACTGGAGCTTTCTTTCGTAAATCTCCATCTCCTCTTGGAATTAGGAAGGTTTGATCAAGGGCATGTGATTTTTCCCTGGACTCGCTGTACTGGCTTCCAGGGTATGTCTGTCGGAACACCTCTGAGTCCCCTGTACCCTCATGTCTCTCTGGGACTTGTTGCCCCTTCCCCAAATTGGTGGCCGGCTTGGGCCGTGGCAGGGGACCGAGTCTCTCAGAAATCCTTGGGTCATTAATCTTTGAGCTTATATGGATGGAATTCTCTCGACGTTGCTTCAGGAAATCCCGACAATCGCGAAAGACGGCTTTCGATCCTTCTGCCCCTTCAGTAAAGAGGTGTCTCCCTCCACTTCTCATGGTTCGGGTTGAAGCAACTGGGTTAAGAGAAGCCTCATGTTGATTATCAAGTCGAGGGGTAATCTGTTCCCTATCAGGGATATCTATGTCGAATGCATGTGACCCTCCATGTTGGAGGGCACCCAGTTGATGGTTGACTTCCACGGGGGCAACAAGCTCGCGTGTCTGAGCTTGCCTAGCTTCGTGGAGTGTCTCGAAGAGCTTCTCATATTGCTCCTGGAGGACCTCATTCTTCATTGCTATCTTGTTGTTCTGAGCTTCCAACTCATCGACTTTAGCTTGAAGAAGAACTCGTTTTCCTTCCTTCTTTCGTTGTTTCGCACTATGTGCAAGGGGGGTGTCATTCTGTGTGCTGTGGCTTCCTTCGCTTCCCATGTTGGAGAGGGATGCCTGGTCAAAAGAAAGTGTACGAATGATAGAAACCAGCTTGACACAGCTGAAGAGAGTAGGAATAAGTGTCGTTTCCCACAGACGGCGCCAAATGTTGATGCACAAAACCGGAGGTCTTGGAACAACAGAAAGTGTCAGGTTTTGTGACCTTCGCTTGGTTGCTTGGTTGCTTCAGTCACTAGTGAGGATAAGTACGTAAATGAATAGAGACAGAGAAGCAAACACAGGATGTACGTGGTTCACCCAGATTGGCTACGTCCACGGAGTAGAGGAGTTCTTATTAGTAGTGAAGGGCTTACACAAGTACAAAGGATCAAGCTCTCAATTTAGTGAGTTCTTGTGAATGATTTAACACAAAATGGCATTAGGCAATATTGTGGGGGAATGACCCCTATTTATAGAAAAACTTGTAGCTTTGTCATATTGACATGTGTCATGTTGTGATTGGTTCTTGATGTCGACACGTGCTGCGCTCTGATTGGCTTCTAATCTTGACACGTGTCGAGTAGTGATTGGCCTCCTGGTCGGAGGGGAACTCTTCTGGGTCCTTGACAGTATAGCGTTGGCCGGTGCTCGGTAGTTTCGGGATTGGTCAAGTATGGTACAAACAATTTTCCTTTGATATACACTTCAATTCTCTTCTATGAGCAACATTTATTGTTTGTTTTTCATTTTGCATGTTTTTTATTACTGCATTGTTCAAGCATACATACAATATTAAAATTCAATCAAGCATGGCTTCAATTACAATCAGGAATGCATACAACATACATTATTACATTCAACTATTCTTTCCTGGGCAATGAGTTAGCGACAACGGAATTCCCATCCACAAGGACCACAACATAATAATAACCCGAAAAATAAATTGTTCATCCAATTCAATAAAAAAAGTTTTGGTGTTTCAACCTAATTATACGACATCTCTATCTCTACTATACTAACAAATATCCACCTTGATGAAACAGGTAAAAGAATTGACTCACGCTTGAACGATCTCCTTCAACAAGCAATGCAATTGACTCAATAGTTCCAACTCTCATATTTTCTATGCATACTCCCTAAACAACCAAGCTTTAAGCATGTATGTTGACTAATTTGTTGATTGTCGCTATTAGCAAACAACAAATGAGTCACTCATAAAGATTTCTCAATTCTCACTATTTTTCGGCCTAAACCCGATAAATCACACAAGAAACAGATATAAGAGCCAATGGGGTGAGAACAAATACTAATCTGTATTGCCATTTGCCAAGATTCAAAAACTTATTATTTGACTTGCTATAAAATGAATCCACTCAAATGAGCATCGAAATCATTCCAAATTTCACAAACAACATTTAATCTAACTAACCCTAAGTCGAAACGGAGGAGGATTCTCTCCCCTCCTAATGTCTATTCCCTTTCCTCCCCTCCTATTTGAACGGTTATGGTTTAGCCACATCAATATCTTATATTGATTTTTTAATAGAGACAATAAGACAAAAAATAATATATGAGAGGAGGGGAGGGAAGGAGATGGGAATAGGATGAGAGAGAATCTTCAATAGGATGGAAATAAGAGAATCAAAACCATTCATCAAATTTATAACATTACTAATTAGATACAATCTCAACAACCCCCCAAAGCTACAAGAAAGCCGAGACTACAACCGCTACTTGCCCAATAGTACAGCGCCCTCCTTCCTAACTTTACTTTCCTAGCTACCAAGCCCCTCTTTAAACCCTTGCCAGAAGGATGAAAGGAAAGATTCTCCGCGATACCGCTTGAATAACGATAATCGGAGTGAAAAGTCTTAAAGAGAAAGCTTTAGCAACGGTAGGAGTTACTACTTACGCCAGCACCTGACGAGCTTACCAGAACCTTTTCCCGCAACAACAAGAAGAGTTTGGCTTGGACAAGTTCATGATATGAAGAGCCTTTAGATGAAGAACGCCCTACTAATACAAGTCAATGAGAGGAAATGACTCAAGATCCTAAGACAACAATGGGTGAAGGTACTACATATAAGCCTTCAATCCGGCTTGACATGCTTTCTCTTCATATAAATATTCTTTGTTTTAGACATGAAGAACGGGAGAAGAGAACAAGGGGTCAAAATGACGAGACACCGGGATTGCGTCGCCTTACGACACCGATGAAAGTAATTTATGATGAGAAGGAAAGTAAAATAAAGTATTGGGAGCCGTTTCCTCTTTTTTGCTCGTAACTGAGTGGAGTGAATAGATAACGTTTTACTGGCTAAGCAAGTCATAACTGCGTATTTCTTATAGTTTAGTGAAAATGCTCTGGCATTCATGATTGCAGCTCGGTTCCTCATGTGCTGCGACAAATAGGGGTTCATATATGGTCTTTATGTTGTCTACGTCAATCCCTGCGAAAGCACAAGCATCATTGTCTGATTCAGGAAAGAATAAGCTTTGTATTGCTTCGAGTGTAATGAACATTGCCCGGGAGGTTAGTACGAACGGTTGAAACAACTTCTTTTAGAACCCACTATGTAATTAGCTGTTCCTACCTTAGTTGTAGTTGTGGAAGCCGGGTTTTTCTATTTGTGTAGTGAAATGATCTCTAAAACGGGCTTAGGACCGCGGGTAGCTGCTGTTGAAACAGAATTCATAGGCAACAGCGCCAGATAAGTACTTTGCTAACCGCAGATAAGGACTTCTTCACAAAGTGGCACAAGTGCTCATAACACACCACTCAAAACTTACATTTTACTCAACATCTAAACATAAAGCATTAAAACCAAAACTTCAATTCATCATCTTTCCCTCAATTTTCTCACCAACCAAACAGACAATACCAAAAAACCGCTCCAAGAAGCTTACATTTTTCTTAGATTCTTGATTGGAGACCGCACTATCTTCAACATCAGGAACGTAGGAAGCAGGAACATGACCTGGGTTGGTGAGAACACAGCAAAAAAAGGAGAATAGGTAGAGAGATGCCAAGAAAGAGATTATGTGCCTATGTTATGATGTGGTTGAGTCCATACTAAATGTATGAACTCAATGAAATAACCAATTCGAATTTAAAATTTAATAAAGTTATGCGGTTTCGGTTTCGAAGGGCTGGAATCGAAACCAAACTGTTTTTCCCCTATTTGGTTCGGTTTTAAACCAAAACGGTTTTGAAACATCAAAACCAAACCGTTCGGTACTCTTCGATTTGGTTCGTGTTTCGGTTTCGATTTTTGGGTTCAAGTGCCCACCCCTAATTTTCACCCTTTCATCTCATCTCTCTCTCTCTTCTCTTCTGTCCTCCCTCCCTTCCTCCCTCACCACACTCGATCGACTAGGCACTCCCTCCGCCATCTCTTCCCACAAATTCAGTCCACACAAATTAGATTCAATCATGTCTCAAGATTGCAACGCCAAACTCTCACTAGCATCTATAGATCTGATCTCGAACGAAAAAGATGTTTAGAATCGAGCGAACTAAACCAAAACTGAGTCAATCTGCTTTTGTGCGGTTTTTCTTTAAAATTTTTGGTTCTCAAATTGAATCGAACTGTTTTCATCTCTAATTAAGTTTCCTAGGTAGCCACCTAGGTCAAATTAGCCTAGCTCCTACTAGGCCATGGGCTCCACCCATTCACTTGGGCTATTTGGTACGGTTGGAGCTGGCTTTTCCCCAAAAAATGCCAATTATCTAATATCTTGCAAATGGTGGAGTTGCTCTAAAAGTTGAGGATGTTATTTTTGAACGAAAAAATCTGAATCAAGCTGACACCTCCAAAATTTTTGATACTTACAAGAAGAGACTAATCAAAGAGATCGAAAATCAATCAACTTTGCCTTCAACAAAACCCTAATTCCTAACCGAGAGAGTTTTGGAATTTGGTGCGGCAGACCGACAGATAATTTGAGAAAGGGATGTGATATCTACATACCATTTTTTACTTCTCCACATCTTTTTAGTTTTCGACTGTTGAATCAGATGAATTAAAGAAGATCAACGAACATAAATTAACAAGAGTGTGTAAAAAATAAAAATAGATGTGTGGATAGCACATCCTTTGATAAATTTCGTATTTTGATAGAGTTTGGGCTTCGGATGGATATACGAAAGACGAAGAGGTCATTTTTCGTATTTTCATTCAATGAATAAAAAAAATAAAACATGACAAAGCCATCCTCCACACCTCCCAAAACCCCCGCGCACCAACACTAAAACCCATCAAAATTTTCCAGGAAAATCCTTCAGATTCCGGGAAAGTTGTCCTAAACCCCAACCTCCTTGTTCCGCCAGCAACCCAGAAATGTCCATCTCCTTCTCCTCAAACTCCTTTCAACTCTTCTTTCATAAACCTTTCTTCTCTGTAAGACTCTCTCCATCTCCCTCTCTCTCCCCTGTCTCTCTCAAGTGTGATTTTGGGCTAATGGTTTCCATTGCAGCAGCAGAGCAATTTTCAGAAGCAACAAGTAGCTGGGTTTTGGAGAAAGCCAGAGTCTTTGAGGAGGTTGGTGGTCAAAGCAGGCGCAAAAAAGATATCTTTTGGTACAGAATGCAGGGATGCCTTACAAACTGGGATAGATAAACTTGCTGATGCTGTTTCCCTTACCTTAGGACCTAAAGGTATCTGGGTTTTCCTCCTTTTCAATTTTTATTACTCTGGGTGTTCGGCATTTTGGTTTTGTTTTCTTAATTATTTCGAAGGCTTATAGTTTTCTGTTATGAATATATTTTCGTATGGTGAACCATTGTTGCATGACTTTACAAGTATATGTTAGGAATTGTAGTTTCCTTGTCGAATACAATCGGTGCAGTTGATATAATTTGGTACCTTCTTCGGTCGGACTTGAACTTCTAGTTAAACGGTTTTGCTGAATATTGGTGTAGTGAAATGCCAAAAAGATTGCGGTGATCATGGAGTTCTAGGTAGATACCGTTTCCATTTTGTTGAATTATTAGAACAATCAATAGGAGGGTTCTTGATTGATAGTTGCATCTTAGTTGGTCAACCCTTGAGGTTATCTAGAATATCGATCATTATGACACATACTTTTCCAAGGATTTGAAGTGTTTTATATTTGGAACAATGAGGCGTACATGAATCTTGTTGCCGGTTATATGTGATATGAAACTAAAAGATGCCCCAAATTTGAAAATAATGCAACTAATTTGTGTTTTTACACATTTACAAATAATTAGGTGGTTATGCGTTTACTTTGTTGATTGATCTTAAGTGAAACATGCAGGACGTAATGTTGTTCTTTCTGAGTCTGAAAAACTGAAAGTGATAAATGATGGTGTAACAATTGTTCAGTCCATAGAGCTATCAGATACAATTGAGAACGTGGGAGCGATGCTAATCCAAGAGGTTGTTCTTGGTTGCTAGATAATTCTCTTACTGAATCTTATCTTGATGCATTTCCAAGCATAAAATTAGAAAGATTAGATCTTTACTTTCGTACTTGCAGGTTGCAAAGAAAATGAATAATTTGGCAGGTGATGGTACCACCACTGCTGTCATTTTGACAAGAGAAATGATCAGAGGTGGACTTTTGGCAGTAGCTTTTGGAGCTAACCCAATTTCTTTGAAGAAAGGAATGGATAAGACTGTAAATGAACTGGTCAAGATCTTGAAGGAGAAGAGTCTTCCAGTAAAAGGAAGGAATGACATTAAAGGTGATCATTTCTTGTCATTCAAATTACATAAAATCACATTCCGCGTTGTTTTTTCCCTTCTCGTATCTCTTATGGATATAATGTCAAGAGTCTTTTCCCCTTTTTTCAGCTGTAGCTTCAATTTCTGCTGGAAATGACAAGTTCATCGGTAATTTGATTGCTGAAGCTATAGAAAAGATTGGACCTGATGGAGTAATCTCAATTGAGTCATCCTCGTCATTTGAAACGTCTGTTTTAGTTGAAGAAGGGCTGAAGGTAATGAAATGATTTTTGCCCAGTAAAAAATATGACAATGTATATAAACTTCTGAATTTAAAATTGAGTTATTCAGATTACAGAAATCTTCATAGAAATTAATGAGGATAAGGTTTTTATGATCGTTTGCCAGATATGTATGCTTAGTTGCTTACATATTTTGTTATCCTAATCACAAAACAAAAATTCGAAACTAGAGTTGGGCTCTGGTTGATTGTTTTATTCTTTTAGTTTCTATTAGAATTCTTGTTTACATATTCAAATTAATGCACTATTATTTTTTGTTCAGTACAGTTTGACAAGGGATACATGTCCTCCCACTTCATTACGAACCAGGAAAAATCTCTTGTGGAGTTTGACAAAGCTAAGGTCCTAGTAACTGATCACAAGATCTCAACTGTTAGAGAAATTGTTCCTTTATTGGAAAAGACAACCCAACTGAGTATCCCGCTGCTAATCATTGCAGAGGATATCTCAAAGCAAGTACTGGAAACACTAGTGGTGAACAAAAAGCAGGGTTTACTTAAAGTCGCTGTTGTTAAATGTCCTGGATTTGCAGAGGGGAAAAAAGCTATTCTGCAAGATATTGCACTTATGACAGGTGAACATATTCATCACATGCCGACCTTCATTTATCTTTTTCACATGCTTCTGAGATTTATTCAGCACACTTTATAACAACATGGGCCATGATGATTATGTAAATCTCATTTATCAAACGTATTGGTCTACTAGTTTAAAAAATTCCATGGCTGCCTTCAAAGTCTATGAAAGAACATCGTTTTTCAAACTTGGTGAGAACTATAGGTTCTTTACCTCAGACTACTAATACTTCTGCATGACGGTATTAGTATATTTGTTCTGTGTCAGCAAAAATAAATAATCAAAATCGCAACTTTCAGGTGCTGATTTTCTCTCTGGAGATTTTGGTTTGACCCTTGAGAGTGCAACATCAGATCAACTTGGAATTGCAAGAAAAGTGAAAATAACAAGTAATTCAACAACGATAGTTGCAGACCCTTCTACTAAAGCTGAGATTCAGGCAAGAATATTACAGATCAAGAAGGATCTGGCAGAAACAGAAAATGCACACCTGTCGAGAAAGCTCTCTGAAAGAATTGCCAAACTTTGCGGTGGAGTTGCTGTAATTAAGGTCTGCAATATGGAAGAGCTACAATGTCAGATACAATGCGTAGAAATGTCTTCTATTTTTATTTTTATACATTCCTTATGCTGATTGTCCATTCGTGCTGGAAATTAGGAAAAGCTTATGTTTGTGCATTTGTGCTGCAAAGTAGTAATTATAAATGAATCTCTTTGATTACTGTTCTTTTTCGGAGTTCTATTTTTATCATGATTTTATTATTAACTGATTTTCATGTGCCATAGGTAGGAGCACATACTGAGTTAGAACTTGAAGATCGCAAACTCAGAATTGAAGATGCAAAGAACGCTACATTTGCTGCTATGGAGGAAGGAGTGGTGCCTGGTGGTGGTGCCACATATGTACATCTCTCAGAATTTATTCCTACCATAAAGAATTCTATGGAAGATTTAGATGAGCAGATTGGTGCTGACCTTGTAGCAAAGGTGAGGGCCTCCTTTTCTCACCTTTACTCACACGTACAATTAGGCACACTATCAATCCACATGCACATATACACGCCCACATGGCCCCTACAGGCATCTATCTGTATATAGGGCAAGAAAGAGGAGAAAAGTCCACAGTGTTGCCGAGTCTTTTCACTCTTTGTTGTTGCACCTATCATCCAATGTTCAGTTTTCCTCGGAAGGTGACACATGGTTCTATGGTTAGACCTTATGTTAAACAACAGGCAACATCAGTTGAGTCAGTAATAGTTCTATGGTTAGACCTTATGTTAAACAACAGGCAACATCAGTTGAGTCAGTACGCTCTTGATGTTCTTACCAACACGGAATTGAAATTTTCTACACACACAGAAAAAGCCTAAGCTACTTCTCAGAAAAATCATTATGCGATTGGCCTCTTTCATTGGATTTGAAAGTCTTTAGCTGCTACAATCCATTGATTAGAGGGTTAAAATTTTATTTAATAGCGTAGTCATGTCAACTTTAATTAAAAAGCATATAGTTTGAACTTTGGATAGGAGATAGCATAAGGCTTGTCTGATATCATTTGTGTTCGTAGAAATTAAATTGTTGAGTTAATATGGTGAATTAAATTGGCAAAGATATTGAAGCGAAAGATATATTTCAAATTTCTTTTTTATGTTGAAATTTTAGCCTAGGATGCAAAATTTTGAACTAAATTTTTATGCCTAAATGCGTTATCTTTGTATAAAAATTTAATATTTCAGTTATGCCTTGTTGAAGGCCTATACCGTTTTCATGCAAAAAAAATCTGTCTCGAATGCAGGCTCTACTTGCTCCTGCAAAAGCAATTGCAACTAATGCAGGGGATGATGGAGAAGTTGTTGTGGAGAAGACTAAAAGTTCTGATTGGAGAGTTGGGTACAATGCAATGACAGGAAACTATGAAGATCTCCCAGATGCGGGAGTTATAGATCCTTGTAGGGTTTCAAGATGTGCCCTTCAAATTGCAGCCTCCATTGCCGGAGTGATTCTTACAACTCAAGCTGTATTGGTGGAGAAAACAAAGAAGAAAAAGCCAGCTGTTCCTTTTGTTCCGGGAATAACTCCTCAGTAAACACAGTCAAGAGAGTTGCATGAAAGCTGAGGAAGAGGCGAACTGGAATTTCATATCCCATGCTGTGCAACCAAGCTTCGGAACTCAAGTACAAGTTCTTGTGGATATGATATGAAGATGAAACAAGCTTTGAACGCTGTGACAAAGAATCTGTTAGGAATCGGAATTTTATACGTGAGGTTGAACATATGCAATCAAGATTTTGTATACGTTCGCGGCCAGCCTTTCAGTTGATATGTTTTTGCCCAAGTTGTAAACTGTGTTCCTACCAATCAAGGATTTGTTCATCTATAAACAGTTGTTGCTTGTACATTTGCTCGTGTACTTGTTACTGATAAAATAGACAATGAAAACCGTCGTTTTTGGATTGAACTCCGAACGTTAGTTGAGCAGGTACAACAACAATTTACCCATTACTTAACAAAGAGTAATGCTAGGATGCATACAACCATCATCCAATAAGATATCACCAATATCTAGCGGAGGTGTAGCAACAAAAGCAATAATAAATACAGATACTGCAGTCAATAAAGTAGGGATCATCAAAACACCAAACCAACCAATGTAAAGACTGTTTTTAGTGCTGGTTATCCAGTTACAAATTTGTCACTTGTCATGTCAAATGGTATACTAATGTAGTATTAAATTATGATATTTCTAGCATTTTCTTCGAAAATGTTACTCTTACTTAATGGAACCTACTTCCATAGCTTTTTAGCTAAAAAGGTCATTGAAATTAACATAACTCATCACTTTGATCCTTGAGATTTAAAGTCGATAAAAGTGGTTCCTAAGATTGTCCACAGTCAATCATTTTGGTCATTTCGTAAAAAAATTTCATTGACTATGGACAATCTTAAGAATCACTTTTATTGATTTTAAATTTCACCGATCAAAATGAAGAGTTATGTTAATCTCATAGACTATTTTGGCTAAAATGCATACTTGTATTGGTGGGTGGGCCTTACTTCTGATGGAGAAATGTCTCGTACAAATGTGGCAAGAAAAATGTGATAACTTATAATATATGTAACATTACTCATTATTTAATGGAAGTTAACAAAAATGCTACTCTTACCATATTTTCCATACCATATTTGTACCATCTATTTAATAAAAATGAAACCCATATGTGTTGGTGGACCTTACCTCTATTAGAATAATGGTATAAATGTGGTATGAAAAATGTGATAAGTGTAGCATTACTCAGAAAGTTAAAACTATATATGACTTTGCATCGAATTTGAATCATTCTTTGCTTGGTTGAGTTGATAAGAAGACGCCATAACGAAAAGCATGCAGAAATCCAAACTGGAGTTTTAGTAAAAAGAATCTCCAACTGTATCACCCAAAGCCATCCTTTTCTCTACCTTCATCCCTTCACAAAACTTGCCTGGCTATACATAAACTATACATATATATATATATATATCCTCCCCTTCTTCTTCTTCCCTTGGGCAAACAAAATCTCGTTCGAATTCCGAAAAATGTCACTGCAGGCTCATCGTCCTCGTGTTACTGTCAACGGAATAAGAAGAATGAGAACACACCGTTACTTCTGGTGCCAACATTGCCAACGTACCATAAGGATTGCCTCTTCCAACCCATATACAATTCTATGTCCCTACTGCTCCACCGAGTTCAACCATGAGCTCGATGTAGCAAATCCTAGGCTTGCCGATCATCTTATTACAGGCCTAGAACAACCACCCTCCCCTGCTGCCCGGTTACTGGAGTCCTTGTCTCTCGCCCTCGATTCAAGGCTTCCAAGAGCTCGATGGCAGACGGAAAACGAAGACGAACGATTGTCTTGGATCACCCTCCGATTTGATAGACCACCTCGCACTCCGCGACTCCAAGTTTCTGCGTCATCAGAAAACGTTGTGCCTCGACCAAATTATAATCGCGAGGATGGCGCTTTTGAGGATGCGGTAAGAGATGTTACTGGAGAGACTTGGACTGTTGAGAATGACCGTCCAGGCCCCCCTCCGGCAGCAACTTCTGCCATTCGAGCTTTGCCATTGGTGACAGTCTCGGAAGGGCAGTTAGCGAACGAGCCCAGTTGCCCCGTGTGCAAGGAAGCGTTCGAGGTTGGTGGGGAAGTGAGGGAGATGCCATGCAAGCACGTCTACCATTCTGATTGCATACTCCCTTGGCTTCACATCCACAATACTTGTCCGGTTTGCCGCTACGAGCTTCGAACAGCCGGCAGCTGTAACCCTAATGACGATTACTATGGAGATGAGGAGGAGGTGACTGAAAGCCCAGATATTTGGGGGTGGTGGAATCACTTCATATCCTTCTGGCCATTTTCTGCATTGGTTAATTGGACGCAACGTTACTTGGATAACCAACAACGTACTGGAGGTAATTTTCTACTTTCAAGTTTGAACATTTTAGATAGTATTAAAATATCGGTACCGGTAGAAATATTGATATGCATATTTGTGAAAGTATTGATAGATGTATCGATATCAGTTGTTTTCGATGAAAATGATGAAAACTTGTTTAAAACGTGAACTTTAAAATGAACGGTAGAAAATGTTAAAAACTGGTATAGACAAAATATAAAAAAAATTCCAATATTTAATATGGGTTGAAGTTTAGACTTCATCATCTTTCTATATCTTTATCTAATGGTTTTGATATTTTTACCTGAAATAAATATCGACCATATTGAAAAAAAATTTAAACAATAATTGCAAGTTTGAAATGAAAATTCTGATTTCGACGCTTATGTTTTTGTTTTTTAAATGAGTTTTTTTGTATCGTGCAGACAGAACCTGGTGGTCCCTCTTGGATGATTCTATAGGACATTTGTTCCTTAATTGAGCTGGTAAACCGCAAAACATATTACAAAAATTTGTGAATTACTTTTCTTCAAGCACGCATTGAAAGATGTATGGTTTGTTTGATATTATTTTTAAAATGATTGGAAACACTTTAGATTCTAAAAACACCGCTTTGTACAAGAAGCATCAATTGCATGAAGCAATAAAGTATTTTTTCCATAATTCATTTGCATTTTTACCAATGATTAGTTCTAAAAGCACTTTTAACCATTTTAAAAGAACTTCTAAACGATCTTATAATTTGGCAGGTAAATCCGAACTAATAAATTAGAAAATTAGAAAAATTTTGTTGGTATTAAACTTTTCTTTTTCCTTTTATTTTTCTTTTTGTCTAATTCTGTTATGTATTAATCCTCCATTATTTTCATTTCTTGTATTTGTTGCAGTTTCTTTTTAGAACAGATTGTACAATTTGGAGCACTTTTAATTAGTTTGATGGATTCAATTTATCAAAGAATTGTGATTGTCCATAAGAAATCAGAAGGAAAAAAATTATGTTTGTTCATTGACGTTTTAAGATTTATACAATCAACCTATTTAGTAAAATGAGACTGTTGTTGTTGTTCAGTCCTCAAATAACATTGTACATAAACTAAAGAAAAGAAATATACCTCTGTCATCTCTAATTCCATTATTCATATATACTGTTGCTTCTCTCTATCTTTTTTCTTTTGGAAAAAAAAAATTACACATAAGACAATATGTCAATTTCAAATTCCTTAAACTAAAATGAAAACTAGCTAGCTCTAGCTAATAAAAAATCATATATACATTTTTTATAGGGCTAACTATGTTTTGAGGTGATTTTTAAAATGGGTCCTGAGGTTTAGTTTTCTCACATTGCCCCCTAAGTTTTTGAAGTTGTATCAATGTTACCTTTGAATTTACATCTAAATATCTTTTAAGTTGATGAGTTTTTTTAGTCAATGTGGTGCAAATGTGGTTTACATGTCATCGCAAGTGTATTCAGTTGAGATGTTGAGGGATTTTAATTAAGTTTCTAGAGATTCTATATAAAATTTTGAGTGAATTTTCTCAAATTCTCAAGGACAGATGTGAGATTTAAGAATGCTTAGAATGCATTATGAAACCTCTCTAATTCCCTTGAATTTCTCAACTTTTTAAAATATATTAAATCAATTTCTAATCGAATAGACCTAGAATGTTATAAACTCCTTTAAAATTCTGATTGTATACACCTAAACTTTGAAGAGAATTATTTAAAATCCTGATTGAATACCCCTGAATTTCTAAAAAGAATTAAAATCACTCAAAATCCCAATTGAATATATCCCCTAAATTTATAAGGATTTCATGCTCACTTTGTCATCAATTTAATAAAGCTTCAAATAATTTATTACACAAAAGGTGTAAAAAAAGTAATGCTAGGTAGACTAAATTTGGAAACTAAATGATGTGTCACCAATAAAAAATAAGCACGTTAATCAAATAATCCAATCATTAACTTCCATGTCATTTAGAGGGGGAGTAGTCAAATGAGGATTTTAAAGTATTTTAAAAGACTTTAGAATCATGGTGTAGTCAACTAGGATTTTAAAATATTTTAAAAGAATCCATTCAAATACAGGGATAGTCAATTAAAGGATTTTAAAAGACTTTAGAATCCTAGTGTAGTCAACTATGATTTTAAAGGATTTTTATAGAGTCCATGCAAATTTATAGATATTAAAACATTCATAGATTTTGAAGGATTTCTTTCAATAAGAGATTTTGTAGGATTTGAGAAGGGATTATAAAAAAGGTCGTACCCAGTGCACAAAGCTCCCGCTTTGATTTTAAAAATAAAAATAAAAAATGTTCTGGCATATACTAGTATTTTTACTACAACGGTATTATTTGCACTAAAATATTGGAAGAGTAGGGTAAATGGTAACACACCCTCTCTGTATTATGAAAAACAACTCGTATACTCTCTCAGTTGTGTATATCCTGCCTGTATCTGAAAATCTTACTTTCTTGGACTTGAGTTACGCCTTTGATTTGCGAAGCGGGGACCTTGCTGTGCTTGATGCTTGTTGCCTGCGTCTCCGGCGTCTTTGGGTGCTGGACTTGGTCGAAGATAATGAGTTGGAGGCTGTAGGATCTTACTGTCCTTTACTTGAGGAACTCCGTGTTTTTGCTTGTCATCCTGACATTATTATCCGCGAGGTGACTGAATCCGGGTTTGTTGCTGTGTCTTATATGGCTGCAGAAAACTCCGCTGCATCCTCTATTTACGCTTTCAGTTCTAGCACCCGCAGGAAAAAAGCGTTTGGGGAACGGCATTGTGTGCTGAAAGGTTGTCCAAAGCTCAAGAAACTTGAGATAAGGGAGTGCCCGTTTGGGAATGTGGACTTGCTCTCGGGTATAGAGAAGTATGAATCTGTGAGGTCACTTTGGATCTCAGCCTGCAATGTGACAATGGCCGCCTGCCGGTTATTGGCAAGTGATGGGGGGAATTATGACCGTCTGGCCGATAAAGTTTATGTTTACCGTTCAGTTACAGGGCCGAGAAGGGATGCCCCGCCTTTTGATCTCAGTTTCCGAAGATTCGAAACTCTTACTCTACGTTTTGAATCTTACAGAGTACGTGGTTGCATGTTCTTCAAGTATCCTGCTTAGGGCTGAAACTTGTTTCAGTGGGTCGAGTGACAGAGAAGTTATCGAGAGCCTTGCAGCTAACTGGGAGCGCGTCTTGCTGCGTTGTTTGAAGCATGTCTGTCTCATTAACAACGGCCTTGCCTTCCAACATGGCTGCAGAAAAACCTGCCAGGAATATGTTGCTTCTGCTGTTGAGAATAGCAGCGGACCGCGGTTCATATCGAAGGCCTATGCCGTTGTGACTTGTGAAGCGAATTACAGACAAGGTGATCGTGTCATGGATGATGAGGACGGAAATTGAAGATGTATTGCTTGTGCACCGGTTCTCACATCTTATTCGATCAAAGCCTCAAGAGTCTGCCGAGCGAGGGTTTAAGGTTTAGGGTTTAGGGTTTTCGATTTATTTATATTTTGGTTTGTGACGGTCATGTATTAATAATACATGACCATCCCTGAACAGTTGACAATATAAGCTGCTTGCTCAGGACTCCGAGTATATAAATAATAGACACATATTTTCAAGTATATACAATTGAATTGCATTAAATATTAAACAATTTATGAGAGACAATGTTCGTTAGCTTGGACTGTATTTAGTCCAAATCATACAAACTTAACTACTATGCACCTACGCTGTCCTAGAGTTCATTCAAAATTTCCATATTTTTCTTATAATTTACATCATTATTTTTTTTTTTCTTCAAACTTTTGTCGATATCTGACATTTTATCGATACCTCGGTCGAAGCTTCCATGTTTTTGGATCTACGACAATTTCCACAAGTACAGATATTTAAGACGACCTTAATCAACCGAACCAACAGAGCAGATGAAAGATGAGGAGTCCTGAAAATTCCAACAACCAGATCTCCTTGTAGAAAGCTCCTGCTGATGAAACTGCAAAAAGCACTCATCAGGCGATCAACTTACATATCAAAAGTAAAAGTCAAAGAATTTGACACGCCAAGCACCGAATATCGCATACAAAAAATCATGTACACAAATTGAATAAAGACATGTCCATGGATGCATGATTCATCCAACCAAACATTTGCTTATTTGTCTCGGTTGTCAAATGGTTATACCATTCTTAAGTTATAATAGCACAGAACAGAGTTTCGTTGCTCTTTAAAACTCCGTCTCCATATACATTTGTATTTAATGGATCAGGTCAGTGTTAAAGTTCTATTTCCGATTGAGATTCATAATCACGAAAAGTACATTCACCAACTAAAACTCTAAACTGATTCTCGTGTCTCTGTTAAGGTTGCACCAAATTTTAAATTTTTATAGATTCAATAAAATAAGATCCAAGATCTGCCTAAAATTTGTGTTTTGTACAAAAGTTCATATACTCATAAATGTTTATGCTTATATGAGTTACCTATGTGCTTTGCACAGTTGAACATAAGATGTACTGTCAAATGAACTATTCCACAGAAAAGCCAATCGAGATTTAGAAGAAATAACCGGATTCAGAATTATTAACTGTTAAGTAACTTACACGAGGAAGGTGATGGAGATATTGAGTCTTGTGCACTTCCCTTGTTTCCGGGACTGGAAGCATAGAACGTTATAGGTGCATGTGGCACGTGTGGGGACAATTGAGATGAGGGACTCAGAGAAGGTGAATATGGGGAACCATTAGTAGCATAGGTAGGAGGAGCAGTGGGGTTAGAACGAGAAGTTGGTGAGGAGATTGGAGGAATTCTAGAACCGTGATATGGACATGGACGAGGATGTGCAGGTACCTTGGATGGTGCTGGTGGGAGATGATGAATCTCAGGTGAGGGTGCTGGTGGGAGATGATGAATCTCAGGTGAGGGTGCTGGTGGGAGATGATGAATCTCAGGTGAGGGTGCAGGGGAGAGAAGATGAATGCCAGGTGAGGGTGCTAAGGGGAGGTGACGAATGTCAGGGGAGGGTGCCGGGGGGAGAAGATAAATGTCTGGTAAGGGCGCTGGTGGGAGATGATGAATGTCAGGTGACAGTGCAGGTGGAAGATAATGACTGTGAGGTGACGGTTCTGGAGAGTGAACTGGTGAAGCAGGATACGGAGAAATTGATGACTCTGGAGATGGAGCTGGTGAAGGAGTTGGCTCTGGAGATGGAGCTGGTGAAGGAGTAGGCTCTGGAGATGGAGCTGGTGAAGGAGTTGGAGAGGTTGCAACGGGCGCACCCTTTGGATAAGAAGATAAACTGATACTTTTAACTTTACCAAAGACAGTGTTATTAAGACCCAGATTTTTTGCACGGGAACCTGTGATTGTTTGAACCAACTGTTTCAATCTCTCCGGCACAATGACCCCTACATCAGACACGAGAGATGCCTGAACCACAACTGGGGGCGCTTTAGTTGAACCTATTATGTTTATCATTCGCAAAAATACATCCTGCAAAATGAGAAAAAAATTGCAGTTAATAAAAAAAATACAATGTAAAATCTGAGACCATCAACTAGTACTAGATTGCTCAATCTGATATTTTCGGTCCTTAACAACTATGAAAATCCAGATGGACATTTAAATTTGGACTACACTCAATGGCAAATACACTATCCTATTTGGTGTTGTTGTTTCCTTGATTGTTAATCAATTATGCTTCTATTGCATAACTGAACAAGTCTTGCATAGACTCAAATATGGTAAGAAACTTGGATCCCAGAATTTTCGAAACTAATATAACTGTCAATCCCACGTTCTAATCACGTTTTACGAAATAGTGCTAAGCCAATGAACCTAATACATCAATAGCCCAAAAAGCCACGCCTAAAGAGAAATGTGCAGAAAGTTGCCAGAATAGTGTTATACCTCATAAGGCCTCAGATGCAATCCAAACTTCAACTGCTCATTTAACTCAACAAAATTTTCCACTATGTCCGATATAGAATTATTGAGAGTAAAATTAAATAAAATCTGGGGTTTCTGCCAGATTGAAGCTGATTGCACAGGAATCACAGTAATTCCCCCAGGATACTTCAGAATCTCAAACATAGATGGCTGCCCGAAAATTGATGCTGTCAATGTAAGATTGTATTGCTTAAGGAATAGGTCAACTAAAGATGACCTCAGCACACTTAAGTAAACTGGATCTATTGGAACATTTATTGGATCAGAAAGAGCACCGAACACTACATCAGTCAGATCAGATGCATCAAATTGGTGCATGGACAAGATAGCCACCTGTTGACAACAAGCAGACTTCAGTTTGTTGCTTCACTTTGTACGAAAAGCAATATGATACGGGCTACAATAGCAAAAGATTGAAACTGTACCTTTGTACCTGGGACACCTATTTCTCCATTGATATCATATTCTAATCTTCGGATGCGTGGAACAAGGTCCATAACTGGCTTTTCCAGTCTGAAGTATGCCTGAACTGTGGCTGGAAAAAGATAAATAGATATATAAGCTTTCACCTATTCATTTCGGTCATCACGAATTTATGCGACAGAAATTAGAAACCATAAAGTTCAATAATAAATTAACAACAAAAAGGTTAAAGCAATAACGATTAAAGAACAAGCATGTTACCTAATCAACAAAAATACTAACACAATTTAAAACTATTCGTTAGATTTCCAATTATCTTTCAACTTCTTAAATGCATTAAATGAATTTTGTTTTGGGCCTGTGAAAAGGTTGTTATTAGGTACATGATTATAGTATGGAACGTACAATATAGTATTGATTATACTAACGCAGCATTGGATAATTTAGTATATGATTATAGTATGGAACGTACAAATACATTACTTAAATCAGTTTGTCTTAGCTCAGCAGCAATTATCTCCAATAATATTAGCAGGTTGGTAAACATGTATTATATATCCTAAATTTGTACATTGTACTTTTTTTATGGAAACATATGTAAATCATATCTTCCCTTACTATAATCATATACCATATCATCCAATCTTGCGTGTCCACTATCCAGCCTCTGCAGTCTGCACCAAGCCGTCATTAGGAGCCTCTTTGATTTTTGGAGTTTAAGGTAAAATTCAGTGAGTTTCAGGTTTGTATCCCAAGACTGAAAACATAGGGGTTTTCTTAGACATCTGAGGTGTCCAATTTGGAAGTTGAGATGGTTCATTACACTTGGTGAAGTTTTGGTCCTTTCACTCAACATTACTCTCGAGAAAATCATATTTTAGTTATTTTTAAAAGAGATGTTGAGAAAACACAAGGAGTACTTGGAGCTAACGGAAAACTTGACGCAAAAGCGAGCGCAGTGGCGTTCTAGGATTCATACACCCGCCCCCACTTAGTGGGATAAGGCTTTGTTGTCGTTGTTGTTGGTGTTAAAAGAGATATTGAATCATATATTTGAAGCATAACCTTGTGTTGATCCTATCGTATTTTAATCATGGCAGGACATGTCTTATTTATTGGAATTGCATGACACCTAACATGTTTATGGCACTGCTAATTTGCTAATTACTTTTATATTTTATTTATATACTTATGCCAGTGCAAAAAGTTATATTATGTGCTTGATCTATTTTATTTTATGTAATTGTTAGGATGCAGCAAGTTCCATTGTGTGTGTTGAGCTTAACTTTTGGTTTTGCATTTGAGTTCAGTTGCTTTGCTTGGATTTCCTAACAAACCGTTCCTCGAAACATAGATTTGAAAAATGATGAGGATTATTCTTAAGATTATTATTATTATTATTATTATTATTATTATTGTTATTATGATATGTTTAATATCACTACTACTATTATTATTCCAATGTGAAATTAAATACTTATTAAAATGTAGTTATAAAAGTATACAAACAACAGTAAACAAGCAGTCCACAAAAGATACAACAATAAAGTCTATCAGCCAGTTAGTTCAAGCTTATGCAGCACGAACACGGTATAAAAGCACAAAATGCTAAGACTCAAAAGCCACGGATTGCATTAATAATGAGAAGAGGTGTATCTCTGATTCAATTTTATATTATTCTACACTTCAGTCAAAATTACCTGAAAAACAACATTATAAACAAGATTCAAAGAGGCCAACCATGGTACCAACAAAGCAATAAAACAGACTTAAGTCAAAATCACAGTTCTAGCTCCTATATTAATTTATACTTCATCCCACCTTATATTTTTGTTTTCTTGTCCTTTTTACTCAGACTGCTCAGAGTTCATCTATCATAAATCAATTGACTTAAATAGGAGACTGAGCATACCATATACAAGGATATCACGACTCTCAAAGCCATAGCTACTAAGTTACTAATGTGGGCATGTCATCGACTGCATCTGTACATCTTGATTAGAAAATATGCACCCTCTTTGTAAACTATAAACGCAAGACTAAGCTCATTGGGACAACTCTAAAACTAAAGCTTCTTTCAAAAAAAAAAAAAAGATGTGCTTATGGTAGTGCACGGATCAGAAATTAAAAGGAGATAATAAAAACAGGTAATCCAAAGTCAAAGAATTGATGTCAAAGGCATTTGTTTGGGTCAAATGTTATCAAGAGTCTTTTGATTTGGGTCTTAGGAAAATACAATGTCCTTATCCTAACAAATTTGGCCTAAGTTCCATGGAACTTTAAAGTCCTTCATCCAAACACATCCTAAATGTTCTAGGAATCCCCTTTTATTAATGAGTCTACTAATATTTCTACAAGTTCTATGAGTCCTATAGGACTTTAATGTGCCTTTCTATTTCTTGGAGTCATTGAATGTTCTATTTGAAGCCTATATCATTTCCTATTTTGAAGGTATAAATCCATTTCCTTTCTTACTTGTGAGGAAATAAAAAGTTAATTTTCTTGAGTCCTTGACTGTCTAACATTTATTATTGTCAGTTCTTTCGACGAACCAACACCAGAGAAAACGTATCAAAATAACATAGACCACTACCATTGTAAATCCACAATGTTCATAAACTGCTATTTCCACTAAAGGTAAACAGGTGGTTCGACTACATGACAGAAGATTACATGGTGAAACATCCAATTATCAGACGATTTGCACTTCTGCAGTCGACTACAGAATCCTTATCATCGTCAATGCACAGTAAATAACATATGATATCAAGTAGAGTAGTAGTATGGACATGGCAGGATAATAGAGTCAGTTCCAACCATATAGTAGTACAATCCGCCGCATTCAGAAAAGAGAGCATTTTGGGGAGTATGAATTTTATATGGGTGTTGATGTCTAAATAGATCCATTGAAGGTAAGCGTCATAAGTGCTCCTAAATTCACCTAATTCAAAGGGAACACTCTGTATTTAGCAAATGTGAACATGAAATTCCTTTTTCATGATTTAGCCAGATGCAAACACATCTAACATTTATAAAGATAATGTCTAGGAAATTAGAACACAGTGCAGAAGAGTGCGAGCACGCGCACAAGATTACCATATGTATTTAACTAACCTCAAATATGCTTTTATATGCTACTCCTGTAGATTGTAATTCAGTTCACCATTTATTCTGATATTATATATATGTTTATTCTTTTTTTAGCTAAAGATCTTATACATCTTTTTGCACGTTCTCTTTACTTCCGGAATGCAAGAATATTGAATCCTCTTAATAGTTGGTCAACCGGCTGTATACTGTATGGTAACGTTAATTCACATTGACAATCGTTTCGTGAAACTTGTATGTTGGAAGCACAAGTTATAAAAAAGAATGTTTCTTAACTTTCTTTAGTTAAAAATGTGAAAATCTTTAAACTTGCTATCCCCCACCACATATGTAAGTAGTTAAGTACTAAACTTTTTGGTTGGAATTAAACAAAATTGTTATCAGACGAGAGGCATTTTCGATGCAAGGGTTGGATATAGTCTATAAAAAAGGTGCGTTGCCCATATCCTATAAATAGCCTGGTGAGTCAAGAGAAACATTGCAAGACCTGAATTATACAACACAGAGAAATCCCACTTGCGCCTCTCCAAAAATCATCAAAAAACCCCAATTTTTATCTGAAAAAGCACAAAAATCCCTAATTACTAGCTAAACCCATTTGAATTTTGGATAGCTGAAACTACCAAACATTTACACAAAACCCATTTGCTTCAAACCTCCAGAAACCCCCAAATGTATACATTAAACCCAAATATTACCACATACCCATTTGCTCAAAACATCAGCAACACCTAATTAATTCAAAAAAATGAATAATCGCAGTGAAGTGAAGCAAAAAACACAGTAGAGAGAGAAAGAGAGAGGGGAATGTGGACATACCACTGAGCTTAATTTTCTCTTTGGCATCAAACTGGGAGCTATTTGCATAGTAATGTGGGATCCAGAAGATACCAGAGAGTAAAATTGAGAAGCTAAGGATCAAAACGGCGACGCATCGGAAGCTCAGCTCTTTGCCGATTTTCCTGAAAACCACCGAACACCGCGGACAGATGAGTCCCGAAGAATTCTGAGCCTCCTGAGTCTGCCGCTGCTGTTGCTGCTGCTGCAGATTTGCTTCACTCTTCCCCATTCGAAGAGCATCTGGGATTTCCCCCTCTTTCTCTCTCTAAAGAGTGCAGAAACGACAGGAGAGAGGAAGAAGAAGAAGAAGAAGATGATGAAGAAGATGTGGGAGACAAGTGTTCATGGTGGGTATTGTTGCCCTGTTTAAACCATTTACAAGGACAAACTACTCTCTTTTACTCTCCCTCTCCTCGTTTTTTACTCTCTCTCTCTCTCATCTACACACTGTCACCCGCTAGTCACGTACATTACGACTTCGTAGTCGCTGTCTATGTTTACAGAGTTCTCAGACCAAGAACAAAAATAATGCCGTGAAAACTTCTTATAATCTGAATCGTTCATTTTTTTTATGATATAAAAATTATTTTTAAAAAAAATACATTAATTTGAATAAGGGAATGACTTTCATTCGTATGTGTACACTGTCCTGCAAATCGAAATTTATGATGACAAGTAATATTTTTATTTTAATCAGTATCCAAATGAAATGATTTTTCTTTTTTTATTTCGGAAATGACCTATAGATGATGCTAAAAATAATAATGGTTCAGCTTATGAAATAGTGAAATGATGTAACATCAACATGTAAAAAAGAATAACTTCTTACATATAAGATGTCAAGTAGTGTTCTTGTTTAGTTTTTTTTTTTTTTTGGCTTTTTAGTTAAAATGGTCCTTGTGATTGCCCATTGACCACGTCAATCATTTTGATCCTTCTATGAAAAATCTCGGTTAAATTGTTAAATTGAAGAAACCACCAATTCAAAGAGAGATGTTGATTTGACAAAAATGCCCTCAATAGAGATTTCTCATAGAATGGCCAAAATGATTGACAGTGAACAATCTCATGGACCACTTCTATCGATTTTAAATCTCAGAGACAATAGTAAGAATTATACCAATCTCAAGGACAATTCTGAATAAAAAATCTATTTTTATAGGAGACAGACATATATTGCTTGCAAAAAAGGGATTTGATAGATTCACATAAAGGGTCGTAATGTACCTAAAAACAAACAAGAAAATAAATAATGTAATGTACCTAAGAACAAACAAGAAACTGAAAGATGAATGACCTATTTGGAACTGCTCACGTACGAAGCACTTCTTTTCAAAACGTCCACATAACTTTAGCACAAAAAGCACTTTCTTCACACCATAGCCTACTATTTCCTCAAGATTGTCAATTGGCCTCTTGCCAAAGTCCAAAAGTGGCCTTGGTGCCAAATTAGGACTTGCTACCAAAACCATCAAAGAAAGAAAACAAAGAATAAAACCTAACGTGCTTGATTAGTGCAGAGATTCATTGGCCCTTTAAAAGTCCCCTTTGGGGTTAAAAACAAAAGACACCAAGAAAAAGGGGGCACCTCCTCAATGATTCACTGTGTTTTTTCTCTCTTTTTATGTAAAGAAACAAGTATATGGTATACAATTTCTTCTTTCTGTAACGATTTTTTCTTTGCGCGGCGTTGCAGATGCTCGAAAAAGCGCCTGCATATATTACAATTGATTCAATAAAAAGATAGGGTTTTTTTTTAAACTTCTGCAAGCTAGGGTGTGCTGCAACTGGTCACACTATCTCTAGGAGGCTTCCCTTCGGAAAGAACATCCCGTCATCGCAACCTCACAAATGCAGAAGGGAGATGAGAGGCCTGCCACCGTTTGGCTTTGACCTGCAATCTTCTCCTAATTCACTTGTATATGTGTTGCATAAGGAACATGTGTCTCTGAAACTTTTCACATTGGCACTCTACCATTACCGCTGAAAACAAAACTAAACCATTGGGATGCGGTGTACGCCTTGCAAATTTTCTTAAAGGGAAGAACGATCACCGTGACCAACAAAAGAGAAGAAAGATGAAGACTCCTGAAAGTTGCAATAACCGGATCTCCTTGTACAAAGGTCCTACTGCTAAAGCTGCAGCCAAAAACACTTATTGTGTCATTAAATTGGATATCAGAAGTAAAAATCAAATAGTTTGACATGTCAAGCAAGGGCACCAGTAAACGAAATCGTGTAGTCACTTCAGAAAATGATAATGTCAATGGATGCACCTAACAAATGCGACATGTCAAGCAAGGGAAGTAGTAAACGAAATCATGTAGTTACTTTTCAGAAAATGATAATGTCAATGGATGTACCTAACAAATGCCTATAGATCTCTAAGCTAACGGCACAGTAAAGAGTATCCATGCCTTTCAAAATCTGCCCCATGTACATTTGGCTTTCTGTCAATCAAGTCAGTCTTAAAATTCCATTGCCGATTGAGATTCATAACCATACAAAATTGATCCACTAATTCAATCTCAAATTTGATTCTCAAATTTCCATTAAGGTTGCACCAAAGTCAGTTTGTAAAGGATTCAATCCAACAATATCCAAAATCTGCTAAAAAAAATTTCTTTTGTATACGAAATTCAAATCATCACAAACTTACGTACATGTATCAATCACCTATGTATTTTGTACATTTGAACCAGATTCAGATTCAATCAAAACCTGAGTAATCCCCACTTCAAAAATTAAGCCACAACAATTTTTTAGTCTATAAGTTTAACTTCTCGTAACATGCATTAGTAAAGCAAGCGAACTCTACTCTTACTGAAAACCATGGTACCAGAAGTTGCAAAACTGACTGCTAACGCCTCTTTACAGAAAGACCTATTTCTATTAGGGAAAACCAATTTTAATAAATGACAAAATCATAAAAAATAGGCACTTAATTTCTAATTAAAAGAGCACAGAATCATAAATTCCCATCCACCTGAACTCTGAGCCAGAATTCTGTACCATTATAACACTTGAAAGACCATACACAAGAAACGACATAATGCATTAAATCAAAAATCATATATGCTACATCACAAGCAGGAGAGAAAAAAAAACATATTTTGTAACTTACACGACAGGGATGGGCCAGGTGATGGAGATATCAAGTCTTGTGCAATTCCCTTGTCTTCTGGACTGGGAGCATAAGACACTACAGGAGCAGGTGAAACATGCGGGGACAATTGAGATGAAGGTGGTGAGGAGGATGGAGGAATTCTAGGAGGATATGTAGGAGGAACAGTAGGGTAAGAACGAGAAGTTGGTGGGGAGGATGGAGGAATTCTAGAACCTTGGTGCGGCCATGGATGAGGATGTGCAGGTACCTTGGATGGTGCTGATGAGAGATGATGAATGTCAGGTGAGGGTGCTGGAGCGTAAACTGGAGAAGCAAGATACGGAGAAATTGATGGCTCTGGAGTTGGAGCTGGAGAAACAGTTGGAGGGGTTGCGGAGAGTGTACCTTTCAGATAAGAAGATAAACTGATACTTTTTACTTTACCAAACACTGAGTTATCCAGGCCAAGATTTTTTGTGGGAGAACCCGTGATTATTTGAGCCAACTGCCTTAATCTCTGGGGCCCAAAGCCTCCAAACTCAGACATTAGGGAAGCTTGAACTACAACTGGGGCTGCTGTTGTTGAACCCATTGTGTTTGTTATTTGCAAATATACATTCTGCATGCACACACAAAATACAGAGTTATTTATCACTGAAATAAGACACAAGTCTGAGAGCATCAACCAGTACTAGTATATTCATTATCCTTTCAAAACTTCTGGAAGAAAATTCAGCACTCTTTGCGGCTACCCTTTTGTTGCCTTTGTTACCGCTATTGTTAAATATTATGCCTTCCATTGCATAACGAAGACAATTCTTGCACAAATTCATAGATGGTAGGAAACTTGGATCGATAATAAAATTTCAATTGGTAAAGATGCTCCTAGCATGTTAGAATATAAAACAAATGTTGTAACTTGTTGTAACAGCTTAGGTTTCGGAAATAGTGGTGAACCAACAACCTTGATACATCAGAATCCCAAAATTTCATGCCTAAAGAGAAGTGTGCAAAAAGTTACTAGAGTAGGTGTTATACCTCATAAGGCCTCAGATACAATCCAAACTTCAACTGCTCCTTTAACTCGCCAAAATTTTCCACTATATCATCTATACAATTATTGAGAGTAAAATTAAATAAAATCTCGGGTAACTGCCAGATTGAAGCAGGTTGACCAGGTATCACAGTGATTCCCCCCGGATACTTCAGAATCTCCAATGTAGATGGCTGCCCGAAAATTGATGTTGTCAGTGTAAGATTGGATTGCTTAAGGAAAAGCTCAACTAAGGATGACCTCAGCACACTTAAGGACACAGGAACTATTGGAACATTTATTGGATCAGAAAGAAAACCAAACACCACATCAGTCCAATTATGTGCAGGAAATTGGTGCATAGACAAGATAGCCACCTGTTGACAATAAGCAGACTTCAGTTTGATGCTTCACTTTGTATGAAAGCAACGTGATAGGCCTATAATGGCAAAAGATTGAAATTGTACCTTTGTACCTGGGACACCTATTTCCCCATTGATATCATATTCTAATCTTCCAATGTGTGGAACAAGGTCCGTAACTGGCTTTTCCAGTCTGAAGTATGCCTGAACTGTGGCTGAAAAAAGATGATGAGACATATAAGCATTCGCCTATTTATTCTGGTTAAAGTTCAACAAAAATAAAAATAGTTAAAGCAACAAAGAACAAGCATGTTAGCTAATCAACAAGAAAAATAACGGATATTACATCTATTTATCAAATGTCCAATTAATCTTCTAACTTCTTAATTGTATTAAATGATTTTTTTTTTGGGGGGGGGGGGAAGAAAGAAGGTTAGAAATACTTTACTTACACTGGGTCATCTCAGCTCAGCAGCAATTATCACCTACAATTCTAATAAATTGCTACAAAATAACAATAAACACATTGTATATCCAAATTGATACAATTTTGTTGCAATACAATAATATATTCCACTCAATGCCACTATAGACACACACTATATGGTCCACTCTTGCCCTTGTGTAACATGTCTGTCTAAACTCTTTAACTAGACTACACCTAGCAGTCATTAAGATAATAGGGAGTTCCTTAAGGTAAAATTTGGGGAGTTTGTTCGTATCGCAAATAAAAAGCACAATAGCAGTTAGCGTAGACCTCCTAGTTGCCCAATTTGGAAGTTAAGATAATTCATTGTACTTGGTGGAGTTTTTGTCCATCCATAGAAAATTTATTATCTATAAAATTATATTTTAACTAGCCAATTGGCACACACTCACATGCACACCAATGGGCCTATAATTTTTTGTAATTGAGACATCCAATTTCAGACAATTTCCATATCTGTGGTAAACTTCAGAAGCCTGGTTCCTCATGAATGTATACTAAAGAGAACATAGCTATTGATATATAATTAGAAAAAAGAATTCCGACTAAGGCCAGACATTACGGTCACTTCCAAATCTAACTCACTCTTGTTCCAACCATATAGTAGTACAATCAACTGCCACTAAAACGAAAGAATTTCTGGAAATATGAAATGCATTTAGGGAAAGTTCAGTGTTTAGAAAATCTCTACATGATATTCGTCTTTCCATGATTACCAGAAATCATGAAAGAACCACTCTCTTTCCCGTCCACATCCTAACTTTAAGGTGATTTACCGCCTCCCCAAGACACCAGAAATGCTTAAAACCGAAGACCAGAATTATACAGTACAGTGAAATACCAGTTTCCCCACCCTAAACTAATCATGAGTCTATGCGAAAAGCCCAAAAAAATCCCCCTAATTACTAGGTAAGCAACCACCACGCCATTATCACATTAACGCGAAGAAGACCTGAAACTATCAAACATCTACATAACAAGGTCATTTACCAGAACCCCATTTGCTCAAAACATCCAGAGATCCCCAATCATACAGTAAAGATAAATACTACCCATTTGCTCAAAACATCAGAAAAAATCAACATACCCATTTGCTCAAAACATCAGCAAAATCAAAATAGGAGGCAAAAATTAAAAAAAAAAAAAAAGCAGAATAATCAAAGTGAACCAAATAGATTTACAATAGAGAGAGGGGGATAGTGGACATACCACTGAGCTTAATGGCCTGTGTGGCATCAAACCCCGAGTTGGTAGCGCGGTGAGGAAGGATCCAGAAGATCCCAGAGAGAAAAACCGATAAACTGAGAACTAAAACGAAGACGCATCTAAAGCTCAAGCCTTTGGCGATTCGGTTGAAAACCATCGAACATCCAGGACAGATGAGTCCCGAAGCACTCTGACCCTCATGATTCGGCTGCTGCTGGTGCAGGTTTGCTTCACCCTTCCCCATTTGAAGGGCATCTGGGAATTTCCCTCTCTTTCTCTTTCTTTCTTTCAGTCTAAAGAGAACATAATCGATCCAAGGAAGAAGAAGAAGAAGAAGAAGAGGAAGGTGGAAGATGTGAGGGACAAGTGTTCATGGTGGGCATCGCCCTGTTTCAACCCTCTTTCCTTTTCTTTTTACTCTCTCTCTCTCTCCAGTTCAAACCACACTGTCACTTGACAAGTCGCACAATAGTCTATCCTTATTGCTTCTTATATATATATATTTTTTTTTTACGAAGAATATTATTATTTCAAAATATCTCTATTAATTTCTATTAGTTAATGAATTCTTTTTGTCAATTATTTTTTTTAAGAAGAATATTATTATTCCAAAATATCTATATTAATTTCTATTAATTAATAAAACTCTCTTTATCAACTAAAAGAAAGTGAAAAAATTATTTTGTCTTCTATCACACATAAAAAATGATAGGCAATAATGTAATTTTACAATTTCAAATTTTACTGTTTTTTATTGAAACCTCACATACGGATGATGTTAAAATATCTCAAATATTTAAAATTAAAACAAAAACAAAAATCTCACACCCCCCACGTTCTCTCTCTCCCTCTCTCCTTCTCATTTTTCTAAAAAAATTGTGTTCATAATGTTCATGCACACAAAGTGTGTAGGCAAATGCTAGTATTATATTAAGTATGTGTTTATTGCAACGAATTATCTCGAATTAGATTAATTTCAGGAACTAATATGTACTTGTCAGACTAAGAAGCATAATAGTAATAAATAATAAAAAAAACAACCCTTTATATATAATAAAATATTCATGTTATTTGCTTAAACTTCTATTTCCACCAACGTCAAAATTTTCAACTAAAATATTATGATTGACTCGTTGCGGGACTTAACTCAAATTTCTCATTCTTACTGTAAGTATATTATCATATTTAAAAATAAATTTTACAATGAACTAAAGAAAAATAGAGAGGTTAAACTCAAAGCACAGTAAGAAAGTCTTGAATACGGTACAATCAACCAGTCTTTTTTATATTATATTATTGTTATGTTTAGGCTACCGAACGTTGAGAAGAAGCAAAGATGAAAAGAAAGTGGGAGAGCATAAAGATTAAAAAGAGATGAAGAAGGTATTGATGGATAATATTTTATAAAAGTTAGAAGAAAAGAAAAATGCTCCATCCACCATGAATTGAATTTGAAATGTTGATATGATCCATATTGATAGGGATTTTCATCAGTAACACTAATTTATTATTATGATGGGAATACTTTTGTTCTCTGCTCTTAAATAATGGTGATGATCACTATCATATTTATTACCTTAAATTTTGAAATTTATGTAGTGAATAGGCAAAAATCTTAAAATTTAAACTTGTCAAATGGTAATATGTATGGTGGTCAACATTACCAAGTGTAATAATACAATTGGTATGCTCAAAACGTGGTTGGGAATACCAAACTTGAAATTAAAAAAATTCAACCAGATGTATCATGACCAAGGAAGAAAATATCGGTAATATCGGAAATATCAGTAGTCCAAAAACACAGAAATATCGGGATAATATTGATATCGATAAAAACTACATGGAAACCATGGAAATTGTAAAAAAAACTTGGAAATTTTTAATGAAACTTTGCAGGATGTTTATTTAGTCAATTATCTATTAGTTTATCACAAAAAATTGGAAGGAAATGCATTGCATGATGGATTTAACTGATTTAAGTTGATTATATAGCGAGCTGGCAAACATTGTGAGTGTAGAAAATATGTAGTAATTAATGAAAGAAGTTTAAACACACCATAATCATTTATATATAATTAATTAGTACAATATTGGGAGGTTTTATTTAGGATATTAAAAAAAAAAATAGGAAGTGAATAAAATGATGAAGAATAATGTGCCGAATTTGACACTTTAAATTTCTTACACATAAGCATGCGTCTAGGCGTTGAAGTTCCAAATTATAGTATATCAATTAACGATTGAAAATCAATACGTTGAATAAGACCAAACTTTAATTTGGATGCCGATTATGTTTTTTCAAGTTTATATAAAGTAAAAGAATTGAATTTTGGAAGCCAGGAGTGTGTCAATTGTTTTATAATTTGTCCGAATACATATATCAGGTTGCTACTCAACGTAATTTGAAAGTATATCTAGTGCAAGGACTTGTCTTTTTTTGTTGATAAGCAAAGGGTTTGTAGCTTTTTTTGCTAAGCAATAGAACATATTATGTTTGTTTAATCTTTAGCATTTAATCGTTGTCCACAAATATAGGATAGAAGGCCCCAAATTAGATCTGGCTCTTAAGTCTTACCTAGTTGGAGTCACAAGTTCACATGTACCAGCCCTCGCAAGTCGCAGCAAAACGTTTTGGTTTTTGTAATCCCACCATTGGCGGACCTAGAATTTTTGGTGAGGAGGGGCCTCTCATAAAGGTTTTTATTTTTTTTTTTAAGCGGATGGTATTTACAAGGCTAATATATATCTCAAAATCAAATATTCAAAACAACATATGCACATATAATATTACATACACACAAAAATTATAATTGTTCTTGACGAGTTTTTATATTTTAAAATCGTTTTATTATAATCCCGCTGCCTATACTATTATGTAGAATAGAGAAATAAAAACTTTACAAACCATAACTCTCATGTAATATGTAGAATAGAGAATAAACGATAGAGAAACAAAGAAATTTAAAACTTATTTGTTGAATAAATTTCGAATTTAGGATTATAAAATGTATGAGATTTCAAAAAGAAAAGGGTAATTTTTTTTTTATTTTCATAATTAAAATTGAATGTTTTCTATTCAAAGAAATGCGAAATATTGCTTTGATTTTAAATGCTATTAATTTGTGTTAAGGAGATAGCTAGTAGGGCTGGGTTCGGTTCTTATCGGTTCGGTTTTTTGCCAAAATCGAAACCAAACCGAAATTTCGGTTCGGTTCGGTTCGGCTCAAATTTTTTTCGGTTCGGTTTTTTTTTCGGTTCGGTTTTTTCGGTTCGGTTTCGGTTTTTTTTCGGTTTTTTTTTTTTTTTTCCTCCAAAAAATGCAAAACAACCACAACATTAAGCAATTACAGCTCGCATAGAACCAGTCTCCCACGAGGCTCACGAGCAAGCAACAGACCCGTAGATATGCCAACCTAAAAGAACAATAATATACAACTTGTTAATTCCTAATAACCTCAATTGTGGTCTTGTTTTGCAAAGTGAGGTAGATATGCCAACCTAAAAGAACACTCAGCGCCACACATAAGGGAACTAGCAACAGCCCAGAAATGACCTGAAACTTGAAAAGAGAAAAATGATAAGCAAGCTGTCTTGTATCCAAGTATCAAACATAAACCCAACTCTTAACCTTACATATGCAGTTTGAAAAGAGTCTCCAGTTTCCTGGTCTTCTTTTTCGGGATCATAAGTTAGGCTACCGACGAGCAAAACCTGAAAGTTTAATCGCAGATCCAATGTTAAACAGGATGAAATAAATAAAGGAAAAGAAAGAAAATTATATCTTAAGCATTGACCATCTTTTCACTACAAAGAGAGTCACCTTCTATGACTCCATCGAAAAGACAAACACAACACAACACAACAAAAATTAAAGAAATCAATCACAAACCATTTACGATATCTTCACGAAATCAAGCACAAAATCTAAATATTGAATCGCATACACTAACAGCAAATCAATAACCCAAAATCCCTAAATCTAGAAAACCCTAAGTTACTCTTCCTAAATCCCTAAAATTGAATACCTTTTGATTGAGAGAGAATAGGGGATGCCACAGGGTCAGAACGCTCGCAGCCATGGGGATGGGTGCTGGAGCCAGAGGGAGGACTGAGAGAGAAGAGGGGTTGCCGCAGGGTTACCACGCTCGCAGCCATGGGGATGGGTGTGTTGGAGGCAGAGGGAGGACTGAGAGAGAAGAAGGGTTGCTGCAGGGTCTGCACGCTCGCAGTCATGGGGATCGGTGTTGGAGCCAGAGGGAGGACTGAGAGAGAAGAGGGGACGAGAGAGAGAAGAGGGAGAAATTGGAGGCATGGAGGAAGTCTGGAGGTGTGGCTGCGCTAGGGAACGAGAGAGAGAGATGAGGGGAATGACAATTACAAATAGAAAAAGTGTGGCTGCTAGGGTTTTGTTGATTTGGTTATAAAAATTAAAAAAAATCTCCAAAATCCGGGGGGCATGAAGAGGTTTCGAACCCATGCGCTCCACCAACTTGGAAAGTTTCACTAAAATCAACTTCACAACAAGTTATGTTTTGTTATAATTGTATGACTAAACTATTTATAAACATTGAAAAAAATAATTAAATATATATATCGGTTCGGTTCAGTTCGGTTCGGTTTTCGAACCTCAAAAACCGAAACCGAACTGGGCAGATTCGGTTCGGTTCGGTTTGAGAGATTCGGTTGGTTTTTTTTTCGGTTCGGTTTTTTTCGGCTTCGGTCCGGTTTGGTTTTCGGTTTTTTTCGGTTTTCGGTTTTTTGAACCCACCCCTAATAGCTAGATAAAATATTAAAGCTAATTGGGAGATGGGTTTATGCTTGAAACTTGGAAAGCAGGACTTGAAGCAATAGAAAGATGCATAATTCCCATATATATATATATATATATATATATATATTTGTTTTAGAAAGCAAGCAATAGAAAGATGCATAATTCCCTAATATATATATATATATATTTGTTTTAGAAAGCCAAGACCTTTACTCCCTCCGCCAGTGAATCCCACATCACCCACGCAAGCGCAGTGAGCAAGCAAACATGCCTATAAAAGCCACATTCCCAAGCTTGGTTTCTGTAATCCCACATCGCCCACGCAAGGGCAGTGAGCAAGCACACATGCCTATAAAAGCCACATTCCCAAGCTGAGGAAAGCATGCCTTGCTCGGCCCTTTTGGCTAAGATCAAGTGTAGTTATCTGTTGAGGCTTCTCAGCGTTTTTTAAATATTTTTGGGTTTTGATCTCACGATATTATAAAAAATATCGCGATAGTTTCGGAAATATCGTGATATTATCGATAGTTTTGAAAATATCGTGATATTATCGATAATATCGCGATATTTAGACGAAAACCAATTGGATACCTATTAAAATATCGTTACCGTGAAAAACCAATAATATCGGCGAAATATCGCCGATATTATCGGCATTTTCTTCCTTGATCATGACATACCGAGTCATGTTCCCAGCACACTGAAAATTTATCGCGCTTGAAGATGGTGAACAAACATGCACCCTTATTATTTTTATAGGGCAGATACATGGCACCACTTTTTTACACAACTTTTGATACAAGTTTTTTTAGGCCCACTTCGTAATATATTTCAACCATCTGAACCGTCTGTCTTTTAAATATTCCCTCAAAGGTCCTGTCTATAAAAAATCGCTCAAATCTGAAATCATATGACTGTTGGATTAAAGCTTTAGAGTTTGTGGAACTGTATTCTTACATTTTCTTTACTATAAATGAATGTCTTATTGGTTTGAGATTTGACTTTAGAAAGTGAGCCCCACAAAAACTTGCATAAAAAATTATGTAAAAAAAGTGAAATAACATATCCGTCACCTATTACTATTATTTTAACTTTTGGGTTAATTTCATATGCCATATATTTTACCATTTAATTATTTATTGTTTTAATTTCACTCAATTAAGTGATGAGGACGCAAGGAATATCACCCACTCACATCGACTAGTTATTTATGCACGATTTGTATGATGGAGGTGGGTGCTCATCATAAGCATATAAAAAGGGTTAGTGATGTAGAATGTGATTGGACAACGGCTTCCTACTTTTCTACTATCTTACTTGCTAGGCAAGCCTTTTGCCATCCATTTTTTTTCTTGTGTTTCAATAATTTTTTGGCCAATTACATTTCGCAAGACAGTTTGAATCTTCATTAAATTGATGATATGGTGAGTATGAAATCCAGAACTAGGTTGACATATAAGCCGTATTACTACAAAGCCCAAAAATCGCATCAATCTAATGGATAATTAGACGTTTAAATATACAAAATGTATAAATTGATATATTTTTTAATCTTAGGTGGCAATGTCAAAAAATTGAAACATCACAGCCCAATTTAGAAATCACCTCAAACCTTGAGGGTGTAAAATGTAGTTAGCCCTATTTTCATTAGCATTACAGATGTATGATGTATATTTCAATTTTGCCTTAGCTAAGTGGCGATCGACTAATATGGATGATGATTTAACTAGGGGTGCAAGTTGGAATAGTGTTTCTGATTTTGACAATAATTTTTTTTAATCCAAACTCAAAGATTATGAATTCAAATATTTTCCGACAAATTGGGATAGAAATTGGAATGCATTTAAAGATGTTGATAATTCTAAATTTCCGATTCGAATTTTTCTCAAGTCTTTTGAACTTATTCCGACCAAAAAGTTTTGCAATATTTTGAATAATTTTATAGTTAATTACTCGATGTATGCATTTTGTAGGCAACTGTTATATTTTGTTGCTAGTTCTAGATAACTTTTGTTCCTTGTTTTTAGACTAAACATAGGGCTGGTTTGGTATTGCTGTGCTTTGAAAAAAAACTGCTTCTGCGGTACTATGAGAATAAGCAACTGTGAAATAAAGCAGCAAAGTGTTTGGTAAACTTTTTTGTAAAAGTGATTTTGGAAAAAAAAAAAGTATTATAGTGTTTGGTGAACTTTTATGTAAAACAGCTGCGACTGTGAAATAACCAAAAAGGGTTTGGTCTTATTTAGTGTGCCTTGAGGGGCCCACTCCTTTTATTTGGTCTCCCTCTTCTTCTCTCATTCTTCCATTTTTCCCGTGAAACTCTCATTTCTCTCTAACTCTTTCTCTAACTATGATACTCTCACTCTCTCTAATTACCGAGAGAATCACCCACACCAACGCCAATTTTCAAATGAAATCCATACAAATATTCCCTGTTTTAGGTGTAGTTTGATCTATGGATTCGAATGGTGGCGTTGCATGTGAAGATCAAGTACTCAAAAATGAAGAAAGCCAACCCTTCCCTCTCGATGAAAAACTCTTCGACGAGTTAACCTGAGGCTCGACGAAATTTGGATGCTTCAAACTCAATTCAACCTTCATTTAATCTCAGGTACAACTTCTGTATCTTGCATATCGAATTTTGGCATGAAATTCTTGGGATTTAACCCTAAATGCCCTCTTTGTATTCATGCCCATAAATCTAGTGACCTTATTGGTCATTTTTCCAGCGAACTCGAGACTGAATCTACACCAATCGCCAAATCTCAACTCTAGGTAACTCTCTTGACTTTATCTGTGAAGTTTGAGGTTAAATTCGAAGGACTAGAGCTAATGCATGCTCTGTATTTTTTGCCCATAAACCAACAAAGCATCACCGGTGCCATTACAACTAATCAAAGACCAATTCATTTTTAATCGACGAATGGGTAAATCTCTGAACCTCTATGTGAAGTTTTAATTGCTTAAGGTCATTTTGGGTACATGAAAGTTTCATTAAAGCGCTCAGCGCCTCTTAGAAAAGAGGTTTAGGCAAAAGCTGAAAAGCTAGTTTTTCAAAATTGCCTTCTGCTGCTTCTGTATTTTGGCTTTTTTTTCATCAAAAACTGTGAAAAAAAAGCTGAAGTTGGAAGTTTACCAAACACAAAAATGCTCCCAGCTTTTTTTTATACCTGTTTTTTTTCAAAATCACCTCAGTACTAAACCATACCGTACACTTATGGGCTATATTGTATATGTAGTTTGATGGACTTTGCTTGACTCTCAAATCTAAGTGTATTCAATATAGACTTTAAGGAGTAAAAAAAAAAAATTCACTCTATATTGAATAATGACATTTTATGACTTCTAAAAAGGTTATAAGAATCTTGTGGTATTCAGTTATGACTTTTTGTGAGTCTACAAAATTAGGAGAATTCACAAATTCATTTATTTTAGAGGATTTTAAAACAATAGCTTGGTGGCATCGAAGATCGCACATTATATGCACAAGAAAAATAGTGGATGGAATGGGTCCATGGTGTTGAACCTCGATATTAGTAAAGCATAGGATCGAATTGAATGGAGTTTTTTAGAGCAAATTATGAGAAGGATGGGTTTTGCTAAAGAGTGGATTCACCAAATTATGATATGTGTAACTACTGTAACCTATTTGTTCAAATTAAAAGGGGATCCAATAGGTTATGTCCGACCTAAGAGAGGGATAAGACAGGGAGATCCACTCTCCCATACTTGTTTGTGCTTTGTGCCGAGGGATTGTTTGCCTTGTTTATGACAAGGGAGAAAAGGGGGCAGCTAAAAGGGGTCACCATTTGTAAGGATGCACCAAGTGTAAACCATTTTTTGTTGGCAGATGATAGTTTTATTTTCGCTCAAATTTTGTTCCAAGAATGTCAAAGGGTCAAGGTGTTGCTCAAGATTTATGAAAATGCTTTGGGGCAAGCAATCAACCATGAAAAGAGTTGTGTAGCGTTTAGTGGAAATCTCACGGAGATTAATGGGCATCTATTTGCCAATTAATGTTTAGGTGTGTCTCGAGTTGCATACCATGATCGTTATTTGGGTTTAATGATGGTGATTCCACACCAGGCTCAATAAATGATTGAATGTAGAAAGGGGATCCTAAACAAAAAAGGAGTCCATGACCCGCGTATAAGGAGAGGTCGAATTCCAAACTTATCTCTCGAGTATACCCATTACCAAAAAATGGAAAGGAGGTTTGGGGTTCAAGATTTGTATGCTTTTAATTTGACTTTATTGGCAAAGCAAGGATGGAGACTACTTCAATAGCTGGATTCACTAGTGGCTCAGTTGTTCAGAGCCAAGTACTACCCGAAGACGGATTTCATGAGCGCCTTTGTGAAAACAAATGCATCTTTTTGCTGGAAGAGCGTAGCAGAGGCTCAGAAGGTTGTACGAAAGGGGGCGATATGATGTGTGGGGGAAGGCAGTAATATAAATGTGTGGGGGGATAGTTGGCTCCCGAGACATAATTTCTTCAAGGTTACTAGTCTTATTCCTCCTGGCCTCGACAACTCTTTTACGGTAAACAACTTGCTTGTAGACGAAGGAAGTACTTCTTGGGATATGGCTCTCTTTTGTGAGGAGGAAGTCCACTTAATTTGTAGCATCCCACTTAGTTCTCTTAAACCGCTGGATGTGTTCATTTGGCATGCAGAACAGAATGGTAAGTTCTCCACGAATAGTGCATATCATTTGGCACTTTCGTGTGGAGAGGAGAGAGTGCACGAGTTGCGAGCGTGTGTGCCAGGAAAAATAAAAATCTATGTATGGAAGAGCTATATGAATGCAATGCCCACGAAAGACAACTTGGTTAGGAGAAAAATCATTCAAGATGCCTCTTGTAGTTTGTGCAGTGGTAGAGTAGAAACGATTGAGCATGTGTTGCGGGATTGCACAATGGCGGCAAGCATTTGGTTATCTAGTCCGTTGAGCTTTCGAGTTCACGAAGCCAGAAATATTGCATGGGTGAATTGGATTGCAAATTTGGCACCATCTTTGGCACAAGACAGTTTCGATATCGTACTAATGACGATATGGCATATCTAGAAGGAACGGAACACGTTAGTGTGGCAAGGCTCGACAAGGCACCCACTGGATATCAATTATAATGCTCAAGTTTGGTTGGCAGAATATAAAAAATAGAAAAACTAATGAAAATGACTTGAAAACTTTGAGTTTTAACGATAAGGACAAAATAAAGAGTAAATTAAATAGTACTATAATTGATTTTTTAGTGTAAAAATGTGATTTTTCGTTAAAGTAAACAGTACCGAGAACTTTTCGTTAATGTTCCCTATAAAAAATGGCATGAGCAACAAATGAAAAGCAACATACAAAAGAAGTTGTAGAAAAAATGGAAGAAACCAGAAGTGGGTTGGATCAAATGTAATTTTGATGGGGCATGGAAGGATAAGAGAGGCAAACAAGGTTGCTCATAGATTGGCGCAATGGGTTCTTAACTTTAATCACAAACAAATTTGGTTTGAGGAACCTCCGGATGTAAATTTGGACCTACTAACAGAGGATAGTTAACTATATAATTTTATGGGTGCATGACGCTTTTTTTCCTTTCAACCAGGTTGAAATCCCCAACAAGAATTTTATCGAGACCCATTAAATATGCACCCTATCCTACTATCTTGTATATATTCTATATCAATCTAAATGAATATCGTACTTTTTTCTCAAAAGAAAAAAAGTTCATGGATTTTGATGGACTTTGAATACTTTTTTATGGTAAGTTTTTTTACATAGCAAGTCCGACCTCTCCCCTTTAAGATTTTGATGGATTTTATTTTTCTCAATTCTCAGATAATATATTCCACCACCCATCCTAATATAATGATATCATTATCACCACTTTCACCACCATATTGCCACAACCACCTCACCATGACCATCTTGATCCCCAATTCCGGCCGCCACCATTGTGCTGCCATAACCATCATTGCCATGGCCCATGAGCTCATCGCCACCCCTACTATGACAACCACCACCACCACCCTCATCTCTCTCTATGAAATATTACCAGTCTCCAAAAAAAAAAAAAAAAAAAAAAAAATATATATATATATATATATATATATATATAACACCAAAATTCTAAGCCTCATTCTTTTCTCCCTCTCTCTATCAATTTTGGCCTACAACACTAATTTAAAAAAATAAAAAGTCAGGGATCCCCACGGCCCCACCATCTTTGCAAGTAAATCAGCGATTTGTCGGCACATAATATTAAAAGCCTATAAAAAAAATCGGTGTCTAGTGCTCTACCTAATCAACTTTTATTTTAATTAATTGGATCTCCTAATCAACTTAAAAGCAGTGTTTTGGGCAGGAAGAAGGAACATGTGGTGGACCAGCGACCAAGTTTTACTCGTGACGTGCCAATTTGTGTGAAAATGATTATTACCGGATTCTCTTGGGATCCAAATGATCAATTAGTCATTTTCGTTCATCGTATATCATGCAATTAAAAATTATTTTAAAGTTTAAATTTAAAATTGAATATAAATAGTATATAACGAAAATTAACTGCATAATATACGATAAACAGACATAATTGATTGATTCCCGAATCCCAAAGAGTATCCTTTTCTCACTTTGTGTATATATGCACCATCCACGAGGTGCCAAAAGTTAAAAATGTAACATGTTTGAACGGTCGAAAATTCAAAATTTTGAAACAAGCGGGCCACTTTTGCATTTTGCTGCGCATTGAAGGGTTCAATTTAATTTTTTGTAGATTTTACTTTGATATCATGTTATTACTAAAAATAACAGATAAGGAAAAAGACCCAACATTAATGGAAACAAATGTGGTCTTATTTGGTCAAATATCTTTTTTTTAATAACTAGTAATGGTTTTTCTATATTAAGAAAAGAAAAAAAAAACTCTTTTTATTCGTTTTTTGACAATACGATATTTTATTTGACATATTTGTTAATTTGTCCTTTGATTTATATGGAGATGTCAATTTTCTCTTGAACTTTAATTTTAAACTTTTAGTTATTTTAAAATTTTTATAATTAGTCAATTTTCCTATTGAACTTTAAATTTAGTCGATTAACCTCCGGAATTTTTAGAATAGTTAATTTTTCCCTGGTGCTAGATTTTAAAATGTTTATCCAATTTTTTCTCCATCTTGATCATGCAGACAACACATGGCAAATGCATGAGGCAAAAAGAATAGAAATTGGATGGAGAAAATAGGATGAAAAGTTTTAAAATCTAACACTAGGGGAGAAATTGGCTATTATAAAAATTCAGGGGGGAAATTAGTTAATTATAAAAGTTCAAGAATGTAATCGAATAAAATTAAAGTTCTGGAAAATTGGCAGCTCTATACAAATTTGAAGAGTACGTTGACAAATATTTAATTCTATTTTAAATTACTGTTATTTGAGCGCGAAGATACAAACTCAGATATAAAAAAACGGACACACGACTCTAAGTCTCTGACCAACTGATCAAATCCGTGTATGCTATTGAGGAATCTATTCAATAGTGGTTCTTTTCAATTCAAAAACACATCTTTAAAAACACATCTTTTTAGTTTAAATTTTTAAACATAAAACCACTAAACAAAGGGAATCTTAATGAAACACTTTTGATATTGTTCACATTTAACGTTAAACATTTTTACTTTGAAAAGTTATTCCTGATACTATTTACTTACATCATTTTCGTTAAAAACTAAATTTTTGAAGATTTTTGGTTAATTTACCTTTAAACAAAAGGGGAAAATGTTCAACAGAAACTTTTTGAATTTTGAAATGACCCCCCAAACATTGACAGTAAAAGCGCGCCTAGCCTCTCTCTCTATCTCTCTCTCTCTCTCTGATATGGATATAAATGGATTTGTTGTGAAGCACCAGAGACGCTTTGAGAGAGAGTGAGCGGAAATTGTCAAACGCTCTCAGATCCGTTGCAAATTTCAATTCAAATTTTCATCTGTAAGCTCCCTCCTTCCTCCTCCCTCCTCCCTCTTATCTGTTTAATTAAGATGGTTGATTTGTTTCACAGATTTACTGCTACTGCGTCTAACATTTGCTATATCAGATTCATGGATGGTTGTTTCCAAGCTAATTTTTAATGGTTTTTTTTTATTTTTTTATTTTGTTAAGCATTTAGGGGGAACCCTTTTTTGGGTTCATTCCAAATTGTTCTAAATTATCGCCCTTTATCTGGGTTCTATTAGTTCAAACCCCCTTAATCCAATCTGCCTAATTGATGTAGTTCTCATTTCAAATGTGGTTAATTTCCAAATTGTTTTGTTATCTTCGTTCGTTTCAGCTACGAGTCTCACACATTCTGTACTTTCAGTAGTTTCCTTCTTCAGATTCTTGTTGCAATTACCAAGTCATATCCTTTTCTTTTTCATTTTTTTTCTTCCGATTTTTGGATAAACCCGTGTTGTATTTCCCTTTTTTAATTCATTTTAAATCTCCAACGTTTACGTCAGAAACCAAATGAATTCAGAAGAGAGGGAACACTGTTTGAATGTTGAGCACAAGTAACAGACCTCACAAACTACTAGCTTTAGATAGCTTTGAGTTCATGTGAATCGCTGTTGCCCGACATAATAACTAGTTATACTTAACCAATCTAATTTCTTTCTCAAATTTTACGAATTGTGTAAAATCGTAAGTTTTTAAGATCTTTTCCTTTTAGTTCGTAAATATTTTCGTAATGACCGCTAACTGTTTGATTGCTGTCCTCACAGAATGGACTCCCTGCCTGATGCTATTGTTCAATACATATTGTCGTATATGGATAACGCCAAAGACGTTGTAATTTGTAATTGTGTATCCAAGAAATGGAAGGATTCAATGCCTTATATAAGGAGCCTTTACTTCCCTAGAAGCTCCTTTGATAGCCGTAAGGGCGGAGACAGCCCTGATGACATTGTATTGAAGATGGTTTCAGCCATTGAACGGTTAGAAAATCTGGTTGTTTATAGCCCCTTCTCCGGTGCTGGCCTTGCTTCGTGGTTATCAATCATTGGTCCCTCTCTTAAGCATCTGGAGCCCCGAATGGACAACCTTGCTGATTATCAGGCCTGTCTTGAAAGGCCTTCAAAATTGGATTACTTAACTGCTGCACAAAATTTGGAGTCTTTAAAACTCTGGGGAGTATTAATGGCCCGTTCACCAAAGTGGGATGTCTTCCAGAAACTGAAGAACCTTGAAATTGTTGGAGCAAAACTGGAGGATCCTGCGTTGTCAACTGTACTTCAGGCCAGTCCTAATCTCACCAATTTGGTGTTACTTGGTTGTGAAGGAGTGAGATTGGTTTCGATTGAGTTGCCACATTTGGAGCAGTGTAAGCTGGACTTCTATGGCTCGGGCAACTGCTCACTTTCCATGGTTTGCCCGAAAATTAAAGTCCTTGAAGTGCAAGGCTGTAGCTGGATTCGGGTTCGTGATGCAAAGCATTTGTGCAAACTTTCAATTGCCAATAATGCAGGTAATGATTTGTTACAAGCTTACCTTTGGTGACTTGAAAAATGTAGCATGTATTGAGTGCATTTTAATTTCTTGTTCCCCACTTGTGTGAATTATAAGATGAATTATCCTTGTGTTTTCTGGTGTGTGTTTAGGGAGAGTCTACATGGTCGATTTCGAGAAACTTGTTGCTCTAGAGTTCTTATCCATTAGGGGAGTCCAGTGGTGTTGGGACGCAATAAGAAAAATGCTTCAATGGGCAAGTGAAGTAAAGCACCTTTATATGAAGGTGGAATTCACAGGGGATTTCGAGACCCTTCAACCCTTTCCAGAGGTTGACTTGGTTGATTTCTTCAATAACCATCCCAGGCTGCAAAAGTTTGATATCCATGGAGCCATGTTTGCTGCCCTCTGTCAAAAGAACAGCCTGAAAAATGTAAGTTGTTAATATTTCGTAATTTAGTTTCAGTTTAGGTCAATCTTTTAAAGTACGATTGAGTTTATATTTCTTTTCTTTTCATTTTTCAGGTTGATTCAGGATTTGCAATTCCTTGCCTGGAAGAAGTGATGATCACAGTGAGATCGCCGCTGAATGCTGAACAGAAAATGAGCACTCTTGAGTCCTTGTTGAAGTACGGGAAGAATCTGAAGACAATGGTGATAAAGATTCTTCAGATGAAGAGCAGTCACAGCAGTGCAGATGATTTCTTTGACGAGATTTGCAGGTTTAGATACATGAACCGAAAGATCGTTAGAATAGAATAAAAGCTTCCTTAGGGAACTTACTCATTTTTCCTTCTTAATTCATACCATTGCTTTAACTCTCTCATTAAATACGGCATGACTGCTAATTTCATTGAACTACGATCGTCATTTATTGAATCGATTCAAAATTTGGATTAAACTAATTTGTCAACTTTGCGTATGGTTTTGCTGTCTTTAGTTTTATATGCCATAGTATATGTTTGCTGTATTTTTCTTGTAAGTTACGGACGTAAATTAATAGTTCTTGGTTGGGAAGTTGAATGCAACTAAACCTTCCCTAGCAAAAATGCAGCAGAACTAAATGGATTCAGGAACTCTTGTACTTCCTCTTTGTTGGGAAGTTGAATGCAACTAAGGCATCTATGTTTTCGGCGGAAGCATGAAAACTACCTTGTTGGAGTTGGAATCAGATATACGATCGAGTTTTGCATCTGAAATCTGAAAGTTAGCAGTCTTTCAGTTTTGCAACTGAATGCAACTGAAATCTCTTGTTTATCCAAGATAAAGGTGCAAACTCTCCTCCTAATGGGAGGTTTGAACTTGCGACCACTTCTCCGTTGAAGAGAAGGTAGCACTGCTAGACTAAGAGCGAGTTGATTGGCTTACACAATATCTATGGCGCTTTTATACCATGTTGTTTCATCTAATCTTGTTGCGACTAAAGTTAGAAGGCAAATTATGAATCTTCCCTCAGGTTCATCTTCACTTCATTTGGATGGCCGAAGACCCTTGAAATGAACCTGATTCCAATGAAAGAGGTTCCAAATTCGAATTTCTATTCACTCGTAATGACATAAAAGCTCGAGATGACATGAAACAGATTTGTGCTAGCAACCACACGAAGCCCCCAAATCTTCAGTGCTTCTTCTCGTAGCGAAAAAGTTATACAACCATATTCCGTTCTTTCACAATTAAGATTCATTAAGTAGTTGTTCTTTGAGAAAGCATGCTTGATTTCTTGGCTAACATGACGCATTTCTCAACCTTTAACAAAACCATGTAGCGAATGCCTATTGAATTCTCAATTACCAAGTAAACTAAACCAAAGTAAATATTGGTAAAATTTGCATTTTCTATTTTACTTTCTTGTGTCTACACAGATAATCCGAGTAGCGTAATTCAAATAAGCTTCTTCTTTTGGAAAAATCTCTTCAAGTGCCATAGCTGCATACTTGAAACTCCGATGCAGAGGCCCAACGATATCATGCTAAACCACGCCACCCTCGAGTTAGTTCGTTCGCTCAAATTCCTCATATCCACTTCTCTATGTATAACCAAAATAAAACAAGGAATAAATTACCACAGAAACCGACTGGAATTCTCAATTCATTCAAATTAGGAAGATAAAGATTACCTGTTCTTGAGATAGAGTAGATGCACATGGACGGCCTCCACTACTTGTTCAAGTTTCCGTAGTTCAAGCTCAACACCCTATATGTGGGTGGGTACTCAGAATAAGCACAAATAAAGATAATGATGCAAGGAAAATAGAAACACATTAAGAGTTAGGGTTAGCGGAAACTTAAGTGACGATGACACAAGAATAACAACTCTGCTAAACACCATGTATGGAGTCCATATACACTATTACCCCAAAATATGAGCGTGCGTCAGCTTGCAATTGAAATTCTGCATATAATGTGAAATTCAATCCTTTCTAGTTCCTAACATTGTTCACGTATCAAATGGAAACTTCCGTCCCTATGTCATCAAAACTGAATTTTACAGCATTGTTACCATACAAAAGTTCGAATATTAAAAAGTGATTTCTAAGATCCGAATCAGCAAAACAGGCATTTTCTCAATCTTACCAGTTCTATCTTTAAACAGTTAATTAAAGGTTATAGGAACAAAATAAAAAAAATGATAAGAATGCAACACTCTCACGCATCAAAACTTGGCAGGCATGATGATGGGTTATTGAGAACATTTTAAGAGTTATATAAAAGTGTGGAAGTACAGTTAACTCCAGCACGACATTGATGTAGACTAGTCTGAATTTAAAATGAAGAGTTGCACTTGAAAAGCCAATAATCAATACAAAATTTTTAGTAGTGGTCTAAATGCAAGTTTTCCGTTAAATGAATTTACAGCTTCAGTTTAGAAATCCATTTCATTTGGCCATCGGAAACCTAAAGCGTTGAAAAAAATTTCAAGACAGTACTGAGTTCAATCTTAACGTCCACCATTGGTTGCCAATATCTTAGCATCCGCTTATGTGAATGCAAAATAATATGTGCATAAAAAGTGGGTGATATTTGCATTTGTATTATTATAAGAAAAAGTGTTCTCCGAGCGCTCACCTCAATCTTCTCTTTTCTTGCTACTGAATCCCAATCCTGAGCTGCAATTCCAATTTTCCAGTCAAGGCTGACACTTACTGAACTACCTTCACGTTCATCACCATCAACCGAAAAACAAGCCTGGTAGGTTCCAGACTCTTGTGTTGTGAAGGCAAACTGGCCATTTGTTTCATTCTCCCCGTGATGAAGATTGTTCCCATACGGCGATGTAATCTAATGAAGGACAAGGACTAAAAGTTACACAAAATTTACACCGGATCTAAGATGAAAATATAATGATGCAAGTCAAATGACAGAGAACTCATCAATGCAATCGCTTTCCATCAAAAACTTCATTTCCAGGTCACTACTTTCCCCTTTTCATTTTAGAGGACTTATAAACAAGTGAAAAATCTACTGCTCGATTCACTTGACGAACCAAAATTTTCCCGCAAAGTCTCTCTCAACAAACATCATGTCATTATAACCATATAAATTATCCAATGTTCTAAAAAATGGTGCTTCCTAAGGAAAGCATTTCAAGTGCTTTTGGAGTCCAAAAACAATTTCTCTAAAAGTCTTCCAAACGAGTCCATAGTTGTTCACCATCATTAATATACCGGTCCAGTAAGCGTTGGCAGCTTGATGCACCGGAATTCGTTTACGTTTCAGCAGACAATGCTGACAGATACCGTCGAACCAAACATCAAAACTAATGCAAAATATGTACATACACAATCTGAGGCACCAGTTGCTTCCAATTTTTTTCACAAACAAGAGCATCAAATCGAATCGACAAATGTGACACCAACTAATTCATCATCGCATCGCATAAAGATTAGAATTTTCTTCCTTCCAAGCATAACAAAAGAAATGACATTTTTTTTCTTCAGTTACACATCAAAAAGATATCTCAGTCGTATAAATTTTTCAGTAAGAATATTTCAAAGGAAAATGGGAGAATTGGAATTGGAGCAGACCTTGACGGAGATGGTGGGGGAGTGGCTGCGATCGTCGGAGATGACGACGTAATCGCCCAAAACGACGACGTTGTTCTGGATTTCTTCAGAGACGCACTTGGTATCGGAGGAGGGTAAGTTCATCCAAATGGCTTCACCCGTCAGAACCACCGAGCACACGATCAACAAGATGGTCGCGGCCGCCGTCGCAGTCGTTCTCGTCGTCATCGCCGTCGTAACTCCTTTGATTTGATCCCCGAGAAATCAATGTGCATTGATATTGTGTTTGCTTGTTTTTCAAAACGGAGGAACAACTTGTACTGCCAGCCCTCCCGCTCTTAAATGTTTTGGGCCCACCAAATGACAAATAAACAACTACGTGGCAATCATTTATTGACGCCAACAACATTTTTCAACACGTGTTAAATACTTATTGGTCGGCCTAAGACTAATGTGGCTAGAGAAAATTGTGTAGTTGCAACCATGGTACAAAAGAAGGAAAGAGATCATCTCCAGATCTCTTTTACTAAAGTCACCAAGTCAAGTGATCCAGATTTTTGAAATTTAATCTAATGGCTAAAAACAGAGGTCCCCTTTAAAAGTTATAATAATTTTAGCCGTTTGATCAAATTTTAGAAGCATAGATCATTTGATTTGATAACTTTGGTAAAAGAGATCTGAAGAGGATCTTTTTCCCAAAAGGATTGAGATGTCTTGTGTGGGTGGAATTGAAAACTCTTTGGATCTCTATATGGAGCTAGCAGAAAGAGAGAGAGAGAGAGAGATTTGGATCATTTATTAGAAATTTTACGACCTTTGTTAACTCAGCTTAATGGCTCGCCTCATACTAATTAAACGTCTAGTTCTTTTCTCTCTTTCTTGAATGACTCAGATCTCTGGCTTCGACTTAAAGATCTGGAGAGGATCTCGTTTTGTATGGGCGGTACAATGCTATGTCAATACTATATCCCACTCAGTGATACGAGTTGTACGTAAAATTTAATTGTTACAAAATATCCATTAGAACTCTGTATGCACGATTGAACCGTTGCAAAGATAGATTAGATGACTATATGTAAAATCTAACCAATAATTTTCTAAAGCACTCAGTTGTATGCATCATGAAATAAATTGTCAACTAAGATCCAAATCTCTATAAATATCCAACTTTTTAACTGTCACTCTTAGATTAGGGTTAGAAATATTATGTACCAACAACACACAATACTCTTTGCTACTGTGGTATTCATGGACTCTTGACTATGTTGGCTGGTTGTTTTGGGTGAGATTTAATCACTTCTTTGGAGTGCCGTTAACAGCTCCCTTTCAAATTCTCAAACCCGACGACAAACATAATATGCATTTACGACCAAATAAGTTGTTCGAGATAGCCGTGGTTCACATCTAAAATCTATTACTGTTGTGTTGCATTTCACAGTTCTCTTTCGGAAAGGAAAGCAAGAAAACCGAGAGTATGTGAAGTCGTAGTTTACATTACATGACATTGAAATTTTTCTTTCTCGATATCTTTTTTCATCTACAAAACTGAAAAACTGGAGTAACATCACTTAAATAAGCTTCTTCTTTTGGAAAAAATGCTTCAAGTGCCATAACTGAAGAGTCGAAACAATAATGCAGACAGCCAACGATATCATGCTAAACCACGCCACCCGGGCATTTGTTCTTTCACTCACGTCCCTCATCTCTGATTCTCTGAGCATCCATCGAAAACAGAAACAACGAATAAATTACAGCAGAAAGACAGTACAGGAAACGTTGAATGCATTCCTATTAGGTATGTAAACCGTACCTGCCCTTGAGGTAAAGTAGATTCTCATGGATGGCGTCAACTGCTCCTTCGAGTTTCCGCAGCTCAAGCTCAAGACCCTACATATGAGGGAAATGTCAGTCAATATTTGTGGTGGCTATTCAATATCCGAAACACTTGAGAGTATGTTTTAGTTTAGTCGTGTTAATGAAATTTCACATACTGTTGCATGTTCAAGAAAGTCTAACAAATAAGACGTATCTAACCTTGAGGAGTCAATGTTAGAACCGACGAGGATTGTACTAGCTTATATGCCATGGCAAGGTTATAATCTTAGGTCCAACATATATACAACATAAAGTACGTATAGTAGAGAGGGCAGAATAAAAAGTAAAAAAGATCTACAGACAGAACTAGATCATTTGGTGAATCACTGTAAGTACAATAATAACTGTATGATGCATCAACACACAGCTAATGGTCTTGGAGAATGCAGAGGGTAAAAGACATAACAAGGCACCAAGCCTTGAACAATACACAATTTTCATATATTCCAATCTTTTTAATCCTAAGGACTCATTAAATATAGGCTCCGGTTAGAAAATGTGATTATGACACAGAGGCTCAGTGCAAAAAGGGGTAGAGGAAGACTTGGAAAAAAACTTTAAGAAAAGACATGGAGTGCTTGGTGCTAACGGAAGATTTGGCACAAAATTGAGTGCAGTTGAGTTCTAGGATTCATACAGCCGGCCTCACGTAGTGGGATAAGGCTTTGTTGTTGTACTCATTAATCACAGGAGACCCATGAAACTTCAAAGACTTCTTAACAACAATTGATCTGTTAAAGACTCTTAATTAAAGTTGAATTATTTATTAATTATCATATTTTATATTCTGATTCTTGAACTACCATGGGCATTTCTCCTTAGACCAAAAAAGACTTATTTTTAAATTTGGGCCAACGAGCTTAGTGTTGGGATTCCGAAGAGGGTATTGCTTGTCTAATCAAGCTGTAGCTACTGCATCAAATACCCTAAAACACGTGAATGTGCATCAGGTTGCACATGAAAGTTTGCGTGTATAATACTAAAGTTTACTCCTTTCTTCCTACCTTCAACCTATCAAGTTCAAATACCACATAGCTAATATCCCAATGGTCATAGACTCATAAGTGATATATACTACTACATTATCACAGTACAAAACTTCTAATATTAACGAAACGGTTTTCTGAACTGTGAACATGATCAATAAATAGGATTTTTCAAAAAAGAAAAAAAGTCATGCCACCTCATCAAAACTAGGTGACTATATGCTGATGCAATCAAAGAACATATTTAAAGAATTGTATAACGTTTATAATTAACTCAACCACCACATTGACCTCCATGACTCTAAACTTAGAGTGAAGGCTGTGCACTTGACTTGATGAATCCATATCACGATTATTAATTGGCAGAAAGCGGATATGCAGTCACATGTACCAACAACTTTCAACTCACCAATTCATTTCTAATATTATTTCAGACACCAAATTTTAAAAACCTTTAAACATGATACTCTGTTCATGTCTATGTCCCTGGGATAAATAAATGTTACCATTAATAAAAACAATAGAAAAAATGAACGACAAAAATTATGGCAGTGCTTACCTCAATTTTCTCTTTTCTTGCTACTGATTCCCAATCCTTAGCTGCAATTCCAGTTTTCCAGTCAAGGTTGACACTTACCCCTCCACCTCCAGGATTGTTACCATCAACCCAAAAACATGCCAAGTAATTTCCAGCCTCATGAGTTGTGAATGCAAACTGACCATTTGTTGCGTTTGCGTTTTGATGAAGATTGTTCCCATATGGTGATGTTACCTAAAGAAGAGCAAGAAGTAATATGAAAAGTGCTAAGAAAGCAAAAGGAAATCTAAGACAAAAAGATAATTATCCAAGACGGTAGAGCACTTGTCAATGTATTAGAACTCCATTTGCAATTTTCCAGTACCATTTCCTTTAAGATCCAAAGGAGTTATCATAATGAAAAATATAATGCTCAATTAACTTGAAACAGAAACTTCGTTCATAAATTCACTTAAATTCTCCTCAGACATCAAGTTACAAGTTTGAATCCTGTCCAAGTATTTGAGGTAGAAGAAAATCAAATAATGATAATATCGAAAAATTCCCAATACAAAGGACAGACCACCTTTGCATCGACTAGAAACTAGTAAGATGACCAATTGTCTGATTGTTAACAGATGTAATTATTGCTATACCCCAGCTAAAGGTGTCAATGTGACTCTGCAGCCCAACATGCAGATCAAATCAACGGCCTTGAGAGTGAAAGAAACCCCATTTTGTTCTAGAGCCTAGAAACTCCTTGATAAAGGGCTGAGTCTGACCACATTAAAAATAGGTTTGACAAGCAACAAAACATCAAAGTAGAACCCAAGATCCCGTCGAATACTAAAGGAAGGAACGAAGTAATCGTGTAACTTGAAGGAAGAAGATACATTACTCATCAAGGAAACTCCTTTCCAATCCCACAAAATGGTAGGATTCGACAGGTTAAGTTTCCTTCATGTCTAATCCCTTCTAATCCCCTCCCATTCACCTTAAACTTCCAGATAGCATGAATTTTACGAGTAATCCAATCCTAGGCACCGAATGAGCCCATAATATACAAGTCAAATGAGAACCCATCAAAGTAATTATTTTTATTTACTTATTTATTTTTGTATAAAAAACTTATAATTTGTTTCTCCTTTTGCAATTTACAGCAGGAGTTTCGTTTAATATGCTCTTAATTAAGAGGAGTTAAGTCATACATGGAAAAATAGAGATCAACAAATTTTAGCAAAAAAGACATCCAAGCAGGATACAAAGATCCAAACTTTACATTTAAGATCCTCTCTTCTTCTTAAAATCTATCCAAACGGCAGAAAATCCGATAAACTAACTACTGGGTTTTCTGCTAATCTATGTATCTGCCTAATTGCAATAAAAAATAAAAAAAATTAAAATCGATTACGAATTGAAGGAAGGGGAAAAAAGGAGGGGAATTGGAGCAGACCTTGGCGGAGATGGTGGGGGTTTGGGAATGATCATCGGGAATGACGACGTAATCGGCCAAAACGACAACGTTGTTCTGGATTTCATCCGAGACGCATTTCGTGCCGGAGGCAGGTAACGTCACCCAGATGGCTTGACCAGTCCGTGCCAAGCACAGGATCAACAAGATGGCAGCAGCGACCGAACTCCCACTCCAACTCCTCCTCGTCGCCATCGCAACTCCTCTGCTCTCTCTCTCCTCTCCGTTTCTCTCTCTTCTCTCTGTTCTCCCCCAAACGACGACGTTGTGTGCTTCCTTGGTTTCCGAATCGGAGGAGATACCGATACCCAGCAACGGAAGATGGTTTTTCCTCTGCGTCGACTTTTTCACGCAGGAAGGAAGGAACTGTGTTTTGTGAATTCTCAGATCTGATGGCGACGACTGGGCCTGAGTTATGTGACTTGTCTTGGTTTGGGCCCAAGGCTGTTTTTTGGGCGTGGGAGACTGGCTTTTACGAACTGGAGGCCCATCTTCTTTGTTTTCATTCTCTTCTTCAAGCTTAATTATTGATTGATATTGCTCTGTTAATTACCGTCTAGTGATATTCTTTTGTATTTACAATCGAGAGGTATTAGATTCAACTTACATGGATGACAATGAAAAGAACGTATTTTATTTCTGTTGAAAAAAATGAAGATGCTTTAGATCATTATATCCGATTGAAAATTCATTGCTCAACGAATTTGGAAGGAGAATTTTCAGTGAGACATACAAATCACAATTTAAACATGCGTTTATTTTATATTTATGTCAAATTGTGTTTGCTCAAAAAGAAAATGTCAAATTGTGATATGCAGCCAGACGAGTATGAATGCCTGGAAGAGCCCATCAGCATCCTTTAGGGAAAGCATAAACATACACCCTCGTTTAGTTCCCTCGTTTAGTTTATCGTGGACTCTTGTTTAATTCCAACCATTGCCTTCGTTTGATTAATCCATATCAATAACCAAAAACAAAAAAGAATACGTAAAAAGCTAAAAAGAGTGTGTAAAATCACATCCCTATTATTTAAAAGTACGTTTGTTTGACCTCACTAATTTTCACTATGTTGGACTGGATTATTTATTAGTGTAGACCCGTGTTTGTTTTGAGTAGAAATTAAGTTTAATGGGATTAAAGGGAGCTTACGCATGCTAATTCCCTCGCAAGAAGGTCTTAGCGAGACCCCCCGAGAACCCAAAATGATGTTGTTTCCCCCTCGCCAATTCCCCTTCCCCCTCCTCCTCCTCTTTCTCCTCACTTTCTTCTATTTCTGCTCAATCGAGACTTGATTCACCTTGATCTGATCTGATTGATGCCCAATCATCCCCTTCGACGTGTTCAAGTTCATCCACAAGGAGTAGGATTTTCTCTCCTCCTACTTTTATCCCCTCTTCTCACAAATTGCTTTTTGTCTTATTTTGGTTATTAAAAAATTAACATAAAATATTGACGTGACTTAACTATAACCATTTAAATAGGAGGGAAGAGAAGGGGAAGGAGATTAGGAGGGGAGAGAATCCTACTCCAGGGCGCCTGAAGCTCAACGTCTCCAAAATCTCCCTCTTGGCAATTTTTTATAGGTTAGAGGCAAATTTCGAAGTTTAGTTCCATTGCAAAATGGAAAAAAAAAAATATTGGGTTTAAAACATTTTAGCCCGACACCTAGTTCGGCATTGTATGAAACACTTCACTATTTTTATCTTAGTTAGTTCAAGCCAAGCCAATTCAATCTAGCCTCTAAAATTAATTCAGTCCTAAATGTGTAACAAATGCACTTAGAATATTTTGGCCATGCTTGTCTCATCAGGAAAGGGATCCTCTTTGGATCATTTCCTCCTAATTCTAGGGATCCATCAATCCGAGCTATAAAATTTGATCAAACAGTTAAAGTTATTTTATTTTTTAAAATGAAACCGTTGAATCAAATTTCAATGATTCAGATTAGTAGATCCCAAGATTAAGAGAAAGGAATCTGAAGGTATCGTTTTCCGTCTCATCATGCACTTGACCTCACCGATGACTCCATGAGTTGACATAAAGTTGAAGGTTCCTATAGACCCCATCTACTTTTATATAAAAACATTTTAAGTGGCTAAAGTAGCCTCCCTCCATTATCTTACCCACCATGGACTAATCTTAAAGCTAAATCTACCATAATATTCTTCCTCCCACAACACCAAGTTACCAACAACAGCAGCAACAACATGGAAGATCTCATTGCCCAATTCAGCTTCCTCTCCAACCAAGCCTTGCAAGACAAAACCTTCGACCCCTCCACGATCGAGGACCTCATGAAGCTGTTCGAGCTCGAAGCCTACAACTCGTGGGCCGCAGTCGAGCTCGAACAGCAACAAGAGCTGGAAGACGCTGAGTGTGCCATGCAGGAAGCGGAGGAGTACATGGACTCGGTGATGGAGAGCGCCATGGACGAGTTCAGACGCTTCGAGGAGGAGATGGAACGCATGTCGAAAGCGGAATTGGACAAACTGGAGGCGACGGCGGAAGGGGCTAGGAGGATGGGGATGGTGGTGGAAAATGCAGCAACTGTTGCTGCCAAGAGGTATATTGAGGCTGCACTCAACTCTGCTACTGCTTCAATGAAATCGGCTTGGAAGGGCATTTCTGGTAAGAAGGTTCACCCTTCTTAATTAATCATGTATTAATTGGATTCAAAGTATAAGTACTGCCTTTGTATTTGCTTATTCTTCATGTATTAAAACTGGATTTGGGCCATGGCAGTGTAAAAGAATGAGGCGTTTTGGAATTAAGGATCATAATCTTCTACAAAATACAGTTGAGAATAAATCAGTACTTTCTGAAATTTTGTTTTTTGTTCAGGATGCATGAATCATATCCATCGCATATAAATTCCTCTATTTTTTTTTTTTTGGTTCTTTTTTTAGAAACGATATCTAAAACTACTCTAATTACCGGGATCGGATTCTAACTTGGGTGGACGGTGAGAAAAAGATCATGGCCTAAAGGAACAATCTTTCCAAGAGGGAAGTTTTTGTTTGGAGAGCAACTTGGATAATACGAGTTTCTGTTTTGTGGTGTTTTGATCTTATAATATTATGTAAGGTGAAAAAAAACTTACATGACATTATTGTTTTTTTTGTCAAAAATAGAATTTTGTTAGATTAGATTAACCATTGACAAGGTTTGAACCAACGTCCTAAAGAATCAACATTTTTTCGTTATTGTGATAAATGATCACTTGCCATAGATATTATTGAACCGGAATGTTATAGTCACAGCTAAGTTGTTTAATTTTTAATTCTTATTTGGAGAAAGGGAAGCAGCAAACGGGGGTAGCCGTTGATGGTGGGACGTGGATAGTCGTTCATTGTTGACTACTTTGACATCAATAATTGAGTCTGAATAAATTTTTTTATACTGCGTGTATATGTATGTACGGGCAAATCTAAAATTACCAAGGCAGTTTAAATCAAAATAAATTGAAATAACGAAATTTTATTTTTTAGAATTTATAAATTTTTTTGTTTGGTTAGATACAAATTTAATGTGGTATAGAGTTAGTAATATATAAATGAGATATAGTAGTTAAAAAATGTGCTAGTATTGATGTTGGAGATGGCGATGATAATGGTGGGTGATGGTGGCAACGGTGATGAAGATGGGTAGATGGGTAGTGGCGGTTGTAGCAGCGGGGGAAACACCGATATGTGGTGGTGGAGGCAGCCGTGATAGTGATGATGGTGGTGGTAGTGGTCACTCGTGGTTGAGTTTTTTAATACTTTATTTGTAACTTCCCATTCATAAAATATTTAAAAAAATAACAGTCATTTACATGAAATTTAAACTTAAGAATTTAAAGTCTCAAATTCAGAGTATTTTTTCCACACGAAAATTCTAAATTTTTATGTTTATAAATCCAAATAAGAAAATTGATGCATGTCAATTATAAATTTTAATTTTTATCCAAATTCCAAGTTTATTTTCCTGTAGTGTTAATTCTTTTTTCCCCTCACCAATTGATTTCATTCCAGCATCAAATTAATTTAAAATGATCAGCCTGAATCCTGAATTGGCTAATTAGGGAAACAAAGCAAATTACTTTCTTCAAAATTAACAATAGCCTCACTGCCTGGTAATAAGCAGCTAAGCAAAATTTAGCACACCATTTCCAGAACCAATTCAACATGGTATTTGAAACATGAAAGTATATCTTATGTCACACGAAGATCTCGTCCGGCCGGTCTAAAGACAATTTTATTGACTCGTCCGGCCGGTCTAAAGTATATGCCGATTAAATACATGCTCACAATTAACATATGGTTCAGATTGTTGTGTTGAAATATAGAATCTGTTACAGGTTCCAGCAAGACTAACAAAATTGCGAATTCAAAATTTGAGCATTGTAACATTCAGGACGATATATAGACAAAACTGAGTCAGAGACAGGAAGGTTGGATCGATGAGGGTCTGAATATCAACTCACATATCCATAGCTTGGGGTCCGACTGACGCCTTAGATTTCTTTTCTTTCCTCTTCTTGCTTCCACTTTTGTTTTTCCTTTTCACTGGCTTGACATCTACGACTGGCTGAGTACTCTGCAAGTGCTGATGAATGGCAGCTAGGGGATTCGACTTGAAAGTGGGATGATTAAGAACTGTAGTCAACTGCTTTCCTTCCTTCAATCTGATGAAACGGAATCCACTATTACTTAACTGAAATTTCATAGGAGAATGTGAAAATGAAAAGTGAAGATTGCAACCGGATTTAGAGTTACTTACACTAGCCTTTTCTTGGATTTACAATTTATCTTCAACTCCGAAGCAGGAGTGGGCCGCTTTTCCTTCAACTCCGGAAGGAATTCTGAGAAAGAAGAGAGATCATATGCTTTCAGTTTCTTCTGTCGACTACGTAGTTTCTTCTTCTGGTAGAAGATAAAGTTAACTCATTAGCATCCAACGCATTGTAAAAGACCACTAAAACATAATGATACGTGTTCAAGTTATATCAGTAACATACAGAACAAAAAAATCCAGAAAACAATTGTTATTGAAACGAAGAAAATGCCAAGTTCTGACAAAAAACAAAATGCCAAGTGGAAGTTTGATACAGCATTTTGTTTGGGGTGGGAGAATATTTGAAGACAAAAATCCAGAATTTCTAGAAATCTGCCCTCTTCCTGCCTTAAGCTACTCCAAGTTCATATAGAGCAACAAAGGTTTTCAAAATCACTGCAGTGGTAACTTCTTCCTGATCAGTTTACACAAGTTGACGGTTTGAAGATTGGGAACTGTTTCAACTCTTATTAAGCCCTAAGAATGAGCTCGGTTTTGGGTTTTCGTTGGGCCCATTTTGAACCCTTACAAATGGGATCAAAATCCCTGTACACTAAATATAGGCCACAAAGACATCCTATCATCCCTCGTCTGGCCCCAATATGCAGTCCATACTAAGCTTTAAGTTTCCCAGGAAAAAGAAATGCAAGACCACATTACTCTAATGTGTATCTTTTGGTTTCTTTTTGTTTGTTGCTACTTTATCCCCAACCTCCAAACTCCAAAGCTAATTGTCTTCATCTAAAGCAACAATGCGTCCCAATTCTCTTCATCAGTGATCCCCATTCCTCCAACATTTATGCACCAAGACTTGTCCATTCTTGTGAAAGACCTAGTTTTAACCGAAGAGCTTAGGGGTTCAATACTTGTGTTTGAATCAAAGGGAATCCGTGCAAAGTCAGCAACCCCCCTGCATCTTCATTGTCACCCATCAATAGATGGCGTAAAGATGCTTTCATGCAACTCACTATGCGTTGTTGCCAAATGGGTGGTCACGCTTTCGATCCCAAGAGAACTCAGAAGAGCCCCTGGCACTAGTCCCCTCTCGCGAATCCTTGATTATTCAAAAATGTTACTCATGTCTTTTTGTCCACTATAAATAGGGCTGAAACTCGCCAAGGTTCCATGAGTGGCAGGCCAAATAAAGCTGGGAAGTTGTAAACTTCCCAAACCCAGGTTTTCATAAATAACAACAAACATGACTTTATGATTATTTTCTCTCTCCCTCCAAACTTGAAAGGAACTCCCTAAGTAATTTCTTCTGTGCCACTCTCCATGAGGCATTGTTAGATAAACACATCCTATGTCAATTTTCATAGTGTAGCTTCTTATTCTGCTTCACTCAATGATCTTGATCAACCCCCACCAAGACACACACCCACACCATGAGTCACCACCATCCAGCACAATTTCTGGTCCACTCAAAATTTCTTAGTTAAGTGTTGATAACCTCACATTCTCTTCCCCCCCCCAAACAAAACAACAAAAACCACCCCACCCCTTACAAATGATAACAAAAATTACAATGAAACATATTCCTCTCATGCCAAGTTTGATATGGGAACTCGATTAGACTAGCTAAAATTAAACGACTAGATTTCATGTGCAATCAAGGAGGAATATGGATGCAGTATAGCTAACTGACTAGATTTCATGTGTGTATCAAGGAGGAATGTGGATGCTGTAGTCTAACATGGAGGATTACGATGGAATATTCCTAAGAGGTTGATGCTCCAAATAAGAACACAACATTTCATAGTCTTCCTTGATTGCACATAAAATCCAGTCATTTAACCTAGTCCAATTTATTATAGTCTAATCCTCCACATCAACATAGCCTCAAAATGAGCTCAAAGCAACCAACCGAAAAACCATGAACATTAAACGTTATGTCACCGCCAATTAATTGCTCTGAAGTCTAAAAACTCAAATATATCTTCCGCCATTGCAGACCTCCTCCAATATCACCTCATCAAATGACATATCTAAACAATGTACCACAATAACTCCGGTCATAATACCGGAAAAGCATTGGTATTTCGTCAAACAAAGCGAAAGTTGATGAATTGGAGATCCTCACCTTAACAATAGCCTTCTGTGCACCCAAGGAAGAAACTGCATCTCTAACCTCTGCATTGTTCATTGACAAAAATTAAATTTTCGGAAAAGCTATATATCAAAAAGCAATCATCTTTCGGAGAGAAACTAATTGGGGATCAAAATCTGTATCGATATTTACTGTTACGATTCATTTTCAAGAGACACCGAAAATCCAAACTTACTAGCATAAAATTCGAGCTTCTTTTCGAACTTCCGGCCAGCTTTGGTCGACGATTCTGATCTGCACCCAAAAAATAAAACTCAGAGAGAGAGAGTGAGAGAGAGTGAGAGAGAGAGAAGGGGTTGCGCTGCATGGTGGTAAGGTCTTACCGTGAACCTGGCTTCCCCATCACTGAAACTTTCGAGCTTTGGTAGAGAGAGAAAGAGAGATATACAGAGAGAAAGAGATATTGTGTAGAGGGGAAGGTTAGATGGGTGGAGGTGTGGTAGTTGGGGCGGTGGTAGTGCTGCGACGGTTGGCGACCGTGGTGGGACCCTGAGTGTTTATGCGGCGGGGCTGCGGATTTAGGAGGTGTTGGGGGTGCGCAGCGGTTTATGGTTTGTCATGTTTTATTATTATTTATTTTACATTTTATGAGTATATTTTTAGAAAAAAGCCCTCTCCGTCTTTCGTATTTTCATCCGAGGCCCAAGACTTTATCAAAATACCAAATTGATCAAAATCTCCGTCTGTCTGTCCGTCGCACCAAATTACAAAACTGCCTCTGTTAGGAGTTAGGGTTTCGTCCAAGGCGGAGCTGGGCGGTTTCCGATCTTCCTGATTGCTCTCTTGTCGTAGGTACCATCTGCTCTGCTCTGTGCTTCACAGGTATATATCTAATTTTTTTTTTCCATCAACAAAATTAACGAACAAACCGGTTTTTTATTTTTTAATTCCATGGCGATGATTAACTTTGCAGTTTCTTGGGGATTAAATTGTCGGTAGAATATTCAATTTTTATTTATTAATTATGTATATGATTTAGTGGATTGTTCTTCGCTGATTAATCAGTTCCTAATTAGCCCTTAAAAATCAGACACCATTGTTTAATTAATGCTTATTGATTTGTGGTTTTTGTGGAAACAGCCTCTTTGCAAGCAAGGTAGGTCTTCGTTCCCCCGACCCTCGCAAAGCGGGAGCCTTGTTGGCTTGGGGTCTTTATTAATTTTAATCTGTTGTATTTTCAGCATTCTGCTTAATTATTTACATGACAAGTTTTGTATATTCATTAGATTTTCTGACAGTTTCTCAGCTGCAACTGAAATGTTAAGAATCGTTGTTTTTATTGCTTAATTGATCATTTGACAGTTTCTCAGCTACAAACGAACCGTTTATGATTGATTTGTTTTGGTTTTTATAGGGCAAAGTAGGAAAAATTGTTGTTAGTGTACAAGTTTCATTCTAAGAAATATTCCTAGTAGGCTTAAAGTTGAGGCGGAAGGATGCCTCGTGACTTGGCACGGTCACAATCACGATCACCTTCTTATAGGCGAAGGCTTTCGCCATCTCCAGTGGGGTACAGTGATGTATGTAATTTGTTAAATATCTGACCAAGGATTTTGGTATTGGCTGTCAGATTTTTTCGCTTGGAACACTTGGATTAGTTTCGTTTAGAACATTGTTTCATTTCCCAATCGTGAAGTCTTGTAAATCTGTTTTATAGAAAATGAATATGTGCATTCAAGTTTACCTGGAACCTATTATGTTGATGTTGAGGTCACAGCTAAACGGAGCATTCTCATGAAATATCACTCTGAGTCGATATTCTGGATGCTAATTGCTAATATTTGACCATTTTCCCTCAAACCTTCAAGTGGACAGGAATTAGTTGTTCCATTGCCTGGGCTTGGTATGCTTTGACATTTTTTGTTCTGAGTTTTCTTTTCCCATCTTCAACTACAGTTGTGGTTTGTAGGTTTCGTTGCTGTCATGCTAATGCCAAAGAATTGCTGACGTTGTCATAAAATCTGATGGTTGGCTCATTTTGGATCTAACATTGATGGACATGTGACCTTTGGAAAAAATAAATTAGTTCTTGATTCTTTATAAATAACTGGATAAGAGTCTAGTATGAAAATATGGATTAAAATATAGAGTTGCCAGAGTGATATAAGGTTGCATGCTCTTCCTAAGAATTTAAAAGAATTCAGATTCTTCCCATCAAATGGGAAGTGAGCAGGTGATGTTTGTTGTTGGATTTCCTTTTGTTGCTCGATTGTGACCTTTGCTTCTTCATGTGATAAAAGATGGAGCACACAAAGGTTATACTTAACAATGTATGAGGTAACCGTACATGTTTCTATATATTTTGTGCTACATGGTGGACAGACTTGATAGTTATTGATTATGTGTAGTCATGTCCAGTTTTAATTGCTGTTGCTAATAGCTTTGTTTTTAGTATACAGACGGAAAAGTCGTTCAATTACCCCTAAGCGTCGAAGAAATCGTTCTCCGACTCCAAGACGTCGTAAAAGTCGTTCACTGACCCCAATATGTCATAAAAGTCGTTCTCCAACCCCAAGACGCTGTAAAAGTCGTTCTCCAACCCCAAGACACCGTAAAAGTCGTTCTCCAGTTTTGAAGCACTATAAGAGGCAAAGAAGTAGGAGCTCCTCCTTGTCTCCTATTCGTAAATCTTCTAGTTCAAGTCTTGGATTGTTGGAGCAGAAAAATGCCAGTGAGAAATTGAGAAAGGAAGAAGAAGAAGAAGAGAAGAAAAGGTAAAACAATTACTTAACATCAGTTCTTTTATGATATCAGTTTTTTTTATGACTTTTTTAAGTTCATCTTTAGAGTAGACTAACAGTTTTAATTCTTTCCTGACTTATGTGCTTACATAGTGGGACTGTTTTCATTGTTACCCACAAATTTATGAGTTTTGATTTCTACATGAATAGTAGCCCTCCTGAAAATTACTGTATTTTTCTGGATGCTTACTATTGTGTTTAGTTCATTGAAACGATAGTGTAATTAACATAAGGGAAAGAACCTCCGGTTCATGTTTGAATTAGCCTACTAGACACTCTGTGGAACATGCTTGTTTGTTAACATTTAAGTTTTATACAACAGTACTTTCTTGGAAAATTAAACTAAGGATGGCTGCTGTTTACGTATGCAAAATTGAGATGCACACAACTTTTTTTAATTTGTAAAGAATGTCAGCTTCAATAGTGGAGTGTGAACCAAATCTCCAAAACCGCAATACTGAAGAGGTATCAAAATCCGATGCTTTACAATGCTATTCAGTGATATGAGGCTTGCAATTGTGTTTAAAGAAAGGAAAATTTGTGTTTGAGCATGTTTGTTAGACCTTGCTATGTATTTCTTCATCAGCTAACCTCTAAAGATTCTTCCACCGGATTTCCAATGGGAGTTGGAATTTGTATAAATTTATTCAGGGAATCCCTCAGTTTGGTTGCAGTTATTTCTTGATTTCAGAAGTTAATAATATGAAATTGAGTTAGACTTCCAGATTGTATGCAGTTGATCCCAGATGCAGCTATTCTGAATCTAACTATTGTTAATGTTCTTATGACGGTAGGTAATGCAGTCAAAGGCCTTTTAAGAACATCGGGATTAGGTTGAGTAGAAACTTGCTCCTCTACACAATTGTAGGCAGATGGGGGTTAAAATTGGGCTGAGGTGGTCTGGTTATGTGAAAGCTAATCAATAAGATATGTACAGAATTTGTGGTTTATCAAGAAAAAATGCACCTCTTGTGTAAATTTTATGAGTGGAAGTGTTAGAGCACACTTTGTCCTGTCAACACATGATACTTATTGTCACATCCACAAATCATTGGTTATAGCTTGTTCACTTTCAGTTACTCTTCGAGGCATATACTTCTTCAGGACACTATCATCTTCCTGCATAATTTCATTTTTGGAGTATCCAGAAATATATAGTCATTTAATTTGGTGTACAAAACCAACCATATGGTAGACCTAAGTGTTTGGAGATCCTTTAGAAGTACCTGTTGTGTCTAACCTAAGAAGCTGAGCCATGCAACAGTTGGGTTGAGTGTTGGTGGAAAGTCCTGGTTAACTTTTGTTTACCAAATCATTTAGTACACTGTCTATTCCTTAAGGTTTGGACTTTGTTGGCTTCTGATCTTACTCCATTTTGCCATGTGGCAACCGTAGTTCTCCATCAGTCTTGAACTGCCGTTTCTGTCATGTGAATGTTTTCCAATGTCTTGTTATTGCTTTAGTGCTTATCACACTCAAGATGCACTGCACTTGGGCCATATATTATAAAACTGTAGTCTATCATATGTCAAGAATGCATTTAATTCAAATTTGAAGTAACTTGATAATTAGTTTTAAAAATGCAGCAGGTTTACTTGACATTCTCCTCCACAGGCTTTTCTGAAGGATGATACTGCTTTAGTTCAACTTGTAATTTGATGATCAAAATGGGTGCATCGTTTATCTACTGTTCACCAGTTTTGAAACTCATATGTTTGGATCAGAATACATTAGAGGTATGCCTTAAAAGTATAAGCATATCTATAGTACCTTTGTCCTCATGATGTTAGTTTGCCATTTATTCAGTCAGATATTGACGAGAGAGAAGGGGAGGGGTAAAAAATGGAATCAGTATACGTTAATTGGCATTTTATTTGTACTCGGGCGGCAGCTTCCCTCTTTATATTAGAGACCACTTTATCGCTTAACTTTTTTTGCTTGTATTCTCAGGCGGCAACAGGAAGCAGAATTGAAACTGCTTGAAGAAGAGACTTCAAGAAGAGTGGAAGAAGCAATTCGTAGGAAGGTTGAGGAATGCTTAAACTCTGATGAGATTAAAGTGGAAATACAGAGGCAGTTGGAGGAAGGACAGAAGAAGCTCCTTACTGAAGTGGCAGCGCAATTTGAGAAAGAAAAGGAAGCAGCTCTGATTGAGGCTAGGCGTAAGGAGGTAATATTTAGGCTACCATGTTGCCTCCAAAATCTCATTTTCTCATGTGACAGAGGCACACTTATGAGTCATGGTTGGCTTTAGGGATTGTTGGATGCACATCTTCTGTTTTCTTGAAAATACTAGTGTTGTTATTGTTATCATTTGTCTTTATAGTTATTACTGTTAGGAACAATTGCTCTGTTCGGGGAAAAGTAAAATAGCAGATATGGTAATAAGTACACACAATAAGTGTCGTTAAGATAATAGTAAATCATTACCGTAAGTAAGTATTATTCATCTACAAAGAGTGCTGGTGCTGGAAGACCTAGATATTGGGGGCGGCGAGCATCTAAGACCTCAACACAGCATTGCTTGGCTGTGTAATTATTTTAAACAATCACAATTCCAGATGGGATGATATTTTTAGTCTGCACCTGCTTTTCCTCCCTCTATACTAGCGGAACAATCAAAGTAAGTTACGTGTGTTTTGTGTGTCCTACAGGAACAAGCTCAAAGAGAAAAAGAAGAGCTGGAAGGGATGCTTGAAGAGAACCGGAGGAGAGTGGAAGAAGCTCAAAGAAGGGAGGCTTTGGAGCAGCAGTGGAGGGAGGAGGAGAGATACAGGGAGCTGGAAGAACTCCAGAGACAAAAAGAAGAGGCGTTGCAAAGGAAGAAACAAGAGGAGGAGGAAGCACGGTTGAACCAAATGAAATTGTTGGGTAAGCACAAAGCTCGGCCAAAATTGTCATTTGCACTCGGATCCAAATAGTGTATTTTTTGTGGAACTCCGCTCGGTTCCTTTTGACTATGTCCGTCCCTGACTTGATTGCCGCGCTTGTACTTGTACCTAAGAATATTTTTGGTCAATACAGTTTTTGGGGTTCTAATGTGATCAATTCTCCAACTGTCGAAGTTGAGGCATTCATCGTGTATTATTTAGATTGCCAGGAACTCCGCTAGGCTTATCCGGAAACCAGTTGCAATGTTGTTTGTGAGGTTTTTGTTTTCGAACGTGAGCGATTCCAATCCTCCTTTCATGATTTCATCCAAATGTATTCCCTTATGTTCTTCAGCACCACAACACACTTAATTGTTTGATTTGTAGTCAGTCACCACTCGTCAGTTGATTGCATACCTGTAGCGTCTGTGGTTTTTATAGATTTGACCACTTTCCTTCGCAAGTGGTGAGAGATTTGTTAGTGCTCGGAACACGAGTTTTGATACCACACGTGTTATAATGTGGTGTACCGGCTCATGTTATGAGTACATAGAAAAATTTGTATTTTGTCTCTAAATTGGAAAAGGATTGAAATCCGTTTTTATTCTTTAATATTAAGGAACTTATGACCTACTTTTATTGATAGTTAATTAAATATTAAATTTAAAAGTTGTGCTACGGTTCAGTCGCTCATGTAGAAGTTTTTTTAAAAGTGTCCTGGATGAGATCTAAACTCTTATCAAGGGAACGTCCACGTGTGCATGGGTGATCGACCTTAGCAAAATTCCAGCTATAAAATACTTGGCACTAATGGGATGCGCATTATCAATGGGCTACTCATTCGTCATCGTCACAGAAACTTAAAGGGAAATTTTATTTAAACCCATGTAACCTTTTTTTTGCACCCAATTTAAATTTTAAATGTTAATTGTCTATTTTATCCTATTGCATAATTACTATTAAGTACAAAATGAAATTAATAATCAAACTCAAATTTATCAATAAACCTAAATACTATAATTAAACCCTACTATCATTCTTTGTTTAGTCTATGTTCATTTTGGCTAAAACCCTAATAGGCTTCAACTCTTTAACATGTACATTCTTAAAATTTTATGTACTAAACTAGTATTTACGATTTAAAAGGTTGAGGGGTTGTGTGAATTTGCAGCTAAATTAAAAGGTTGAACTGGACATGTATCATTTAATTCTTTCGAATTTCGAAATGTGTATTCGTTTGTTAATGCTTTTGTCAAGTTTGTTTCTTCTCTATGTTCTTGGTTCAGTGTTTGAATAGGATTATAGGACTGATGAGAACTGAACTCAGTTTGCTGTCTACAGATGTGGGTTAGACTAGTTGGTCGGGGCAGTGCGTCCACCTCCTTGTAGATTATAGTAGTTTTAGATATATGGTTTGCTTCTGGCTCTGGTTTTGGTCACAGGCTCACAGTTGCTGTTATTGGAATCGATTTTGTTGAAAAAAAATTATTATTTCTGGCTTAAGAAAGCAGAACTGGAGACATGCATGCTTGTTCTGTATGAGTTCAATTTCAAGGCGGAAGAAGAAGAAAATAGTGTAATTAATCAATCTTAAGATTTAGTTTTAAAGAAATGGTGTTCAATATTCATCTCTCAGCTTGAAGAGATCATGATTGGAGCGTTTAATTGCCAAAATTCAATGGTTCTATAACCTAACTCGAGAGAGACCAACTGTTATGGGTGTAAAAATAAATCCACATTAAATTGGGTTTATGGGGGTATATTAGGTAGTAAATTAGGGTTTAAAGAGATATTAATAGTTTAGTTAAAAATCAAATGTGTACAAAGATATAACAGTTGTTAATAGTTTCACCATATACACCGATATTATATACATACAAAGAGTTTGTTCAAAATACAACTCTTATTTTACAAAAGCATCCCCAGAATTGTTGTGCTTTGACCCCTCACTGCGCCGCAGCGGGTTGAAAAATTTGTCATGTAATTAACAAAGACAAATTCACAAGGGGCAAGTAAAAGAGTCCATGAATTTCCATACTGTGTACCAAGTTGGTAAAAATGTACTCCAACATGACCAGCTCAAAAGAAGTTGATTCCTCCACTCTCAGTAGGCACTGATGTGCTTTTATAAAAAGTTGGTATAAAAAAAAGCTGAGATAAAATATGTGTTTGGTAAACACTTAAAAACAGCTTATTTTCACAATTTTAGGTAAAAAAAAGCTGAAAACGTGAAACAACAAAAATGAGTTTATTCTCACAGCACAACAGAAGCAGTTTTTTTTCAAAGCACAACAATACCAAACCAGCCCTCAATATAGTTTATCGTCTGCAAATGCAATAAAAGAATCAGAAACTTAGCAATACGGCCAATTTTTGCATAGCAAAAGAAGCAGAGATACGTTCTAAGCAAACAAAATTTCGCCCCTTGTAACTCACCAAAAAGCAAACAAAATTTCAAACAAAGTGGCTGGCACAATCTAAAATAGGAGCACAAAACTAAAATAAAGCTAAGAGTCTGTTTGGTACTCTACTTGAATCCAACTTTTTAAACTCAAAAACAATTTTCAAGTTTTAGGCTTAAAAAACTTGTTTGGTAAGACTATTTTAAAAAACCGAACTCAAGACTAACTAAAAAAATATATTCGGTTCTCTAAAAACATAAAAAGTGTGTTTTTAGAGAATAACTCACCATAGTGCTTCCGTAGTACTTCTGGCACCACACAGTAAGGGCTCCTAACAACATCTGTGAATGTTTCTCCCGGGAAGAATACGGGTTTTTGTTATAATTCAGATATTGAAATGTGACAAAAAAAAAAAATAACTTTCTTGTAGTGATAAATTACGAATCAACTAGATTTTTTTTTTGAAAAGAACAACATAATGAATAGAAAAATTAAAGTAACTGAACCACTAAGAAATTAACAACACAGATGTTTACATTTATCAGTATCCCATCGATATATGCACCAAATTTTAGCGAATGCTGGTGATGTTTTACAAATTGTTCTTACCAGTGATTACTGGATTACGCAAATGGTGCAGTGAAGACATCAGTGAATTATGCAAATGGTGCGGTGAAGACATTAACAAATTGAAAACAACAAATGGTGCAGTGAAGACGGTGAATCAACTGTCACAGATCAACAAATTGAAAACAACAAATAAAACCACAGAAAAAGAAAACAGCCAACTGGACTTGGAACAAAGAACATACGGACAGAAGAAGACTCAAAATGAGAGAAATGAAACAAATAAATAGACCTAAATCTCATAATTCATTTAAAAAACAAACCATAGAATAATGTTGGTGATATCAAACAAAAGCAAACGTATAACAGAAAATTACTTTAAGGCTTTGCGTGGAGCTTGAATCTCACGAGATCTGGGCTCAGCTTTTCTGAGACGGCGGTGTAGGCAACGGTCTTGGGGCTCTCATCTCTGATTTCTGAGCATGGATTTGCTCAGATGGGGATGATGATGCCAAAACGAACAAACCCAACCCCTCAAAAAGCTTTGTCCAAGTAGCAGTCATAGATTGCCAAACCACGCCAAAACCACGCCTCTTCTTTACTTGGTCTTCTTAATCCTCTCCTTAATTTCACTGCAAAATTCACACACAGATATAAATGACCAACCAGGGTCATTGTGGAACAAAACCCGAAACTGAATTTCTCATCCTAATCTATTGATTCAATTTTTAACAAATACACAAATATTAAAGAGCAACATGCCACGTTGAACAAAACAAATGATTGATCAACTTAAAGAGTGTGTCTGGGAATGCTTTGGTAAGGCTAAAAGAAATAACTAAAAGTGCTATTGAATAGAATTAAATTGCAGTATCAATAGACTTCAATATTAACCGGTTTACCTTAAGGATGGGCAATGGTTATGCGGACGGGTAACCGCGGTTAATTTACCCATAACCGTTTATGCTCATACCCGTTGGGTAATTGCCTAAACGGTTATACCCATACCCATAACCGTTTATAAACGGTTAACCATACCCATTTAACCGTAACCGTTTAATACCCGTTTACCCATTTATCCTTTTTAACCCGTTTATCTTTTTTTTTTTTTACCATTACCCTTTTTTCACCTGTCTACATGTTTTTTAACAACTTGAAACAACAACAACAACAAAGCCTTTTCCCACTAAGTGGGGTCGGCTATATGAATCCTAGAACGCCATTGCGCTCGGTTTTGTGTCATGTCCTCCGTTAGATCCAAGTACTCAAGTCTTTTCTTAGAGTCTCTTCCAAAGTTTTCCTAGGTCTTCCTCTACCCCTTCGGCCCTGAACCTCTGTCCTGTAGTCACATCTTCGAATTGGAGCGTCAGTAGGCCTTCTTTGCACATGTCCAAACCACCGGAACCGATTTTCTCTCATATTTCCTTCAATTTTGGCTACTCCTACTTTACCTCAGATATCCTCATTCCCAATCTTATCCTTTCTCGTGTGCCCACACATCCCACGAAGCATCCTCATCTCCGCTACACCCATTTTGTGTACGTGTTGATGCTTCACTGCCCAACATTCTGTGCCATACAACATCGCTGGCCTTATTGCCGTCCTATAAAATTTTCCCTTGAGCTTCAGTGGCCTACGACGGTCACACAACACGCCGGATGCACTTTTACACTTCATCCATCCAGCTTGTATTCTATGGTTGAGATCTCCATCTAATTCTCCGTTCTCTTGCAAGATAGATCCTAGGTAGCGAAAACGGTCGCTTTTTGTGATCTTCGCTAGATTGCTCCGGTCATTAGTGTGGATAAGTATATAAATGGATAGAGATAGGAAAGCAAACACAAGATGTACGTGGTTCACCCAGATTGGCTACGTCCACGGAATAGAGGAGTTCTCATTAATTGTGAAGGGTTTACACAAGTACATAGGTTCAAACTCTCCTTTAGTGAATACAAGTGAATAATTTAGTACAAATGACATTAGGAAATATTGTGGGAGAATGATCTCGTAATCACGAAACTTCTAAGTACCGGAGTGTGGTATCGTCTTGACTTGCCTTATCTATCTCATAGGTAGATGTGGCATCTTCTCTGGAAGTACTCTTCCTCCATCCAGGGGTGGTATCTTTAACTGGTGGAGATGCACAAGGTAATGTATCAATTTCACTTGAAGCTTACTTGTAGTTTTAGGCTTGGTCAAGCGCGATACAAACCATGTAGTAGGAGTCCCTCAAGTCGCCGAGTTAGGGGATCTGCTGAAAGAGGTGACAGACAAGGTAAATAATCAGAGCTCCGGCTAATTGTTCACATTCTCCCTATCTTGCAGGCAACATGAAGGATAAAGAGAAGAAAAATGAGAAGAGATGATATGGGATACTTTTGCTTTTGAAGAAGTAACTTTCCACAGGCTTATTCTTGAACTGGGCTGGAGGGTTTTCTGGTTTCCTCCAGAATATAATGCCGACTGAAGAATTTGAGGGTCAAAACAAGTCCATCAAATCTAGAGTACGTTCGACCCTGCTGATATGGGATACTTTTGCTTTTGACAGAGTAGTGGATGTATCGGCACGTGTGCTGTTACGCTTGTCTCCACATGCTTCCTTGTATCCTTCTCACTTGCCCTATCTGTTTCTCAGGCAGATGCGGTATCTTCCTTGGAAACATAAGATGTTGAAGATGAGTACTCGAGAACAATGTCAGGTAAGTAATCAGGTAAGGGGTTCCAGGCAGTCAGTTCCTGGCTGGAAGCTTGATTCCAAGTGCTGACTGATTGCTCTCTTTCTCCTTGTCTTGCAGGTAAGAACAAGGCCAAAGGAAAAGACAGGGAAAAAGCATGATATGGGATACTCTTGCTTTTAACCCTGATGATATGAGATATTCTTGCTCTAGTATAGCTTGTTTGCAGAGGTATTATCGGGGGAAAGAAAGCTGAATAATTCGAAAGGCTTCGTTGGGAGTGCTCTCTCAGATATGAGGAAGGGTTGAGCATTTTTGCAGGCCTGCCTGTCCGTTAGGGATGGAGGTCAACATATATAGGAGTCTTCCTAACATCAAGTAGTAATGCTATTCCTTTACCCTGCTTGGTCATAGCACGGTAGTGGGAGCTACCAGCTTCACATGTTTTAACTCTGTCAGAGCACTTTGAAAAAATGGTCTGTGGTATCTGGAAAGCTGATGTTGCGTGTGAAGATTACAGACAAGCTTTATCCAAGGAGATCCAGCTCTTGAAGTTGGGAAAGTGGTGCCTCTTCGGTTTTCGAATAAGCAATCCTGTCGGGAATCTGGCTCTCGAGATTCGGAGAACGATGCCTCTTCGATTTTTGAGAAAGCAATCCTGCTGGGGGTCTGGCTCTCGAGATTCGGAGAGTGGTGTCTCTTCGATTTTTGAGAAAGTAATCATGTTGGGAGTCTGGCTCTCGAGATTCGGAGGGCAGTGCCTCTTCGATTTTGGAGCAAGCAATCTTGTTGGGAGTGTTTTCTCGAATGTGAGTAAAGGTTGGGCATGTTTGCTAGTCTACCTTGCCACGAAGCACAGAGGTTGACACACAGGGACTTTCCAATTATCCAGCAGTGGTACTGTTCCTTTACCCTCTCTTCGATTTTTGAGAAAGTAATCATGTTGGGAGTCTGGCTCTCAAGATTCGGAGGGCGGTGCCTCTTCGATTTTGGAGCAAGCAATCTTGTTAGGAGTTTTCTCGAATGTGAGTAAAGGTTGGGCATGTTTGCTAGTCTACCTTGCCATGAAGCACAGAGGTTGACACACAGGGACTTTCCAATTATCCAACAGTGGTACTGTTCCTTTACCCTTGTGGGTAATAATATGGTAGCTAGACCTTCAAAATTTATGTGTCTAAACTTTGTTAGTGTTGTTTCTTTGCTATTCTTTTACCCTTCTTGGTCAGAGCGATGTAGTGGGAGCTGCAAGCTTCACGTGTCTCAACTTTGTCAGAAAACTTTGGCAAAGTTATTTGTGGTACCCATGAGCTACTGTTGTGTGTGGGAAGTGGGTGATTGAACAGTACGATTCATGTGCTTTCTACTTCACCAGAAATCTTCGACAGAATGCTCATAATTTCCGCAAAGCTGAGTGTGCGTGTGACAGGTGCTGACAAGGCTAGAAAAGTAGGTGCCTCTTTGAGTTCTGAGATCGGCCCTCGTGGTCTCTGAGCAGCCCAACTTTTGAGAAAGCAAGCCTCTTCGATTTCTGAGATCGGCCTTCGTGGTCTTTGAGCAGCCCAGCTTTTGAGAAAGCAAACGCCTCTTCGATTTCTGAGATCGACCCTCGTGGTCTCTGAGCAGCCCAGCTTTTGAGAAAGCAAACGCCTCTTCGATTTCTGAGCAGGCGCCTCTTCGATTTCTGAAGCTTCGTCGAGTGCAGATTTTTATAGGGGATGTCATTAAGTTCCAAAGCACACTTGAATCTCCACCAGTAGAAGCTCTATTCTTGCACTTCTAAGATCTTGATTTGTCCGACCTCTTCTCTCTTCAATACCTTTGAAAATGTCTGGCCCCTCCGACCGTCGTTTTGACTTGAACCTTGTTGAAAAGGCAACCCCGCCTTCTCCAGACAACATATGGCGCCCATCCTTCGTTTCCCCTACTGGTCCTCTTACCGTTGGGGATTCCGTGATGAAGAATGATATGACCGCTGCGGTGGTGGCCAGGACCTTCTCACTCCCAAAGATAACAGACTACTTTCCAAACGGTCTGATGAGTTGGCTGTTAAGGATTCTTTGGTTCTCAGTGTTCAGTGTGCAGGTTCTGTGTCTAATATGGCCCAACGCCTATTTGCTCGAACCCGCCAAGTTGAATCATTAGCGGTTGAAGTGATGAGTCTCAAACAGGAGATTAGAGGGCTCAAGCATGAGAATAAACAGTTGCACCGGCTCGCACATGACTATGCTACAAACATGAAGAGGAAGCTTGACCAGATGAAGGAATCTGATGGTCATGTTTTACTTGATCATCAGAGATTTGTGGGTTTGTTCTAAAAGCATTTATTACCTTCGTCTTCTGGGGCTGTACCGCGTAATGAAGATCCAAATGATCAACCTCTGATGCCTTCTCCTTCTAGGGTTCTGTCCAGTATTGAGGCTCCGAATGATCCCCCTCCGGTGCCTTCTCTTTCTGGGGCTCAACCGACTGCTGAGACTTCTCCTAAGCAACCTTTGTGAAGGCTTCCTCTTGTTTGTTTATTTTGACTTATGTATATGTACATATTTGTAACTTATCGGGGATATCAATAAATAAGCTTTCCTTCATTTCAACGTATTGTGTTAAATACACCAAAGCATTCTTCGCTAAGTTCTTTGAATTTTCTTTTGTTGAAGCTTGTATGTTGAAGCTTTGTGAGTGGAGCATGTAGGTTGAGGTAGTGTTCCCTTAATTTCCCGAGTGAGGAAAACTTCTCGGTTAGAGATTTGGAAAATCCAAGTCACTGAGTGAGATCGGCTATATGAATCTTAGAACGCCATTGTGCTATGTCCTGTGTCATGTCCTCCGTTAGATCTAAGTACTCTAAGTCTTTTCTTAGGGTCTCTTCCAAAGTTTTCCTAGGTCTTCCTCTACCCCTTCGGCCCTGAACCTCTGTCCCATAGTCGTATCTTCTAATCGGAGCGTCAGTAGGCCTTTTCTGCACATGTCCAAACCACCGTAACCGATTTTCTCTCATCTTTCCTTCAATTTCGGCTACTCCTACTTTACCCCGGATATCCTCATTCCTAATCTTATCTTTTCTCGTATGCCCACACATCCAACGAAGCATCCTCATCTCCGCTACACCCATTTTGTGTACGTGTTGATACTTCACCGCCCAACATTCTGTGCCATACAGCATCGCCGGCCTTATTGCCGTCCTATAAAATTTTCCCTTGAGCTTCAGTGGCATACGGCGGTCACACAACACGCCGGATGCACTCTTCCACTTCATCCATCCAGCTTGTATTCTATGGTTGAGATCTCCATCTAATTCTCCGTTCTTTTGCAAGATAGATTCTAGGTAACGAAAACGGTCGCTCTTTGGTATTTCTTGATCTCCAATTCTCACCCCTAACTCGTTTTGGCCTTCATTTGCACTGAACTTGCACTCCATATATTCTGTCTTTGATCGGCTTAGGCGAAGACCTTTAGATTCCAACACTTCTCTCCAAAGGTTAAGCTTTACATTTACCCCTTCCTGAGTTTCATCTATCAACACTATATCGTCTGCGAAAAGCATACACCAAGGAATATCATTTTGAATATGTCCTGTTAACTCATCCATTACCAACACAAAAAGGTAAGGACTTAAGGATGAGCCTTGATGTAATCCTACAGTTATGGGAAAGCTTTCGGTTTGTCCTTCATGAGTTCTTGCGGCAGTCTTTGCTCCTTCATACATATCCTTTATAGCTTGGATATATGCTACTCGTACTCCTTTCTTCTCTAAAATCCTCCAAAGAATGTCTCTTGGGACCTTATCATACGCTTTTTCCAAATCTATAAAGACCATGTGTAAATCCTTTTTCCCATCTCTATATCTTTCCATCAATCTTCGTAAGAGATAGATTGCCTCCATGGTTGAGCACCCTGGCATGAACCCGAATTGGTTGTCCGAAACCCGTGTCTCTTGCCTCAATCTATGCTCAATGACTCTCTCCCAGAGCTTCATTGTATGACTCATTAGCTTAATACCCCTATAGTTCATGCAATTTTGTACGTCGCCCTTATTCTTGTAGATAGGCACCAAAGTGCTCGTTCGCCACTCATTTGGCATCTTCTTCGTTTTCAAAATCTTATTGAAAATGTCAGTGAGCCATGTTATACCTGTCTCTCCCAAAACTTTCCACACTTCAATTGGTATATCGTCTGGGCCTACTGCTTTTCTATGCTTCATCTTCTTCAAAGCTACAACCACTTCTTCCTTCCGGATTCAACGATAAAAAAAGTAGTTTCTACACTCTTCTGAGTTACTCAACTCCCCTAAAGAAGCACTCATTTCATGTCCTTCATTGAAAAGATAATGAAAATAACCTTTCCATCTGTCTTTAACCGCGTTCTCTATAGCAAGAACCTTTCCATCCTCATCCTTGATGCACCTCACTTGGTTTAGGTCCATTGTCTTCTTTTCCCTTGCTCTAGCTAGTTTATAGATATCCAACTCTCCTTCTTTGGTATCTAGTCGCTTATACATATCGTCATAAGCCGCTAACTTAGCTTCTCTCACAGCTTTCTTCGCCTCTTGCTTCGCTTTTCTATACCTTTCACCATTTTCATCGGTCCTATCCTTGTATAAGGCTTTACAACATTCCTTCTTAGCCTTCACCTTTGTTTGTACCTCCTCATTCCACCACCAAGATTCCTTTTGGTGTGGGGCAAAGCCCTTGGACTCTCCTAATACCTCTTTTGCTACTTTTCGGATACAACTAGCCATGGAATCCCACATTTGGTTAGCTTCCCCCTCTCTATCCCACACACACTGGGTGATTACTTTCTCTTTGAAAATTGCTTGTTTTTCTTCTTTTAGATTCCACCATTTAGTCCTTGGGCACTTCTAAGTCTTGTTTTTTTTTCTCACTCTTTTGATATGTACATCCATCACCAACAAGCGAAGTTGATTAGCCACGCTCTCTCCTGGTATAACTTTGCAATCCTTACAAGTTATACGATCCCCTTTCCTCATTAGAAGAAAATCTATTTGTGTTTTTGACGACCCACTCTTGTAGGTGATCACATGTTCTTCTCTCTTCTTAAAGAAGGTGTTGGCTAAGAAGAGATCATATGCCATTACAAAATCCAAGATAGCTTCCCCATCCTTGTTTCTCTCCCCAAAACCATGGCCACCATGAAAACCTCCATAGTTGCCTGTCTCCCTGCCCATGTGTCCATTTAAATCTCCTCCTATAAATAACTTCTCCGTCTGAGCAATTTCTTGCACCAAGTCTCCAAGGTCTTCCCAAAATTTCTCTTTCGAACTCGTATCCAACCCTACTTGAGGTGTGTACGCACTAATCACATTGATAAGTTCTTGTCATATTACAATCTTGATTGCCATGATTCTATCTCCTACCCTCTTGACATCTACAACATCTTGTGTCAAGGTCTTGTCCACGATGATGCCAACACCGTTTCTCGTTCTATTTGTGCCTGAATACCATAGTTTAAACCCTGAGTTTTCTAGATCCTTTGCCTTACGACCAACCCACTTAGTTTCTTGTAGGCACATAATATTTATCCTTCTCTTCACCATAACTTCCATTACTTCCATAGATTTTCCCGTTAAGGTTCCTATATTCCACGTTCCTAAACGCATTTTGCTCTCTTGAACTCTACCCTTCTGTCCTAGCTTCTTCACCCTCCCCCGTCTAATAGAATCAAAGTACTTCTTTTGTGTGTCCCGTGTAAAGTTGATAGGAGCATATGCTCCCAAACAACTTTGAGTGGAGTCGTTCGAAAAGAAGTTGAAAATTAAAATAAAATTGTCATAATTTTTTTTTTGACAATTAAACACCGTTATAGGTACATTCATCATACATTTCCATATTTTAATTTTTTAAGTCCTTATACCATTTCAATAATTGAAATAATAGTTTACGGACGATATTTTTAACTGTTACCAACGAAGGTAAATATAATATTTGCTAAGTATTATTGGGTTACAAAAATTGTTTAGAAGACATTTCTGTCAAAGCATTTCTGTCAATTTCACGGTTACCCGCAAGAAATTTAAATTAATTTGGCCAATTCCTTGATGATGAAAATCATCATTCCTGTAATAGTGTTATTGAGAGAAGGACCGATGACTTCCTTGCTAATTTATTGGGTGCTAAGTATTATTGGATTGAGAACATGATTTGTGTTAGTTTTACATATATAAAATAAATGGGTAAACGGTTACCCGTTTATAACCGTGGTTAATACCCGTAATCGTCCATTTAAATTTCGCGGGTAAACGGTTATACCCATAACCGTTTATTTATCTAAACGGTTACCCATAACCGTAACCGTTTAATTTAAATGGGAGGATAACCGCGATTACCCATAACCAATGGGTATTTGCCCATCCCTAGTTTACCCTGAAAAGACACGACAACAATGAATAGAATTAAATTGTAAGTGAACTAATATTTTGAACAACAAATATATAAGGGATATATATTGCACAAATAGACATGATGCATAAAGTCTCACATGTTTCCGAAACGAAAACGCTACAAATCCAAGATATACGGCCAATTAATTCTTCAACCACTAATGGATCGCGGGATATTCATAGCTGCCTTTGTAGTTCTTGTTTGTCAAATTCGAACAAAACTCAGGAAAAATAAATATAAACACAATGAGAGAAGAAGATATAAGACAATTACCTCTCTTTTGGCAGGAAGCTCATTCCCAAACATAAATTCTGATATCTTCCTAAGCCTGTATTATGCAGGTTGTGTACTCAGTGAATTTTCGAGAAAAGATCAACAAGCGTGCATTAATTCCTAAATTCCTATGAATTTGACATGCTAATTTATTGAAAGGATTTGGCAAAAAAGACTATGGGATTAGAGAGACCTCAAAAACGAATGATGCACATATAGATCTAAATATGGTAAAATACCAGCTGAATTTAATAAGAAAGAATTCAGACCACAACACTATAGTTGATGATTAAATCAACAGCATAATGTTTTGTTGAGATTCTGTTTCAGCATGCACTAAGAATAATCTCAATGGCCTTTCCTCTTCTACAGGTCCTGAAGATTTCGGAATCCGGATCTTGGGTTCATTTGGTTTCTGCAAAATGAATTCATAAGCTCAAAACTCAACTTTCCCAAAAATTCTTCAAATCATAATTTTATATTTTTTTTCGCGAAAAATAGAGAACTAACTGACCATCTTCTTCCTTGATGAAACACTTGAGAAAGAAAGCGAAGCAGCTTTGAATCTCAGCTGCTGAATACTCTATTCTTCCTCCCCAACTCCACCATAACTCCCATAAGAGAAATTTTCATGCGACCTCTTTCCAGCAGCTGCAAAAAAGATATCAAATTTAAAAACGAATTCCAAAAACAAAGCAAGAGAGTGCATTTGGACGTTGGTTTGGGTGCAGAGGCGGTGGAGGGACGGTGGGTTGGTGGTGTAGGCGGTGAAGATGGGGATGGATGGTGATGGGTGGTGATGGGTTTGGGTGGGCTGCCCATTTGAGGGTTTGGGTTAGTTTGGTTGGGTTGCTGCCGGCTAAAGCTAGAGACTTGAGAGGGAGGTGGGTGTATTGAGAAATAGGACAGATTGGATTGGAGAAATTGTGGTTTTGATGGAGAAGAAGAGGGAGGGGAGAGAGAGACCAGCGTAAATTGCGTTGTGAAGGGAAGCTGCCATTTCAAGAGGAATGACAGATACAATCCCCCACATCATGCACCCTCTGCGACCAACCCCCCCTCCTTTCCCAAAATCACGCCCCCAAATCTCTGCATCCAACCCCCTCTCCTCTCTCCCCCAAATCACGAGATCAGATCTTCTGCACCCAACCCCCTCTCCTCTCTCCCACAAAATCACGCCTCCACCCTTCGGCCCCCAAAACAACAGCCCAACCGGCTGTTTTGGGTGAAGCACAACCCACACACAGACAATGGCAGAAACGTAATTAATTCAAATTTGAGTTTATTGAGTTGATTGTAGATGATATTTTTAAGAAATTGCTCAACATCTCATCAAGTGAAAAGAATGGCTTGGTTGGAATGGATTCCCGCTTACAGAAAATGGATTAACTGTTATGTCCCGGGGTGGATGATGTTCACTTTGTTGGAAATGCAAACTCAGTTTCACCATGGACAAACAGGTCGTTACCGCCCAAAACAGAGGTTTTTTTTCAGCTCTGTTGATGGTGACTGTCAACTACATTGTTCAAACTTCTCAAAGGTTATCAATAAAAGGTCTCCGGTGTCTCATTCATCACAGGTAATGAAGAGGCAAGGATCACAGGAGCAATGATGTTGACACCAATACCTTTCGGTACACACTTTTTTTCACACTTTTGGCAACGAAGGTAACTAAAGCCTAGTACTTAGAATACTATCATCTACGGACAGACGACAACTGAAATTCGTTTCTCTGTATATAGTTTCCGGCATATTATAAGCAGAAAGTTGACTAACCAAACAAATTCCAAGTTTAAATTTAATGAAGGAATGTTGAACACCGTTTGGTCTAGTTTGAATGTAGTCGCAGGTAATGAACAGTAAGTCAACCGAAATTCATTCAGAGTTGTACATGAAAAGAAACGTACCCAATAGCGGTATGCTATAACTTCAGCTGGAGTATTATCAGGAGCACAAGATCCCAAGCTAATCTGCTTAACAGCCTCAATCTGAACTGCCTCTGGATCCTCCCTAGCACTCAATTCCAAAGCCAATTGAATCTGATACTCTTCTGCTATATCAGCATCCCTCGAGGTACTAGACCCCGAATCGCGCCTACCTGTATCCGAAACAACATCTAAACTACTCCCACTAACAGCTGCATCAGGTGGCTGCTCCACTCTCGCTGCCCTATTGACATTCGAAGATGATGGGGGACTAGGGCCATGCTTATTGGCAACTGAATTCAACTGACCCGAAATCCCCGAGAAGGGTTTATTCTCAGAACCCTGATGGGACCTCGAGTGCAAAAGCCTTTCAGTTTCAGGGGATGACTTGCTAATGGACTTACTACCCCTTGATGAAGCTGCAGACCCTTCTGAATCTTCTGATTGGTTGGACATGATATGCAGTTTCTTAAGAAGGTTCTTCATATCGTTTTCATAAGTCACAACAAAATCGAAGGCCAAAGAAATAAAAATCTGGCCATAAACATCTCCATTGTCTTGGACCAAGCATGAAATCCTAAGCACTATATCACCACAAAGCAAGCAAACTGAAAAGCAATCCAAAAAGCCCTTTTTGCAGAAGCACTTCACAGAGCCTTCACAGGGTCAAAAACCCCCACTCATATCCAAAAGCCAGAAATCACTATTCCAAGCAATACCCCAGTAAAGTTTCAACCTTTACCAATACCAAGAAAGACTTCATTTACACAAAATCAGAGGGCTCATCCACTGTAATTTGCAGACATAGAAATGTTAAGATAAAAGGAAATGCAAACTACCTTTCACCCAAATTTGCAACGGGAATTGACATAGCAATATCTTCACAGTTTCTGCACAAGCACAAATCAAAAGTATAAGAAAAGCAGCACATAAGCAATTGAACCCCGCCAAACACGAACGAAAAGATCGGCAACAAATGTATTCCACATGTAGAGATATTGGGTTTGGATTTTGATTACCTAGAAATTGGGGGGTTGGGGCCGAGAGGAACCCTAGCCAAGACGGAGCTCCGTAGTGGATGCCGATGATGTTTTGGAGAGTAGTACAGGTGTCAAAATGTCAGCATGCCCATTTTCAAAATCTACTAGACGATCCCAAAAGCTTACTAAATCCTCACAGTTGACAGGATACTGAGAAAGATTTGTGCACCCACGGAGATCGAGAGTTAAAAGTTGCGCCAAATTACATAAAGTGTCGGGAAGATGTACAAGGCTTTTGCAGTTTCTCAGATTTAATAACACAAGCCGCTGAAGCCGTTCAATCGAGGGGGGAAGCTCTTTGATAGATGTTCCATCCAAATGAAGCACTTTTAATCCCTCCATATTTTCTTCAATGCTTGGAAACACCTCAAATTTTGTACAACCAGAAAGAGAGAGACAATATAGGAATTTAAGTTGACAAATGCTACTTGGAAGAGTCTTGATTTCCTTGCAGTCTTTTAAGTCCAAACTTTTCAACTTCGTAAGATTATTAATTGACGATGGCAGTTCCTTAATTTTTGACCTGGATAGATTAAGCTCTGATAGTTCCTCCATAACTGCTGAAATCTCTGGAAATATCTCAAGACTTGAGCAGCCAGAAAGATCAAAGGTTATGAGAGATCTCATATGAATGATGCTTGGAAGACTCTTAAGTTTCTTGCAATGTCTTAGGTCCAAATATCTCAAACCTGTGAGATTATTAATTGACGATGACAGTTCCTTAATTTTTGACCTGGATAGATTAAGCTCTGATAGTTCCTCCATAACTGCTGAAATCTCTGGAAACATCTCAAGACTTGAGCAGCCAGAAAGATCAAAGGTTATGAGAGATCTCATATGAATGATGCTTGGAAGACTCTTAAGTTTCTTGCAATGTCTTAGGTCCAAATATCTCAAACCTGTGAGATTATTAATTGACGAGGGCAGTTCTTTAATTTTTGACCTGGATAAATTAAGCTTTGATAGTTCCTCCATAACTGCTAAAATATCTGGAAACATCTCAAGACTCAAGCAGCCAGAAAGATCAAGAGTTACGAGAGATCTCATATGATTGACGCTTGGAAGGCTCTTAAGTTCCTTGCAATCTTTTAGTTTCAAATATCTCAACCCCGTGAGATTATTAATTGACGAGGGCAGTTCTTTAATTTTTGACCTGGATAAATTAAGCTTTGATAGTTCCTCCATAACTGCTAAAATATCTGGAAACATCTCAAGACTCAAGCAGCCAGAAAGATCCAAGAGTTACGAGAGATCTCATATGATTGACGCTTGGAAGGCTCTTGAGTTCCTTGCAATCTTTTAGTTTCAAATATCTCAACCCCGTGAGATTATTAATTGACGAGGGTAGTTCTTTAATTTTTGACCCGGATAAATTAAGCTCTGATAGTTCCTCCATAACTGCTAAAATATCTGGAAACATCTCAAGACTCAAGCAGCCAGAAAGATCAAGAGTGACGAGAGATCTCATATGATTGACGCTTGGAAGGCTCTTGAGTTCCTTGCAATCTTTTAGTTTCAAATATCTCAACCCCGTGAGATTATTAATTTTTTTTTGAGAAGAAACAATTTTATTAAAGAATAGTGAAAAACATAGAAGTGGATAAGAAGTCCACCAACAAATTAGAAAGGAAAATCCCAATAGGATTTGGCTATAGTAGCCAATTCTAGACTTAGCTCACTTAACTGCTGCTAACAAATCCCACAGTATTTGAGAAAGAGAGCAATTATTAAACTCTTTAGTAGCCGAAGCCCAAAAAGATGCCCAATATTTTACTCTCCCCCAAAGTACTTCTGCCCCCACTCCAGTATAGTCTTCAAAAATCCTTCTGTTGCGTTCCAGCCATATATTCCAAAAAATTGCCGATACCAGGCAACCCCACAAAGCTTTGGATTTTTTCCCTTTTCCAAGTGCCTTAAAATTGGTGCTTAGTAGCTCAAAACACCCTTTAGGAATGACCCAACTTACTTTAACCTCCTGAAACAGTTTCCACCATAGTTGGATCGAGTAGGAGCAATGAAGAAAGATGTGATTTACACTCTCCTCCTTAGCTTTACATAAACTACACCAATGTGGGGATAAACACATCAGAGGGTTTCTCCTTTGAATTTTGTCGCAAGTGTTGAGACTCCCAGTGGCCACAAGCCATACAAGTATTTTAACCTTCGGAGGAGCTTTTGATTTCCAAATCTGAGAGTAGGGTGGATAATAGTGCACAATCCCATTGTTGCTCAGTAATGAACGATAGGATTTGCATGTGAACAAACCTGAAGCTTCTAGGTTCCACCTTCTGTTATCCATTTTTGATGGAGACAAGCGAACCACTTCCACTTTCTGTAATAAGCTGGCCGCCTCTTCTATCTCCATCTCATTCAGATTTCTCCTAAAATCAAAGTTCCAACTCAAGGAACTTGACGAAGCTTCCACAAAGCTAGAAATGTTATGATTATGCTTCCTCGATAATAAGAATAATCTGGGGAATTGCTCCTTCAGCGGTCCTCCTGCTAACCACCCATCCTCCCAAAACCTCACCCTCTCTCCATTGCCCACCTCAAACTTGCAGCATCCAAGAAACTGATGAGCACCACTCGAAATGTCTTTCCATGGGCTACGACTTGAAACCCTCCTTGGAGGAAGTGCATTCCATCCATTCACTTGTAGCCCATACTTGCTTCTTATCACCTTGTGCCATAGGGAATGAGACTCCCTTGGGAATCTCCACAACCACTTAGCCAATAGTGCTTCGTTCTGATTCCTCAAATTCCCCACCCCTAGACCTCCTTCCTCCTTGTTTTTAGTAACTAACTCCCATTTGACCAAATGGGATTTCTTACCTTCCTCCACGCCTTCCCAGAGAAACCCTTTCATTAATTTTTCTAGACGTCTTCTTACCCCGCCAGGAATTTTGAACAATGACATATAGTAAATCGGCAAACTTCCCAAGACTGATTGAATTAGAGTTAATCTACCTCCTCTGGATAGGAAAGCCTTCTTCCAACTTTGAAGTCTTCTTTCCATTGTTTCTACCACTGGATCCCAAAACCTTATAGCTCTTGGCCTTCCCCCAAGGTGAAGTCCCAGATACTTTATAGGCCAACATCCTACCTCGCAACCCCAAGAAACTGCCATCCTGTTTAATTTCTCACTTTCTGAATTTATTCCTGCCAAAAAGCACTTCGCTTTGTTGATTTTCAATCCTGAGACCGAACAGAATAAGTTGAGCACTTGTAATAGGTTGTTCCAAACTTCCTCGTCTTCCGTCAAGAAGAATATGGTGTCGTCTGCAAATTGAAGATGAGAGATCTCCACCTTTTCTTGCCCAATACACAAACCTTTGATGAGATCATTTTCTTGAGCCTTCTCCATTAACCTGCTCAAAACATCGACTACTAAGGTGAAGAGAAAGGGTGACAGTGGGTCGCCTTGTCTCAATCCTCTTGAAGCTTGAAATTTTCCCCTAGGCCTCCCATTGATCAAAACTGAAAAATTTGCAGAGCATAAACATCCCTGCATCCATTTCCTCCATCTATTGCCAAAACCTTTTCTTTGTATTACTTCTTCCAGAAATCTCCATTCAACATGATCATACGCTTTTTCAAAGTCGATCTTGAGCACCAATCCCTTCTCTTTTTTCTGCCTTATCTCTTCTACCACTTCATTTGCAATGAGGACAGCATCCAAAATTTGTCGATCCTTAACAAACGCCCCTTGATGTGGAGAGACAGTGGTAACCAAAACCTCCTTCAATCTTGAAGCCAGTGTTTTCGCTATAATTTTATACAATCCAGTTACTAAACTGATGGGCCTATAGTCCGTCACCTTCAAAGAATCTGACTTCTTTGGGATTAGGCAAATGAAAGTTTCGTTCGTCACTGCATTTATTATCCCTTTCTCAAAGAACTCCTCCATGATCTTCATTATATCTTCCTTCAAAATATCCCAACAATGTTGGAACATTTGCATAGAGAAGCCATCTGGTCCTGGTGACTTGTCCTTTCCACAATCGAAAACTGCTCTTTTCACTTCTGCTTCCTCAAAAGGCCTCTCAAGCCAAATTGCCTCAAGGGCGCTTATTGGGGCCCAATTTATACCTTCTAAACCCCAACATGCCTCGTCGTTACTGCTAAATAAGGATTTGAAAAAATTTACAATATGCTCTTCAATCTCTTTTGCATCCTCTATTAATCCCCCTCCAACCGACTCCAACCTTTCAATATAGTTTCTCTTCCTTCTTCCATTTGCAACTCGATGGAAGAATCTTGTATTACCGTCCCCTTCCTTTGCCCATTCCACTTTGCTTCTCTGCCTCCATTTCACTTCTTCTTTAAAAGCCAAGTCTCCCACCAGGTTTTGGAGTTTTTCCCTTTTACTTCTAGCTTCAAAATCTAAGCCTTCCGCCCCCTCTCTCTTATCCAATTCCTCTATGTCTGCTTCCGCTTCTTTCAAGACTTTTTCGATTTCGCCGAAACTCTCCTTACTCCAGCTCTGCACCTTTTTTTTCATGGCTTTTAACTTGCTCATAAATTTATAACCCTCCCACCCCTCCACTTGCTCCGATTGCCACCATTCCTTGAATTTGTTCCTGAATTCTGGATCTTGGAGCCACATGTTTTCAAATCTGAAAGGACATGGCCCCCATTTCACTTTGTTGGTGTCTAGCTGGATTGGACAATGATCGGAAATGACCCTAGCCAAGGCCGTTTGTCTAGCCTCAGGAAAGATATCTTCGCAACCTGTAGAGCATAAAAATCTGTCTAATCTCCGACACACAGGTTCTTCTCTGAGATTTGACCAGGTAAATTGTGCATTGAGTAGATCCAAATCCTTGAGTTCTGTCTCTCGAATGAAATCATTAAAATTCCTCATGCTTTTAGTCAGCCTCCCCCCGTTTGATTTCTCATTTATAAATCTAACCACGTTAAAATCTCCTCCTATACACCATCTTGTTCCACACATACCATAAAGTCCCGCCAATTCTTCCCAAAACTCCCTTCGCTCTCTATTTTTACATGGACCATAGACTCCGGATAGCCACCACTCCATCCCATTTGGAGCCTTAATTTTTATTGATGCAGAGAAAACACCGACCAAAGATTCGGTTACTGAAATGTGTTTTGTGTTCCAGATTACAGCTATACCCCCTGAGCTTCCTTGAGCAGGGACAAAAATCCACTCTTTATATCTGCTTCCCCACACGCTAGCCACAAGACTTCTGTCAATCAATGATTTCTTAGTTTCTTGTAGTATGATGATGTCCGGCTGTAACCGTTGGAATTGCTTTTTCAATGTTAGCCTCTTCCGTGTACTTCCCAATCCTCTAACATTCCAACTAATTATCTTCATTAACACTACTAGTGCCCCTGTGAAGTTTGCTTTCTCCCTTAAAACCACCCTCTCCCTTGCCTCTTCTGACTTTCCCATTCTTCTTTTCTTGGAATAGAGACCTTTTCAACGGAAACAAGGAAACCTTCATTTTAGACAAAAATTTGGAACTTAGATGTTGGGCCTCACGATTGGCTGATACTCCTGCCGATTTTTTCCTTCTACTGTACTTCAATATTTTCTTGTTTTTTCCTATTTCCTCAGTAACGGACTGCTCCTCGTGATTGGTTGCCTCCTCCAACGTTGTCACTGCTTCCAAATTTGAATCAATGAAGAGGTTGTGGAGGTCCTCACATGATACTTTAAAATCGTCAGATATTTCTTTTTCCTCTTGATAGTAAGCATCCACCTCCCCATCAGCGACAGAAGATTGAGCGGAGAAATCTTCGTCGTCACTGTCTAACAATTGAACCGAATCCATGCCAAAATCCTCCATCCTTCTCCACCATTGATCTGCTGAATTCTTCTCACTCGACCCGCCCGGTGATCGGACAATGTCGTCATCGGCCTCGCACTCCATATCTTCCTCTAATTCACTAACTGAATCGGTGAATGTGAGGTTAGAAGACAGCGCTTCCGTCGGATTAGGCCATTCTAGGTGATTCTGACAAGAGCCAAAATCATGTGGTAGAAGAAGCTTTAGCCGCTTTCCGCCCCTGTCGTGTTGTCCAAATCTCCCAAAGAAACTCGAACTTATGCTCCAGGAAGGTCTAATTGGAGCGCCTGCTGCATAGAACTCCATGGCCCGAAGTTGCTGGGGATCTCCCAAAGCCATATACTGTGGCGCGGTATTCCTTAGAGTTGGCAGCCTTAGGTCCTCAAGCGGGTTCGAAAACGTTAGAGACTTACACAGAAAGTCCATTTCGGATTGTTGATGAGATCTCAGCCCGGGAATAGTTAGGGCCGAATTACCATTTATAATTGTAAATAAATGTTTGGCAGTCATAGGCCCGCTCACCACAATGTTATCTCCAATATTTGGGCTTTGTGGATCAAGGCCCGCTACTCCATCAAGTTTAATTGGAATAAAGTTGTTTTTATTGGGCCCGCTCCTATCACATGCATTTACACTATTTCTAGTGAAGATCTCCACTCTTGTTCCATTAAAATACTCCCTGCTTGTTGAAATTTGTGCCTCCTCTGTACTAGAGCCACCGCCATCTTCTATCCCATCTAATTCCAAACTTTTGCTTTTACCCGGAGAAATCATGATACTGGAACTTCCTTTCAATTTCGAAATCATTAAAAAATCATTTACCGCCGCTTCTGTTGATTGACTCGCCGTAGCTGTCACGTCCTGTTCTTGAGATGGCGTCCCACGCTCTCTTTCAGGGAAAGTAAGGTCATAGATTGGGTTTGCATGCTCCTCGGAACTCGCGCCCACAGTCACAGACCTGTTGTGATCAAGCTTTCTGTCACATCCGATGGTGACTGGGCAGTCGAAGGCGCCTATTCGGAAACTGACGCAAGTCCCCGTCGTGTGAGCTGCCTTTCCGAGCTCAGCCGTCGCCGGATGATGTATTCCAGAAATCCTTTGTAATTGCTGATCCTTTTTCAGAGACCCAACTAAAGATTCCGATTTACCCCGATCTTCATCCGAAAGCATAGGTCTCTTCGCTGGCGTTAATTGTCGGATCCTGACCCTGAAGACTAGGTCTCCGTCAGCCACTTCTACTACCTCAGGGATGAAACCAGTGAAGTTGGTTTTTAGTTTTATCTTTGCTTCAAGCAGAAAACCAAAACTAGTGGTTGTTTGGTCAATATCCACCAGACCTCCGCAAGCCTCACCAATATCCTGGAAGAATTTTTTGGTCCAAAGATGCGGTGGTAAACCTTCCAATGCAACCCAACCTCCATAACTGACCGTCAATCTTTTATTTGAATTCAAACTCTCCCACCACCCCGCTAGTTCCACCTCGGGATACTCCTTCATAGCTATAGCTCCAAGTAGTGCAATTTTCTTTGCTTCCTCCTCGTTCTGGCAAACAAACAGTGCTTTGTTGCATTGAAATGGCGAGAGTCTGATGTCCGTTCCCAGAAGTTTTCGAAGTGAGGCCTCCACCTCCCTCCAGGATTGATGCACCACCTTTCTCTCACAGACTACAACACATCCCCAACTGTAAGATTCTTTAGAGCAAGTCATCTGATTCCAAGTGTGTTCTTTCCAAAAATCCTCTCTGGCACTCCGTGTGGATTCCTCAGTTGACGTCGACTTGCCTCCAATGACTGCATCCCTGTATGAGCCCTGAAAGCCGCCGCCCAAAAGATTTCTCCTAGGCTTAGTTCCAACCCGGTTCACCTTCCTCATTGTAGCCCCCGTCTTCTTTCCCCCTCGCAGGATCTCAGACATCAGCTCTTCCAGATTTCTCCATCCGATGCCTTTGAAACCTTTCGGAACGAAGATATTTCTGACAAAACCATCCTTTTCAGTTTTGGAAAGAACAAGGACCTCCCCGTTTCTGTTCTGAAATCCTTCAACCCAAAACTGATAGTTGTGACCCTTGTATTTTCTGAAGAAGTTCAGTCCTCCCGTGTCAATGGCCGCCTTTAACTGATCAGTGATCCATGCTGCACAACCCAAGTCAAAAGATATCTGATATCCTCTGGCTCTCGTTCTCTCTGTTATCCTAATCCTCTCGCCAAAAGACTTCTCTTCAATCTCTAAAATGAAAACCTTGTGCTCAACTTTAAAATCCCTGGACAAGTGTCTGTAGCTCATCTTGCTTTTTTCAGATGCACTTCACCATTGTTAAATTACATAATCAAACAGTGAAATTTAGACATCTTCCCTCTTTGACATAAGTGCAATTGGGAACCATCTATTTTGAAACCTTGTGATTTGTCAGAGGCATGTTTCTGGTATAAGACCCCGTGAGATTATTAATTGACGAGGGCAATTCTTTAATTTTTGACCTTGATAAATTAAGCTCTGATAGTTCCATAACTGCTAAAATCTCTGGAAACATCTCAAGACTCGAGCAGCCAGAAAGATCAAGGGTTTTAAGAGATTGCATACGAATGTTGCTGGCTAGAATCTTAAGTTGCTTGCACCGATGCAAATCCAATAAAACAAGGTTTGTAAGAGTTGAAATAGATGGGTGAACCTCAACTAAACTTGTACAATGTCTAAGAATTAGCACCTCAAGATTTGGCACCTTTGTGAAGTCAGGGGTTTCCTTAAGGGATTGACAATATCTTAAATCGATGAATTTCAACTTTTCCAGCGTCGGTTAAAACATTCAGGAAAACATGCATTACTTAATAAGACATGTCAAAACCTAAACATTTAAAGAATCATATACATGTAAATGATGATCTTACGTACCTGGGTTCCTTCCCAAAGTCGGTCAATGCAACTATGTTGCATGTCAAGGTAAACAAAATTTTTTAATTGAAAGTTGGATGGCAAAGACTTAAGGGGGCAACGAAGCCAGAAGAGACACCTCAACTCACGAAAAAGAAACTTTAAGTGCCCAATCAGGTGTTGTTTGTCGGAAGACTGAATGATCATGAGAAGTCTTAGTTGAGTCATACTATCAAAAGCTTCAGCATTTAAGCATACCTCACCTGAGTTCGACAAATCCAAGATTATGCTTTCAACTGCTTTTATACCCTGTGCAAATCAAAGTGAAGGAAAAAACAGAGAACCTTTGTTTAGATTGTGAAGTTAATGCTTGTTTCTATTTTTTGATGGAAAGTTAATGCTTGTTTCTTAAGGAGCCATTTTATAATCATTTTCTTTTCAGTTTTTAATTTTTGTTTGTCCATTTTTTTAAATATGAAAATAGAAAACACATAACTTGTTTGGTAATCGTTTATAATTTTCAATTATTAAAAAAAAATCAAAACTAAAAATTAAAAATTGTTAACAAAAATCGTTCCCAAACTGGCCTAAGAAATAAATTTTGGTCAAAAGTTGAAGCTTTCTACTAAACATTGCATAAGAAAATGATTTCTCACCGTATTTTCAGTTAGCACACGATGAACATCTCCATAACTCCACAACCTGCTTCGTCTCCCTGGCTCTTTGATAGATTCTTGGCGAACTATTTCCCGACCCATTTCCTGTAGTGAATCATGCATCTCCAGTTCCCCCTTCCGTGAGACAGTTATGAGAGCTCGATCGATTAGAACTCTTATACCTGTACGAGGATAGAAACCACAACTGTCCAGAATTTCAATTGCATAGTCTTTTTGCATTCCTTTAAAGAAACATGCAATATCTAGAAAGATGTCTTTCTCTGTGTCATCTAGTCCATCGAAGCTTGTTTTAAGCACATCATAAATTTCTCGTCGTGGGATTTCCCTTATTTTTATTAACACATCTTCCCACTCGCGTACAGTTTTTTATCAAGAAAAGCTCCCAAGACTTTGAGTGCTAAAGGCAGACCCTTAGCATATTTTACAGCACACCACGAAAGATCATCATAATCTTTGGTGGGTTGGTTTGTTCTGAAGGCATACCGCCTAAAGAGTTTCAGAGCTCTAGCACCACTGAAAAGCTTGGGGCTATATATCGCATCAGCTCCGCTTAGTAATTGCACATCTCTAGTTGTTATAATAATTCTACTTCCACCACCAAAAGAATGTTCCTTTCCGAGTAAGGCTTCAATTTGAGCTAATTTGTCTACATCATCAACAACAAGAAGAACTTTTTTGTGACCAAGGCTTTTTAACATCAACTGGAAACCATTTTTCAATATGTCGAAACTCTCCACCTTGTTTCCCGAGATACTAGATAGAAGTTGTGTCTGCATATGTTGTTCGCCATGCTTCATGAAACCCACCTTGACATTTTCAAGAAAGCAACAAGCTTCAAATCGACAAGCGATTTCGTCGTAAACAGCTCTAGCGATGGTTGTTTTGCCTAAACCACCCATACCCCATATTCCTACAATGCGAACATCACCCAACTCCACCCCAGGAGGACCAGGTTGTAAACGTAAATGCATTTCGTGCATATGAGAATCCATTTCAACCAAGCCATTATCTTTGCATGGTGTTGATGAGATGTGCCTTAATTTTCTAAAAACATCTTCCACAATTTCCTCTATAAGCTTTGCATCCTCCCTGTCAAATTAAAAAAAAAAATATATATATATAATAACAACACCAAATAACAAGTTTTCATCTGCTAGTTTAAAAAAAAATGAAAACTAAAAACTTAAAACAATAACCCCTAAACCCTACAAAAATCTCAAAATTAATAGGAAACTAAAACAAATTAAAATTTACTCATAGTTTCGCGAATCCCAGCCGGATAAACTGGTGGCAGTTGTAAGAGCGGATCTCCAGCTCTGAACCTCTTCCATTTCGACGTTAGAATCGTGATCGTGCTGATCAAAAGCTTCCGCGAATTTTCTCTTGAGTTTACGAACATCAGACGGATCAACTTCGTAGAAAATGGGGAGTACAATCTGTTCCTTGGTATCCTTGCATTTCAAGATTTCCACGAGTTCTTTCAAGCACCAAGTGGAAGAAGCATAGTTTTGAGAGAAAACAACAATCGAAAGCCTTGACTCTCGAATTGCTGTCAGGAGCTCGGAAAGGCGGTCTCCTTTTCCGAGCTCTTGGGCATCGATGAAGATGTTGATTGTTTTCTGACGCAGAGCTCTGTAAAGATGGCTGACAAAGCCTTTGCGAGTGTCTTCCCCTCTGAAATTGATGAACACTTCGTATTTCCATTGAGGGCCAGAAGAAGAAAAAGCAACCATTGATCGATCGCACCTGGTCACCGATGAGCATCAAAGATGAAGAGGAATTTAAGAACAGAAATACTAGATTGATCTACAAATTGGAGGAAAAGTAAAAAAAGTTATGTTTTTTGCATCTTCTTCCAAGAAATAACGGTGCCAGCGAGATGCTAAAAAAGGGAAATAGGAAAGAATGCTTTATGTTCTTCGCATTTTCTTCCAAGAAAGACCGGTGTCGGTCAAAAAGTGATGCTAGAAAAGGGAAAAGGAAGGAATACTTTATGTGTTGTAATCTTATAAGCCATTCAATGTCTGGATGGTCAACCCACTACAACTTTACATGTTTGTCCACTAATTCACTTACTGCCTCATCCTTTCATATAAAATCACACACAAAAACACAAAGCCTTACGGCTGAAAAGAGAGAAAAGAAAGAAGAAAGAAGAGAGAAGCCACAAGGCACACGGTAGAGAGAATAAAAAGGGAGGACATAATGGAGAAAATTATCTTTGTAATCTTATTACTTCATATTATAAACGAAAGCATCACTGCTACTCCGAGGACATACTCCAGTCACACGGACTGTAGAGAAACCTTGTAAATTTTGTGTCTTGTTTATTTATTCCATTGCACACACCGTCGATTTTACAACATTATGATTTTTTTCCCATCTTCTTCCAACAAAGAATTGCGCTGGGCGAAGAGATGTTCAAATTTCACTTTGTAGAATGGGCTAAAATGCACACTCACACTGGTGTGGTTTGGAAAAGTATAAGGCCTTGGCCCATGACCATTCACTATTCAACGGTTATTCTCTCGTCTTCTCTTAATAATTTTGGACAAGACATATAATGCTATGTTTATCACGTATTTTTACCATCATTTGTATTATTTCTAATAGAGATAGGAATCGCCAACCCATGTGAATTATTTTTTATTAGAAAGATTATACAAATGATAGTATAAATAAGTGGTAAGAATAGCATTTTTGTTTAAGATGATGCTTTCATACGTCATTTATTATGCCTAATTTTTAAAATTACCAATCATATTGTAGTAAGTTTAAAATTTGGTACCAAATTATAATTTTATTTCAAAGATCGTTTTTTTGGTTGTTCAAAGTTCGAATGGGAGTGGTCATGGAGAAAGAAGTGGAGATGGTGATAGAGGTGTTGCTCGGATGGCAGGGGAATAGCAAGATGAACCCTATATTTGCCATTCATTATTTAATGGTCAATTAAACAGAATTTCTATCGGATGTATGATATTGAAATAAAATTATAAGTAATGTATGACACTGAAATGTTTTCAAAATGTTGTAAGCGATTGCAATTAATCTCAAACTTGATGGGGTAAAACATAATTTACTCTAGATTTTATGTACTCAATACTGCTATTCGTACATTGAAATCTTAGATTATACAACTTTACCAACAAATGATCACGCAAGTGACAGGAACACGAAAGAAGGTAAGTAAACGTTACAGCAGGACCGGGAAAACTTTCTCCAATAAATTGATGAAACGCTTAGCGTACAGCTCCGGTTCGACAGCAGAAACGCGTTGAGGGTCTAACTTCGACGATTTGTAAGCGTGCTCGAGTTTCTTTTTCACATTGTACTCCTGCAATATGTCGATTATCCCCATATAAAGAACCACGTCGTAGAATTCAAATAGTTCTACTTCTGTTGAATTGACCTCTTCCCGCACAATCTTACGATTGGCCCGGGCCGGCATGTCTACACCTAGTTGCACCCTTAACCTGAGAAAAATTCAGCTGACGGTAACTATGTGCTGCTCGAACAATGAATGAAACACAGAATTCAACAACAGTTTTCAAGCTATGAATTTCTATGTTTTCAGCAATCTAATTACCGTTGCTTGACCGTGCTACTAAGTCACTCGCGTCAGCATACTATTCAAATCAGATGAAAGCTGATTAGAAGGTTAGGCCACGTATCATGAATCTTCTAGGGTGTCGTTTCACTCATATGAACGTAACAGAAGATCCAAACGCTTACGGTGTCAAACTTCAAAATATATCCGAGCCCAAAAGTGCGAATAGTAAGTGTAAAAGTACAAACAATAGAAGTACCTTCCTGTACCAGGGAGCAAGAGATTGACTTCTTTGTCACCGAGAGAATAAGCTTTCAACGGACTTCCTCTGATGTGAGGACCTGGTGCAGTACTGACAGAGCCAGGTTCATGGGTTACCAGTAGAAGACCTTTAGGAGGAATCAAAAGCTCCCCTTGCAAAGTCACACCTATTCAAATTGGAATATAAGTTCAAATATGAAATACGTAAAATGCGAGGAGATAAGGGAATTCGGTTGGTATTAAAAGCATGGCTGGAGGGAAAGACAACATTGTTCCATTCAAAGTCATTTTCATTATGTTTCTTTCCCATTTCCTCATTCTTCCAAGTGCGTGCCATTTCGAAGTTATGAAAATCAAGGTTCTAAAAGGCACTAGGCGCTAGTCGGCCGCATAGATATCAATAACATGGTAAGGATACATGTTCCACCCCCTTAGTGGCGTGAGGATGTTCCAAATCCCAAAATGTCGACCAGTACTAAAGTCTTAAATTGTAATGAGAACTACACCAGTTGCCGAGTTGTCATTAATTGCTCAGATCTTCTTTTCCAACAGTCCTTTTTCTGCGTTTATTCTGAGTGTATGACTATACTGTTTCCAGGGAAAGAAATCATTAATCGGAAAACTATTCGCATCACCAAATAGAAAAGAAATTAGAACATACGTAAAACAAATACAAGTTCATTTGAAAAGTATTTGTAATCAGAAAGAGATGCTTACCATCATCAGCAGGTAAACTCTCATGGTTGTGCATTGTAGCAGGAGGTTGTGAAAATCCCTTCAGATCCTCAGGAGCTCTAAAATGTAGACCCAACAGAAGGCTATAATCAATAATTTGCTGAGATTGTAGAAACTTGCAGTCTAGTGATATTTGTCTGCAAAACAAAGAGGAAAGATTCCAAGAGATGATTAAAATGTGGAAGAGCTAACTCAGCCAATTCTTATTAAAATTATCTTTTTGGGGACACAATCATAATCGATAAGCAGCAAATCTACGAGATGTGAACACGCAATGTATTATTGATTGTAGATCTACATACAGTGTTAAGATTTCATAAGAATATCAAGCTTGTTACCGGAAGAACAAAATATCGTACTGAAAAGTAGAGTGATAACTTATAAATGAAAAATGACAACGTAAATTGCAGAAACGTAAGAGAATTCTTTTATCAAATCCATTTTGATCGGAAATCTAAAATTGACATAAAGCTTATTGAACTGACCAATAGCATTTGGAACATCTTTTACGTTTCCTGTCTTAACATTGAAAGTAAATAAACTAATCAACCACAGGAGATTTGAAGCATTTTAACTTACAAATCAACAAGGCAAAGAATTGATTTCCAGGGACTACACAGTTTCCATGTACCAAGACACATGATACAAATTTACTGGTGAGGTTGAAATATCCCTCCAACCGGCTTGGCTCTTCCTCAAGGCAAGCTTTACAGGTCAGAATCCAAAGACAAGATGCAGAGGACTGGAAGAAGAAACTAATGCAGGACATATATCTAAGGATTAGATTCTCTTGCAAGTGGTTTTGAAGAATTAGACATCGGACCGAGTATGCTATATTGCATAAGTTTATTAATCTTATGATCAATGAAGTTACTCCCACAAGGATGCTTAAGCAATGAAAATCACTCACAGGTAATATATGAAATTCAAAAAACCACAACAAATAAAAACTCACAAGGACTTGCTTAAAAAGTGCTTCTCGCAACAGTTTGTCCATATGAAATTCAAATGTCAGATCGAGATCTTTCAATGTGGTATTCTCATCAATTTTATCTGTCTGTACATCTTCCAATAGTTGAACCCTTCAAATCATAACGGCTATGAATTCGTAATTCAGTGCAAAACATATTCCCCATTACCATAAACCGTACCTAAAAACAATGCATTTAGAATAAATCACACCAACCGAGGCGACATCCAATGCAGAACTGCAATCTGGGAGAGTGATAAGTAGCTCAATACCTTTTTTCCACCTTTAACGTTATCCGATGGAGCCCAAAAAATTTTGTGACGAGAGTGTTTTCATGTTCGTCTACATGGCTATAATATCTAGGCAGCATCTTCAGCATAACCTGCATATGAATTGGGAAAAAGAAAATGATTCATAATTCCTTTCACCATCCTTCCCAAACTTGGACGAGATAAGTTAGTTGCCGAAGATAAAGCTAAAAATAAAATAAACAGAGAAAAGCAAAATCTAAGTCCTCATATGGAGCTGATTGATCTTTTTGTTCGAGTAAGAAGCAAAAGGAATATCAAGGGTAATTAAACGGCTTGGCATGACAGGAATTTTGAGTACAAAGAAGTTATCGTGCGTGTGTATATAGCATAGAAGTTTGCATGAGTTCAAACCTTCAGTTCAGTTTTTCTTAAAGTCTTGATGAAAAATCTATCATCATGATAAATATAGAAAATATTGCCACTTTCCCAGGAGAAGAATTCTCTCGTAAACCATCGTCACCACAAATGGACATCATGTACTCTGCTGCATCTAAGTTAAACGTCTCCCTTAAATTCCTGAAATGCGAAAGTTTCATCAGGCAGAAAGAGATCCAATTGCTTATTTGCGCAGATACAGCGGAAACATAAACTTGCAACGATACAATGTCCATATGGTTAAGACATGTATGACTCCAATTAAACTTGAACATAATTGAATATGACTCCAATTAAACAAGAAATTAAGTTTTAATATAAATGAATCAAATTTACAGATTTAACAGAAACAGTGTCATTTTTAAAGTTCTATATCTGCAGATTCTCCATAAATATCGCAATTACGGAGGCCAACCATGTAAAATGCAGGTACAACAAGCACATTACCTAAAGGAAATAAGTTGATTAGGTCTTCTTGTGATGAAGCTATTATCTGCTAGTTTATTTTTAGTGCTTCCAAATGCTTGAGTTTAGCTATTAGGACAAGGACCAATAATAGTTTATTTTCAAAACAGTAACCTGCATATGGGAACCCAAACTCCCCCTCCATCGGTAACATCTTCAACTGTGCATTACTATTATTCCCAAACGCTTAAACTATTAGAGCTTGAACCAACTGACTGTTAAAGTTGTTAGGGTTTTTCGTTACTGCTAGGGTTCCCTGTATAGCTAGGGTTCCTAGTTTTAAGGGTTGTTATTCAATAATCCCTATTCTTGAGGGACAAGTATGCATTTTCTGTTTTGACATAGTCTTTACCACGATTATAGGAACTGTAAAATCGTGGGCAGTTGTTATTTCCTTTCAGTTCAACTGTAAGGCTATTTAATAGCCATGATGGTTGTTTTCACAAAAATAAGAATTCTCTCTGATTTCTGAAAGCTTTCAGTGTTGCATTGCAGAAACTCCTACGTTTTTCTTGGTTCTAACATCTGGTATCAGAGCCCCGCTACGGGGCCTGATCAAAAGTTTGCAACCTAGGTGCTAGAGTGAAGAAACAAGACATGGCGTCTAAGAACAGTTTTGTGCAACCAACCATTCCAAGGTTCGATGGACACTACGACCATTGGAGTATGCTGATGGAAAACTTTCTTCGTTCCAAAGAGTATTGGAACTTGGTGGAGTTTGGGATCACTGCTGCAGCAGGAGGATCGGAATCCAGTGAAGTACAAAAGATGACTCTGGATGATTTGAAGCTGAAGGACTTGAAGGCTAAGAACTATTTGTTCCAAGCCATAGATCGGTCAATATTGGAGACCATCCTGAAGAAGGAAAATGCGAAGGATATATGGGACTCTTTGAAACAAAAGTATCAGGGAACTGCACGTGTAAAATGTGCTCAATTGCAGGCTCTTCGCAAGGAATTCGAGGTGCTGCACATGAAGAATGGAGAAACAGTCAATGATTATTTTGGGAGAACACTTGCCATAGCAAACAGGATGAGAATTCATGGGGAGAAGATGAATGATGTGGTAATTATAGAGAAAATTTTGAGGTCCATGACCCCGAAATATGATTATGTAGTTTGCTCCATTGAAGAATCCAACGATCTGGATACCTTATCTATTGATGAGCTTCAAAGCAGTCTTTTGGTCCATGAGCAAAGGATAAGTCGACATGTGATGGATGAACAAGCTCTCCAAGTCACTCATGGAGTCCAACAAGGAGGACGAGGTCGAGGAACTTCTCGAGGAAGAGGAAGAGGACAGGGTAGAGGGTTTGACAAGTCAACCCTAGAATGCTATAATTGTCATGAATTAGGGCATTTTCAGTGGGAGTGTCCTAAGAAACCTAAGGAACAGAAAGCAAACTATGTGGAGACAAAGGAAGAGATGCTACTAATGGCACTGGTGGATATCAAGGAGGCAACAATGGAGCACTTATGGTTTCTGGACTCTTGATGCAGCAACCATATGTGTGGCAAGAAGGACATGTTTTGTGAGCTTGATAACAGCTTCAGGTAATCAGTCAGGTTGGGAAATGATTCGAGTTCAACTGTGCAAGGCAAGGGAAGTGTGCGAATGGAGGTGAACGGTATCATACATGTTATCACAGGTGTTTTCTACGTGCCTGATTTGAAAAACAATTTGTTGAGCATCGGTCAGTTGCAAGAAAAGGGGCTTACAGTGCTAATTCAGGCTGGAAAATGCAAGATCTTTCACTCTGAAAGAGGACTAATTATGGAGACCACGATGAGTCACAATAGAATGTTTACAGTGTTGGCTCGTTGCTCTCCAAAGGAACAAAAGTGTTTTTCCTCTCTCATTACAGATCAAGCAAATCTATGGCACCGTCGCTTTAGACATCTCAGTTGGAATGGGCTTAAAGTACTTCAACAGAAGAAAATGTGAAAGGATTGCCTCAATTCACAGCCTCTCAAAGGGTGTGTGAAGATTGTTTGGTAGGAAGACAACATCGAGATCCATTTCCCAAAGAAAGCTTAGGGAGAGCCTCCGAGATTCTCCAGCTGGTGCATGCAGACATATGCGGACCAATTAATCCTACTTCGAACAGCAATAAGAGGTATCTAATTACTTTTATTGATGATTTCAGCATAAAAACATGGGTATATTTTTTGATAGAGAAGTCAGAAGCTTTTGGCGCATTCAAATCCTACAAGGCACGAGTTGAAAAAGAGACTAGGGTATTTATAAGAAGTTTGAGAACAGATCGAGGAGGAGAGTTCACCTCGCATGAGTTTGCAAATTTCTGCCTTGAGAATGGAATTCACAGGCAACTAACTGCAGCTTATACCCCCCAACAGAACGGGGTTGCAGAAAGAAAGAATCGTACCATCATGAACATGGTGCGAAGCATGCTGTCAGCAAAACAAATCCCTAAAACTTTCTGGCCTGAAGCAGTGAATTGGACTGTGCATGTGTTGAATCGATGTCCTACTCTTGCTGTGAAGAACAAAACACCGGAAGAGGCTTGGAATGGACACAAACCGTCTATGGATCATTTCAGGATTTTTGGTTGCATTGCACATGTCCATGTACCTGACAACAAAAGGGTGAAGCTCGATGCCAAAAGTTGTAAGTGCATATTGCTTGGGGTAACTGAAGAATCTAAAGCATATCGACTGTTTGAACCTGTTTCACAGAAAATAATTATTAGTCGAGATGTTGTGTTTGAAGAGGATCAACAGTGGAGTTGGGGAGACAGGCACAAGGAAGTCATAGTAGCAGAACTCGAGTGGGACATTGATGAAGAGAATAACACATCAAGGGAGGAGATCGACCTCGAGTCTAATGAAGATGAAGTCGAGGGAGAGACTGAATCCGAGACAGACCCAAGTGACTCATTAATTGAAAGAGACATTCAGAGTGATGAGATATCACCACACATGGGACGAACTTGGAGACCACCAATGTGGATGAGAGATTATGAGACGGGTCAAGGCCTATCTGATGAGGAGGATGCAAGCATGGCTCATTTGGCATTGTGTATTAAACAGGATCCCACAACCTTTGAAGATGCCGTGAAGTCTGAAAAATGGAGGCGTGCTATGGATCAAGAAATACAGGCCATAGAGAAAAACAATACATGGGAATTGATGGAGCTACCACCAGGAGGGAAAACCATTGGGGTGAAGTGGGTGTTTAAGACAAAGCTGAATGAGAATGGCGAAGTGGACAAGTACAAAGCCCGTTTAGTTGCTAAAGGTTACTGTCAACAGTATGGAATCGACTATGCAGAGGTGTTTGCACCAGTAGCTCGCCTAGACACCGTTCGAATTGTCATCTCACTTGCTGCACAAAGGAATTGGGTGATCAACCAGCTTGATGTAAAATCTGCATTTCTGCATGGGGAGATTGATGAAGAGGTGTCTGTTGATCAGCCACCGGGATATGAACAGAAGGGCCAAGAGTCAAAGGTATATCGACTCAAGAAGGCTTGATATGGACTTAAACAGGCCCCTCACGCCTGGTATAGTCGTATCGAGTCATATTTCATCAAGGAAGGATTCAACAAGTGCCCTTATGAGCATACCTTGTTCACAAAGTCAGCAGAAGGAGGTAAGATCTTAATAGTATGTCTCTATGTTGATGATCTCATATTTACTGGCAATGATGATGCAATGTTTGAACAATTTAAAGAATCGATGATGGTTGAATTCGACATGACTGATCTTGGAAAAATAAGATACTTTCTTGGTATTGAAGTGTTACAAAGTTCTGGTGGGATCTTTATCAGTCAACGAAAGTATGCTCAAGAGGTCTTAGAAAGATTCAACATGGATCAGCGTAACCCAGTGATAAATCCTATGGTTCCTGGTTTTAAACTCACGAAGGATGAAGAAGGGGTTGAAGTGGATAGCACTGCCTACAAGCAAATGGTGGGGAGCCTCATGTATCTGACAGCCACACGACCTGATCTGATGTTCACTGTTAGTTTGATAAGTCGATACATGGAGCATCCAAACGAGTCTCATTTGCAGGCAGTAAAAAGAGCTCTAAGGTATGTGAAAGGAACTGTTGATTTGGGGATATTCTACAAAAATGGAGGAACTGAGGGGCTTACTGGATATACGGATAGCGATTATGCAGGTGATCAAGATGATAGGAAGAGCACCTCAGGTTATGTGTTTATAATAAGCTCAGGGGCTATTTCTTGGTCCTCAAAGAAACAGCCGGTTGTCACTTTATCCACCACTGAAGCAGAGTTCATAGCAGCAATTTCGAGTGCTTGTCAAGCCGTATGGTTAAAAAGGATTTTGAAGAGTCTCAATCAGGAGCAATATGCTCCAACCCTGGTGTATTGTGATAATGTTTCGACAATCAAACTTTCAAGGAATCCTGTGATGCATGGTCGCAGCAAGCATATTGATGTAAGGTTTCATCTTCTTCGAGACTTAGTCAAAGATGGAGTTCTGGAGCTAGTGCAGTGTTCAACTCAAGAACAAATTGCAGATATTTTCACAAAACCGTTGAAGGGTGATGTTTTCTTGAAGTTGCGAGGCTTACTGGGCGTATGCAAGTTTTCAGAAGTAAACTGAATGATTGAATATTCAATTTAAGGGAGGATGTTAAAGTTGTTAGGGTTTTTCGTTACTGCTAGGGTTCCCGGTATAGCTAGGGTTCCTAGTTTTAAGGGTTGTTATTCAATAATCCCTATTCTTGAGGGACAAGTATGCATTTTCTGTTTTGACGTAGTCTTTACCACGATTATAGGAACTGTAAAATCGTGGGTAGTTGTTATTTCCTTTCAGTTCAAGTGTAAGGCTATTTAATAGCCGTGATGGTTGTTTTCACAAAAATAAGAATTCTCTCTGATTTCTGAAAGCTTTCTAGTGTTGCATTGCAGAAACTCCTACGTTTTTCTTGGTTTTAACACTCACAGGCCCCGATCCCGATATCTTCAAATATCATGATAGGCACGTGCTGGCCGTCACCCGAGAGTGATGAAGCCATTTTAAATATGCACACAAATAAAATATGTCATTACGAAGAAATACACCAATACCGAATCATGTTTAGAGCATACAACTGATTAGGAATAATAAGAAAAAATTATTAGAACAGGGAATGGGTCCTACATACAGAATACTGGAATATACCTATGCGGAATTGACTTGACGCCGGGATCATGTGCCACGCTTCTAACTCCTGAGGGGGCGCAAAAACTAAAGGGTGAGTGGACCATAATTTATACTAATACGAATAATATGAAAGCCAATTCCTTTCTGAACATAATAACCCCCTGTTTTGAAAACACACACACACACACACACACATATACATACATATATATATTCGTAATTTCGTAGCAATGAAATCTTCTCTAAATATGGTATCGAAACGCTCGAAGGCAAAACCCAAAAATCTCATAACTCAAATCAATGGTAGTGTAGCCCCCCAAAGGCAAATCCGTAAAACATATGTAAATCACCTCAATTATATACTCAACTAGGGGTATCATAATCGTTTGGAGGCAATACCTGTCCATCACCAAAGATGAAGCTGTACGACACTGGTTACGCCAGTGAAAGAAACATGGTAGGCCCCATCACTCGAAGGTGAAGCTGTACGACTCTGGATTACGCCAAAGAAGAAAATATACATAAGACACCGACAATAGCCGTGGCTAGTGAAGCTGTCCGACACTGGATAAGCAACTGTGTCCTATGTCCATAAACGTCTACATACCCATGTTGTGTGTATGTGTTGTATGATAACCCGCTAGATAAGCATATAAAACATAAATCACATTTTCCATATCCAATCATCAGAGCTCAAATGCTCAAAGTATCAATTCTTAAACCAATATAAATCATATTCATAAATCCGTAATAATTCATAACCTTTAGAAAAATGTAAATTCGATATTCATAAATATTTCGTAAAGCAATTTAAATGAAGCATAACTTCCGGAAACCATAAACTTAGAAATCCATAAAGCATAATATAAGACATGTTCAAATCATGAAATATGAAATGCATGTTAGACTAATGGTTATAAAATATTCAATTTGAGAAGGGGTCCAGAAGGGGTCCACTCACCGCTAACGCGAGCATAATCCATAATAGGTGCATAGTCCAGGTTTGTATCCCTTATATTGCACCTGATGCCGTTAGAGACCATTATCTCTAACGATACCTGCCCTGGTCGTCGAAGTTCGCCTGACATCGCAGATTTCCCATAACTTTATACAGACTTCATATCAGTTCCATTCCCATGTAAATTAATTCCAAAACGCAACCTATAGCTCAGCAAAAAGGTTTAGAATTTACCTATAGTCGAATTCAAGGAGTTGGAAGGTTGAATCCACTTCAGATTCAACATGAATTCGCAGGATTTTCCTTGCCAGTTTCTGGAAATGGAAAAGACATATGCATGCACAGGTGATTATCAAGATTTCCAGTCCAAGATGATTCAAATAAAATTATAGACTTCACCTAATAAATAACTTCGAGCAATCCTGGGTGAACGGAACTCGGGGTCGTCGAGTTTACTTCGGTATACTTCACCAGTTTCTGGAAATAATAACAAAGACCACCCCAGAGGTGAAATTCTCCCAAATTTTCATTTAATCCCAGCTAAAACTTCACACAGAGGTTCAGAGATTTACCCAGTCGTCGATTAGGAATGAATTGGTCTTTCATTAGTTGCAACGGCACCGGTGATGCTTCGTTGGTTTCCGGGCAGAAAATACAGAACATGCATTAGCTCCAGTCCTTCGAATTTAACTTGAAATTAACATGCAGAGTATGGGTTAAGCTACCTGAGTTTCGAACGTGACCAATTCGAGCTCATGGGACCCCAAGTTCGACGGGTTCCTCGCCGGAGCTCCACGCCAGAAGCTGGGGTGAAGAACAAATAATCACAGAGATCAGAGACCCAGATTTAATCCGAGATGCTAGAAGACATTACCTCAGATGCTACAGTTGAAGAACAGAAAATTACAGGGGTTTTAGACCTTGGATTCCAAGTCGATTCGAACATGCAGGGCTTGAGGATGATACCTGTGACATTATAGGGGAAATCTCGAGCCGAAACAGAGATTGGAAGTCTGAGCTCCTCCCTGAATTCGGTGAGAACTATGAAGCTCCTTGTTCAGCTCCATTCCGTCATCAAACTGGACATGCAACCCACCATTCGATTTCCCAGGCTGCGTATAAGCTTAATTTGAGGGTTTAGAGGTACGATTTAAACGGAGGTTTAGGATGGCATCATGGTGGTGGTCTGTGGCCTTCGGTGCAGATAAGATAAAGGATACAAAGTTACCGTATGAGAGTATTAGAGAAATTTTTTAACGTGATTAGTGCACGGATGTCACGTATCATTGTATAAATAGTAAAATATGTATATTAAAAAGTTAATGTAAATTTTTCACAATTTATACGAAAACAATCAAAAATTTCTCAGCGCATGAGGGGAGGAGGACACGGGAAGAAGGGCGTGAGTCCCACGGCCGCACAAAATCCCACCCGAAATAACAAAATAATATAAATATCTAAAATAGTGATTTTGTAAATTACCTTTCGGAACGAAAATCATACCATTTGGGGACAGAACAAGACTTCGCTGCTGAAACATCCTGCTGATAACCACTCACACGCGAACTCATGTCCAAATTTTGATTTTTTTAATTAAAATTTGAATACGTATCCGCGTGTGATAGACCATCAGCAGCGAAGTTGTTTCCTTTGGGGAGGGGTCGTTACACCAACACCCGACATTATTCTATATTCTGGAAGTCTGCAAGCAAGCTCGGATATAAGGGCTACTTGGTGGAAGAACTCCAGAGACAAAAAGAAGAGGTGTTGCGAAGGAAGAAACAAGAGGAGGAAGAAGCATGGGCGAGTCTATTGGTTGGGAGATATATGCTGGATATAAGTCAACAATCTGTGATAATTTATATATGCTAATAAATAATAAATGCAATAGAAACTAACAGAATATAAACTAGAATATGAATTATAAAACAGACAACTTGAAGATCGAGGCTTGCGTACCGCAATGTCCTTGAAACAGAAATTTCGTCCCTACTCTGTGCTTGTAGTTCTACGGACGTCTGCTTCACCAGGATTCAATGATCAAGTTAAAATTCCAGCACCGGAAAATTTAACTTATGGCGAATTTAGTGTGGTTCTCTCATTAAGAAGGTTTAGGAATGTAGAAGATGAAGTTGATTATTTTCTGTGTTTTAAATGCTATGCAGATGGATGTATATATAGCAGATGGATGTTTGTTTGCAACAGGTATGAGAATGGGGTGTGACTGTTGGGAGACATCTCTTCAGAGGGGTGCTTTGCTCTATGTTCAGAAAGAACTCTCAGACTTCATCTGAAAGGATGAGTCTTTTCATAAAAAAAAAATAATTAATTAAATTCGAATTTAATTAAAAAATAATTAAGTAAATCCGAAAAATAATTAATTATATATTAATTACCAAATAATTAATACACCCCAAAGCCCAACCCTAAGGGTGAGCCCAATTTTAGTTTCCAGGCTTATTACTCCAATAACTTTTTTTAAAGGACAAAGCCTTATAAAGTGATAAAATCTTTTGGAAATGGCCAATGTGGGACAAGGAAATTTCTACTCAAATTTCCAACAATATATACTACTTCAGGGGGCCATTGGCAAATTATGAACTGAAGTAACGTCTGACTTTGGTTGGATAGATGGATCCCTTCTCTTCCTTTTGGGCACCTTATTCCGCAATGTGCTGGGTCGGTTTCTACGAATACTCGGGTGGACACACTAATTTAGATTGCTCGGAGCTCCGCTAGGCTTATCTGGCAACCAGTTGCAATGTTGTTTGTGGGGTTTTTGTTTTCGAACGTGAGCGATTCCATTCCCCCTTCATGGTTTCATCCAAATGTATTCCCCTATGTTCTTAAGCACCTCAACACACAATTAATTATTTGATTTAGACGGTCGCCACTCGGCAGTTGATTGCATACCTGTAGAGTCTCTGGTTTTTACAGATTTGGCCACTTTCCTCCTCAATTCTAAGTGGGGAGAGATTTGTCAGTGCTCGAAGCACGAGTCGGTACATCACATGTCATAATATGAAATACCAGCTTATGTTTTGAGCACATAGAAAATTTTATATTTTGTCTCGGAATTGGAAAATGATTGAAATCCGTTTATATTCTTTAATATTAAAGAACTTATGACCTACTTTTATCGATAGTTAATTAAATTTTAAAAGTTATGATATGGTTCAATCACGCATGTAGAGGTTTTTCTAAAAGTGCCCTGGATGAGATCTAAAATTGAAGAAAATTCCACCTTTTCGAGATGGGATTTCAAAGAATCCGGCAACACAGAGAGGAGCCCTGGCCAAGACGGAGCTCTGTAGTGGATGCCGATGATGTTTTGGAGGGTAGTACATGAGTCAAAATTTCAGAGTTGACTAAATTGAGAAAGATTTGTGCACCCATTGAGATTGAGAGCTGAAAGGCACGCCCAATTACAGAAAGTGTCGGGAAGATGTACAAGGCTTTCGCAGTTTCGCAGATTTAATGATACAAGCCGCTGAAGCCGTTCAATCGAAGGGGGAAGCTCTCTGATAGATGTTCCATCCAAATGCAGCTCTGTTAATTCTTCCATATTTTCTTCAATGCTTGGAAACACCTCAAATTTTGTACAACCAGAAAGATGGAGATAATTTAGGGATTTAAGTTGACAAATGCTAGTTGGAAGACTCTTGAGTTCCTTGCAATTTTTTAGGTTCAAATATCTCAATTCCCTGAGATTATTAATTGATGAGGGCAGTTCTTTAATTTTTGACCCGGATAAATTAAGCTCTAGTAGTTCCTCCATAACTTCTAAACTATCTGGAAACATCTCAAGACTCGAGCAGCCAGAAAGATCAAGGGTTATGAGAGATCTCATATGAATGACGCTTGAAAGACTCCTGAGTTCTTTGCAATCTTTCAGTTTAAAATATCTCAACCCCATGAGATTATTAATTGACAATGGCAGTTCTTTAAGTTTTGATCCAGATAAATTAAGCTCATGTCGTTCCTCCATAACTTCTAAAACCTTTGGAAACATCTCAAGACTCGAGTAGCTAAGACCAGAAAGATTGAGGGTTTTGAGAGATCTCATATGAATGACACTTGCAAGACTCTTGAGTTCCTTGCAATCTTTTAGTTTCAAATATCTCAACCCCGTGAGATTATTAATTGACGAGGGCAGTTCTTTAAGTTTTGATCCAGATAAATTAAGCTCTTGTAATTCCTCCATAACTTCTAAAATCTCTGGAAACATCTCAAGACTTGAGCAGCCAGAAAGATCAAGGATTATGAGAGATCTCATATGAATGACGCTTGGAAGACTCTTGAGTTCCTTGCAATCTTTTAGTTTCAAATATCTCAACCCCATGAGATTATTAATTGACAACGACAGTTCTTTAAGTTTTGATCCGGATAAATTAAGCTTTTGTAATTCCTACATAACTTCTAAAATCTCTGGAAACATCTCAAGACCCGAGCAGCCAGAAAGATCAAGGGTTTTGAGAGATCTCATAGGATTGATGCTTGGAAGACTCTTGAGTTCCTTGCAATCTTTTACGATCAAATATCTCAATCCCGTGAGATAATTAATTGACGATGACAGTTTTTAAATTTTTGATCCGGATAAATTAAGCTGTAGTAGTTCCTCCATAACTTCTAAAATCTCTGGAAATATCTCAAAAGACTCGAGCAACCAAAAAGATCAAGGGTTTTGAGAGATCTCATACGAATGCTTGGAAGGCACTTGAGTTCCTTGCAATCTTTTAGTTTCAAATATCTCAACCCCGTGAGATTATTAATTGACGAGGGCAGTTCTTTAATTTTTGACCCGGATAAATTAAGCTCTAGTAGTTCCTCCATAACTTCTAAAATCTCTAGAAACATCTTAAGACTCGAGCAGCCAAAAAGATCAAGGGTTTTGAGAGATCTCAAACAAATGCTTGGAAGGCTCTTGAGTTCCTTGCAATCTTTTAGTTTCAAATATCTCAACCCCGTGAGATTATTAATTGACGAGGGCAGTTCTTTAATTTTTGACCTGGATAAATTAAGCTCTGGTAGTTCCTCCATAACTTCTAAAATCTCTGGAAACATCTTAAGACTTGAGCACCCAGAAAGATCAAGGGTTTCAAGAGATTGCATACGAATGCTGCTGGCTAGAATCATAAGATTGTTGCACCCAGTCAGATCCAATAAAACAAGGTTTGTAAGAGTCGAAATAGATGGGTGAACCTCAACCAAACTTATACAACCTGCAAAAATTAGCCTCTCAAGATTTGGCACCTTTGTGAAGTCAGGGGTTTCCTTAAGGTATTCACAATATCTTAAATTGATGAATTTCAACTTTCCTAGCGTCTGTTAAAACATTCATGAAAACATGCATTACTTAATAAGACATCTCGATCAGAACCCAAACATTTAAAAGAAACATATACATGTAAATGGTGATTGTCGGTACCTGCGTGCCTTCCCAAAGTCGTTCAATGCAACCATATTGCATGTCAAGGTCAACAAGATTTTTGAATTGAAAGTTGGATGGCAAAGACTTAAGGGGGGATCCAGGCCAAGAGAGACACCTCAACTCACGAGAAAGAAACTTTAAGTGCCCAATCAGGTGGTGTTTGCCGTAAAAATGACAACTCCTCAACTCATGAGGAAGAAACTCTAAGTGCCGTACAGAACGACCGATCCTGAGAAGTCTTAGTTGAGTCATACTATCAAAAGCTTCAGCATTTAAGCATACCTCATATGAGTCCGACAAATCCAGGATTATGCTTTCAACTGCTTCTGTACCCTGTGCAAATCAAGGTGAGGTGAATCATGCATCTCCAGTTCCCCCCTCTGTGAGACAGCTATGAGAGCTCGATCAATTAGAACTCTTATACCAGTATGAGGATAGAAACCACAACCGTCCAGAATTTCAATTGCATAGTCTTTTTGCATTCCTTTAAAGAAACATGCAATATCTAGAAAGATGTCCTTCTCTGCGTCATCTAGTCCATCGAAGCTTGTTTTCAGCACATCATGAATTTCCCTATGTGGGATTTTCCTTATTTTTTCTAACACATCTTCCCACTCGCGTACAGTTTTGTTATCAAGAAAAGCTCCCAAAACTTTGAGTGCTAAAGGCAGACCTTGAGCATATTGTATAACATGCCACAAAAGATAATCATAATCTCTGGTGGGTTGGTTTGTTCTGAAGGCGTACTGCCTAAAGAGTTCTAGAGCTCCAGCACAACTGAAAATCTTGGGGCTATATATCGCATCAGCTTTGCTTAGTAATTGTGCATCTCTAGTTGTTATAATGATTCTACTTCCCCCGCCAAAAGAATGTTCCTTTCCGAGTAAGGCTTCAATTTGAGCTAATTTGTCTACATCATCAAGAACAAGAAGAAGTTTTTTGTGACCAAGGTTTTTTTAACATCACCTGGAAACCATTTTTCGATATGTTGGAACTCCCCACCTTGTTGCCCGAGATACTAGATGGAAGTTTTTTCTGCATATGTAGTTCACCATGGTTCATGAAACCCTCCTTGACATTTTCAAGAAAACAACATGCTTCAAATTGACAAGCGATTTTGTTGTAAACAGCTCTAGCGATGGTTGTTTTGCCTAAACCACCCATACCCCATATTCCTACAATGCGAACATCATCCAACTGCACCCCAGGAGGATCAGGATGTAATCGTAAATGCATTTCATGAATATGAGAATCCATTTCAACCAAGTCATTATCTTTGCATGGTGTTGATGAGATGTGCCTCAATTTTCTAAAAACATCTTCCACAATTTCCTCCTCAATAAGCTTTGCATCCTCCCTGTCAAATTCAAAATAAATAAATAAATAAACAACCAATAAAGAACAACACCAAATAACAAGTTTTCATCTGCTAGTTCCCAAAAAAAAAAAACGAAAAATGAAATCTAAAAACTTAAAACAATAACCCCTAAACCCTACAAAAATCTCAAAATTAATAGGAAACTAAAACAAATTAGAATTTACTCATAGTTTCGCGAATCCCAGCCGGATAAACTGGTGGCAATTGTAAGAGCGGATCTCCAGCTCTGAACCTCTTCCATTTCAGCGTTAGAATCGTGATCGTGCTGAGCAAAAGCTTCCGCGAATCTTCCCTTGAGTTTACGAACATCAGACGGATCAACTTCGTAGAAAATGGGGAGTACAATCTGGTTCTTGGTAGCCTTGCATTCCAAGATTTCCACGAGTTCTTTCAAGCACCAAGTGGAAGAAGCATAGTTTTGAGAGAAAACAACAATCGAAAGCCTTGACTCTCGAATCGCTGTCAGGAGCTCGAAAAGGCGGTCGCCCTTTCTGAGCTCTTGGGCATCGATGAAGGTGTTGATTGGTTTATGACGCAGAGCTCTGTAAAGATGGCTGACGAAGCCCTTACGAGTGTCTTCCCCTCTGAAATTGATGAACACATCGTGTTTCCATTGACGGCCAAAAGAAGAAGAAGCAGCCATTGATCGAGCAGCTAAGATGAAGAGGAATTTAAGAACAGAAAGACTCGATTGACCTGCAAATTGGAGGAAAAGGGAAAGAGGAAAGGAATGCTTTTATGTTTTTCGCATCTTCGAAGAAACAACGGTGTCGGTCAAAAAGAGATGCTCAAATTTCATTTTGTTATGAGACCCAGGCCCATGAGCATTCACTATCCGATGATAATTCTCCCGTCTTATCTTAATAATTTGCACAATACATATAATGTTATGCTTAATATCTATTTAAATCATCAATTGTAGCATCTTTTTAATAGAAGTAGTATCCTCGAATGCATGTGGATCTTATTTGTATTAAAAAGATGATACAAATGATGGTATAAAAGTTAGTTTGGGTTGCTGTGCTGTAAAAAAAACATTGTTTTAAGAAGTAGAGGTAGAACGGCTTCTGCTATTCTGGATCCATAAATTTAACAAAAAACACTTTTAAAATAATTTCAACAATGTCTAACCAGCCCTAAATAGATGGTAATAGAATTTTTGTTTAAGATGACTCTTTCATACGCATTTCTTTAGCCTAATTTTTTAAAATTACCTATCATATTGTAGTAAATTTAAAATTTGGTATCAAATTATAATTTTATTGCAGAGATCGTTTTTGTGGTTGTTCAAAGTTCGAATGGGGGTGGTGATGGACAAAGAAGTGGAGATAGAGGTGGTTGCTCGGATGGCAGGGGAATAACAGGATGAACACTTTTTTTTTTATCAATAATTTTTTTTTTCCAAAGTAATAATTAATTTTTTTTTATTATTTTTCCACGTGGTGCAAAAGTGTCAGCCTCATCAGTACAAATATGAACCCATATTTGCAAATCATTATTTAATACTCAATTTAACAAAATTTCTAAAGGATGTATGATATTGAAATGAAATGATAAGTAATGTATGACATTGAAATGTTTTCAAGATGTTGTAAGCGGTTGCAATTAACCTTAAACTTGATGAGGTAAAACGCAATTTACTCTGGATTTTATGTACTAAATACTGCTATTCATATATTGAAATTTTAGAATATACAACTTTACAAACAAATGATCGCGCAAGTGACTATGAACACAAAAGAAGGTAAGAAAACGTTATGGCAGGTCCGGGAAAACTTCCTCCAAGAAATTGATGAAACGTTTAGCGTACAGCTCCGGTTCGACAGCAGAAATGCGTTGAGGCCCTTGAGGGTCAATATTCTTGAACGATTTGTAAGCATGCTCGAGTTTCTTTTTCGCATTGTATTCCTGCAGTATGTCGATTATCCCCATATAAAGAACCACGTCATAGAATTCAAAGAGTTCTACTTCTGTTGAATCGACCTCTTCCTGCGCAGGCTTACGTTTGGCCTGGGCCGGCATGTTTACGCCTAATTGCACCCTTAACCTGAGAAAGATTCAGCTGACAGTAACTATGTGCTGCTCGAACAATGAATGAAACACCGAATCCAACAACAGTTTTCAAGCAATGAATTTCTATGTTTTCAGCAATCTAATTACCATTGCTTGACCGTGCTACTAAGTTACTCGCATAAGCATAACTATCCAAATCAGATGAAAGTTGATTAGAAGGTTAGGCCGCATATCATGAATCTTTTAGGGTGTCGTTTCACTCATACCAAGGTAACAGAAGATCCGAATGCTTATGGCATCAAACTTCAAAATATATCAGAGCGCAAAAGTGCGAATAGTAAGTATAAAAGTACAAACAATAGAAGTACCTTCCTGTACCAGGGAGTAAGAGATCGACTTCTTTGTCACCGAGAGAATAAGCTTTCAACGGACTTCCTCTGATGTGAGGACCTGGTGCAGTACTGACAGAGCCAGGTTCATGGGTTACCAGTAGAAGACCTTTAGGAGGAATCACAAGCTCCCCTTGCAAAGTCACACCTATTCAAATTGGAATATAAGTTCAAATATGAAATACGTAAAATGCGAGGAGATAAGGGAATTCAGTTGGTATTAAAAGCTTGGCTGGAGGGAATTCCATTCAATGTCATTTTCATTATGTTTCTTTCCCATTTCTTCATTCTTCCAAGTGCGTGCCATTTCGAAATTATGAAAATCAAGATTCTAAAATGCGATAGGCGCTAGTTGGCCGCCTAGATGTCAATAACATGGTAAGGATAAATGTTCCACCCCTTTAGTGGCGTGAGGATGTTCCAAATCCCAAAATGTCGACCAATACTAAAGTCTGTTTGCCCAAATTTTAAATTGTAATAAGAACTAGGCCAGTTGCCGAGTTGTCATTAATTGCTCAGATTTTCTTTTCCTACAGTCCTTTTTCTGCATTTATTCTGAGTGTATGACTTTACTGTTTCCAGGGAAAGAAATCATTAATCGGAAAACTATTCGCATCACCAAATAGAAAAGAAATCAGAACATACGTAAAACAAATACAAGTTCATTTGAAAAGTATTTGTAATCAGAAGGAGATGCTTACCATCTTCAGCAGGTAAACTCTCATGGTTGTGCATTGTAGGAGGAGGTTGTGAAAATCCCTTCAGATCCTCGGGAGCTCTAAAATGTAGACCCAACAGAAGGCTATAATCGATAATTTGCTGAGATTGTAGAAACATGCAGTCTAGTGATATTTGTCTGCAAAACAAAGAGGAGGAAAGATTCCAAGAGATTATAAAATGTGGAAGACCTTACTCAGCCAATTCTTATTAACATTCTCATTTTGGGGACACATGCATAATCGATAAGCAGCAAATCTATGAGATGTGAACACACAATGTATTATTGAGTATAGATCTACATATAGCGTTAAGACTTCGTAAGAATATCAAGCTTGTTACCGGAAGAACAAAATATAGTACTGAAAAGTAGTGTTATAAATGAAAAACAACAACATAAATTGCAGAAACGTAAGAGAATTCTTATATCAAATCCATTTTGATCGGAATTCTAAAATTGACTTAAAGCTTATTGAACTGACTAATAGCATTTGGAACATGTTTTACGTTTCCTGTCTTAACATTGAAAGTAAATAAACTAATCAACCACAGGAGATTTGAAGCATTTTAACTTACAAATCAACAAGGCAAAGAATTGATTTCCAGGGACTACACAGTTTCCATGTACCAAGATGCATGATACAAATTTACCGGTGAGGTTGAAATATCCCTCCAACCGGCTTGGCTCTTCCTCAAGGCAAGCTTTACAGGTCAAAATCCAAAGATAGGATGCAGAGGACTGGAAGAAGAAACTAATGCAGGACATATATCTAAGGGTTAGATTCTATTGCAAGTGGTTTTGGAGAATTAGACCTCGGACCGAGTATGTTATATTGCATAAGTTTATTAATCTTATGATCAATGAAGTTATTCCAGAGAGATTGTAACCGAAAAAAAAAGTTATTCCAGAAGGATGCTTAAGCAATGAAAATCACTCACAGGTAATCACTAATACCTTTTCTAAAACGTAATAAATGAAATTAAAAAAACCGCAACAAATAAAAACTCACAAGGACTTACTTAAAAAGTCCTCCTCGCAACAGTTTGTCCATATGAAATTCAAATTTCAGATCGAGATCTTTCAATGTGGTATTCTCATCAATTTTATCTTTGTCCGTACATCTTCCAATAGTTGAACCCTTCAAATCATAACGGCGATGAATTCGTAATTCAGTGCAAAACATATTCCCCATGACCATAAACCGTACCTAAAAACAATGCATTTAGAATAAGTCACACCAACCGAGGCGACATCCAATGAAGAACTGCAATCTGGTAGAGTGATAAGTTGCTCAATACCTTTTTTCCACCTTTTAACGTTATCCGATGGAGCCCAAAAATTTTTGTGATGAGAGTGTTTTCATGTTCGTCTACATGGCTATAATATCTAGGCAGCATCTTCAGCATAACCTGCATATGAATTGGGAAAAAGAAAATGATTCATAATTCCTTTCAACATCCTTCCCAAACTTGGATGAGATAAGTTAGTTGCCGAAGATAAAGCTAAAAATAAAATTGAGAAAAGCAAAATCTAAGTCCTCATATGGAGCTGATTGATCATTCTGTTCGAGTACGAAGAAAAAGGAATATAAAGGGTAATTAAACGGCTTGGAACGACAGGAATTTTGAGTACAAAGAAGTTATCGTGCGTGTGTATGTAGCGTAGAAGTTTGCGTGAGTTCAAACCTTCAGTTCAGTTTTTCTTAAAGTCTTGATGAAAAATCTATCATCATGAGAAATATAGAAAATACTGCCACTTTTCCCCGGAGAAGAAATCTCTCGTAAACCATTGTCACCACAAATGGACATCATGTACTCTGCTGCATCTAATTTAAACATCTCCCTTAAATTCCTGAAATGCGAAAGTTTCATCAGGCAGAAAGAGATCCAATTGCTTATTTGCACAGATACAGCGGAAACATAAACTTGCAACGATACATTGTCCATATTGTTAAGACATGTATGACTCCAATTAAACTTGAACTTATTTGAATACAACTCCAATTAAACAAGAGATTAAGTCGAAATATAAATGAATCAAATTTACAGATTTAACAGAAACAGCATCATTTTTAAAGTTCCATATCTGCAGATTCTCCACAAATATCACAATTATGGAGGCCAACCATGTAAATCCAGGTACAACAAGCACATTACCAAAGGGAAATAAGTTGATTAGGCCTTCTCGTGATAGAGCTATTATCTGCTAGTCTATTTTTAGTGCTTCCAAATACTTGAGCTTAGCTATTAGGACATGGACCGATAATAGTTGAATTTCAAAGCAGTAACCCGCATGTGGGAACCCAAACTCCCCCTCCATAGGTAACATCTTCAATTGTTCGTTACTATTATTCCCAAACGCTTAACCTATTAGAGGTTGAACCAACACCCGACAATTATTCTACATTCTGTAAGTGTGCAAGCAAGCTCGAATATAAGGGCTAATTGGTACTTCCGAGGCCAGGAAATCATTAAGTGTAGGTAGCATCCTATACTTACCTTATTCATGCGCATAAACCAGTACTAAAAGCTCTGCTGAAATCCACTGTGATGGAGGAGGCTAGTGCTATGTTACAAATAGTGGGAAGTTTCATTGTTTTTCATTAGTCCTAGAAATCAATGTAATTCACTCAAATAAATTTAAAAGTGGTCAGGTGTTGGTGATGGACAGTAAAGAAAAAACATAGGAGCAGGACAGAAGGCAGTTATATAACATTGAAAAAAAGAGAGATGCCAAGAGAACCACTGTTGCGGTCAACAGATGTGTATTTATTTAAACATTTTGACACACATTTTTGCGGTTCCCATTGTGTAACTTACTTTTTTCAAGGATCCGAAACGTCTATATTTCAATTCATCATTCATAGATCATTCTTGTAAATATGAGACAAATCCGTCTATATTTGTAGTGAAGAAATGTACTGTGCTATTCTTCCAAAACCGATGGGTTAATGGTTCATGTATTGTGCTGGATGAAAGATAACAAATCGGACTCAAGATTTTTCCATTCATTGAGACATATGTAGACAAATATGCACTGATCAGAAACCAAACAATCCAAATGCATGATGCTCATTATGTCACTCACTTTCAGAGGTTAGAAAACGTGGATACGACAACTATTACCTGAAGACCATCGGACAATAATCTTTCCAATAGAAATCAACTGAATAATGTGGAGGTGTAAACTGAGAACCCTTTCTAGGGAAATACATTCTTATTCTGGCTCGATCTGCAAAATCAGAAGGTCGAACTTCACGTACAGGAACTGGTGTGATCTTCCCAACAGTGTACCTGTGAGCTTCAAGCAGAATATTTAGTACGTGTAAAATAATGACTTCAGCAGAAACAGATCTGCCCAATATTTTTTTATACTGGCCGACGTCAGGTAAAATATTGAGAGATCAGTGCCGGTGAATATGCATGAAATCAGAAACATTGAAGATTGAACACACATGCAAACCAGATGTTGAATATCAAACCGTCACTTTTGTGAACATCGTAGTATTAAAATTTAAGACTACAAAGGTGTGGGTCATGCAATTTACCTGATACCGAGTTGCAAATTAAGCATTAGATAATAGCTTATGTTGGCTCCAATCATGTCAATACATGAACTCTTTGGCATCACTGAAACATTATTTCGTTGTTTACTTTTCCGGGATATCTCTGTATGATTCCTCTCTCTCTCTCTAACCAACACCCCTTGCACATATTCTCTCTCATAAACTGAAGTGTTATTATCTCGCATCTCATGTTCAATATCCTCAGAGGATTGGGACAATGAGCTTAAGGAGTCATAACGTATAAAATCTCTAGAAGGATAGCGATCGGTCCAATTTTTATCTAATGACATGGCCTTGCGTGATATATGCCTCGAATTTCTTAAAATTCCACCAATAGACATTTTCTCTGAAAAACTGCACTTGACAGTTGGTCTAGTGTTGCCTTCCGTTGAATTTAGCAAATGTCCAGACAACGAGCTTGGCCCGTCACTGCTATATCCTACAGAGCCGCACCACTTCTTTAGGGACGGATGTTTAGTTCCTGCTGGATAAAATGTTCCTTTTCCATCCTTTAGGCCCCGACTCCACGTTCCAAAATAATATCCTCCGTCAGGAAACTTGTAAACTCCACACCCATCTCTTAACCCATTTAACCAAGAGCCATTGTACAGATCACCATTTTCCCATTTCATGATCCCTCTTCCACACATTTTCCCGCCTTTCCAACTCCCAATATATGTATTCCCACTACTCCACAAATACCTACCACTACCTTCCTGTACTCCTTCCTTGCACGATCCTTCATAGATATCTGAATTCCAATACTGTTTTTTTCCCATCCCGTGCTGAATATTCATCCTCCAGGAACCCTGGTAGAAAGAACCATCAGGTCCATTAAAAATGCCATAACCATGAAGGTAACCTCCAGAGAAATCACCAACATATTGTGCTCCTGATGTCCAAATTAGCTTCCCTTTACCTGTCATTTTCCCTTCTTCCCAATCACCATCGTATACTGTTCCATCACACCATGTGTATTTACCGTTACCATGAGGCAGAGTTCCCTTGAAATTTCCAATGTAGACATCTCCATTTGAGAAGGCTTTCTCGCTATGCAACAGATAAAAAAAGAAAGATATCATTTATGGAACCTGGTTTATAGATCAAAGGAGAGAAGATAGAGAGATAACCTGAGAATTATTACCTTACAGCGTACTCCATGACAGCATATAACAATTAACTCAGCTGTACTGTATAGCATTCACAGACTTCATCTTGTACAGGCTTTCTAACTATAGACAGATCATCAGGTAGTATAACAAATTATCTTCAATCAGCTTCACCATCTACGATAGAAGCAGCAAGCGGGTTTTGGGACTCAGTAATTGAAGCACATACATCAAACGAAAAATCATATATCATATTTCCCATTTTGTGATGCCAAAAAGAGGAGATAGTGGACGCAGATTCTGATTACTTCTGCACTAGCAAAAAGATGTACGATCCTTTTAGGTTATCACACATTTGTATTACGGTTGCCAATCGTATAGGATATTATTTGCAAATAGTCATCTTTTTTTTTCTTAATTCCAATGCATTTTGACTTCTATGTCTTAAATTATGAGGTACATTATAAAAGCTTAAGATGCTGAGTTATAGAAACTTCGAGAGCTCGTAGCTTTCAGAAAGGAATCTCAGGTGGACGCGTCTAAAGCAAACACTACACATCGAATTCCAAACAATTGTAAGCAACAAACCCAAAGGATTTAACGTAAAAGCACAGTTTCTTACTGTCCTAATCATCTACTTCCAAACTAAAAACCGTAGATCTTATATCTTTCTTAACATCACTATATGACTTCATTTTTTGGATAAAAACGAATTGCAACAAGCTACCAACAGAGCACAGCTTCTTACAAACGAACACTACTTGCAGCATGTACTAAGTGTATAGACCGTTGAAGCACGTGAAGTACCACCTCGGAAACCTAATGAAATTGAAAATACTGGGCCACTACACCATCTCCGAAACTTCGACAACAAATCCAACACTAATTTATAAAATGACAGAACCTAAATTTCAAATAATTTTAATTATGTAAACTACTACTTACCCAGACAACGGATTATACAGCTAACCGTTGTCTCCTTCACAGTAATTTTACAACATGAAAACGGTCTCATGATCATAATTTTTGAAGCCTGTGACATGGTATTGGTAAGTATCCAATAATCAACTACCTTTTACAGAAAATTGATGCAGTGAGGTAAACTATTCCTATAACATTGGATAAGTAAAAGATATACAAAACACCAACGCACGTTCGCAACTACTTAGGGCTTGTTTGGGAAGTGTTTTTAAATGACTGAAACCGCTTTTAGAGAAAATGTTTTTAAAACCAATTCTTAGTAAAAGCACTTCAAGCGCTTTTGGAACTTGGAAATATTTTCTCTAAAACCGCTTTCCGTCATTGAGAGACCTCACCCGATAAATTGAACTTCTTTTCCTTTCAAACACTAATGAATTTTCGACACAATTATCAGACAAATGATCCAACAGATTATTTATTGGTAAAGTTCCAGGGACGGTCTAGCGACCCACTAATAATCAACACCGATATTATCCTCAACTTAACCGTCCAACAGGTGCAGAGTTTTATACAAAAAGGAGTATGCGTAATTAGTAGTAGAACCATTCAAACAAGTAAATAATTAGTGAGTTAAACGAGGAGGAGCAGCATGAACTCACCTGGGTTCAGAAGAAAAACTCGATTCGAGAACCGAGACGAACTCTCAGCTCACTGAACCGGATTCCGGCTTTCAAGGACCGAAATTTAAGTGATCATTCGGTTTGAAGCTGTTTCCTATTTTTTCGCCAGCTGGGAATGAAGAACGCAGAATCAAAGGAAAACGCGACAAAACCCATCCGAAAAACAGAGCCTTGATTCCGTTGTTAAGGAATCCTGCCACGTGTAATGCAACCGTAGTTTGGGACCCACATCTTTGTTTTCTTTCTCCTCTTACTTCATGGCATCACCACGTGGAATGTGATTGACGGACAGACAGAAAGAGAGGGACGGGGAAATGCGTGGGAAATGGATCCTCTCTCGGACAAGGATTGTCTGCCTCCACTTTCGATACTCTCCTGTACATTTCTGTTTGTATGATCATGGTTAACCTATATTAAAATTTTATATTACTATTTATTTTAATTTTATTATATCTATAAAAAATAATATAAAATGTTGACGTGATTTAACCGTGACTACACAAAACAGGAGGGCACGGAGGGACCGGAAGTGGAGGGCTGACAATCCATTTTAAAAGTTATAATAATTTTAATTGTTTGATTACATTTTAAAAGTCTCATGGACTTGGTAGAAGACATCCGGAGAGGATCCTTCCCAAAAGCGTGTACCTGCGTTGTACCCGATCTAGGATTCTAAAAGCAGCCGCCGACTCACACCAAGTTTACTGGCACGAAAAGTATAGTATGGTTTACCTGGGGGCTGAGGGGGTCGAATCGGGTGTGTCTCGGCGCACCAAACGACGTCGTGATTCGTGTGGGGAATTGGATTCCATTGGTCGCTTCAGTCTTCAGCTAAGCCTAAAAGCCATGTGGAATAGCCTCTACTTGCAACCGACCGGATTCTCTCGTAATTGTATTTTAAATCGTTTGAAAAAAATTGCATGCAACGGATAAATTATTACCACATTCTTATGTAATAATATATTATTATGTGCAATTATTTTTTCATATAAAAATGTATTATTAAATAGAAATTACACGTGAGAGTAAAAGCATTTTATATATTGCTCTCCAATTTGAGGCATCCCCTTATAAAAATTCGGATCAATCAAAATGGGTTTGCCTGAGACTCAATTTCAAAACGAACATGTGACGCAAACAGGCAGTCAATAATGATATGTACAAGATAGGTCCTCTTAAATTATCTTAAGTAACTGAAGAAAATTGAGATTTCACTATAAAATCAATTGTTAATATAAAAAGTAGCCAATTAGTTATAAGCACACGCAAGATCCATTCTTTCTCCCGATGTGGGATTCACTCTCAACAGTAACATGTGCATGAATCCCTTTCTCCTTGTTCATAAGTGTTTTCTTTGTATTTACACACATATATAGATGCATAAAATACCTACACACATACATACGGGATTATGCAAGAACCTTGAGTTTTGAAACTGTGGCGGTATCTTGTATTTCAGGAACTGCGTTCCTCCTTACTGTTTCTTCCCGTATCGTACGACTGCTGTAACAATTCTATTTTTTTTCTTTCCTGGTCAGGACAATGCAGGGTTGATTCCTGAGCCTGCTGTTAAAAAGTTAGCAACTGCCTTTATCAAGTTGGGAAATATCAGTTTGATAAATGATGTTTTGACGGCAGTTGATGCTTCTGGCTGCAAGATTGATCAGGTGAGTATCGTGCTTGTCAATAAGTTTTTTCAGAAAGTTTGTACTTCTTTTTGCTAGAAGCACTGACGATCAGTTGCTACGCGTGCATATTTAGAAGAATGACGAGTCGGTCATGGTCACATTTTTTGCTAGCATGGGGGAATCATCAAACCCTGCATTGCTGCTAGCAAACCCTATCGCCTTCCCTCAGGTATGCGGGCTGGGGTATACGGGCTGGCGTAAACAATGTCAATAAATATGCAGAGTTGTGGCGAAAAATCTAAATAAGCAATGAAATCTTCGATGTCTATAAAATGTTCAGTGGAAGCTTTTCACCTCTTCTGTTTCAGCTTTGACCTTTTCAAATCACTCTCAGTCTCAGTTTCCTTCTGTAAAACTTACTAGTTCAATGTTTCACTTCAATTGCATACCCAAACAATTGTGGGATGCATGTATTTATAAATTTATAATACTGTCATGATTACAGATTGGGTTTGAAAACCCTAGATACAAGCTTTCAAAATTCAAAAATACAATCAGAAACCAAGGAAAGGATTACAACCACAGGTTCAGATTACAACAGAAAAACAAAGGGAAATCTGGAAATGTAGCCATTTGAGAACCAACTAAAGAAATATAACCTATCTTTCTCACTTATTATAAAACTAACCAAAATTGAAGTTAAAAAGACTTAATTACCCTTAAGGTGCATATTGAATTACTTAAACGATCAGCTTTGACTCATACAGCGGAACCTGCATTCCACCGCTTCCATGGTTTCATTCAGCCATCTTTAGTTTTATCAGCCCGTTCGGTCATCTTTATATCTACCACTCCATATGGTAAAACTTTGTAAAATATTCTGAAAAAATAAATTGCAGCAAAGAATACTGTTGAATAAGTGGCCAAGTGGCCAAGTGGATAACAAAACAAAATGCTTTTGGCTATTAAACAAATCAAAAGAAAAAAAAAGGACAACATGATTATGTTTCTTCCTTGTTTTGGGGAGAAAAAAAGGGCACTTTGTCTAAAGTTTTTTTCTTTGGCATATGTGAAAAGTCACAGGAATGGCTGCAGAAAAACATAGAGCAGCAAATAAAGAAAGGGAGAGAATTGGTTGTTGTGCTTCCACTTGTTGCATTTGGTAATGAAAGAAACCGAGAGAGAAGCAGAAAAATAAAAGGCAGCAGCCCCATTTTGAAGAGAAGAAGAAGGTGATATTTTCTTTGGTTAATAATCATCCACCAAGGTAGTTGTTGTTGTAATAGCTTTGAGCTTTGTATAGAGAAGAAATTAATCACTATATTTCTTTCCCTATTTGTTTCTTTGGTGTGTGAGAGCTATTGGTTGTATTCGGGTTTTTTGGGTTGTGAGCTTGCCAACACTTTGTAAACTCCCATTTGGTTGATAGTGGATTATTAGGTGAGCTCCTACTGCTCCGAGGACGTACTCCAGTTACACTGACTGTTGAGGAACCTCGTTAAAATCTTGGTGTTCTTTTATATTTTGTTCTTGCATTCCATTTTATATATATATGTGGGTTAGCTTGAGTTGGTTCCAATTGGTTTGGTGCTATCCCAGCACAACAATTGGTATCAGAGCACTGGTTGCTCTTGGGTACTGTCTAGTTGCCAAAGATGTCAGACGGGCAAGATGAAAATCCTTTTGGAAGCAGCTCCGGTTTTGCAAGAATTACGATGCAAAATGCAAAGTTCGAAGTGGAAAAGTTTGATGACACAAACAACTTCGGGATGTGGCAATGTGAGGTCAAAGATGTGTTGGCTCAACAAGATCTACTTGCCGCTTTGGGAGAGAAGCCAGAAGCTACGTCGAAGCCGGAATGGGAGAAATTAAACTTGTGGGCTTGCTCTTCAATTCGGTTGTGCCTTGCAAAAATTCAAAAGTATTTTGTGATGCGGGAGACATTGGCAAGTGTGTTATGGCAAAAATTGGAAGACAAGTATATGACGAAGAGTACAGAGAACTGTCTACACTTGAAGAAAAAACTCTACCACTTCCAATACAAAGAAGGTACAAAAATGATTAGACACCTTGATGCTTTTAATAAGTTGATTGCCGACTTGTTAAATTTAGATGAGGATATTAAAGATGAAGATAAGGCATTAATATTGTTGAATTCCTTGCTGGACTCTTATGAGCATTTTGTTACCACTATTATGCATCGTAAAGAAACTGTGAAATTTGAAGATGTGTCAAATGCCTTGATGAATTATGAAATGAGGCATATAGATAAAAATCATGATAGTACCTCTGAAGCTTTATTTGTTAGAGGTAGATCATCGGAGAGGAGGTCATCTTCTAGTAGGAAAAAATCACACTCTTGACCTAAAGGAAACTCTAAAGGTAGAAAAACCTTGGAAAGGGATGAATGTGCCTTTTGTCATAATAAGGGTCATTGGAAGAAAGATTGTCCTAAGTTGAAGACCAAAGGAAAAGAAAGTTCTAAAGCCAATGTTGTTGAGGTTGAAACAAATTTTTTTGATTTTACTTTAATCACTTCCTCATCATTTGATTGTGCTACTAAATTGGTGTTGGATACGGGTTGTACTCATTATATGACTCCTCACAAGGATTGGTTTTCACGCTTGAAAGAGTTTGATGGTGGTGTTGTGTTCATGGGAGATGACAATCCTTGTATAACAAAAAGGATTGGTACAGTTCGTTTGAAGTTGCACGATGACATGGTTAAAGAGTTGACAGGTGTTCGGTATGTACCGAATTTGAAGAAAAATCTTATTTCTTTGGGCACTTTAGAATCCAAGGGCTTCAGGTTTCATTCAGATGGGCAGACATTGAAAGTTACTTATGGTGCACTTGTTGTGATGAAAGCTCCTCGATGTGGTCATTTGTATCTATTGCAAGGAAGCACTGTGACAGGTGAAGCGTCTGTAGTCTCAGAAAATATGGGCACATCTGATTCAGATACTACTAGCATATGAGATTAGGCCATGCCGGTGAGAAAGCTCTACAAATGCTTATGAAACAAGGTCTTCTAAAAGGTGCCACGACTTGTAAGCTTGATTTCTGCGAGCATTGTGTCTTGGGGAAACAAACTAGAGTGAAGTTTGGTATTGCAGTACATCAGACGAAGGGCATTCTTGATTATGTGCATTCAGATGTTTGGGGTCCTACAAAGACTCCCTCTTTAAGTGGTAGACATTGGTTCGTGACCTTTGTTGATGATTATTCAAGAAGGTCTTGGGTCTACACTATGAAGCACAAGAGTGATGTGTTGAGCATTTTCTTGGGTTGGAAGAAAATGGTTGAGAACCAAACTGGGATAAAGATTAAGATTTTGAGATCGGATAATGGTGGTGAATACACATCCGACCCTTTCTTTAAAGTTTGAAAAGAGGAAGGGATTGTGAGACATTTTAGTGTCCGAGGAACTCCACAACAAAATGGAGTTGCAGAAAGATTGAATCGAACCTTGCTTGAGAAGGTTAGATGTATGTTGTCTCAGTCGGGTTTAAGCAAGTCATTTTGGGCAGAGGCAGTTAATTATGCATGTCACATCATCAACCGGTTACCCTCAGCTGTTATTCAGGGTAAGACACCAATGGAGGTATGGACATGGAAACCTTCTACTGATTATGATTATATTTATATTTTTGGTTCGCCTACTTATTTTCATGTAACTGAAAATAAACTTGATCCTAGAGCCAAAAAGGCTATCTTTCTTGGTTTTAGTAATGGTGTCAAAGGTTACAGGTTGTGGTGCCCAGAGATGAAGAAACTTGTAATCAGTAGAGATGTGACATTTGATGAAGAAAGTATGTTCAGAGACTCTGAGAAGAATGTGAAAGATGTCCAACAAGTGGAGCTTGAGAAAGTTGCCTTTGGTACTTCAAATCCTATTTCCGGTGATGTTGAAGCCACTACAAGTGAAGAAGTGGGAGGCCATGAGGATGTTGAAGAAGTTGAACTTGAAGATTCTATTCAAGTTGAAGAGCAAGTTTCACCTCAAGAGTCTATTGCCAAGAACAGAGGAAAGAGACAAATTACCAAGCCAGCTCGGTATAGTGACTATGTTGCTTTTGCTCTTCCTATTATCACTGATGAGATTCCATCCAATTTTGAGGAAGTTATTGAGAGTGAAGAAAATGAGAGGTGGTGCAATGCCATGGGTGATGAGATGAATTCTCTCTTAAAGAACAAGACTTGGGAGTTAGCTAAATTGCCTAAGGGCAAGAAAGCTATCCGTTGCAAATGGGTGTATGCCAAGAAAGAAGATGCTGATCAGAAAAGCAATGTGAGATTCAAAGCAAGATTAGTTGCTAAAGGGTATGCACAAAAGGAGGGCATTGACTACAACGAAATCTTTTCTCCGGTTGTGAAGCACTCCTTAATTCGCATTATGTTAGCTCTTGTTGCACATTATAATCTTGAGCTTGTGCAACTCGATGTGAAGACGACTTTCCTACATGGTGATTTGAATGAAGAGATCTATATGTGTCAACTGGATGGGTATATAGTGAAAGGAAAGGAGAATTTGTTTTGCAGGCAATGGTATTTGAGGTTTGATAAATTTATGAGAGGCCAAAATTATTCTAGAAGTCAATATGATCATTATGTGTACTTCAAGAAGTTGCAAGATGGGTCTTTCATTTATTTGTTGATATGTGTTGATGATATGTTGATTGTCTCAAAGAATGTCGAAGAGATTGAGAAATTGAAGAAGCAAATGAAGAATGAGTTTGAGATGAAGGATCTTGGTGAAGCGAAGAAGATCCTTGGCATGGAGATCACTAGAGATAGAGAGAAGGGTTTGGTCAGTTTGAATCAAAGACAATACCTTGAGAAGTTGATTCGGAAGTTTGGAGTTCATGATTCAACCAAACCGGTTAGTACCTCTTTGGCTCCTCATTTTAAATTGAATTCTCTACAATGTCCTAAAACTGATAAAGAGAAGTTGCAAATGAAAAATATACCATATGCAAATTTGGTTGGTAGTTTGATGTATGTAATGGTATGCTCTAGACCGGATATTGCTCATGCGGTTGGCATGGTGAGTCGATATCTCCATAGTACTCGAAATGTTGGTTTATGCTTTGAGAGAGAAGACTCTGGTATTGGTCATTTTGCAGTTGGTTATGTTGATTCAGATTATGCAGGTGATCTGGATGGAAGGAAGTTTACTACAGGCTATGTGTTTACTATGACTAAATGGCCAGTTTGTTGGAGGTCCATTTTGCAGTCGTCTGTTGCCTTGTCTACTACAGAGGCTGAATATATGGCAGTTGTCGAAGCTATAAAGGAGGCCATTTGGATATATGGGCTGATTAGAGATTTGGGGGTTGATCAGAAGTAGGTGGAGGTACATTGTGATAGTCAAAGTGCCATTTATTTGGCTAAGTATCAGGTTCATCATGCGAGGACCAAGCACATAGATGTGCGTTATCACTTTGTGCGTAAAGTCGTTGATGAATGAGAGATTATTCTCCAGAAGATTCCAACTAAAGACAACCACGCTGATATGTTGACTAAGGTTGTTGGTGTAGACAAGTTTGTTCATTGCTTGAACTTGACCCACATTTTGCCTATATAAAGAAGGCGATGAGCAGTAGGAGTTTTGGAGCATTTGGCTTGGCATGAGTTGTTCTGTTGCTAGTGTTTGGGAGTGATGTTGTGTGTTAATTGTGTTGGTTGGCTTATCATGGTGTTTTTCGGAACTTGGCTAAGGTGGAGATTGTTGAATAAGTGGCCAAGTGGCCAAGTGGAGAACAAAACAAAATGCTTTTGGCTATTAAACAAATCAAAAGAGAAAAAAGGACAACATGATTATGTTTCTTCCTTGTTTTGGGGAGAAAAAAATGGCACTTTGTCTAAAGTTTTTTTCTTTGGCATATGTGAAAAGTCACGGGAATGGCTGCAGAAAAACATAGAGCAGCAAATAAAGAAAGGGAGAGAATTGGTTGTTGTGCTCCCACTTGTTGCATTTGGTAATGAAAGAAACCGAGAGAGAAGCAGAAAAATAAAAGGCAGCAGCCCCATTTTGAAGAGAAGAAGAAGGTGATATTTTCTTTGGTTAGTAATCATCCACCAAGGTAGTTGTTGTTGTAATAGCTTTGAGCTTTGTATAGAGAATAAATTAATCACTATATTTCTTTCTCTATTTGTTTCTTTAGTGTGTGAGAGCTATTGGTTGTATTCGGGTTTTTTGGGTTGTGAGCTTGCCAACACTTTGTAAACTCCTATTTGGTTGATAGTGGATTATTGGGTGAGCTCCTACTGCTTCGAGGACGTACTCCAGTTACATTGACTATTGAGGAACCTCGTTAAAATCTTGATGTTCTTTTATATTTGTTCTTGCATTCCATTATATATATATATATGTGGGTTAGCTTGAGTTGGTTCCAATTGGTTTGGTGATATCCCAGCATAACAAATACATCTCTGTAGAATAGCTTATGCGGTATCGATTCCATCCATATAACCAAAAACTGCAAGTCTATGAGCCAGGCGACTTGGAAAACCAACACATGTTTAGAAAAGATAAACCTTTCGTATATAAGTATAATTGCCAATCTTCTATTCTAAAAGACAAAACAATAATTTAGCAACTTGTACGATCGCATCCAATCCTAGATCTTTCTCCAATATCTCCTTAATTGCCGCCTAATTTGCAATCCCACCTGCGATCGCACATGTTGAACCAGAGCTTGTCATTGGATTTGTAGCGCGAAACAAACCAGTCCGATGTGCAGGCCAAGCTAGCGATCTCGGAAGGCGTAAGGAATGAGATGAAGCAGAGCTGGACATCCTCAGGGAAATTGGATAAGTAAATGGCGCTACCCCATTAGTCAATTGCGAGACTTGGGTCTTTGATTGTCGTCATTTTCGGATTTGGAAACCTGGGTCTGATTTTCTCCAGAAAGTCGTGAATTTTCTGGGAAAATAGTTGGGAATTTTCTAGGGGAAATTGGTGGGACATACGAGTTTCAGACAAGGAAATTAGAAATTGTTGTATTGGATTGAATTTAGGAGATTCTTTGGCTAAGAAGAAATGATTCTCCTTCTTCAACTTGCTGGAGTAGAGACTAGCGTTTTTGGTCATAAGGATAGGAGATGAACTCCAGACGACAGAGGAATAGGAGAAGAGAGAGTTTTAAATTAAGGGTAATTAAATCTTTTTAACATCAATTTTGGTTAATTTTATACCAATTTAAAAAGATTGGCCATATTTCATTAAGTGTTTCTCAAAAGGGCTATATTTCCAAATTTCCCAAAAACAAATCACCAAGCAGTCCTATAAACTAAGAACAGCTGAAAGGATAGGAGTTTGAACCAAGTCAAACTCCACAAGTTTCGGTGATGCGCTGAGTATGCTGACGTCATCTAACAGCCCCCCGCAAGCTGACAAGCTGTGGAACAATCGGAAGCTTGGAGACAAGTAACTTAAACCGAGACGACGACAGGCCTTTGGTGAACAAGTCAGCAAGTTGGTCTTGCGAACAAATATAATTAACCAATAATTGACCACGAACAACCTTCTCCCTGACATAGTGATAATCAACTTCCAAGTGTTTGATGCGTGCATGGAATACTGGATTAGACGCCAGAGCTATGGAGGAGACATTATCGCACCAAATTTGAAGACAAACCAGATGCAAATGCAAGTCCTTGAATAAAGACCTGAACCACGATAGCTCAGCCGCAGTATATGCTAACTGCCTGTATTCGGCTTCAACACTAAATCGAGATACTGTCTTTTGCTTCTTAGAACTCCAGGAGACAAGGTTGGAACCAAGATATATACAAAAGCCACCAGTGGAATGCTGAGTATTTGGATTCCCTGCATAATTTGCATCAGAGAATGCACTTAATTGAGTAGTTCTAGGCTTATATAGAAGACCATGAGTATGCGTGGCCTTCAAATATCTCAAAATCCGTTTGACAACCATCCAGTGAGTAGTTTTTGGAGCATGCATAAATTGGCACACTTGGTTGACAACATAGGACAGATCGGGTCGTGTAATGGTGATGTATTGTAGTGCTCCAACTACCCTACGATACACATCGGGTTTGTCATACGAGTCTCCCACATACGCACTGAGCTTGTGACCAGATGAGACCGGAGTGGATATTGGCTTTGCTTTAGTGAATTTGGTGCAAGAGAGCAAGTCTAATGCATATTTAGACTGACAAAGATGCATAGCAGTCCCTTAATATTTGACTTCGACACCCAAAAAATAATGAAGAAGACCTAAATCTTTCATCGAAAACAATGTGCCCAATCCCTGAATCAATCTGGATATTTGATGAGGACTATTTCCGATGATTAGTATATCATCGACATAGATTAAAAGAATCAGATACACACCTTGTTGTCTGAACACAAACAAACTGTAGTCACATGTGGATTCTTGGAAACTGAGTTCGAGCAGAAAATCTGAGAACCTCTAAAACCAAGCCCTGGGCGCTTGTTTTAGACCGTAAATACTACGTTGAAGTTTACACACATGAGTAGGAAATTGTTGGTCAACAAAACCTAGTGGTTGGGGCATGTTGACACGCCCCGACCCTGATATTCCCCGAAATACCAGGATAGACACGATAGACACGTGCTGGCCGACACCCGAGGGTGACGAAAGCCATTAATTGATACAAAAGCTAAGAATAAGAAATAAATAAGTGTTAGAAATTTAAAATACAAGGAATTAATAATTTAGGAACGTGCTCAGAGCATACAACTAAACCTAATCACTAAAAAGAATTAAGATGAAATTGAATGAATAAAGAAGTGAGTCCTACATCGAGAGGATCCGAAGATGCTGCTGCGGAAGTGCCTTCACGCTAGGAGTTATATTTATTCGGTGATCTTACTAGCAGCACACCGCGCTTACAAGACGATCTGTGAGACGATTCATGCTTTGGTTTTACGTAATGATATTCCGCGATATAGCTTTTGAGATATTTTTGGCATGCTAGGATTTTTATTAAATCCATCATTTATTATGCTAGTAGTTTTCATTATATAAACTGTGGGGGTTAGTATCTTGATAACTGTTTTATTATTATTATATATATAACTTGGTCCACTCACCTTTGTTTTGCGCCCCCATTCAGGACTTAGAATCAAGGCACATAATCTCGGCGTCAAGATACTTCCGCAGTAGTATCTTCGGATCCTCTCGATGTAGGACCCACTCCTTTATTCATTAAATTTTATCTTAATTCTTTTTAGTGACTAGGTTTAGTTGTATGCTCTGAACACGTTCCTAAATTATTAATTCATGGTGTTTTAAATTCATAACCCTTATTTATTTCTTATTCTTAGCTTTTGTATCAATTAATGGCTTTCGTCACCCTCGAGTGTTGGAAACAGATTCAATCGTTTAAGTAGAGTTTGACTAAATGTGTTATTTATGTGCTTAGGGACAATTATTGTGACGTTTCTGTCTTCGCTAATGGCGCAGCTTTTGGCAACTAAGTACTGTGAGTGGACCCCTTCTAAAATTACATGATTTTATAGTTTAATTGCATAAATGATTAGCATGCCTACGAGTTTATGATTGATTTATGTGAAGCCTATTTATTGAATATATTGATTTTCGTCTCGTGTTTTGGTGAGGAATTAATTGTTGGCCTATATTGAGCTATATTTTAATATATCTATTTTTCTATAAAAATCGTGAACTGGTAGACTATCTGATAGATGACGATAGGATGCTAGAACATGTTTTTGAACCCCTCTTTATAGTGTAGACGATGATCAGTATCTATGCTAGGAAGTGGTTATTTATGAGAGGCGTAACTATTTGTGCGTACCTAGTGGACACTATGCCGCCTGGGGCGAGGAACTGGTGTTGGCATTTAGGCCGGGAGAAATAATCCCTAGCTACGGGCTGAAGGACATGAAAAGGCATTGGGCCGGGAGTTGGTAATCTATGGCTACGGGCGCAGAGACCACGGAGCAGACATTGGGTCGGGAGTTATATTTATTCGGTGATCTTACTAGCAGCACACCGCGCTTACGAGACGATCTACGAGATGATTTACGCGATGATTTATATGATGTTTTCCGCGTTATGGCTTTTAAGATATTTTGGCATGCTAGGATTTTTATTAAGTCCATCATTTATTATGCTAGTATTTTTTATTATATAAACTGTGGGGGATAGTACCTTGATAACTGTTTTATTATTATTATTATATATATGAACTTGGTCCACTCACCTTTGTTTTGCGCCCCCATCCAGGACTTAGAATCAAGGCACATAATCCCGGCGTGAAGGCACTTCCGCAGTAGCATCTTCGGATCCTCTCGATGTAGGACTAACTTCTTTATTCATTCAATTTCATCTTAATTCTTTTTAGTGATTAGGTTTAGTTGTATGCTCTGAGCACGTTCCTAAATTATTAATTCCTTGTATTTTAAATTTCTAACTCTTATTTATTTCTTATTCTTAGCTTTTGTATCAATTAATGGCTTTCGTCACCCTCGGGTGTCGGCTAACACGTGTCTATCCTGGTATTTCGAGGAATATCAGCTGCTTGACATGCCATTTGTTGGACAAAGCAAGACTTAAAACAAGCCTTATCGTACTGTGCTTACCAACGGGACTGAAGGTCTCATTGTAATCCACACCAGCCTGTTGATGAAACCCGTTGGCGACAAGTCGAGCTTTATGTCGTTCAATCGAACCATCTGCACGTCTCTTCAACTTGAACACCTATTTATTAAGCAACAGATTCATTTTGGGATGATGAAGAACCAAACTCCAAGTTCCACATCTCTGCAGTGCATTAAATTCTTGAATCATTGCGTTCCTCCACTCCTGAGACTTGACAGATTGACTGAAACACATTGGTTCAACAGGTAACTTGTCAACAGTTAGATGCATAGCGTATTTAGGATTGGGTTTATGGATTCCTGACTTGGAGCATATAGCAATTGGATGGTGTGAACTACTGGCAGGGACAGGAGGCATAGGTTCAGAAGTTACGGCGACTTGCTCATTTGATGGTTGGAGAGTCTGTGGAAGATTGGATGACACTTGTATGGTAGGATAGTTTGGAACTACAATGAGGTTAGAGTGTGTAACAGGTTGGGAGACTGCCGTGGCTAGAGGGAGTGGAGTGGGATTGGCTTCTTGGGCAAGTGGTGGGACGACCAGATTAAGGTTACGTGGTGGAGGTAAACTATGGCTGTTAGGGTTATCAAAAGTGAATAATAGGGCCGGGGCCTGAGTATTACCTGAAGTTGTGACGTTTTCTGAAGAAGATGTGAGTCCCTTAAAAGGGAAGCAGTCCTCATCGAATAGGACATGACGAGACACGTAAATACGTCTAGTAGACAGATCTAAGCACTTGTAATCTTGGTGATTCAGTGAATAACCTAAGAAAACACACGGTTTTGATTTTTGTTGAAGTTTATTTTGCATATAAGGCACTAACCAAGGAAAACATCGACATCCAAAAACCTTTAAAATGTCATACTTTGGGGTTTTTTGAAAAAATTTCTCATAAGGAGACGCATAGGACAGAAGTTTAGTGGGCAAACGATTTATCAAGTAAATGGCAGTGGAGCATGCATCAAACCAAAATTTGTTAGGCATGTGAGATTGAGAAAGCATGACTATACTTGTTTCAACAATATGTCGATGTTTGCGCTCGGCGACTCCATTTTGTTCAGGGTGTTTAGGACACGAAAACCATTGTGAAATACCATTATCAGTGAGAAATTTTTGAAAGGCATGGCTTTTATATTCTCCACCTTCATCACACTGAAGGGTTTTAATTTGCAAATTAAGCATTTTTTCGACATTGGCCTTAAATTTGACAAAGATTTGGAACACTTCACTTTTGTGTTTCATAGGAAAAATCCAAGAATAGAGAGAGTAATCATCCACAAACAAAACATAATAACGACAACCTTCATTCGAAATAATAGGAGAACACCACACATCAGAGTGCAACAGTTGCAAAGGAAACTTAGAAACTGACTCAGACAATTTGAAAGGTAACTTAGTACTCTTGCCTAAGGGACAAGACTCACAAAAGCTTACATCTGAAGTACCATGAATTGGTACCAAATTATTGGAAATTAAAAACTTAATTATAGAATTGGCAGGGTGACCTAGCCTCGCATGCCATGTATTCACTGAACACCGAAGCCCTACAAATGCAGATAGTGGATGTTTGAGTTGTCCAGTGCCACATGGAAATGGATATAATCCATTCTCACATCTCCCTCGAAAAAACGTCTTCAGGGTCTTGAGGTCCTTAACAAGGAAAAAATATGGAAAAATTAGTAGGTAGCAATGGTTGTCTAAAGTGAACTTATGTGCAGAAAGAATGTTTTGGGAGGCAGTGGGACAGTGAAGGATATTAGGCAAATCAAATGAGCAAGTTGAAGTATGTAATGTATTTGAACCATGATGTGAGATAGAAATGCCAGAGCCATTACCTACACCCCCAATAGTTTCGTTACCAGTGTACTCTTTAGGGTTAACCAGATTCTGAAGATCAGGAGTAACGTGAGCATTGGCGCCTGTGTCTAACAGCCAGGTACCATTATTTTGTTTGTTGAGAGAGACGGGAGAAGACGTCATTGCTGAGAGCTTTGTTGCTGGAATTTTGCCTTCAAAGGCAGCATTCATTCTTTGATAACAATCAAGGGCCGGATGGCCTGGTTTGCCACAAATTTGGCAGACAATTCTCTCACCATTAGAGCCAACCCGTTCGCCACTGCATGGCATGGTGCGGAAGGTGTTGTTGTTACGAGGGCCATTGCCTCGTTGGTTGAAAGAGTTACCTCGATAGAATGAAGATGCACCTCTTCCAATCCCTCGAGTGCGGCCACCACATCGGCCTCGAGAAGGAAGAAATGCATTGACCTGTGCAGATTCCACCAAAGGAGCAGTGTGCTCAGACGCTCAGTTGTTAACAGCAGAGCCTCAAGAGTAGGGTAGGTGATTGGTGAATCACGGGTTTGAGCTGCACAGACAGTCATCTCAAAGGCAGGTCCGAGATTGTTCAACACAATTTGAACAAGTTCATCATCACTCACAGGTTGCCCAGCTAGAGTAAGGTTGTCGGCAATCACGTTCATGCGATTTAGGTAATCCGCCACAGTAAGATCACCTTTCTTTGTCTATATCAATTCATTTCGCAAAAACAAAATCCTGTGTTAGGAAGTAGAAGCATACCTTTGCTAGAGTGCTTCCCAGGTGGCCCGAGCAGTCATCTTGCTCGCCATGACAGATAGTACAGAAGCCGTTAAAGATCCATTTATCCAACTGAGGATAATTTGATCCTGTTGAACCCATGTAGTGTACGCAGGGTCCACGGTTGTTGAACCAACCAGATACTTGGAAGAGGACACCGAGGTACCATCAACATATCCCATCAAATCTCGACTTTTGAGAATTGGGAGAATTTGGGCCAACCACAGTGGGTAGTTGGTCCTGTCAAGTTTGATGTTAACGACGGTGGAAAATGGGTGGAAGGAATGATTTGAAGTGGGGGTGGGATGAGGGTTTGAAGTGGAGGAGGAAGAGGTAACATTGTTTTCAGCCATTGGAGCGTGGGGAAAGGAAGGAAAGGATCGATGTAGTTAGACAAAAAAAAGGGCTCAATACCATGTAAAACTTACTAGTTCAATGTTTCACTTCAATTGCATACCCAAACAATTGTGGGATGCATGTATTTATAATACTGTCATGATTATAGATTGGGTTTGAAAACCCTAGATACAAGGAGCTTTCGAAATTCAAAAATACAATCAGAAACCAAGGAAAGGATTACAACCACAGGTTCAAATTACAACAGAAAAACAAATCACCAAGCAGTCCTATAAACTAGGAACAGCTGAAAGGATAGGAGTTTGAACCAAGTCAAACTCCACAAGTTTCAGTGATGCGCTGAGTATGCTGACGTCATCTAACACCTTCCTGCATTCCACAGGGACTATTTTTCACTCCCTGAGAAGGACATGCTTTTTCAAATGCTACACTGGATGCCAGGACAAGGTTATGTTGCTGATTCAGCTACAAGAAACCCGATACCGAATAGCTCTCACTTATTTGGTCGCCAACAAATTGCGGAGATGTTCTCAAAGCAGCATATGATTTCGAAAGCTTCGAAATCTCGCGAGAAGGATAAAAGAGTTTGAAATCTGTGAAATACCAGGTATATTCCATCCTAGCTCAACACTTCGTGAGAAAAATAGTGCAATTTGATGGTTGAGGTCAAAGCTTGGCATTGCCATCAACATATTCGAGCTAGTTGCTTGGTGTATAAAAATCCAGGGTTCGACTGGTTTTGGCAGACCCTTTGTACAGTGAAAGAATTGAATTAGGTTTATCACATAACCTTCGACGCATGTAATCAGATACAAATAGTTTACGACGCAATTGATCTCAAAAGGATTCATTTGAGATCTCATCGACGGGATACAAATAGATTCTGTTGGACCATGCATTTCTTACTGTTGGATCAACATCCGAAATGCATTTCCAAATTGCACTGTTACACTTGAAGCCACTTCCGAAGGCTATTTGCCACACTCGGTTTCCTTTCTTCATCCTTCCTTTCGCCTCCAAATAGCAGAGCTCATACCAAACTGAAGACGATGAAGTATTGCCAAATCTATGTAACGTCATCCTTGAAGCTTCTCCATCTTCCTTGTCCAGCTTCAGACTATCTACTATGCCATCAATGACTGCCCTTCCGCCAGCATGAATACAGAAATGCTGGAGAGCCTTCTTGAAATTCGGCACATAAGTTCTCTTCTGGCGAGGTGAAAAAAATAGTTTCTTGCGGATTACTGACCATACATATCGTAGCTGCTCGGAATATGGCAGCACGAGTGGCCCCAACTTGGATATGTTAATTCTTAAAGCTTTGGTGGCCACAGGTACAAGTGCCCTTGACAGTGAGACCCCTACAGTGCCATCTTCATCTGGTTGCTGGAAGACAGATTGGTATGCTTCATCATCCGAACCAAAGTGTGTTCGGACAAGATGCTGGAGCTCGTACTTTGCTATTTTCTTGTCCTGCTTCCTACTGGACAATAGGATAGCAGCTCCTCCCATCCGAAACAAAAGGTTGGGAATAAGCATGGACTTTCTTTTACCTATATAACCGTTGGGAGTTACAGCTTCCATGCTGAGAACTAAAGCCAATGAGTTCTTGTGGACTCGTAGAAGATCTTTAGCCAAACTTATCGACAACAGTCCAGCACTGCAACCCATTCCGCTGAGGCTGATGCTCTTTATGTTGCTACGGAATCCAAACTTGTTTATGACCATTGATGTAACGGACGGAGTTGGGCAGAAAAGGCTACAGTTTGAGACAAGGATGTCAATGCTTGTTGGATTTATTTTGTGCTTGGAAAGAAGGTCTTCGACAACAGAGAAGAGAACTGTTTCGGTTTCTTTTCTAGTAGCGTTTAAAGAAGAATATGGAGGGAGCTCATGGGTTGTAATAGGCAAGCAACTCTCCTCTCCGATTCCCGATCTTTTCATTACCTTGATTTGGAAATTTCGGCTTTCTTCATCATAGAGGTTTGAAATTTCAAGGTGTTCAATGTAGCTCTCCTTTGCGATTCGCAAGCCATTGGGAGGCAGATAGCAAGTGAAGTCGACAAGGTATATACTCTTGGATTTGAATTTGAAACCAAGAACCGCAATGATAAGGACAGTCGCGGCTAATAAATGTGCGATGGAGATTGGAGATTCCGTAATGTATGTAAGCAATGCAGTCCCCATCTCAAAGTGTTATGTTTTGATTTGATTTGGTATGTTGTTTGCTTATATATTAGTAGGAAAGAAAGTCTGAAATTCTTTCTAACTTACCTAAGATTCATGCAGAGCGCATTTTACTTGTGCTAATTAGCCTTACGGTACTGACTACTTGGGGTTGGATTTAATTGTTGTTTAGGGATTGGATTAGTTCGGATACACTAATTTCAAATTCGGGATTAAGTTGTTGACATGCTTGGCCTGTCGGGTCATCTAACGTTGGAAGAGGTTTCAAGTTCGAATTCTCTGGTCTCCATTGATAAAAAAAACCTAGTATTTGATTGTTTTAATCCAACATTACCATTTATTTTACCATACAACTATCTTCTCTAATCTATATTTGAAGAGGTTTCAAGTTCGAATTCTCTGACCTCCACCGATAAAAACGGAGAGAGACCCCTCATCCCAAGTATCCAAGATAATTGCCAATCTTTCTTTTGTAGATGCTAGAATTCCATGGGTAACGTCAATCTCTAGTTTGTTTTAGTCACAAAGTTTTCATGTGCATACAACTAGGAATCCTCCTAACTTACAACTAAATCTCTCCGCAATATTAGCAGTGAAAACAACTTCCTAATTAGGCCTCTTGTCATTTGTATTAAAACACGCCTAGAACATAAATGTTTGGCGAAGCAGTGAAAACAACTTCCTAATTTTTATCAAATAATGTTTGGCGAAGCCATGAACATAAATGACGTGGCATGGACTCGTAATTGGTTGCAATTTTGACACTCTAAATTGAGTATTTTATCGAGCTTCAGTCGAATGATTATCAAGAGAGTAAGAACTGAAGAACTTTAAACATGTTGCCCTAAAAATACAATGTCTGAAGTGCGATGAATGCAATGAACGAAAATATGAACTTTTCTTGAATTGAAAATATTGGATTTCATTATGTTAACAGGAAGAGTTCTTTTGAGTATAGACATAGATTATCATTGCTTGCATCTACACTGGATGTCATTTGGTTACATTTGGGGCATCATCGTCAATGGGATACGAATGGATGCTGTCCGACCATGCATTTCTTTCTGTCCGATCAATATCCGCAATGCATTTCCAGATTGCACTGTTACACTTGAAGCCACTTCCAAACGCAATTTGCCAAACTCGGTTTCCTTTCTTCACCCTTCCTTTTGCCTCCAAGTAGCATAGCTCGTACCACACCGAAGATGATGAAGTGTTGCCAAATCTGTGTAACGTCATCCTCGAAGCTTCTCCATCTTCTTTCTGCAGCTTGAGACTATCTACAATTCCATCAATCACCGCCCTTCCACCGGCATGTATACAGAACTGCTGGAGAGCTTTGCTGAATTTCGGAACATAAATTGCCTTTTGCTTTGGTAAAAACCAAAGCTTCTTGTGGATCATTGACCATCCATATCGAAGCTGCTCAGAATATGGTAGCACGAGTGGCCCCAACTCTGATAAGTTAATTCTCAGAGCTTTGGTGGCCACATGTACAAGTTCCCGCGACAGTGAGACCCCTACATGTCCTGCTTCATCAGGTTGCTGGAAAACAGATTCGTATGCTTGGTCATCCGAACCAATGTGGGTTCGAACAAGATGCTGGAGCTCGTACTTAGCTATTCCCTTGTCTTGTTTCCTATTTGATAGTAGGATAGCAGCTCCTCCCATTCGGAACAAAATGTTTGGAAGAAGCATTGATTTTCTTTTACCATTATAACCGTTGGGAGTTACAGCTTCCATGCTGAGAACTAAAGCCAGTGAATTCTTGTGAACTTTTAGAAGATCTTTAGCCAAACTTATCGACAAGATTCCCGCACTACAACCCATTCCACCGAGGCTGATGCTCTTTATGCTGCTTCGGAATCCAAACTTGTTAATGACCATTGATGAAATGGACGGCGTAGGGCAGAAAAGGCTGCAGTTCGATACAAGAATGTCAATGCTTTTCGGATTTATGTTGTGTTTGGAAAGAAGCTCTTCAACAACAGTGAAGAGAACCAGTTCTGTTTCTTTCCTAGTAGCTTCCAATGAAGAATAAGATGGGATCTCATGCACTGTAACAGGCATGCAACTCTCCGATCCGATGCCTGATCTTTGCAATACCTTGGCTTGGAAGTTGACACTTTCTTTGTCATGAATTCCCGATATTTCAATGTGTTCGATGAATTTCGAAGCCGGAACCCGCAGGTTCTCAGGAGGCAGGTAGCAGGTGAAATCGACAAGGTATATACTCTTGGATCGTAAAAGAAAATAGAGAACTAGGGCAGTGGTCAAGACAGTTGTAGCTAAGAAATGGGTGAGGGAGATTGGAGATAATTCTGCGGTGATAGATGAGAAAGATGCAAACAATGCGGTCTCCATGTCGACTTGTTAATCGAGGAGTTCACTTTGTTTTCGCATATAATGCAATTTAAGTACGCAGTGAAGGGTGTCTGAGATTTTACGCGTGCGTTGTTTGCTTCGTTGAAAAAGCCGAGATTTTACGCATGAATGATCATTTTTGTGACGATTAGACCTAAAGATTGTTCTCTTCTTAGTGCATAATCTGTCAATCTTTCTTCTTTAGATGGTTACATTCTGCGGGTAAGGGCAACCTCTAGTTGGTTTGATCACAAAGTTTTCATGACCATACAATTATGAAGACCTTTTTAACCTCAGAACCTCCAATTTGCGTGACGTACCAAATATTGAGAAACATAGTTCTCATTAATTCAATGTATAACCTTACACTTAGGGTATTTATACAAAACCATCACAGCCATCACAGTTGTCATCACAGCTAACAAAAGAGGAATAACAACCAAAACTAACTAAACATTCCTTAGCCTCTAAGTATTATCCCTTGAAGGTGTAATTACATTTTTATCTTTAATATCCCCCCTCAAACGAGACTGTGGTGCTCTCAGTTGTAGTTTGTCACGAAGAAGGAAGAACCGAGGCTTGGACAAAGACTTGGTGCAAATATCTGCTACCTGATCCTGTGTACAAACAAACTACACAAAAACTTGATTGGCTAGAACCTTTTCACGAATATAATGGTAATCAATCTCGACATGCTTTGTTCGAGCATGGAAAATGGGATTTTTCGCTAATGAAATGGCAGAGATATTGTCACACCATATCTTGGGAGAATGAGGCAAAGAGTAAGAAATGTCAGCAAGCAGTTTGCATGCCCATGTGATTTCTATAGCTGTATTAGCAAGAGAGAGATACTCAGCTTCTGTTGATGAACGAGCAATAGTAGGTTGCTTCTTGTTATGAGAGAGTTGCCAAAATAGACACAATAACTTCATGTAGATCTTCTGTCCAAAGAACACCCTACCCAATCGGCATCTGAAAAGGCTGAATAGATGGAGTCTGAGAGCACTTGGAGAACCATAATCCAAGATCAAGAAAGCCCTTAAGATATTTGAGAATGCGTTTTACTACTTGCATATGTGAAATTTGTGGACTATGCATAAACTGACATACCAAATTAACATCAAAACTAAGATCAGGTCTAGTCCATGTTAAGTATTGAAGAGCTCCAACTAGAGATCGATATTCAGAAGCATTTTCAGGAGATGAGTGATCCAGCTTGGTGGTACTGAGAGGGGTGCTGCAAGGCTTGGCACCTTCCATTTTTTCTTTTACCAATAGATCCAAAATATACTTGGTTTGAGAGATAAAAAGACCAGATGATGATCTTTTAAGTTCAATACCAAGGAAATAGTGAAGAGCACCAAGATTCTTGATGGAAAAAAGAGCACTAAGTTGAGTGATGACTTGTTGACAAGCTGCAGATGAAGGTCCAGTGACTAAGATGTCATCCACATAGAGTAGGATGAATACCAGAGTAGGAGAACTCTTTATAAACAGATAATGATCACTTTGAGAGCCTTGAAACCCAAGAGAATATAGAGCACTATGAAGCTTGTCATACCAGGCTCGAGGAGCCTGTTTCAAACCATAAAGGGATTTGTGAAAATGACAAACATGATGTAGTTTTGTTGGATCTTCAAAGCCAGGTGGCTGTTGCATAAACACTGATTCAATAAGTGTGTCATGGAGAAAGGCATTACTAACATCTAATTGATTGAGGAACCAATCATATTGGGTTGCAAGAGTGAGAATGAGGCGAATAGTCACAGGTTTGGCCACTGGACTAAAGGTTTTAGTGTAGTCAAGACCCTCTCGCTGGTGAAACCCTTTAGCAACCAAACGGGCTTTGTACCTGTCAATAGATTGATATGGTTTCCTTTTGATTCTAAAAACCCACTTACATCCCACAAGGTTATGAGAAGAAGAAGGTGGTACAAGAGACCAGGTACCAGTTATTACAAGGGCATTAAACTCCTATTGCATTGTTGTGCGCCAATGAGAGTGTTTGGAGGCTTGTAGGTAGGTTGTAGGAACATAGTCAACTGCAAGATGTGAGGGAATGAGGTGCTTAGTTGCAGCTAATGCTTGGGGTTTGAAAATTCCAAATTTAGATCTGGTTTGCATTGGGTGGTTGTTAGTAGGTAATGTAGGCTGTGAGGAGTTGATATTTGGAGAAGCTGCAGATGTTGTATTTCGAGAGGTTGATGAAGAGACAGAAGGTAATAAAGTGGATGTGAGTGCTGGATTTGGTGTAGAAATAATATGAGTAGGATAAGGAGTAAATGTGAGGGATGAGGCAATAAAAGATTGGTATAAGGAAGAGGAAACAGGTTGGGATGAAGGAGGTTGGAAGGTATGAAATGGAAAGGTTAACTCATCAAAGATGACATGCCTTGAAATGTACAACCTGTGAGTAGATGGATGTAGACACAGGTAGCCCTTGTGATTTAAGCTATACCCCAAGAAGACACAGGGCTTGCTTTTAGGATCTAGTTTTGAGGAGGTGTATGGTTTCAACCAAGGGAAACAACTACGACCAAAGATCTTGAGAGATTTATAGTATATTGCTTTCTTGAAAAGAGACTGCTAAGGAGAGTATTTGGAAATAGTAGGTAACCTGTTGATGAGATAGATAGAGGTAGCAAAAGCCTCAACCCAATAAGCATGGGGCACCTTAGATGCTGTCAAGAGAGTTCGAGAAGTCTCAACACTATGCTGATGATTACGTTCTGCACACCCATTTTGCTCGAGGGTATGAGGACAAGTGAGCTGATGATGAATGCCATAGCTAGCTAAGAACTGAGAAATAACAGTGCTAACAAATTCTCCACCAGAATCTGATCGTAATGTAATGACTTTTGTACACAGAGAATTCTCAACAAGTAATTTCCATTGCATAAAAGTGGAGAGTACATCATATTTACACTTTAAAAGATAGAACCAACAATATCTATGAAAATGACATAATGCCGAAAATCGTGATGAGACATTATGGTGAAGGTCCCCAAACATCCATATGGATGAGTTCTAAAGGCTTGCAGGTTATACAAGTAGTACTAGAAAAAGGAAGTTTAGAACACTTCCCTAATGCATAAGTTGCGCAAAAAGTTTGATTTGAAGCATCAGGAACAGAAATACATGATTGAGAGGCCAACTTATTTATGATCTTTACAGAATGGTGGCCCAATCTTTGATGCCAAAGATGCTTTGGAGCTTTGACAGATGCAACTAAGCTTGTTGAGAGTTAGCAGGAAAGGATAAGGAGTGCAAGGGATAGAAACCATGTTGAACTGGTCTTTTAAAGAGCATTCTCCCCGAAGAAAGATCATTCATAGTGAAGTAAAAAGGATAAAGATGCATAGAACAAGAATTTTCAAGTAGAAATTGATTAGCAGAAAGAAGATTATGCTTCAAATCAAGAACATGTAAGACATGCTTCAATGCAAAGGATTGAGTAGAAGTATGTAAAGATGTTGAGCCAGAATGGAGAATAGGCAAACCTTTACCATCTCCAATATACACTTGCTCAAGACTAGTGTATGCTTCTGGATTCTGAAGGTTGGCATATGAGTTTGTCATATGGGAACTAGCACCACAGTCAACAATCCAGGTAGGAGTAGAATGAGAAGATTTGCCATTGTAGTTTTGATCCATGCGATGAGGACAATCACAAGCTTCATGGTCTGGTTGTCGATGAATCTGACAGAAAAGCTTTCGATTTGAAGAGTAGTTGTTGCAAGCTCCACGATTGAATCTTTGATTGTTATTTCAAGAGTTGTTATTTCTGCCATTGTTGAATCTGGAATTTCCACGATTCTGAAAATTACCTCGATTTGTGCCCGAATAATTGCGATCCACATTGCAGCCTTGATTGGAGAAATTAGGAAGATTCTGCATGGCCATATGATAGATTCGTACGGATACACGAGTTACTAAACGTGTAAAACCAAAATGATCTAACGATTCTCATATTTTGAAAGCAAGCTTTTAAAATCGACATCCGTGGATGATCGTGCGTCACTAACGATGTTGTTAACTGGTCTAGTACCGTAATTATAGAATTTAATTCAGTGTTTCCGTATTTGCGTGACATACTAAATATTCTTTTCATCAATCGACAACATTTGATAGGTTTAAGATACTATCATAATATCGCCCCGTTATAAAATGCTTTCGTACTTCTCAACATTAGAGTCAAATAGACTTTGGCGTTCTAGGCATCTAATCATGGGCAAACCTTTATTTTTTTTGGATTTGGATTTGGGAGCGGAATGTAAAACCAGAGCCAGTTGAGGTGCTGAACTACGAAACTTTCAGTAGGATAGGCACCTGATTCAAACACATTTCCAACCAGCACTAAAGTTACGTACGTATAAAATGATAGAACACATATGAACAAAGGTGCTTACGCATTCCCAAACATGCCATAAGAGCTAGTTGGTCTTCTTCAAAACCTCTTCATTAGAAGTCGCTAACATTGTTGTTAACTCTCCATAACAATTCACACTTAGCCAACTTGGGGCAAGGTGGGAAATTTAGAGTAACAAACTGGGCTGGGTTTGGTTGAAGTGGGCTCAATCTCATGCAGGCTTAAAGGCCCACAACCAGGAAGCCCATCGTTTCAATTAAGTACGAAGCCCACGCCACACAACTCTTCCTCCTACAACTCCCTCTCTCGCTCGCTTTCTGTCTATTTTCTCTCTCTGTTTGCTGCGCCGCCGCCACCGGTCCACCACCACCCCAAAGCACGGGTCGACGCCATCTCCGCCTCCACAATCTCACCTCTTCCTACTTCCTCTCTCATTATCGACGCCGTATACAAGCTTCACTGTAACAGAGCTTCGAGAAAAAGGTAATTCTTAAGACTGATAACTTTTTATGAAATGACATTTTAGTGTTTTTGTAATTTGAAATTCATATATGAATTTAACAAAATTTGAACTCATTATTTGTTTTAATTTTTGTTTTAAATTTCTGATTGAAATGATTTATGTTGAAATTGGGAACGAATGCGTGGCAGATGGCGTTGAGAGGAGTGTGGCAATTGCAAAAACTAGTTGTGAGCTATTCTGATTGGGGAGGAAGCAGTAGGGGCATCAGGTTTGTTCCTCAAAACCCCACCACCACTTGCAATTCTCTGTATTCTTATCAAGTTAGATTATCTGATTTTATCAATTTCGAAAATTTATGGGAAAGAAGCCCTTGATACCATTAGAACAACACCAACAACAACAAAGCCTTATCCCACTAAGTGGGGTTGGCTGTATGAATCCTAAAACGCCACTGCGCTCAGTATTGCGCCAAGTCTTCCTTTAGCTCTAAGTACTCAATACCATTATACTTCAGAGAAAAACACTTTGAACCCAATATTTTAGAAAAACACCCTTCCTTCTTTGCAATGGAAGAAGTGGTTTTTTATTCTCCAACTGAGTTCTTGGATTTTGTTTTTATAAAACTTGTAGTTGTCAGGGTGTTTGTTTTTCTTTCAAATTTACTGGAAACCGCTGAACTACTCTGATAAAGTATTGAGTGACACTTTTTCCGTGCAAATGTGGCGTAAAATTTGGAAATTATAATTTACTGCAAGATCATTTTGAAAGGAAACTTTTTTTGTTTGTTTTCTTGATATTATAGGAAGGGAATGTGTTTCTCTAGGCGCAGTATGAAATTGGACACGAGGGCCTAGGCTTCGTGACTTAGCTGCATTCTCTGCACTTTTAGGACATGACTTTTGGGTTGCAGCTGGGGAATGGGTTTGTGTTATGTGTTAGGAGGTGCTTTGGTATTTTGCATTACAATGTTAAGTTCGGAGGTTAATAGACTAAGAGCTGAACTGAAGTGAAGGTCATCATGGCATCGTCAGTCCAGCTACTGGAACTCTTTACGAGGCATATTTATAATCTTTTAGCCTTTAGCCTTTAGGACCTTCTTAAATTGTAACACACACACAAATGAATTTATGGGTCTCTTAGGATATTTAGGTGATATTTTCATTGGATAGCACATTCTCTTTCATTTTATTCCAATCTTTTTGGGGTTCCCAACATCGTGTCCCCCTTAGCGAGGCTCTAATTCTTTCCTGGTGTTCAAGAAGGGAAATGAATCCTTTTCATTTCATTATATTGATGGATAATGTTGGAATGTTAAACTTTACTGCTTTCCTTTTCAAGTTTTGATGAATTTAGTTGTTTACATGGTAGATCATTTATGGAGACATATCTACCGACATTTAAGGAGAAGAATCCTCAGCTAGAGGTGATTACTGAACTCATCCGCGGTCAGCATCCACATCTGAAGGGCTTATACAGTAACTCTCTCTCCCGTTCTCTCTCTTATCAAGCACCCGTGCACACAGTCACTTGCACTCATGGTCACTGCATAACACCTTAAATCCTCATGAGAGTTTTCTTTGTCAATGCACAGAGAACAAGACTGAAAAGGTGGTATGTGTGAAAAACATGGATTCAGAAGAGGTTCTTCAATATGCAAACAGGCTAAGAAACCAACTGGGGAGAAAAGTGGTGAAGCTGAAGACTAGACATGTAACCAAACATCCCAGCGTGCAAGGTACCTGGACAACAGACGTAAAGTTTTGAAGCACAAGAAACAATCGCATCACAGGCAGTTTCTTCTGGCATGTTTCCGAGCAGTTGTGGACTATAGTTCGGAATTGGTAGTCAAGTCAGTTGTTTACTTTAGCAGTTTCTCTTCTATGAATATGGTATTATGTTCTTGATCAAATAATTTAACCTCATCAAGATGCTGTTCGAGATTATGATATTCTCAATTGGATGCTTACATGGAAAGTGACTGCTTATCATTGAGAAAATAGAAAAAAGGCTTATTTTTATCAATGCTCCCATAATCTTCACTGTATTGCGTCTCACTTTACTCCCATGCTATTGTTTCTGGTCCCTATTCTGTCAATTCCGTCAACAAAATCGTTAAGGAGATGTGTGGGTTGAAAATCTTTAAATTTTTATCTTCTTGGGTTCAATTTTTTTATTTGTAATTCTAATTAGTTTCTCGTATAATGCCCATGCCACATTAGTACTTGATGGTTTTGTTGACGGAATTGTCGGAGTAAGGTAAACTGAGCCACAGAACAAGAGCACATACGATAGTGAGACACAACAGTGTATATGGGAGACTTAATAAAGAATACAGAGAGGTGGGTTAAACTCAGATTAGGGTTTGATTTCTCCATAGTTAAGAAAAAAAAAATATAAGTGAAGGTTGAATTTCAAGATTTGTGAATCAATTTCAATGTTTTCGGATGCTTTTGCAAAGATTCTTAGGGTTCAGTCGTGGGAATCTCTACCGCCATCGTTCTCCCCTTCTTTATTTTTCTTAATCTAGAGAAATCGAACTCTTAAGTTTAACCCACATCCTGCACTTATGGTTCTTATACTAACATCGTTGTTAAGAAAAAAAAATATAAGTGAAGGTTGAATTTCAATATTTGTGAATCAATTTCAATGTTTTCGGATGCTTTTGCAAAGATTCTTAGGGTTCAGTCGTGGGAATCTCTACCGCCATCGCTCTCCCCTTCTTTATTTTTCTTAATCTAGAGAAATCGAACTCTTAAGTTTAACCCACATCCTGCACTTATGGTTCTTATACTAACATCGTTGAAAAGACTAAATTGCACTTATGGTTCTTATACTAACATCGTTGAAAAGACTAAATTGTCCATGTCACGTTATCACAATTAACAGCCCCTTTTAGCTTATTTGACGAAATAAGATTAAGTGGGACATTGAGGAAAAGTGTAGGTATTAAAGTGAGACAATATAGAGTGTAAGGGTAAAGTGGAGTACGGAGATAGATTGCAGGTGTAAAGTGAGTCAATATAAAGCGTCCGGAGCTAAAATGAGATTTGATTAAAAGTACGGGTATCATAACTAAAAATTAAGCCTGTATAACTTTCAATTGAACGAATGATTTTAAACAGCTCACAGAAACCAAAGAATGAGATCAAAGTATCTTTCTCTTTGAAGACACATGAGAAACGAAAAGAAAGTAATACAAAATGGCTTGATTGTGCCAACAAAATAAAAATGAATCCAATTAATAAATTAATTAGAACAAACTGGGTAATTTCGTTAGTTGACTGCAGAACAAATGCGGCGGATTTCACCATTTGTGGCAGATTTTACACCGATGTTACTCATTTTCACCATCGACTTTCCGAACTCGACGTTGAAATTCAATGCTTGTAAGCCTCTCACGCCCAAAAACCGTTGGACAAAACTTTTAGTGGTGGCGTCGGTCCATAACTTCTGATCCGACTCAAGTATCCCACGACCATTCTTCAAGTTTGCGAAGAAAGTTGCATCGAATCGACTTGCGCTGCCCGTGTCTAAATCAACACGCCTGGCCGCGTCACCATTTTCAGGGCAAATTGATCGTAGTTGAGCAAGGAATGAAGGGTCGATTGTTTCGTCAGCGCCATTTCCGGTGGTGGTGAAGTTATACAGTCTGTACCTGAAGAACTGGCAAGCTGAGGTGCCAATGGTGTGTGCGCCAACTAGCGTGACAAGATCTTGAGTGTTGAGACCCAGATCTTGGAACTTGGCCTTTTGTACATCAATGGAATCTCTAAAGCCAGGCAAATTAGTAGTCTCGGTTGCCAGCGAAACTCGTCCATCTCTTCTTCCAGTAGGCACATTCCAAGTGAATCCTTTGGTCTGTAGAATTAAATTTATGTACATAAGAAGGAGATGATTAATTAACTAGACATTAGAATTTAGCTAGATACATAAATATTGAGCAATGTTATTCCCAAACTTGGAATGTAATTATGCATTCCTTCCATTAGTGTTTTAATATTAGTGTATGACTATCCGTTTTTACCGATATATCAACTTAAAATTAACAAGCACACAAGAGCTGCAATCAAATTAATAATACTTACCAGAACCACGGAATCACGGGCAGCAAGAGCGAGAATATCTGCACAGGAAACAACCCCGGGACATGCAGCTTCAAGCTTGGTCTTTGCATCGTCAATGACTTCCGAACCTCTTAAACCGAGGTTAGGCCCGGCGGTTTTCTCAGTATTAGGGCCGTCAAGAAGGACAGAAGCATCACAACCTTGGACAAAGCAGTCATGGAAATGCATCCTTAACAAGCCAGGAGCAACGGAAGGGTTGGAGTTGAAATGAGTTTGAACTGTTTGTTTGACAATAGACTCTGCCGTGGGACATGTACGCGAATAGAATCCAATGCGCGTAAGTTGGCCTTGGCATTGCACCACCAAACCAACGATAAGAATCTGTAGAAAGTGCAGTAACAATGATTTGGAGGAGCTCATGTTGTGGTACAGTTCGGTGGTTAAAATGATGTGTATATAGTGCAAGCTAGACGCAGCTTGTAGCTTTTGGCTTTGCTAGTAGGAAGATGATATCTGCTGTGAAACAAAGTGCTTTTGGCTCTGTGAGTATTGTAATCTGCTGGTTGTGTTTTGGAGTGAATGAAGCCTTCAAGCTTCAAGTATTTATAGGAGCTAACGCGGAGGAGAAACTGATTATATGCATGTATGTATGTGAGGGTAAACAAAGTCGGGCTACAAGATGCAATGATGCATGGGTCAACCAGAAGAAGAAAGATCAACTCTATCCATATATTTATCTTATCCGCTGGCTCGCCCTTGGCAGTTACCCGTGAATGCATGGTGCTGTTCCTTCGCTTGTTTTTGGTCAAACTTGGAGCTGTCCACTTTTGAATTTTCTACTCCTACTTTGTCAACCACATATATATGGGTTAGGGTAGTGGGTATCAAATTTTTGACACAAACTCATTCCGCAATGTATTTTGTAGGTTCAACTATTTTCTTTTTAGGTTTTTTTTCAAAGATTCAAAATTGAAACTATATAATCGCTGGATTCAATGATTGTCATATTAGATTTTTATTTAATCGAATTCATCTATTTTTTTATTATAAATAAATTTCTTAATAATTTTAAATTTATCTAATTTTTTGTAAAAAAATATCTCTAAATAATAATTTAAAGATTGTTTAAATCTTTGAATTTTTTTATAAGTATGCATGTGACTCCGATCCTAACCTGTTTTATTGGGTGTACTATACCGCGTATCTTTGACTAATTGCCAACCATAGTCGTATCAGCCAATCATTTTTTTAAAATCACCGCCATAAAATACTAGAAAAATATTGCATAAAGAGGGACGTCAATCTGCATGGATGGAGGAGATGACTACGAACAAGGATTTGGTGAAGACTGTTATGGCGCCAAGTCAGATTCAAATATATATACAACTATAGTGATTCATATACCATATGGATTTTTATTTTAAATCAAATGAAACTTAATTAAAACCGATAAAGAACGTACGTAAATCTAGAAAAGACATGTCACATAAGCCAAAACAAACATCATACCTTTACAATTACAAATTGATTATAAGGAATACGATACAAATCCTACCGACATGAAAGATAACACTTACGAAGATTAAAATTGTAAAGGAAGCATGACAAAAAGACTACACTCTATGATAATAATACAATCATTAGCCAAGAAGCACTGTCATTTGTTATCTTCAATAAATGTCAAGCTTCTTCCTCATAGTCCTTTTTGCATGCTCACAAAATCAAAAGAAATACAAAAGCTACCACCTTAACTCTAAACAACAACCATTGTTCATAGATTCTAGTTTGAGCATCATAACCTAGAGAGTGACCACAACCAAGAACTAATGGTAGTTAAAAGGTAGGCGAAACACGAAGGAAATAAAAAGAAGAGACCAAGAGGAATGGTCTCTGACACGCTGCCGGAGGATTTTTTTTCTTTCTTTTTTTACTATATCTCTCTGCAGACTAGGGTTTTCATTTAGTACCATATGGATTGGTATATCTAAATTACCTTTTGTTGATGCACAAAATCAGTGAGGACTTTGGTACAACAGAAAGTGTCAGGTTTTGTGACTTCGCTTGGTTGCTTCGGTCACTAGTGAGGATAAATATGTAAATGAATAGAGACAGAGAAGCAAACACAAGATATACGTGGTTCACCCAGAATGACTATGTCCACGGAGTAGAGGAGTTCTCATTAATTGTGAAGGGTTTACACAAATACATAGGTTCAAGCTCTCATTTTGTGAGTTCTAGTGAATAGTTTAGTACAAAATGACATTAGAAATTATTGTGGGAGAATGATCCCTATTTATAGAAGAGAGTTTCTAGTTTTGTTCTGACATTGACACGTGTTGTGTTGTGATTGGCTTCTGATGTTGACACGTGTCGCGCTGTGATTGGCTTCTGATGTCACGTGTCACATTGTGATTGGTCTCCTGGTTGAAGGGAAGCTCTTCTGGGTCCTTGACGGTATAACGTTGACCGGTACTCAGTAGTTTCGAGATTGGTCAAGTATGGTGCAAACACCTTTAATATAATATTGCTCGAGCGGCCAATATACCCTCACACTAACTCTACTGCATCAGTGTAATCTATATTATATAATAGTAAAATGTGACCGTGAATAACTTTACTTAATCAAATCAACATATTGAACATATCGTTTGTTCAAAAAAAAAAAAAATCAACATAATGAAAGATTATTAATAGAATGTAACCCTGAATTACTGTAATGGAAACAAGCTTATGACTCAATTCATGTAAGTTTGCGGCGCTCTTTTCCCTGGCCCAGTGTTTTGTTCTACATGGGTTTTCTTCTGGAAGACTTCTTAATAATTTGATGACGTTTGGAGTTAACATTGAGGATGTTCTTACTAGTGTTGCTGTCATGGAAGTGGTGCAGACTAATGATAAAGTTGGTTTATATTGTACTTCAAGCATGTGCGGCTCTCTTTTTTTTTTTTCTATCTCAAAATTTTTTTCTAAGTGGAATTTATTTATTTATTTATTTTTACCAAGATCGACATCATTAGCGTAGATAATCCCGCTTGATGTATTCTTTCTTCGAAGACTTTGTATCTATAGTTAGTTGTGCTGATATTTGAAAGACTTTTTTGTTTAAGCCCCTTGATATTAATCAGGTAGCATGTCTTTCAATTAAGACACAACTTTAGTTCATGATATTCATGTTTGGATTATGTTATCATGTGTACTATCTTATGATGTTTAATAAAGCATCTTATTAAAAGAATAAACTATAATGAAACTAACTAATGTAATATAAGATTGTCATATCACCGCTTACTCATCCTTTCTTTGTTCGTCCCACATCAGGAAACCTACCGATAATCACCATTTCTTCAATTTGGCATTGAAAACTGAAAACTCGTTCGTGGTCTTGAAGTTTTGTTTTTTAAAGTTGTCTATGTCCTTAAAGGTTAGATTCCCTATCATATACACATTATCCAGTAAAATAAACACAGTACTATGCAAGAAAAGTAAAATGTATTTGAAATATGTGACTTTCAATTAAAAGAATGATACATTTAACAGCTTACAGAAACGATAATATGAGCTCAAAGTATCTTTCTCTTCGAAGACACATGAGAAACGAAAAGACAGTAATACAACATGGCTTGATTGTGCCGACAAAATAATGAACTAATTAATTAGTAGAAATATCCAACAATCTGGGTCATTTCGTTAGTTGACTGCAGAACAAATGCGGCGGATTTCACCATTTGTGGCAGATTTTACACCGATGTTACTCATTTTTACCATCGACTTTCCGAACTCGACGTTGAAATTCAATGCTTGTAAGCCTCTCACGCCCAAAAACCGTTGGACAAAACTTTTAGTGGTGGCGTCGGTCCACAACTTCTGATCCGACTCAAGTATCCCACGACCATTCTTCAAGTTTGTGAAGAAAGTTGCATCGAATCGACTTGCGCTGCCCGTGTCTAAATCAACACGCCTGGCCGCGTCACCATTTTCAGGGCAAATTGATCGTAGTTGAGCAAGGAATAAAGGGTTGATTGTTTCGTCAGCGCCATTTCCGGTGGTGGTGAAGTTATACAGTCTGTACCTGAAGAACTGGCAAGCTGAGGTGCCAATGGTGTGTGCGCCAACTAGCGTGACAAGATCTTGAGTGTTGAGACCTAAATCTTGGAACTTGGCCTTTTGTACATCAATGGAATCTCTAAAGCCAGGCAAATTAGTAGTCTCAGTTGCCAGCGAAACTCGTCCATCTCTTCTTCCAGTAGGCACATTCCAAGTGAATCCTTTGGTCTGTAGAATTAAATTTATGTACATTAGAAGGAGATGATTAATTAACTAGACATTATAATTTAGCTAGATACATAAATATTGAGCAATGTTATTCCCAAACGTAGAATGTAATTATGCATTCCTTCAGTTAGTGTTTTAATATTAGTGTATGACTCAGTTTTTAACGGTATATCAACTTAAAATTAACAAGCACACAAGAGCTTCCATCAAATTAATACTTACCAGAACCACGGAATCACGGGCCGCAAGAGCGAGAATATCTGCACAGGAAACAACCCCGGGACATGCAGCTTCAAGCTTGGTCTTTGCATCGTCAATGACTTCCGAACCTCTTAAACCGAGGTTGGGCCCGGCGGTTTTCTCAGTATTAGGGCCGTCAAGAAGGACAGAAGCATCACAACCTTGGACAAAGCAGTCATGGAAGTGCATCCTTAACAAGCCAGGAGCAACGGAAGGGTTGGAGTTGAAATGAGTTTGAACTGTTTGTTTGACAATAGATTCTGCCGTGGGACATGTACGCGAATAAAATCCAACGCGCGTAAGTTGGCCTTGGCCTTGCACCATCACCAAGGTGGTAGCAAAACCAACAAGTAGCTGTAGAAAGTACATTAGTAACAATTTGGAGGAGCTCATGTTGTGTGACAGTTTGTGGTTAAAGGATGTGTGTGTATATATTGCAAGCTAGACGCAGCTTGTAGTTTGGAGAAATAATATATATAGCTAGCGAGGGAAAGGGATTATTTTCACTCTCTCGATCAAAAGTGCTTTAGGCTGTGTGAGTACTGTAATCTGCTCTGTGTGTGTTGGAGAGAATGAAGCCTCAGGTATTTATAGGAGCTGGTCAAATTATTAAACGCGTAGATATTAAATTATATGCAAGTATAATATGCGAGGGTAAACAAAATGGGGCTACAAATGTATGGGGGTCAACCAGAAGAGAAAAGATCAACTCTTTATCTATATATTTATCTGGTCAGCTGGCTGGCACTTGGCAGTTACCACTTGCAACGTTCAGAATGATATCTTATGACCGACTAATACTACATTTATCATTTATTACTTATTTGTATTATTAATGTACCATTTTTAATAGAGATAGGACTCAGCAACATGTATGTATCATCTCTATTAAACAAATGATACAAATAATAGTTCAAGTATATGGTAAGAGTAATATTTTTGCTTAGGACCATACCTGGGAATGCATGGTGGCATGGTGCTGTTTCGTTTCTTGTTTTTGGTCAAACATGGAACTGTTCCACCTCAGAACTTTCTATCCCTAGTTTGTCAACCATAATCAACATATTCACGATCGAGGGCAGAATATACCCGCTGAGACAGTTTTCCCTACTCAACTTTGATTTTTTAAAATTTTTTTTCCCATAAAATGCTCCAATTAAAGCTATAAAATTCCTATATATTCATAAATGAGTCTCGGTCTAAGAGCAGCTCCAGCGGGAGCTTCTGCTCGAGGGATAGGCTGCGGAACAGGACCGAATAGGTCGGGGAATGTGGTCTAGCGTATGCGAGCCCGAGGGACAAGCCATGCCCGAGCGACAAGCCTGGCAGCGATTGCCAGCCCGAGAGCCGAAGGCATCCTGACGCAAGGTTAACGTCCCGGCGACGTCAGCCATAATCTCCTTTGCATTTCTGGGCCTCAACCTTGCAGCTACCCGACCTCCGTCATCCTTCGAAGCTTCGTCATCTTTAAAGGCCAAGTCAACATCGTGGGCTTTCCCGAAGTCGGCATCGTGCTTTCTCGAAGCTGGCGTTGTGACTTCCTCGGAGATGGTTGTCAGAGAAGATGTAGAAGATGCATAATTGAAGAAGTTTTCCGATAAACAAACGAAGAAGAAAGAAGGAAGTGAAGAAGAAGATGAATAATTGAAGAAGAAGCAGAACCAAATCTGCAGAGAAGAAGAAGGAAATCTGTAGAGAAAAGGAAGAAGGAGGAATATATAATATTAATTTATACAAAGTAAATAATATAATATTAATTATAAATAAAAAAAAAATATTTTATTACCAATTGCCAGGGTTATTCAATGCAGGGGTGAAGATGCAAAAGGCAATTGTCACGGCAATTACTATTCATTAAGGGCAGTTACTGTTCACTAGGTGGATTAAATAGTGAATAGCCTAGGGGGAGGGCTCCTACACTGGAGTTGCTCTAAAGACTCAACTTAAAATATGCTCTGATCTTCTATACTTTTTATACCCTCTTATGTTGCAATATGATTATGATGACATAGTTTTCACAATATGTGTAATCCTGTGTGAAGATACATCATAATACTAGTAAACTAATATTCATATGATTGTAGTTGAATAAGTTGATTAATCAATAAAGAAAGTAATACAATCATTTATTATTTAATTAATTAATTCTAAAGGATATGACTGCTGGATATAATTGAACAGTTGTATTCAATAGGAAAAGTTGTAACTTCCCCTGAAGAATACAACTCCTCCAAAAAGGGTATCTCATCTCTATATATTCACCAAATACCTTTCTTGTCGGAGCATTCAATTCCAACATATAATTGTTCTCACTCTTTAATTCATATCCTCACACATATTGTGATTGATAGTCTAAGCGACATCGGTTTTCCGATCTTGTAACTTCCATCTCTTACCCTTCCGAGCCAAGTAGTTTTTCCACTAGCTAATAATTTACAATATGGATGGCACTTAGGTGAGTTCCTCAGATACTCACTTTTTTTATTTTGTTCAATCAAAATATGTCATATGCTCTTTGTTTTTTAAAACTCAAATCGTCTACTTTTTTAAAACAATAAAATAAAACATGTGTTAAAATATGATTGGACCAAAATAAAAAAAAAAGAGTAAGTACGTAAGTATTATCTCTACAATATTACCGTTCTAAACACCAATTACTCAAAATTATGTTGTTGGACAATAAAATAATAGCATGTATTAAAGTTTTAATATAATTTTTTATTCAAAGTTGACCCCACTCAAAAATATTTCTATTTTCGTTTATGTTCGTGATTATTCTTTTATTTATTTCATATATCCGTGAATGACTAAATAACTTGGTATTAGAATGATATCTTTTTTAGAAATAATTTTCAAATGAGTGACTGGTGAATAGTCCACCCCGAGAGATGGATGCAAAGCAATACATGCATGATTGGTGTACTTTGTCAACCACGAATCTTTTGCTTTTGACCAACCGTTGTCGTTTTCATCCAATTATTTATTTTTTATCGCCATAAAATATTAGAAATGTGATAACACTCTAAGACCAACACTATGAGTATCAGAGAAGAACCAGAAAACTGAGACGAAAGAAGGAAAGAGAGAAATGAAGAAGAAAGAAATTGTATTGATCTTTAGAATTGACTAACTGAATTACAATATGTGTTCAGTCTTAGCTAGCAAGCTTTCTCTTTTAACTAACTAACTATAAACTGTTTTGATATTCTAACCGTTGATTGAAGTAATGAGCTGGCACTCCATCTAACCATTGATCCATCTCAGTCAACATCCCCCCTCAATCGTGGCTGGGGTACTCAGCCTAAGATTGTAACAGTGTCGAAGAAAGGCTGGACTATGCAAACCTTTTGTAAGAACATCGGCAGTTTGATTCTCAGTTGGAATGTACACCATTTCTAGATCTCCTTGTTGAACACGTTCACGCACAAAATGAAAATCCGTGTCAAGATGCTTTATGCGATAATGAAATACAGGATTCGCAGTAAGAGCTATGGCCGACATATTATCGCAATGAATTGTAGGAGGTGAAGACAAAAACACTTCAAGATCCTTCAGTATTCCCCTCACCCAAGCAACATCAGCTGCAGTGTGAGCAAGAGCCTTATATTCAGCCTCTGTTGAACTCCTCGAGACTGAACATTGTTTCTTTGATTGCCAAGACACGGGATTGTTACCCAGATACACAACATAGCCTGTTATCGACCTTCTAGTGTTGATATCAGCCGCCCAATCAGCATCGGAAAACGCAGTTAATGTTGTTTCCTTAGCTGCTGAATATAGAATCCCATGGTGTTGTGTGCCTTGAAGATAACGGAGTATGCGTTTGACTGCTGCATAATGCATTTCCATTGGAGACTTCATAAACTGACATACTGTATTAACAACATATGCAATATCTGGCCTAGTAAAGGTCAAATACTGCAATGATCCTACAATACTCCTATAAAGAGAAGGATCAGTCAACAAAGAACCCCCAAAAATGACCAGTTGATCATGAGGTTTGCATGGAGTAGCTGCAGGTTTACATGAATCCATCCCAGCCTTATGAATCACATCTCTAATATACTTGGACTGATTTAGAAAAATATCCCCATTGTCCTTATAAGAAATCTGCAATCCAAGGAAGTATGTCAACTGTCCCATATCTTTGAGTTCAAATACCTCAGATAGCTCATCAATCATCTTCTGAATTTTAACTGAATTTGAACCTGTCAATATGATATCATCAACATATAGGAGGAGAATAACAATGTCACTATCATCTTTCTTGATAAATAAACTTGTATCGGAAGCTGAAACTTGAAAATTCATAGCTGCCAAATAGGATGTAAACTTGGAATTCCATGCCCTTGGAGCCTGTTTTAGGCCATATAATGACTTGATCAGTTTGCAGACATGAATGGGATGTGATGCATCTACAAACCTTTGTGGTTGTTTCATGTAAATTTCTTCTTGTAAATCACCATGCAAGAATGCATTTTTAATATCAAGCTGTCTAAGCTGCCAATGATTGGTTGCTGCTAAAGCCAACACGATTCTCACAGTAGTATGTCGAACCATTGGACTGAAAGTATCTAAGTAGTCAATGCCGTGCTCTTGAGAGAACCCTTGAGCCACAAGCCTTGCTTTATACCTAGAAACACTACCATCAGGGTTTTTTTTCACTTTATATACCCACTTACTGCCAACAATTGACCTGTCACTTGGAGATGGTACTAAAACCCAAGTGCCTTGACTCCTGAGTGAGTCATATTCTTCTTGCATTGCTTGCTGCCATTGTGGTAATAAAGCAGCCTTCCTGAATGTGGTTGGTTCTGTGGCATCAGTAATCTCAGACACAAAACTGTAGCCTCCCCCAAAATGATCTTCTGTAGTTAGCTTTAGAGATTGAAGTTCAGGAAATGATGCAATGAAAGCACTATAATCTTGTCTCTGAATAACACCACTTTTCAATCGTGTAACCATTTGGTGGACAAAACCAACATTATTTATATCAGTAGAATTTGCAGTATTAATGGATGATTCACTTTGTGATGAAAAAGGTAAAACTACCTGAAGTTGGGAATCCGTGTGGACAGGCAACAGTGATGATGTACCAGAGTGATGATGAGAAGTGTTTTGAGCTTGATATTGCTGTGAATCCAAAACTGATTCCCTTGACTCCCTTGACTGTGTACCCGTGTCAGTATTTGTAACTGATATAGTGTGACTTGGAGATGAAGATTGCAGTTCAACATCATTGGTAGCATGTGATCCTGAATTGTCCCCTTGAATACTAGACATTGGAATAGGTACCTGAATAGCTATATGATTCTGATGTGAATTGGAAGTCCCACCGGAATGAACACCCTGTAAACCAGACGAATGTTTAAAAGGATAAACATCCTCATCATGAATTACATGGCGAGAAATAATGAATTTCCCACTAAGAATATCATAACAGATCACACCTTTGTATCCCATTGCAAATCCAAGAAAAACAAACTGCTTTAATCTCACTTGCAACTTATTTTGATTGTAAGGCCTGAGATATGGATATATTGCTGTCCTAAACACCTTAAGATTATGTATTGCAGCATTTTCACCAAATAAAATCTGATAAGGTGACTTGTTATCCAATCCTGTGCACGGCATCCTATTTATCAAGAATGTAGCATATGAACAGGCATGATACCAAAATATAGCAGGAAGTGAACTGTCTGTCATTAAACTCAAAGCAGTTTCAACCAAATGCCTATATTTTCTCTCTACAACTCCATTCTGTTGAGGGGTGTAAGGACATGAAATCTGATGTGTAATACCTTTTTGATCCAAAAACCTCTTCATCACATTATTGACATACTCTCCACCACCATCAGTTTGCAGACATTTAATTGAGATATTAAACTGAGTGTTAACAAACGCATGAAACGTTGCAAAAATCTGAAACACATATGATTTATTGATCATTGGAAAAATCCATACAAAACGGGAAAAATCATCTACAAAGCTGACATAGTATCTATATCCCTCTATAGATTTCTGAGGTGATGGACCCCAGACATCCGAATGTATCTTTTCAAACCTATGTGTTGTTCTAACTTGCTTTACAGAAAAAGGCAGTCTACACATTTTCCCTGAAATACAAGCTGAACACATAGTAGAACAAGAATCTTTATGAACAGATACACCTGCAGTCTTCAATATGATAGACAATACTTCCTCAGATGGATGTCCCAATCGCTTGTGCCAAATTGAACTGCTCACTTTCTTCCCAAGAAATGCACTACACTTCTCTAATTTTGCAGCAAATGAACTTCTGAAAACAGATGCTGGTATCTTGAATAATTCCCCATCATCACTCTTTCCTTGGTACAAAATCACCCGAGTTGCCTTGTCCTGGATAAAAAACACCAAATCATCACAAATAAACCAACAACCATTATCTCTACATAATTTCTTGACTGATAACAAATTCATTGCAAGAAGTAAGACATGCAGTACATGATTCAACACAAAAGTATGAGTATCAGTAATAAGTTTAGATACACCAATGTTTTTGACAAGCAAACCTTCTCCATTTCCTATTGTGATTTTCGAGTCACCATTGTAAGGAGTGACTTGGTTAATATGCTCAAGATTAGCTGTCATGTGATGACTTGCACCTGTGTCAACTACCCATGTATCGGCATTAGAAAACCCATGAATACTTGGAGCTGCTTGTGTTGAATTGGATGATTGAGCTGCCATTCCCACAGGCGTTGGATTCAATGACTGAGGTGGAGGAGGTCCTTGATAAGAATAATTGTTCCTGTGATAGCATTGTATAGCCGTATGTCCTTTCTTGCCACAGATTTGACAAAAAACTGGTCCCTTGAACACTTGATCACTGTCAGTCCTATAATAACAATTTGGTGTAGTATGACCCCTTCTTGAACAAATCTGACACTCTGGAGATATAGCAGCCTTGTAATTTGTATTACCATGCCAATTACTTCCTTGTCGAAAACCACTTCCACCCGACAGAGTGTTAGAACTACCATACTGACCTTTTTGATTGTCAACTGACCCATTGGAACTAGTTGAACCATTAGAATCACTGAAACCATAAGATATATTCCCAAAATTAGAATAGGACCTGGTATTGTTATTAGGACCATTGAACCGCCTGTTATTGTTGAAATTCGATCTCTGTTGAAAAGATCTCCCACCATTGCCAGTAAAACCGAATCCACCATTAAAACTGCTTGAACCATTAAATCTCTGTGAATGAGAACTTTCACCTTGTTCAAATGACTGATAGCCGCCTTGACTTCCTTGATCATGTGTTGAATCACCATGAACATACATAGCTGACATTGGCCCAGCAATATTAGTCAATCTTGTTTCAAGAGAACCCTCAACTCCAATCAATTGAGCCCTGAAATCCTTTAGAGATATAGATGTATCTCGAGCAAGAATTCTAGTTTTAATGACTTCATACTCTGGTGGCAGCCCTGACAACACCGCAATCATCAAATCATTCTCAGTAATCCTCTCCCCTGTAGCTACAAGTTGATCTTTAATAACCTTCAGTCTCAGCAAGAATTTATCAACCGATTCAGACCCTTTTTGAGCAGTGTGAAATTCAGTTTTTAACTGATTGATCCTCACTACAGAAATAGAAGCAAATCTTTCTTGTAAACTTTCCCAAGCTTCTTGTGCAGTCTTGCATCCTATCACATGATCCATAACTTCATCACTAAGAGTAGCAATGAGTAAGCTCAGTAACGCCAAATCTTTCTGTATCCATTGTTTATAAGCCTAAGTAATCTCATTTGTAACACCTCCTTCAGGCGTAATACAATACTTCGGTGGACATTGTGATTCACCAGTAAAGAAATCAAACAGATCATACCCACGAAGAACAGAAGAAAACTGATAATTCCATTTGACAAAATTATCTTCTTGCAATTTTACAGTAATCATACCAAGTAACCCTTCAATCTTGACTGAATTCATAGCCATTGTAACACAAAAATAACACTCAACAATCAACAAACTTCTGAATCTTTATACACAAAACACACTTCACACTGCTGGCTTTGGCCTTTTTATGCAGTACACAACTTAACAATCAACCATTTTCATTCTTTCAATCTTCAACACTTTGACAATCAACAATCTTTCAACTAAAAAATTTCACCACCAATTACAATCATTTCACACCCAGCAAAGCATATATTTCACAGCGACATTTCATCAAACAATTCATCTACAACTTCAAGAACAGAAAAATACAATCGAAAAACGAAAATACTAGATTCCAGAAACTCCCCAGTAAGCATCTCAGTCGGCCTGATACACAAAACTGCAACGGAAGAATCCCAAGTGATCGTTCTGTGCTCTGGATACTCTAAGACCAACACTATGAGTATCAGAGAAGAACCAGAAAACTAAGACGAAAGAAGGAAAGAGAGAAATGAAGAAAAAAGAAATTGTATTGATCTTTAGAATTGACTAACTGAATTACAATATGTGTTCACTGCTATTTATAAACCAACATACAGTCTTAGCTAGCAAGCTTTCTCTTTTAACTAACTAACTAACTAACTATAAACTGTTTTGATATTCTAACCGTTGATTGAAGTAATGAGCTGGCACTCCATCTAACCATTGATCCATCTCAGTCAACAAAATGGAGATACTCTAGATGTTTTAATTATTAAATCTTAATTTTTTTATATTTAACAAAAATTTACGGTTAAAATACTTGTAGTATTCCATACTCTTGGTTATATTAGAAAATTCCCTATACATGAAGAGGGGAATTAGGGTTGGGATTTTCGTACCGAAATACAATTGACTCGAAAAATCCAGACCCAAATACCAAAAAACCCAAAAATTGCATATCGCTTTAGTTTTGATATACAATTTTTCCAAACCGAACCCAGCCCTAGAAATGATTTGGAGCAATAATTAAAGAATGAATCTCACATTGATGGGAGGAGGAATATTATATGTGGTTATAAGTAATTAGGCTACCTCCATATTGCCAATTGGTTTTATATGGTAGAATCTCAACTTTCTTCGTGGTATCATCACAGATTGTCCCACGTGTGAAACCAAACGGCCGCAAGTGCTCCACGTCACCGTGTTTGTATTGTTCATGTGTTAAGCTGACAGTTCGCCACATGTGAGAGACGTATTGAGGTCGAATCCTATATTTATGAAATGAGGGACTTACATGTGCTTATAAATAATTAAATTGCTCCTTGTATTACCAATTAATTTTAAAGTAAAACCTTGATAGTTTAGATTCTATCTTTTGGCAGCGATTAAAGAAAGAATTGTTAGAAAATGACTACGTTTGGCAAAGACACGCCGTAAAGCACACCAAAAAGCAACAGTGTATACATATATACACATATATATATATATATGTATGTATATTCATATACATACATACATACATACATACATACATACATACATACATGGTTGACAAAGTGGGACTAGAAAATACAGAAGTGGAGGGGCTCCATGTTTGACTAGAATTAAAACAAGAAAAGGAAACAGCACATGCATTCACGGGTACGAGCGTTACAACCGAGGAAGGAGTAAAACCAAAACATAAGTACTGCCAACTGCTAAGATAAGTATATAGAAAGAGAGTTGATCTTTCCTCATCTGGTTGACCAATTTTTTGTGGCCGACTTTTTTTACCCTCACAAACATTTTCATGGATACCTAGTTTTGTAAACTTTCAGTGACGAATTTATCCAGGAAATCAGGGGCGGAGCACGTGAGGGACGGTGGTTGGGCATGTCCCCTGCATTTTTCCTGAAAAAACCCTAATAACAAACTAGATAAACCATTAGAACTGAAGAAAGACTAAGTGATGTTCACCTAAGAATGAGGCCCAGGAATAAACATTATATATTTTTTTCCTTCAGAAAACCTAGAATACTAGAAGGTTACTAAAACAATAGAGTTACTCACATTATATATAGGCAGAATTATGCTAGTGAAATATAATAAGATGCAAATTAATAGTTGTTCATTCCCTAAATTCGTCATGAGTCCTGCATGTAGGTTGGTAATTTACTTGAATATGAATTTGGTGATTTCGAGTGTGCTACAACTAGTTACCAGTTTTAGATGGGGTTTGACTAATGGAGATTGCACTTAATCAATTGACGCCTAACCAAATACTACGCCATTAAGTTGGAGTGACTTAACTTTAATTTCTTTCTTGGCCTTACCTATTGAGGACTTTACGTATGTAGAGAATTATATCACAATATGCAAGTGGTGAAGAGAAAGAGAAATTACTTAAGCACTTTGGTGAAGAGAAAGAAATTACTTAACAAAGTTAAGTTGTGCATGTAGCTCTTTCGCTTTGTCAATGAGAGCCTTGTAGAAACTATAAATGACTTACTACTCAAACTCGAATATTTGAATGACGGTTGTTGTTTAGAGTTAATGAAGGTGTGTGGTGAGCTTTTGTGCATATGAAAAGGAAGCTCAACGTTTGTCGGAAGTAACTCACCGAGTGCTTCTTTGCTGATGATTGTATGATCATCAAAGGGTGGAGCTGTCATTTCCACTTGGTGCTTTTCCTATAGTTCTACAACTTGCAAAGTTTAGTCATCATGAGTGTTAATGGTTGGAATTGCATCGTATTCTTGATAAGTTTGTAATTGTAAAGTTGTTGGTTTTTCTTTTGGCTTGTGTGACCTCTTAATTACGTTTTACATGTCTTCTTTATGTACGTCATTTAATCAGTTTTAATAAAGTAATTTGTTTCAAGAGAAAATTTTTCAATATGGTAAATGAGTTCTTATAGTTGAATTATATTTTAATTTGACTTGGTTGGCACCATAGCATGTGTTCTCCTAATCATTGGTAATCATTTCCTCTCTCCATGCAGAATGCTGATGACCCTCGTTAGGCAATTAATATGTTTCTAGCATTTCACGGCGGTGATTAAAGAATGACAACGGTTGGCAATTAGCCAAAGATACGCGGTAAATTACACCACCAATAAAAAATGTGTACATATTCATATATGGTTGACAAATTAGGAATAGAAAATTCAGAAGTGCTGTGGAAGGGTTCTGTCACATCCCAGTCTGCAGATATTGTTTGTTTTGGACCACGCCCTTACGGATTTGTTCTTGGACATCCATCCAAAACGTGTCTTACTATAGGGAGGTGGACATGTACATATAAGGCACATCACCTCCTCTCCCCCGAGCGATGTGGGATCTTACAATCCACCCCCCTAAGGGGGCCGATGTCCTCATCGGCACACTTCCGGCCGGGGAGTGGCTCTGAGACCAAATTGTCACATCCCAGTCCACATAGTAAGATATTGTCCACTTTGGGCCATGCCCTCACGGATTTGTTCTTGGGCTTCCACCCAAAACATGTCTTACTATAGGGAGGTGGACATGTACATATAAGGCACATCACCTCTTCTCCTCTGGATGATGTGGGATCTTATAGGTTCCATGTTTGAAAAAAAAAACAAAAAAAGTGACATTCGACATAAATTAGATTTTTTTTATATACAATAAAATTAAAAGAAGAAAGAGATTAACAATCAAGAAAAGTGATTACAAAATTAGTAATTCAGGTGTTAATAAATTATTTGTTGTCCCCAAAATGGATGTTTTGGGCTTTCCATGTTGTGCGGATTAACGCAACTAATTTGATGGCATGTCTGTTTTGGGCTCGTAATTAATATAAGTCGTTTACTATATTTAATTCAGAATTTAATATTTAGGATTTCTTTATATTTTGTTATTTGTTTATTTCCTTTCCTATTTAGATACCTAGGGTTTCTAAGATTAAGAACATTATAAATAGGTCATTTTGGTGTTAGATTTGTAATCTTTTTTACTATTATTCAATAAACATGAGTTTTCTCTCTATTTCTCTAGTGGACTATAGGGCTTGCTGGAGAAGAAATTTCGTTCGATTTTTCCTTATTATATCCCACTGCGTCAAAATGAAACAGCACCCACCACGCATTGACGGGTATGGGCGTTACAAGTGAGGAAAGAGTAAACCAAAACTTATTACCGCCAAGTCCGAGCAAGTTCTAGCCCGACTTTGTTTACCCTCACATATATACGAAATACGATACATGCATATAAAAAATAATTCATTCAATTTCTACGCGTTTAATTATTTGACCACCTCCTATAAATACTTGAGGCTTCATCTCCTAAACACAACCAGCAGATTACAATACTCGCCGAGCCAAAAGCACTTTGTTTCACAGCAGATATCATCTTCGTGCGAGCCAGCTACTCGCAAAACCAAAGCTATAAGCTGCGTCTAGCTTGCAGTATATATATATATATACCCACACACATCATTTACCAAAATTTACCACAAGATGAGCCCCTCCAAAATGTTCTTGATGTACTTTCTACAGGTACTTGTTCGTTTGGCTACCACCTTGGTGATGGTGCAAGGCCAGGGCCAACTTACACGAGTTGGATTCTACTCGCGTACATGTCCAGCAGCAGAGTCTATTGTCAAACAAACAGTTCAAACTCATTTCAACTCCAACCCTTCCGTTGCTCCTGGCTTGTTAAGGATGCACTTCCATGACTGCTTTGTCCAAGGTTGTGATGCTTCTGTCCTTCTTGACGGCCCTAATACTGAGAAAACCGCTGGGCCTAACCTCGGTTTAAGAGGTTGGGAAGTCATTGACGATGCAAAGACCAAGCTCGAAGCTGCATGCCCAGGAGTTGTTTCTTGTGCAGATATTCTCGCCCTCGCTGCCCGTGATTCCGTGGTTCTCGTAAGTATTAATTATTTATTTGATTGTTGCTCTTGTGCTTGTTAATTTTGAGTGATATATCGGTAAAAACAACCATATATTCATACTCTCCTCTAATGTACATAATTTGCTTATTGCAGACCAAAGGATTCACTTGGAATGTGCCTACCGGAAGAAAAGATGGACGAGTTTCGCTGGCCACCGAGACTAGTAATTTGCCTGGTTTTAGAGATTCGATTGATGTACAAAAGCGCAAGTTCCAAGATTTGGGTCTCAACACTCAAGATCTTGTCACGCTTGTTGGTGCACACACCATTGGCACCTCAGCTTGCCTGTTCTTCAGGTACAGACTGTACAACTTCACCACCACCGGAAATGGCGCTGATGAAACAATCAACCCTTTATTCATTGCCCAATTACGATCAATTTGCCCTGAAAATGGTGACACGGCCAGGCGTGTTGATTTAGACACGGGCAGCGCAAGTCGATTCGATGCAACTTTCTTCACAAATTTGAAGAATGGTCGCGGAATACTTGAGTCGGATCAGAAGTTATGGACCGACGTCACGACTAAGAGTTTTGTCCAACGATTTTTGGGCGTGAGAGGCTTACAAGCATTGAATTTCAACATCGAGTTCGGAAAGTCGATGGTGAAAATGAGTAACATCGGTGTAAAATCTGCCACAAATGGTGAAATCCGCCGCATTTGTTCTGCAGTCAACTAACGAAGTTAATGACCAAGATTGTTGGATATTTCTACTAATTAATTAATTAGTTTTATTGTTTTGTTGGCCAATCAAGCCATGTTGTATTACTTTCTTTTCGTTTCTCGTGTGTCTTCAAAGAGAAAGATACTTTGAGCTCATTCTTTGGTTTCTGTAAGCTGTTAAATGTTAAATATATCTTTCTTTTACCTGAAAGTTTTATATTTAGAGTACTTTTTTTAATTTTTCTTGCATACTACTGTTTTTGTATGACTGGATAATGTGTATATGCTAGAGAGTCTAACCTATAAGGAGATTAACAACTTTTTTTATAGGAAAATACTTAAGAAAACAAGACCTCGAAAAAGTTTTCAGTTTTCATTACCAATTTGAAGAAATGGTGATTATTGATAGGATTCCTCATGAGGGATGAACAAAGAAAGGAGGAGTAACGAATTGCGGGACAATCTTGTATTACGTTAAGAGTACTTCTTTTTAACTATGGCTCCTGTACTCTTCACGTTATTTAGTCTCACTTTGCCCCATATACTCTTCTCTTGTGGCCCACTTTACTCTATCTTATCAACGAGATTAGAGAAGCTTCAGCTTCGCCAATGTGGCAGAGGCTATTTGATCTTTTGAACAATGAATATGGTGATAAGTTAAAAGAAACTGTAAGTTACATTCTACTCAGGTGGTAGCAAAACATATTCCAATATTGGAAATTCTTTGCCGTTATCACACCTCTTATTAATTAGTAAGTATGAGATGTTAATTTCAATTAATTTGAATATTGATTGTTTAGTTATGTATGAATTTATTGTCTACAAAATTATTCTTTTAAAATGAGGAGGATTTTCTTATTAAATTCTCATAGGGCCCTGAAAATGTCGAAAACGGCCCTGATTTCATTGACACTTAAGATTTTAGTATCATTTGACGGCGATTAAAGAAAGAATTGGTTGAAAACGTCTACGTTTCGGAAAAAGCCAATGATACGCGGTAAAGTCCACCAATACACAACAGTAAATAACATTCATACACACACATGGTTGGCAAGTAGTAGGAGTAGAAAATTCAGAAGTGGAAGGGCTCCATGTTTAACCAAAACTTATAAGTTATAACAAGAAAAGGAAACAGCACCATGCATGTATTCACGGGTACGGGCGTTACAAGTGAGGAAAAAGTAAACCAAAACTTAGTCTATATACGTACTGCCAACTGCTAAGATAAGTATATAGATATATAGAGTCTTAGGGAGTTGATCTTTCCTCTTCTAGTCTTCTGGTTGGCCTCATTTTTTGTGGCCGACTTTCTTTACCCTCATATACATTTTCATGATAGTTTTAAATTACTTTCAGTGAGGAATTTTATCCAGAAAATCAGGGACGGAGCATATATACAAGGGACGGGGGTCGCCATGGCCCTTGCATTTTCCTGAAAAACCCTAATAACAAATTAGAGAAACCATTAGAACTGAAGAAATACTAAGAGATATTCACCAAAGAATGAGGCCCAGTAATTAACATTTATATAATTTTATTTATTTAAAAAAAAAAACTAGAATACTAGAAAGTTACTAACAAAAGAGGGTTAATTACTCACATTATATATATATATATATATATATATATATATATATATATATATATATATATATATATATACACTAAAACTCGTAAGGGCTGGGTACTGTGGATGACCAGTGGGTGGACGGTTTTGCCCCTGGCTTTTTCCTCCTGCTGCTCTTCTTTTCGGTTTTTGGGGTGCGAAAATCCCTGTTTTGTCCATGCTGGACGCGTGTTGGTAAGGGAATGATGCTGAATTTACGCGTGTTAGTCATCTGGGAAAGGAAGAAAGGTGGAAAAGCAGAGCTCTTTCATTTGCTTCCACAGATTTCTCGAGCTCTCTTTTAAGCCCGGAACCCTAGCCTCCGCAAGCGAATCAGGTTCGTCTCTCGCTCTCTCTCTCTCACATATATTTTTTTTTCAATTCGGGACCGAATTTTAATCATCGTTGGAGCTCCTGCTTCCACTTCTTTTCCGTATTTCTTTTCCTTTCGTCTCTCTCTCTCTCTCTCTCTCTCTCTCTCTCTCTCTCTCTCTCTCTCTCTCCGTCACGATTCTCACCTTCTTCAAATTTTCAATTTAATTCGAAGAAAATGTTACCCAAAAAAGCTAGGGTTTCCTAGTGAGTCTTATCTCAACAGTATACTTTGTTTGAATGTTTGATTTGAGTTGTTTGAATGTTTTATTTTACTTGAACTAGAGTCTCTGTGTTTCCCTTTGCTGATCGTTGTTTCTTTCGAGCTTTCAGTTTTTGGTGCCTGGTGGATTCCGGCTAGCTCCGCAGCGGTTAAACCATAGAAATCATCATTCATCGGGTCTTTATTTCGATTCCTCGGTGTGCTGGTCAAAATACCAAACTTTCCAGGTTCGAAACCAAAAAGCATGTTTGCAAATGGATTTCCTCGCTTTTACAGATTAGTTTTGTGTTTGATGCATGTTCATGTTTGCAGAAGGAGAAATTGCTTAAGTGCTTTGGTGAAGAGAAAAAGATATTGCTTAAATTAACGAAGTCTAAGTTGTGCATGTAGCTCTTTCGCAATATCAAAGAGAGCCTTGTAGCAACTATGACTTACTACTCAAACTCGAATTTTTGAATGCCAACTGTTGTTTAGAGTTAATGAAGGTGGTGAGCTTTTGTGTATACGGAAAAGGAAGCTCAACGTTTGTTGGAGATAACTCACAGAGTGCTTCTTTGCTAATGATTGTATGATCATCAAAGGGTGGAGCGGTCATTTCCACATGGTGCCTTTACAGTTTTACTATAGTTCTATAACTTGCAAGGTTTAGTCGTTATGAGTGTTAATTGGTTGGATTTGTATTTGTATTCTTGACAAGTTTGTAACCATACAGTTGTGGTTTTTCGTTTAAAAAAGTTTAATTTGTTTCAAAAGAAAACTCCATATGGTAAATGAGTCATTTTAACCCGCTGCTGGTGTGGAAGCTAGACTTGTGGCCAGGGGGAGGTTGAAATGCTTATGTGAGTCTTCGCGGCCCCCGGAAGGGGTGGATAACCGTGACTTGCTACCAGTTGTCTCCCCTCCTTTAAAAAAAAAAAATAAAAAAAAAACTGTACTATATTTTAATCTAACTTGGTTGGCACCATAGAATGTGTTCACCTAATCCCTGGTAATAGGGGTGGGTTCAGTTCTTATTGGTTCGATTTTTTGCCGAAGGCGGAAATCGAACTGAAATTACTGTTTAGTTCGGTTTTATTTCAGTTTGGGTTTTTCCGGTTCGGTTCTGGTTTTTCACTTTTTTTTTAATTCTGAAATTGATCTGTGGGTGATTCTTCTTACATACTCAATTTAATTCATTTGGAACAACACTAGCAACAACCTGATTGTCCTCTTTCCTTTGTTTTTGCTGCGAAAAAAAATTATAGAAAAAAAAAATACAAAGATACAAATCAATTATTTTTACCTTCACAGCCAAAGCTGCAAGTTCACAACAAACCAACAAAAAAATATTGAAAGCTAAGACGAAAATGAAAAAAAAATTAACTAAAAAACTCCATACGAAGAATTCTTAACTAGTACAAAGAATAAAAAAGACCAGGCACAATAAATTTAATAAATAAAAACCAAATTTCACCTAATTAGAGGCCTTGGATGATGGAGGTGGAGGGCTGGCGTGCTCAATATTGCATGCAAAACTACCTGCAAATACATAACCAAAGCTGTGGAGAATTCCTTTTTGTCCAACCACTATCTTATTTCGACAAACCCATCACAAAATTTATTCAGAAAAAACTCACACCAATTCACAAACCTATCGCAAAATTCATTTAGAAACTTACAAAGATACAAATCTCAGAGAAATTTACAAAATTCATTCACATCATCACACATATCTTGGGTTCAAATTTCAAACAAAATATCTCTTACCCCTCTGAAAGTGGGACTCAGAAGAGTTGTTGTGACCGCCGGTGAGTATGGATTCTTGGCTGGCCCGGAAGAAAAGAGAGACATCAGAAGATGCAACAAAGGATTGAGGGGGGGGGGGAGGGGGAGAGAGAAAGACATGATTTGTCATGGATGAGGGAGAGAGAGTAAAGATCCTGATGGATTGAGGGGGGGGGGGGAGGGGAAGAGAGAAAGACATGATTTGTCATGGATGAGGGAGAGAGAGTAAAGATCCTGATGGGGAGAAAAAAAAAGAAAAAAGAAGAGGGAGGAGTGTCACATCCCGGGCCCATTCCACCATCGTAGCACGATATTGTCCACTTTGGGCTTACCATTCCCTCACGGTTTTGTTTTTGGGAACTCATGAGCAACTTCCCAGTGGGTCATCCATCTTGGGAGTGCTCTGGCCTCCTTCTCGCTTAACTTCGGAGTTCATACGGAACCCGAAGCCAGTGAGCTCCCAAAAGGCCTCGTGCTAGGTAAGGATGGGAATATACATTTAAGGATCACTCCCCTAGGCGATGTGGGATGTTACAATCCACCCCCCTTAGGGACCTGACATCCTCGTCAGCACACTTTCGACCAGGGATTGGCTCTGATACCATTTGTCACATCCCAGCCCGGGGCGGACCACTTCCTAGGCCCGCTCCACCACCGTAGCACGATATTGTCCGCTTTGGGCTTACCATTCCCTCACGGTTTTGTTTTTGGGAACTCACGAGCAACTTCCCAGTGGGTCATCCATGCTGGGAGTGCTCTGGCCTCCTTCTCGCTTAACTTCGGAGTTCCTAACCCGAAGCCAGTGAGCTCCCAAAATGCCTCGTGCTAGGTAGGGATGGGAATATACATTTAAGGATCACTCCCCTGGGCGATGTGGGATGTTACAAGGAGGGAGTGAATAATGAATATGGAGGACGGAGAAAGGAAAAAGAAAGAAAAAAGAAGATGGAAGATGGAGGACGGAGAGAAGTGGAGCGGCCGGGGTGAAAGAAAGAGCAAAGTGAGAGAAGATATGTTAGGGTTTAGTTGTTAAAAGACTTTTCTAATAATAAATGAGCTTAAAAGTTTGGGAATATTGGGCTTAGAATAGAAATTAGGTTTTGAAGATAATACCCAAACAGATTAAATAATAAATAAAATAAATAAATATTAATTTAATATAATTATTCGGTTTGGTTCGGTTTTCAAAAACCGAACCAAAGGATTTCGGTTTGGTTCAATTTTTTTAATTTGGTTCGGTTTTTTCGTTCGGTTCGGTTTTTTTTATTTTGGTTTGTTTTTTTTCGGTTTTCGATTTTTTGAACCCACCCCTACCTGGTAATCACTTCCTATCTCCATGCAGAGTGCTGATGACCCTCACTATGCAATACGTTTCCAGCATTTCATGGCGGTGATTAAATAAATGATTGGTTGAAAACGGCTACGGTTGGCAATTAGCCAAAGATACGCGGTAAAGAACACCACCAATAAAACAATAGGGTATATATTTATATGTGGTTGACAATGTAGGTATAGAAAATTCAGAAGTGGAACCGTGGAAGGGTTCCATGTTTGAACAAAAACAAGAAAAGTGAGGTAGGACAGAAATTAGGTTATTATATATGCAATAAAATTAAAAGAAGAAAGCAATAAATAATTAAGAAAAGTGATTGAAGAATTAGCAATTCACGTGTTAAAAAGTTATTTGTTGCCGTCATATTCCGGAAGCGGATGTTTGGTACTTTTCGTACTGCTAAGATTGACACAGCTTTTAGTTTGCCATGTCTGTTTTGGATTTGTATAATATATGGATTCCAAGAAAATGATGAGATCTACAAGACTTGTTATTACACAATGAGTTTAGATAGAATTTGAGCGAATTAGGTGGTATATTATATTTAATTCGGAATTTAATATTGTAGGGTGTTTTTATATTTTGTTATTTGATTATTTCCTTTCCTATTTAGATACCTAGGTTTTCTAGGATTAAGAACATTATAAATAGATCATCTTGATCTCAGATTTGTAATATTTTAGTCTATTATCCAATAAACATGAACTTCCTCTCTATTTTTCTAATGCACTTTAGGACGTTCTAGTGAAAACATTTCGTTTGATTTGCTTATTATATTTCTCTGCGTCAAAAAGGAACAGCACCCACCATGCATTCATGGGTATGGGCGTTACAAGTGAGGAAAGAGTAAACCAAAACTTATTACTGCCGAGTGCGAGCAAGTTGTAACCCGACTTTGTTTGCCCTTACATATATACTATACATGCATATAATAATATAATTCATTCAACTTCTACGCGTTTAATTATTTGACCACCTCCTCTAAATACTTGAGGCTTCTTTCACTCTTAAACACAACCAGCCGATTACAATACTCACAGAGCTAAAAGAACTTTGTTTCACAGCAGATATCATCTTCGTGCTAGCTAGCTACTTGCAAAACCAAAGCTATAAGCTGCGTCTAGCTTGCATATAAATATACGCATCCTTTAAGCACCAAAATCTACCACAAGATGAGCTCCTCCAGAATGTTATTAATGTACTTTCTACAGCTACTAGTTGGTTTGGCTACCACCTTGGTGATGGTGCAAGGCCAGGGCCAACTTGCGCGCCTTGGATTCTATTCGCGTACATGTCCAGCAGCTGAGTCTATTGTCAAACAAACAGTTCAAACTCATTTCAACTCCAACCCTTCCGTTGCACCTGGCTTGTTAAGGATGCACTTCCATGACTGCTTTGTCCAAGATTGTGATGCTTCTGTCCTTCTTGACGGCCCTAATACTGAGAAAACCGCTGGGCCTAACCTCGGTTTAAGAGGTTGGGAAGTCATTGATGATGCAAAGACCAAGCTCGAAGCTGCATGCCCCGGAGTTGTTTCTTGTGCAGATATTCTCGCCCTCGCTGCCCGTGATTCCGTGGTTCTCGTAAGTATTCATTATTTATTTGATTGTTTCTCTTGTGCTTGTTAATTTTGAGTTGATATATCGGTAATGTGCCTACTCTCCTCTAATGTACATAATTTTGCTTATTGCAGACCAAAGGATTCACTTGGAATGTGCCTACTGGAAGAAAAGATGGACGAGTTTCGCTGGCCACCGAGACTAGTAATTTGCCTGGCTTTAGAGATTCCATTGATGTACAAAAGCGCAAGTTCCAAGATTTGGGTCTCAACACTCAAGATCTTGTCACGCTAGTTGGTGCACACACCATTGGCACCTCAGCTTGCCTGTTCTTCAGGTACAGACTGTACTGTTAGAAAAAACATATACCAAAACATGTAATTATGAATCACAGTGATCAAAATACAAATCCTATTCATAAGCCTGTAGCACAGAGAAGAAACTTACCTGCAGTCGAACTTGAAGAAGCAGCCATTCCAGATTCTGCAACAAACAAACAGTGCACCTTCTCCTCTCTCCAGTAATCAGTTTGCTTTAACTAATAATAGGTCTTAGTTCAATGATTGAGCGTATAAACTGTGAGAGCAGAGGCCACTATATATACACAATATAATCCTTGCCAAATCCCATAAGGATTCCCCTATTAGAATCCTTATAGACAACCAACATAGTATTTCAGCATAACATGGATTACAAATCCATTCTCAATATGACTTCCTATCCAAACTTGAAACAAATAACTTAATCCACGAATTCATACTCATGCTCATATTCTAACATTCTCCCACTTGAGCAAGTATGAAAAGTAAATCAATTCTATCAAGTTTATAATAGGGTGATCACTAAGTCTTTTGAGTTTCATCATAAACAATCTACCCGTGCATTTCAAAACACAGGACCAAAAGCTGTCAATTACAACCATTATGTAAATGCTAACTTCAAATGACATATGTTCAATTTGCACTTATAACATTATGACCAAACTGATACAAGCAGACCTTAAAATTGTCTACTCCCAATATTTTTCAAAACCAATTAAGGTCAACACAGATAGAAAACTATCAAATGCAAATTTATTCCAATACGATGAATATCATAACTTAAATTCAAAACAATTGCTCGAGTACAATCACAAAGATTCTCAAAGCATCAAACTGAATCAAGTTTCAAAACAATTGCTCGGGTACAATCACAAAGATTCTCAAAGCATCAAACTAAATCAAGTCCTACCTATCAGATCAATTAATCACTAAGATTAATACTCTGAAGATAATAAACTAGCTAACAACTATACTAGCTAAAACTTTAAATTTAACTTTAGAGAAGAACATTACTGCCACACCAGCTCTTCGAACTTCACAGTAGCAGCACTTCTTAAACTTTATTTTGCAATTGTCCTTAATGCAGCAATTGCTCTTTGTAAAACAAAATAACAAACTACTCCCACTGATCAAAAGACTCTTCACAGACATTAACTATCTCTTTGCCATTAGCTATCAGGTAATCCTTAAACAGTTCACAATCCTTTCTTAGATGACCTCGAGTTTTGCAGAAAAAACACTTAAGCTTGGCAACATTTTTAATTTTTGGTTTAAGATTGTTAGCAAAAGTACCAATCTTATCATAAGGTTTTGAGCACTTGAAATTCTTACTTGAATTATTTCCAGCATTGTTGAATTTCTTCCCCTTTCCTCCTTGCACAAAATTCACAATCTCAACATCCTTGCCTCTTTCTTGATGTTGCCGAGTCTCCTCTTGAACACATTGTGTGATAAGCTCATCTATATCCCAACTCTTGTCTTTTGTGTTATAAGACACCTTCAGCTGAGAGTACTTGCTAGGGAGAGCCTGGAGGATCATGAATACCAGTTGCTTTTCACCAATATTGACATCCAATGTATTCAACTTTTTAGCAGCATCGATCATTTTCATGATGTGATCTCTTATAGAACCAGTACCTTCAATCTTGTATGTGGTGAGCATTGCCATGTATTGACTAATTTCTACCTTTTGAGACTCCTTGAACTTTTTCTCAATTGCATTCAAATAGTCAACTGCCAATTCATGCTTCTTTATTCCACCTCGAACAGTATCGGTCATGGCACTTTCAAGGATAGAAAGTGCCACTTTGTTGGCTCTGACCCATCTCTCTGCATCTGCTTTCTCAGCCCGTGTACATTGATCAGTCAAAATTGGTTTGGGAGTATCCAATGCAACATCAAAATCATTAAGTGTCAACAACAGTCCAATCTCTCGTCTCCACTTCTTGTAGTTGCTTCCCCTAGTGAGAATGGAAATATTGGCTAAGTTCATAGTCCTTAATGATATTGCAGATCCTGCAGTCGTTATGAAATCACAAGTGTGAACTTATTAGTTCCTGATTCCATTTCTGCATCCTTTTGCACATCATGACCATGATCACAAACTCATATATATAGTCTTAACAATGATTTGTTGATAAGCATAAATAGAATAAATGATATAACAAGAACTTAGTCAACACGCTGCAGAAATCATGTATCCTCAGGCACCGGAAAATTAATGGTGTCTCATACAAAATTTATATGACAAACAGTTTCAAAAGTTATCAAGGTTTAATCATAATGCAAAATTTGTATTCAAAGCTGATATCTTTATCTGTTTCTTACTACAGCATATTAATTCAAACTGATGTCCTACATTTATAGATTCCCACATGCAGCATAATATAAATTGTTATCATACCAGATTCAAACCAGATTCACATATTATGCAGAAGCCAAACAGATTCATATGCGCTAAAACATACACAGGCATTGAAAAAATTAAAAGCAATCATACCTTTTAATCACTGATTTCAAATTCACCAATGGAACAGTGGAAGTGATTTAGAATTTGAAAACATAAGCTTTTAGCGCTTAAAGGAAAAACCCAGATTTTAATTTGTGCATACATATATTTAGTAAGGTAATCTAAAATTTTCGAACATACCTCCTGTAGATTCAGTGGAGAAATATGCAACAATAGACAACCAATAGATGTCTCATGTATAATGATGTAATATCAAAATAAAACGATCATCAGAATCAGAAGATCATGACTTTGCAAGATATTGAAAAATTATAGCCTTATATGTAATTTGTCATCCATTGCTTAAGAATTCCTAACTGGCAGTTTTAATTAGTTTGGATTTTTCTTTAATTTCGATATCGGTATTTCAAAACTCAAACAGAAAACCTCGATTCAAACTGTGCATCAAAATAGGTATGCCAATACTGATAAATCAACATAAATCATCAAACATACCTCCTGCAAATGAGTTTCAATTTGAAATAGCGCAACGGAGATAATCATCCAACTTGAAAATACTAGTTTAGAGATTCACGGGAGAAAAACCCAGAACAAAACTAGATGAATGCTTTGTGTAATCCAAAAACCCCAAACTGGGGAGAGAACCCCAACCTTTAGTTTTGCAGGAATTCCAACGGAAAAGGTCTTTTGGAAAATTTAAATGGTAATATTTTAAAAACCCGTTTTGTTGTTATCTGTATAGTTGCAAACCTCAGAATCCGAGTTCGATTTCTCATGTTTGCAAAATAAGGGTTTTTATTTTATTTTATTTTATTTTCAATAACTTACGAACCAATCGATTTCAAGACTGAATTCATAAACATGTAATCCAGGCTCTGATACCACATGTTAGAATAAACATATACCAAAACATGTAATTATGAATCACAGTGATCAAAATACAAATCCTATTCATAAGCCTGTAGCACAGAGAAGAAGCTTACCTGCAGTCGAACTTGAAGAAGCAGCCATTCCATATTATGCAACAAACAAACAGTGCACCTTCTCCTCTCTCCAGTAATCAGTTTGCTCTAACTAATAATAGGTCTTAGTTCAATGATTGAGCGTATAAACTGTGAGAGCAGAGGCCACTATATATACACAATATAATCCTTGCCAAATCCCATAAGGATTCCCCTATTAGAATCCTTATACACAACCAACATAGTGTTTCAGCATAACATGGATTACAAATCCATTCTCAATAAGACTTCCTATCCAAACTTGAAACAAATAACTTAATCCACGAATTCATACTCATGCTCATATTCTAACATGTACAACTTCACCACCACCGGAAATGGCGCTGATGAAACAACCAATTTATTCCTTGCCCAATTACAATCAATTTGCCCTGAAAATGGTGACACGGCCAGGCGTGTTGATTTAGACACGGGCAGCGCAAGTAGATTTGATGCAAATTTCTTCACAAATTTGAAGAATGGTCGCGGAATACTTGAGTCGGATCAGAAGTTATGGACCGACGCCACCACTAAAAGTTTTGTCCAACGATTTTTGGGCGTGAGAGGCTTGCAAGCATTGAATTTTAACGTCGAGTTCGGAAAGTCGATGGTGAAAATGAGTAACATCGGTGTAAAATCTGCCACAAATGGTGAAATCCGCCCCATTTGTTCTGCAGTCAACTAACGAAATTCGCCAGATTGTTCTAATTAATTAATTTGATTTATTATTTTGTTGGCACAATCAAGCCATGTTGTATTACTTTGTTTTCGTTTCTCATGTGTCTTCAATGAGAAAGATACTTTGATCTCATTCTTTGGTTTCTGTAAGCTGTTTAATATTGTTCTTTTAATTGAAAGTCATATAATTCAAAGTAGACCTATTTTCAGTTGTGACACCTAGTACTTTTCACCAAATCTTACTGTAACCCTAACACTTTATATTGATCCCCTTTACAATGTACTTTTCCTCCTTGTCCCACTTTATTCCTACACTATATTGTGTCACTTTAACACTTATACTATTTTCCAACGTCCCTCCTTAATTTATTTCGTTAAATAAGTTAAAAAGAGCCATTAATTGTACTACAGTGACATAAGCAATTCTGTCTTTTCAACTATGTTAGTAAGACCCATGTGTGCTTGGAAATGGGTCATTCTCAAACCAAAAGGTGATTTCTCTAAATTGAAAAATATAAAGAAGAGATCGATAATTAAGGGTACTTATTTCTAATTATGCCTCTTGTACTCTTCACTTAATCTGTCTCACTTTACCTCGGAACTGGATCTTCTCCTGAGCACAAGGAGCGGATCCTCCTGACCAACACATGTAGGCCGTTGAATTTTCATCCAACGACTATAATTATGATAACTGTAAAGGAACCCCCTATTTGTAGCCATTGAATTTTTATCCAACGATCCATGTGTGTTGGTTAGGAGGATCCGCTCCTTGTGCTCAAGAGAGGATCCAATTCCCTTTTACCTCATATACCCTTCTTTTGTGGCCCCACTTTACCCTATTCAGTCAATGAGATTAGGGAAGCGTTACCTTCGCGAATGTGGCAGAGGTTCTTTGATCTATTGAACAATGAATATGGGAATAAGTGAAAGAAATTGCAAGTTATATTCTACTCAGGAAGTGGCAAAACATATTCCAATATTGGAAATTCTTTGCAGATTCAGTCAATACAACTAATCACTCATATGAACAACAGACAAAAATGAATGTTCTTTTGTTACAACTGCATACTACTTCATATGCTCATACTTGCGGATGTTCTATGACGAGCTCGGAAATTTCTCGGCAACAAACAAAAAACCCCCCTGAAGGAACAAATTCAGATCCGATTATCCGAGTAAGGAAGAATGGTAACTATAAAATCCACCCCTCAAGCCTAGAACTCCACTTCCTGTAAACTGATCCTGCTGGACGCGTAATAGGAATCGCTCGGTCAGATATCTTGCCTTTCTATCAAGCGCCGCTGGTTGCCTCACCAGCCTTTTTCTTCTCCATTTTCTTCTTATTTCGCAATGCATTCTTGCTCAATGTCCTTCATTAAATTTGCATGAACAAGCATTTCATAATAATATGAAAATCCTTCATTAAGGAAAGAGGAAACAAGAAAATTACGTAAGTTCATTACGACAAAATTTAATAAAGGGGCATTTTGATATAGGCGCCTCGTTTTTTAATTTTTTAGACTAAACATATACTCCTTTTGAAAATTTGATCAAACATTTTCCTAAAATTTTGGTTATTAATTTCAGTTCCTGTTATCCCTATTATCCCTATATTTATGCATTTATTATCCATCTCCTGGGCATTTCGTTTTTTTTTCTTTTCCTATTATCCCTATATTTATGCATTTATTATCCATCTCTATGCATTTTTTTATTGTTTGTTATAATATTTACTTTTTTTGTGTGAATATAGTAGAATATTTATAAAAAAATTGTTAAATTTTATTATTTAGAAGACCCAACACATAGTAAAGATTTGTTTGATTATATAGCTACATCTAGTTACCTATAATATGGACACATTTAGTTTTATTGTGGATTTGATTTTTTGTATTTCTTGGTACATTTGGAATGTAAATGTACCAAAAGGGTTATCTGATAGAGACATTTGGTTTTGTGGTACATTTGAGATTTTTTGTTCATTTGGTCTTTTGGTACAATAGGAATCTAAACGTACCAACATGATTACCTGACAATGAGCATATTTGGTTTTATGGTACATTTGAAATTTTGGTACATTTGGTTTCTTTGTATATTTGAAATCTAAATGTACCAAAAAGGTTACATAGCAATGGGTACATTTGGTTTTATGGTACATTTGAATTTTTGGTACATTTGGTTTTATGGTACATTTGAATTTTTGGTACATTTGGTTTCTCGGTACATTTGAAATCTAAACGTACCAAAAGTCGATACTTTTGTTCTCAAATGTACCATAAGTTTTAAGTATATTTTTTATATATCTATACATAAAAAAAAAAATATGTATTGAAGACTTTTTATTGATACAATTTTAATAGAAAGAGTATTTTTTTTAAATACTGATAATAAGGAAATGAGGAATTAGTTAATTATTTTTTTTATTAAAAAAATATCATTTAATGCGCAGAAGGGGATTGAGGAAATTAAATTCCTATATTATAGGCAATTAGTTGCTAAGCTACCTTATGCCTCTATATAAATGCATTTAAATTAATGACATGGAAATTAAATAAATAAAAAATTATTGAGGTGGCAATTGATTGAAGCACCTTAATCAAATCTTTAAAAGAGATGAATGTTTAATCTAACAACTATAGAAAATATGTAAATCTTTAAAAGAGATGAATGTTTAATCTAACAACTATAGAAAATATGTAGGGCATTCTAATTTTCCCTTTAATAAAAGGCTTTACACACACGATTGTCAATATTTTACGTATTATGAACTCGCCCATGATCTGGATAGAACCAACTTAGAAAAATAGAAACCAATACAAGTCATGTATACCTGAGCCTGAACAGCAGGAGCAGCCTTAGCATGTGGGGGCCGATATGCAGCAGGTTTTTGTGCAGGCGGGTTGCTAGTGCTTGCTTTTGCAGAAGTTTGAGAATTTTTTGACCTTTCTTCCGGAAAAAAACTATCCAATTTTCTCCGTGAACCACAAAACATACAGGTAATAATTCAAATCCACAGTCAACTAAGTTTGAGAATTCTACACGAGAGCAATCCTGAAGTTTCGTATTGAGAATAAATCCCATATTAATAAGAGAATAGATATTACATATATTTGTAAGTAATTGAACTACTATTCATGTTACCAATTAATTTTATATAAGACACTTTCAGATTCTAGTATATTTTGACCGCGATTAAAGAAAGAATTGGCTGAAAACGTCTACGTCTGAGAAAAAGCCAAAGATAAACGGTAAAATACACCAACAAACAACAGTAAATAAATATACACACACACATGGTTGACAAAGTAGGAGTAGAAAATTCAGAAGTGGAAGGGTTCCATGTTTGACCAAAATTAAACAAGAAAAGGAAACTACACATGCATTCACGGGTACGAGCGTTACAAGCGAGGAAAGAGTAAAACCGAAACTTAGTACGTACTGCCAACTGCTAAGAAAAGTCTATAGATAGAGAGTTGATCTTTCCTCTTCTGGTTGACCCATTTTTTTTTGGCCGACATTCTTTATCCTCGCATACATTTTCACGGATAATTTTATAGACTTTCAGTGACGAATTTAATCCAGAAAATCAGGGGCGAAGCATACAAGGGACGGGGGTGGGCCATGGCCCCTGCATTTTCCTGAAAAAATTAACAAACTAGAGAAACCATTAGAACTGAAGAAATACTTAAGAGATGTTCACCTAAGAATGAGGCCCAGTAATTAACATCATATAATTTTGATGTTTCGAAAAAAACTAGAATACTAGAATGTTACTACAACAATAGAGTTACTCACATTATATATAGGCAGAAATATACTAGTGAAATATAATAAGATACAAATTAGTAGTTGTTTGCTTCTAAATTTGTCATGGGCCTTGCGTGTAGGTGGGGAATGAATCCGGATCCTTTTGGTGAGGATTTCGAAGATTCGTAAATCGTGTCCGTTTATCGTACATCGTACGGTCAGATATTATTTTAAATAGTTTTATTTTAAATTAAACACAAATAGTACTTGACAAAAACTGACCGCACGATGTACAATGAATGAACACGATTAACGGATCCCCCATGATCCTCACCAAAAGGATCCGGAGAGGATCCTATTGGGTGGGGAGTTTCCTTGAACAATAATTTGGTGATTGCGAGTGTGCTACTACTAGTTATCGCTAGTAGACGGGATTTGAGTGATGGAGATTGCACTTAATTTGACTTCTAACCAAAAGATTGTGTCATTAAGTGGAAATGACTCACTTTAAGTTCTTTCTTTGCCTTGTGTATTAAGGACTTTACGTATGTAGAGAATTATATCACAATATGCAAGTGGTGAAGAGAAAGAGAAACTGCTTAAGTGCTTTAGTGAAGAGAAAGAGAAATTGCTTAAATTAACAAAGTTAAGTTGTGCATGTATCTTTTTTGCTCTGTCAATGAGAGCCTTGTAGTTAGTACGCAAACTCGAAATTTGAATGGCATCTATTGTTTAGAGGTAATGGATGCGATAAGCTTTTGTGCATATGAAAAGAAAGCTTAGCGTTTGTTGGAGCCTTGGAGGTAACTCACAAAGTGCTTCTTTACTGATGATTGTATGATCAAAGGGTGGAGCGATCATTTCCACGTGATGCTTTTACTATAGTTCTACAACTTGCATGTTTAGTCATCATGAGTGTTAATTGGTTGGATTTGTCTCGTATCCTTAATAAGTTTGTAATTGCAAAGTTGTGGGTTTTTCTTTTCGCTTGTGCGACCTCTTGGTTACACTTGACATGTCTTCTCTATATATGTTCTTAAGTCAGTTTTAATAAAGTTTATTTGTTTCAAAAGAAAATTCCATATATGGTAAATGAGTCATTTCAATTGTATTATATTTTAATCTGACTTGGTTGGCACCATAGCATGTGTCCACCAAATCCTTGGTAATCATTTTCCTCTCTCCATGCAGAGTGCTGATGACCCTTTCTATGCAATGTTGTTTCTAGCATTTCATGGCAGCGATTAAAGAAATGATTGGCTGAAAACGACGACGGTTGGCAATTAGACAAAGATACGCGGTAAAGTAACCCACCAATTAGAAAATAGTGTATATATTTATATATGGTTGACAAAGTAGGCGTAGAAATTTCAGAAGCGGAACTGTGGTTCCTTGTTTGAACAAAAAACAATAAAAAAGTGATGTAGAACAGAAATTAGGTTGTTTTATATGTAATAAAATTAAAAGAATAAAGTAATAAGTAATCAAAAAAAGTAATTAGATAATTGGTAATTTACATGTTAATAAGTTATTTATTGTTATTATATCCCGAAAGTGGATGTTTTGAACTTTCATATTGTCCGGATTGACGCAACTTTAGTTTTACATGTCTGTTTTAGACCCATATAATATATGGATTCAAAGAAAACGATGAGATTTACCAAACGACTTATTACACAATAAGTTCAGATAGAATTTGGACGAATTAGGTCGTTTACAATATTAAATTCTGAATTTAATATCGTAGGATGTTTTTATATTTTATTATTTGTTCATTCCCTTTCCTATTTAGATACCTAGAGTTTCTATGGTTAAGAACAACATAAATAGGTCATTTTGTTCTTAGATTTGTAATTTTTTCGACTATTATTCAATAAACATAAGTTTTTTCTCTCTTTTCCTAGTGAATTCTAGGGCGTGTTAGCGAAAACATTTCATTGGATCCTTCTTATTATATTTGGCTGCGTCAAGAGGGAACAACACCCACCATGCATCCACGGGTGGGCGTTAGAAGTGAGGAAAGAGTAAACCAAAACTTATTACTTCCAAGCGCGAGCAAGTTGTAGGCCGACTTTGTTTACCCTCACATATATAAGATACATGCATATATAATATAATTCATCCAATTTCTACGCGTTTAATTATTTGACCACCTCCTATAAATACTTGAGGCTTTCATTCACTCCTAAACATAACCAGCAGATTACAATATTCACAGAGCCAAAAACTCTTTGTTATCATCTTCGTGCTAGCTAGCTACTCGCAAAACCAAAGCTATAAGCTGCATCTAGCTTGCAATATATACACACACACACACACGCATCCTTAAGCACCAAAATCTACCACAAGATGAGCTCCTTAATGTACTTTCTACAGCTACTTGTTGGTTTGGCTACCACCTTGGTGATGGTGCAAGGCCAGGGCCAACTTACGCGCGTTGGATTCTATTCGCGTACATGTCCGGCAGCTGAGTCTATTGTCAAACAAACAATTCAAACTCATTTCAACTCCAACCCTTCCGTTGCTCCTGGCTTGTTAAGGATGCACTTCCATGACTGCTTCGTCCAAGGTTGTGATGCTTCTATCCTTCTTGACGGCCCTAATACTGAGAAAACCGCTGGGCCTAACCTCGGTTTAAGAGGTTGGGAAGTCATTGACGATGCAAAGACCAAGCTCGAAGCTGCATGCCCAGGAGTTGTTTCTTGTGCAGATATTCTCGCCCTCGCTGCCCGTGATTCCGTGGTTCTCGTAAGTATTAATTATTTATTTGATTGTTGCTCTTGTGCTTGTCAATTTTGAGTTGGTATATCTGTAAAAACAACTATATATTCATACTCTCCTCTAACGTACATAATTTTACTTATTGCAGACCAAAGGATTCACTTGGAATGTGCCTACTGGAAGAAAAGATGGACGAGTTTCCTTGGCCACCGAGACTAGTAATTTGCCTGGCTTTAGAGATTCCATTGATGTACAAAAGGCCAAGTTCCAAGATTTGGGTCTCAACACTCAAGATCTTGTCACGCTCGTTGGTGCACACACCATTGGCACTTCAGCTTGCCAGTTCTTCAGATACAGGCTGTATAACTTCAACACGAGCACAAATGGCGCTGACGAAACCATCAACCCTAAATTCCTTGCTCAACTGCGATCAATTTGCCCTGAAAATGGTGACGTGGCCAGGCGTGTTGATTTAGACACGGGCAGCGCAAATAGATTCGATGCAACTTTCTTTACAAATTTGAAGAATGGTCGCGGAATACTTGAGTCGGATCAGAAGTTGTGGACCGATGCCACGACTAAAAGTTTTGTCCAACGATTTTTGGGCGTGAGAGGCTTACAAGCATTGAATTTCAACATCGAGTTCGGAAAGTCGATGGTGAAAATGAGTAACATCGGTGTAAAATCTGCCGCAAATGGTGAAATCCGCCGCATTTGTTCTGCAGTCAACTAACGAAATGACCCAGATTCTTTGATATTTCGACTAATTAATTATTTTTGTTATTTTGTTGGCACAATCAAGCCATGTTTGTATTACTTTCTTTTCTTTCCTCATGTGTCTTCAAAGCGAAAGATACTTTGATCTCATTCTTTTGTTTCTGTAAGCTGGTTAATATCATTCTTTTAAGGAACCTTAACGAAAAGTTTCTGGTACTGTTCACTTTAACGAAAAACCACATTTTTACACTAAAAAGTCAATTATGGTACTATTCACTTTACCTTTTATTTTGTCCTTATCATTAAAACTCAAAGTTTTCAAGTTATTTTCATTAGTTTTCCTTTCTTTTAATTCAAAGTCGTATATTTCATTTTATTCTGTCCCTCTTTACCCTGTTTTGTCAACGAAATTAGATAAGCGTTAGCTTCGCGAATGTGGCAGCGGCCGTTTGATCTTTTCAACAATGAATATGGGGATAAGTTAAAGAAGTTGTTAGTTATATTCTACTAGGGAGGTGGCAAAACATATTCCAATATTGGAAATTCTTTGCAGATTCGGTCAATACAAGTAATCAATCATACGAACAAGAGACAAAAATGAATGTTCTTTTGCAACAACTGCATATCCCTTCGTATTGTTACAGATTTGGTAAAACAGAACATGTCGTAAATATCACCTTTCTTCCATCTCCTACTTGCAGATGTTCTATGACGAGCTCGGAAATTTCTCGGCAACAAACAAAAAATCCTTCTGAAGGAACAAATCCACACTCATATCTGAGTTGGGATACATGCCTAATTCCATAACATGAATTATTAGACAGTGTAAAACAATGAGCACCGCACCATGTAGCTTCTGTCATGTTCTTTTGGTGTTGATATATTGATAAACGGGATCACCAGTGTCTGTCCTCCATACGGTGACATTCTTGTCCTGATCTCTCCATAGCTGGTACAATCATATATGCTAATCACTGAATCATATTTTATCACTATAAGCCTCGATCCATCTTCACTGAATCTTGTACTCGTGCAAGAAACGTCGTCAAGCTTGATACCGGGTTGCCCATTACTAAACGGGGGCCCATTCCACAGTGACTCCTAATCTCAATTAAATCTCCTTTCTAAATGTGATGCTACTCTCTACATTGTTTCTTTTGTCCTCTTATTTAGCTCAATCTATCAAAAACGAAAACTACTGAAGAAATCAACCAAACACTAAGAAACCGAAAGCGGCTACTAATATCATCATTCTTCTGCAACCAAACGGCGCCTAATTCATCTTCAGCAGGTTTTATACATACATACATGCATACATATACATATATATTATATTTCCATAAATGAAAACAATTCACCGGCTATTGCTGCTGGGAAGAGACTAGATGAGAAGCCACCAATTCCAAACACCTAAACCCAGCAAACCCAGCAAACATTCAGTTAAACAGTCGTACAGATACAGACACGGTACGAACAGAGCAAAGAACTGAGCTTACACTTGGGTTTTGCTTTTTTTTTTTTTTTGGCAAACTGGTTTTTTCTTTTAGAGGCTTTTAAATTTGGAAATTGTATATAACTCATTTATTTTGAGAAAAACTAATCAAAATGGTTGATTTGAGTTTTAACCAAAATAATAAAAATGTGTTGTAAGTGAATAGTATCATAAATGACTTTTTATAGTAAAAATATTTTTAACATTAAAAATGAACAGTATAAAAAATGTTTCGTTTGTTAAGATTTCCATTATTTTGTCTATAAAACCAACTTTACAATTCTGTCCATCAACAATGTAATTACTTTGAATAATTATTTTTTAACTTTGTTTTTATCTTATCACGTCATCAAACGACTTATGTAATTGATTTTTTAATAGATGTATGTCATTATAATTAAATCACAATTTTGTATTATACCGTAACGTTAACTGATAACGTATGATATTGTAATTTTAATAAAACTTGAGAATTCAAACTGTAATTTACCGTAAAAATAAAAACAAAAATTAGTAGAGATAGTAGACAAATATGTTTACTGTTTTAAATGGGCCGGACATCGCAACCGACCGCTGATTTGAGTAAGTTGAAACGAGCGGCGTAGATGCTAAAACCCTTAAACCCGCGTATTATCCAAGCTGCGACCCGAAAAGCTTCAGAAGAAGAAGAAGGGTCGGGAAGGAAGGAGGCAGCGACCTCACCTCCTTTGTGCTCCTCCTCCTCCATCACAATTTACAATTACAGTTTACAACTCGACGCAGCAAGGTATGAAATCCTCCTCTCAGCTTTCTGTGTTCGTGGAGATTAATATCATAACTTTGCTCTCTGATTATTCTGTCTTTTTTGAAGGTGATTTGAATTTCTTTCAATTTTTTTTAATAAATTTGTTTGCTTTTTGATCATGCGTTTCCAATTTTTTTTTTCTTGGATTTTCAGAACCCATAAAACTAACCCCTTTCTTTCCAGAATTTTTAGGACCCTTTGCGATTTTCGTCATAATTTGGGATTTATTTCTCCTATTATTTGGTTGTGTTAATAGAATAGGATTTGACGTTTACTTGGTTTTGTTGCATTGTTTATGGTTAATATGTAATTGGGCATGTTATACTATCTGGTTTGTAATTAGTTTTCGTGTTTTTCGACAAATTCATACGGGCTAATTGTTCAATGACACTTGAAGAATGCTAGTTTAGAAGTTTGAAGCTTCATGTGAGAGTTAGAAGGCACACGAAGATTATTTTCCGAGGATGAACACCGTTCAGATAACATCCTGCCAACCTAGCATCTATTTCAGGAACCCATCTCAATCTCTCCGCCTCTATTCTAATCCGTGTTTGCTTCCAAATCGTGCTAAATGTCTCCTTGGAACTTTATTGAAACCAAAACATAATGCACGAATCCGGCAACAATGCGTGGCTGTACTGAACAACCAGCAATGCGGGGTCGTATCTAAGTACCACCGATCTGCACCTGTCTGTTTATTGGGTGGCAAGGGAAAGAATGAAAACGGTGATGAGGTAAGAGACCTTTCTGCATGTTCCTACAAAATACTTGAGTTATTTATTATGCTTGAACTGTGTTCCTTTAAATGTAATGGAAATTTCATTCGAGTTACTAACTGTCTTCAAAGTTTCTGCCTTTCCTTATTGATATTGGTTCAAATGTCCCCTAGGAACCATCTGATCTTCCTCCCCTAAATTTTTGAGATTCCGGTGCTTTCCCGTAGAAATATCAGGATTGTTCTGCTAGGGGCCAATTTTGTACCTTTCATGCGCCTCATTGAATGCAAGTAGTTAAGTGCATGATTAGTCATGTAGATCTTAAGTTGAATGATAGCTTTATCTTCTCATAAGTCTTGTCTTTTTCTTAATCATCCCTCCCGATTCTTCTTAAGTAGAGCATCTGATGTATTTAAAAGTACCATCAATCACATGACCTGCTTTCATTCACTTAATTAGTTGATTTCACCAACACTCCCCTAATTTAACATTCATATATTTAGTCGGTCCAAATTGTAACTTATGATGTACTTTTTTAACAGAAATAGTCCTTTGAGTGCCAGTTGTTATGTCAGCATAGCATATAGACCAATTAAATCATTATTCTTAGAGTGGGAGGAGAAATTTCGAAGAAATCATATGCATAATAAGAAAAATAAATAAGCAATTCTTATCCACAAGATCAAACATATTTTAGGTCACATGCACAATAATTGCTCTTTGTTTAGCATGAATAGTGAAGATCAGTTTGCTCGTAAATATGACCAAGTGATGCTTAGATGATCACCAAAAATAAAAGTAAAATTATAATACACAATTTACCCGCTAAACTCAATAATGTCACTTAATGGGGTTAAATTATAAATGTGTTATTTTGAAGTTCAACAACATATGATACATTTTCTAAGTTAAGAGAGCAGTGTTGACATTTATTATTTACTTAAAATTTGCAAGTATTTGGTGCATTACCTATCTTATGCATCAATCTTTGAGTCTTCGAGTACACAAGCATATAGACTAAACAGGGTCAGAAGCACAAACTTTTTGTCTGCTACTTACTCTTTTTAGGGCTTTATGGAAAGAAAAAAATCCTACATTTTCCTATCATGTTTTCCTTGTCGTCATTGTAATGTTTCTTCTTTGGATTTGAAATGATGCTTTGTATGCATTTTTATTAAAATTATCATGATTTTTTTCTGTTTTTTGCTTAATCAAAGTCAATTTTGTAGAGTAATTGGTGTTGGGTATTGATGGGAGGAATTATTATGTATTTTATGGCATATGTATGAAGATGTGTGCCCAAATTATAAAAAGGGAAAAGTTGAGAAGGATGGATGCTCATTAACTTCTGCAAGTTTCTTTGTAAGCGTGCAAATGCATTCCAGTGACACCATATTCTCACTGCACTTCTTAATGCAAACAGGGTTCCCCCTGGAAGGCTCTTGAGAAAGCAATGGGTAATTTCAAAAAGGAAGGGTCAATAGAGGATGTGCTACGTCAGCAGATTGAAAAGAACGAATTCTATGAAGAGAAAGGTGGGGGCGGAGGTGGCAAAGGAAGGGGCGGTGGTGGTGGTGGTGATGGTTTAGGTGGCTCTGGTGGAACAGAAGATGAAGGCTTTGCTGGAATCATGGATGAAACACTGCAAGTGATTCTAGCAACTGTTGGGTTTATTTTTCTGGTAATAATCCCACACTCTTGCTGTTTCTTGATCAGGCATTGTGTATTTCTTGTGTTTTACCATTTTATCCTCATCAATAAATTATGTTCTTCTAACTGTTTTCTTAGCAAAGGGTGATTTAGGATTTTCAAGAAGCAATAATGTCATTGAGTATTCGAGTAAAACAGTTATGATTTCTGTTTTAATTTCTTCAATGTGATGTTTTGAATAACATGCTTTACTAAAGAGGTTCAAGTTGATGCCCTTGGAAAGATATTTCTCAAGGCCTTTACAGTTTCACCTCTTTTTGTTGATTTAGGCTGGGAAATAGGAAAACAATGAGTCTTTAGGAAGAGTGTTGGGCGGGGGAAACAGCTTCTGTAACCTTTTTTTGTCGCTCATACAAATCATCTCATTTTGATACTGCTTTCAGTGCAAGGTTGTGTTTAAGTCCGTCCTTCTAATCCTCTGACTGTTTAACAGACTTGTTGGATTGTTTTCATAAAGTTGGCTTGTTTAGAAATAATGTTTTACTGGTTCCCTCTCATGCATTTGGAAGTCTATAGTACCTTTTAAGATACGAGTCTTAGATTTGATTATTGTTAGTTCGAGGATGAATACTTGTGATATGGTTCGGAGGAGATGGTCGTCTTGGCGTCTTTGATTCCAAAGGTGGATGTGTAATCGTTTGCTCCTTTATTGGTCATTGCTCTGTACTTGTGGCAGGGATCGTTTAGGGAGTCTAATAAGCTTGGATATTCCAATTTCATGCAAGGCCGTATTGAGTGAGAAGTATAAGTTCTTCGGAGGGAGAAAGAAGGATATGGTGCAGGGACGATGGGATGTTTTTCGGTATTGTGGATGGAAAGGAATATGATGATTTTTTAGGAGCTAGTGCGTGAGGAGGTGGATCATTTGTGGGATAGGGTTGGATTTAGTGCGTCAGTGTCTTCCGAGTTAAAAAATAATTCTTTTCGGGCTATTTTATTTTTCTTACTGGAGGGCTTCTGTGCAAAAAGGTCAAGCCTATTTATCCTAATATTTTCAATAAGAGCTATGATAATTGCTAGTAGTTGTAGATCATCTGATAAAGAATCTGGATGTGGAATATTACTGTTTTACCCAATATGTATTTACATTTCAAACTCGAATGGTTTTCTTGCAGTATGTGTACATCATCAGTGGTGAGGAGATTACTCGGCTGGCAAAGGACTACATCAAGTTTGTGTTTTCAGGGTCCAAGAGTATCCGTTTGCAGCGTGCAATGTACAAGTGGGGAAGGTTCTTCCACACGTTGACTGAGAAGAAGGAATATGATAAGTTCTGGTTGGAGAAGGCCATTCTCACCACCCCAACTGCGTATGATTCGCCTGAAAAGTACCGCAATCTTGTTAGATCTCTAGAACCAGATTCTGATGACGATGATGATGAATAGTGCAAATCACATTGTATAAACCCTTTCCCTCGACGTTGTTCCATTTCCTGTTTATTTCGGAGGATTGTATAATTTTTTAGTGCAAGTTATTCAGTTTCTTTTTTGGGTATAATTTTCCAGTTTAAACCCTACATTTTATAGCTCTTTAATAGTAAAGTTGTTGCTTTTTCTGCAGAACCTGCATTTACCAAGCTTTCCTAAGACAATGTAGCAAATCCTTGAACATTCTCTCCTCCGTTGTGATTCAATCAAGCTCGAAAATGTGGATTGCTCGAAAATTCAATCCCGACAGCCTCGCCCTTGACTGTAATCGAAACACAGACGGGAGAGTCCCATAGTTTTCACTTTCTCTTTGTTTAAATACAAAATTTAAAGAGAAATACAAATCATCTATCAACCTATACGTATAAGAGCTGGAAAATATTGAAAGCTGTGACGTAAAGAAGAGATCTGCTGGTGGGGAGAATTGAAAGGTGGAACAACGATGGGGAGGAATGGTTTATCCCTTCCCTTGTAATTTGATTCAGTTTGTTTTCGGGGTTGGTGGGTTGCTGCTTAGATGGGTTGTTCCTGGTTAATGCAGGTTTTTTTTTTTTTCGGTTGCTGCCTCTTAAGAGCCTTTGTTGTGCTGCTCTGTTGAGTGAGCTTTGTTTTCTTCTATATCTTGTTGCTTCCTATTTTCATGGCCTGCTAAAATTGTGTTGAAGTAAAATATTATTCTGAATCATTTGTCACCTACCACAGTCCAAAAAAAGGAAAGAAAAGGACGTTAATGAATTAACATTAAGCCCTAAGACGACGCAGGAGCTAGCAACGGAAGGACAGAAGCATCTAGAAGAAACCATCGAGGCAGCTTTCTAAATTCTCTCGTCCATGAACAACGAGCTCTGCACCCCAGCCACAGCGTCAGCTGCTGCTAACGCTGCAAATGGTCCTTCCTCCCACTCGGTGTCAATGATGATGATTCATCTTCTTCTGAAAACGCTTACCCATCACCATGGAGACTTAGTTGGTGCTGCTGGTCCTGGTACTGGAGGATCTCTTGAAGAGGCTGGATTTCGGTATAAGAACTGTGTGGCCTCGCTTCGTACTTGGAATCTCAAGCTTGGTGAAGTGCAGCAAAAAGTGTCAATACATAATCTGAAATGTCATAACAATCAATCCCTTAGTTTTGACTCGTTCATTATCTACGAGCTTATGTGCATGTATATACGGACTTTATCTCAGCTTGAATGTCATTGGTATCACCATTTGTTAAACATAATGCTGATTCTGCAGATGGATCACCAAAACGATCAAGTAAAACTTTCTACTGACCTTGTTTTTATTTATAGGAGCTTGTGAACAAGAACACGTGTATCAAATTTCTTATCGATCAACTACGAAATCTTATTACTGACGTATGAACATGGCAAAGTCCTTGTTCCGTCTGAATCTGACTGGCTTCGGAAGGAATCTCAAAAATAGGTGTCCTCAGCGCTGAAAAGTTTGCAGGTGATGCTGTTTTTTTGTATTAACTTTGCGCAATCAGCGGAGCTTTGATATTCCTTACTTGTGTACGCACCTTTTCCAATCAGTTTAATGAGTAGTGAAGGTTTGTACTTCTGATGTTAAAGATCAAGTTATCGGAACAAATTTCTGGTATGATTAGCTTATTTCTTTGTTCATTTTCATGCATGCGTGTTGGAAACGCCAGAATTCCTATAGATTTTCTGTAGAAACAAAAAGAAAACACCATCCAAGTCTTAAAAGATAAATCTAATGACGGGGGACTCCAGTGAAATGTACATGCCAACGGTGTCAAGAGTGTTAGCCTGTCTCCTCGAGAAAGGGTGGCCTATCAGCTCATTTCTGTCAACATCCAGGTATGCCATTTCCTACATTTACTCAACTATGTATAATTTACGCAGTTAATCTCTCTCAGTCTCATTTTCGTGATATATTTACTGTAATAGCCGTTTGGACAGTTCCAGCTTTTCAAGACCACGATATCTCCCTCTTCGTGCAGTAAATCCTAATTTCGTTCTTCTTATTTTACTAATTATGGGCATGCATTTTCAATATTTCTGTATAATATTCATTCAAAATCGAGAGAGCCATATGCCGATACACGTGACATGTGAACATGAAATTAAAAAAGATACGGTAACTTGTAAACTTGAATCAGAATCTGGAGAGTCATATGCCAGAACATATGCCGGTAAATAAGGGCATGCATTTTCTTCTTACAACACACATACAATGTATATCGTTTGTACAAGTTCCTTTCCCATCAAACAAATGTGATGTTTTTCTGGTATGGAACGAAATGTCCATATAATCATATATGAGCCTTAATTATAATCTGTAAACGGAACTATAAATAATGCTTTTCTTTGCAGCATTGAATTGCACCGATGAGCATCTCATCAACCCCATACTTGAATCTGAAACCTGAATCCAAGAGCTTCTTTGACGACAGACCAGGTGTTTTCTCACCTTTAGCCTCCCTTAAATAGCTGCATAGAATGATCAAATGAACCGAGATGAAATATACTTTGATTTCAATCTCAAGATTGGAACACAACGAGAGAATCACGTTCATAGTATGAAGAATAACATTTGACGTACCTTACTGAGGGTATTTGAAACTCCGGGTATTTGGCAGAAAGAAACTCAGCCGTTTGTACAAGGGTTATGACATGTGATGAGCAGTTGTACCTCCCTTTTGCATCATGATGTTTGAAAAGGAAAATGTGCGCTCTGGCAACATCATCGACATGCACCATGTTAGAGTATAATCAATGGTAGATATTGTGCCTTTTGTCAACTCAATGTAAGTGCAGTTAGTTACGATTGTTGGTGAAGCTGTAATGATCTATGGCTTTATTATAAATAGTAGTTGTGATGTAAAAACTTCTTAGTTAAGCAAAAGTATTACAATTTACAAAAACCACTCATTTCTCTCCCTTCGATCTTTCTCTTTGTTGGAAGTTCAAATCAAATACAGTGGCCGAAAGTGGTGGAACACCTTTCAGAAAGTGATGGAACACTTTTCAGAAATTGTTGGAACATTTTTCAGAAAGTGTGAGCTGCTAGCCGAAAGGTTGTGATGTTTGTTTATTAAAAGATGGTAAACACCATTATTGATTGCATGTGTGTGTGTATTTTTGTTTATTAAAAAAAACCACTTGTGTGGCTCCTTTTGTTTCTGCAAGTATAAGAAAGCCTTCCCGTAAGGCTCTTAGTAATTCCCAATTCTCATTTTCAGCTTGTAACCTTTAAGAGTTATAAACTCTTCTAATATTTAAAAGTATTTTGTTATCAACAAGTTTGCTACTTCTTTCTTTTCATTTGTCCAATTTTATTGAGAGTGATAGTGAGAGGTGTGATAAAGTTAGAAAACTTATCACCCACATATTTTTTGGTATTGAGTTAGTGAACTTTGAATACCAACACTCTTTCTCTCTCTAAATTTCATCATTTCTTGATTAATGGCTGATCAAGAAAGCTAAGCTCATCAAGGTTACCAAAGACCAAAGTCAGTGTACCGTGAATGGTGTTGGTATATGGTCCAGCCCATGATGAATGTTCTAGATTATTCTAGTAAGCAAGTGAGGTGGCTAGAGCATGCTAGACAATTCTAGCATGTTATTAAGTTGATGGAAGAACCTAGAGAGTACTAGCTTCCTTGGTTGCAAATGGAAAGATCTAGAAGCTACAATTTTGTGGCTAGTCTAGAATTATCTATGCTAGAGGTTTGAACAATACACTAGAAACTAGTAGAATGCCAAACCCTCACCTATAAATATGGGTGTGATGTTGTAGTGAAGTAACCAATTAAGAACCAAGTGTGAGTAGCAAAGGATCAAGTCCAAAGCTAGAGTTCTACTCCAAGAGTGAGAGTGAGAGTGTTCCACTACACATTGTGAGTGAAGTTTAGAGTGATAGAAAGTGTGTGTCATACTTTCTTGTATCCATCAAGCCTTGTCTTTGGCTTGGTAAGACTACTCTTGTTGTACTCACATTTTTCATATAGTGAAGATTGATCCTTGTTTCGTGGACGTAGGCATAAATTGCCAAACCACATAAATTCTTGGTGTCCATTTTCTACTTTACCTTGTGCATTCTCTATCTTGTAGTACCGACATTCCTAACAAGTGGTAACAGAGCCCGGTTGGCTCGTACTACGAGATGGAAGGAAGTGGCACTATGATCAAACTCACCAATTCCAATTAGGTAACATGGAAGCCAAGGATGAAGGACATTATCTATTACAAGGATCTGCATGAGCCAATTGAAGGAGATACCGCTAAGCCCGAGAGCATGTCTGATGCCGAGTGGAAGAAGATGAATCGCAAGGCAATTGGCACAATTAGACAATGGGTGGATGATAGTGTTTTTCACCATGTGTCTAATGAAACCAATGCTCGCAAGTTTTGGACGAAGCTTGAGTCTTTGTTCGAGAAGAAGACCCAACCAAGAAAGCCTTTTTGATCAAAGAGCTCATCAATGTGAAGTACAAAGATGGTTTAAGTGTAACCGAGCACTTGAACAATTTCTAGTATATCATCAACCAGTTGGCTACTATGAAAATGACGATCGAGGACGAGCTACAAGCACTCTTGTTACTTGGATCCTTGCCAGACAGTTGAGAGACCTTTGTGGTGAGTATAAGTAACTCTACTTCTAATGATGTTCTTACTCTTGATAATATTAAAAATAGCATGCTCAATGAAGAAACAAGGAGAAAGATTTCTGGCACAGATAGCAACCAAGTATTTGTCACAGAGAACCGCAGAAGAAGCAAGAGTAGAGGGCCTAGAGATCATGGCAGGAGTCTTAGCCGATCTAAGTCAAGGTTCAGGGGTGTATGCCACCATTGTGGCAAAGAAGGCCATATGAATAAAATTGTTGAGTTTGGAAGAGAGAGTAAATGGAAGGAAACAATCAGAAGAAAGATGATATTGGCAATACCACCGCTGTCATACGTGGTGATGTACCAGAAATAGTTGGTGAATGTTTGCATATGGGCAACTCTGATAGAGACATTGAATGGATCTTTAACAATGGAGCTTCCTTCCATGCTATGTCCAAACGGGAGTTCTTCAGTACATACAAAGAATGTGACTTTGGCATAGTGAAGATGGGGAATAAAAACTATTCCAAAATTCTTGGAATTGGTGATATTTGCCTAAGAATTAATCTCGGTTGCCACTTGATGTTGAATTATGTGAGACATATTCCTGATATACGTCTCAATCTGATATCTATCGGTACCCTTGATCGACAAGGATATTATCACCATATTGGCGAAGGAAAATTGAAGCTTACTAAAGGCTTAATGGTGGTAGTAAGAGCATGACTTTGTTGTACGTTGTACCGGTCAAATGCCAAGGTTTTGAAAGGTGAGTTGAATGATGTGGAGGACTCATCTCTAGATTTGTGGCATAAGAGGCTAGGCCACATGAGCGAGAAAGGCCTACAAGTTTTGCCAAAGAAGTCTCACATTCCCTTTGCCAAAGGTACGTCGTTAAACTCTTGTGAGCACTGTTTATTTAGAAAACAAAGAAGAATTAGTTTTTCTGTTCCATCTACAAAGAAAGGAAATTTGTTAGATCTTGTTTATTCAGATGTGTATGGTCCCATGGAAGTCGAGTCACTTGGAAGAAATAAATATTTTGTTACTTATATTGATGATGCTTCACGAAGGGTCTGGGTGTATTTGTTGAAATCCAAAGACCAGGTGTTTCAGACATTCCAGGAGTTCCATGCCATGGTGGAGAGGGAAATTGGGAAACCTCTCAAGTGCCTTCGTAGCGATAACGGCGGCGAGTACACATCTCACCAGTTTAGAAAGTATTGTGTGAAACATGGCATACGTCATGAGAAGACAGTTCCTGGAAATCCACAACATAACGGTGTTGCTGAAAGAATGAACCAAACCATCATGGAGAAAGTCAAGTGTATGCTGAGGATTGCAAAGTTATCTAAGCCATTCTGGGGTGAAGCTGTAAGGACAGCCTGCTATTTGATCCAGAGAGAGTATGGATCTCCATCAGTACCATTAGGTCTTGATGTTCCAGAGAGAGTATAGACTGTTAATGATGTTTCTTACTTTCATCTGAAGGTGTTTGGTTGCAAAGCTTTTATGCATGTGCCCAAATAGCAGAGATGGAAGTTAGACTACAAAGCTACATTGTGCATATTTCTTGGTTATGGTGGTGAAGATTTTGGTTACAGATTATGGGACCCATACCAGAAGAAGTTCATCAGAAGCAGAGATGTGATCTTTTATGAAGACCAAACAATTGGGGATTCGAGTAAAGAGGCATAACCAGATGATGCAATCAAAGGAGTTGATCCATGAGCTTCAGATGAAGAAAGTCGCGGTGATATCCCTGAAGCAGCTGCCAATAAAGTGCCTGTAGAACCAGATAATGTCGATCAGGGGGAGCCTGATCAAGATGTACCAGACCATGAGATTGATAATCAGGGAAGCCTAGTCAAGAAAAGCAGATTCAAGGAGAACCCAATTAAGGGGAGCCTCCAGCCCCGCAAGAGAATGAAGATCAAGTTAGAAGATCTAGCAGAAGTCGAAGACCGTCTACCAAGTATTCTTCATCAGAGTATATCATGTTGACTAATTATGGAGAACCCGAAACTTATGAGGAGGCCAGAGCTCATAACGACAGTGATAAATGGATGAAGGCAATGGAGTCAGAGATGGATTCCTTATTAAAGAATGATGCTTATGAGCTGGTAGAGCTTTCAAATGGCAGAAAAGCATCGAAAAACAAGTGGGTGTTCAAATTGGAAAGGGACAACAACATGACAAGGTATAAGGCTCGTTTGGTTGTCAAAGGTTTTGGTCAAAAGAAAGGAGTTGACTTTGATGAGATTTTCTCACCGGTGATGAAGATGACTTCCATTCGAGTTATCCTTGGTATGACAGTAAGCATGGATCTTGAGCTCGAGCAGTTAGACGTTAAAACTAAATTTCTCCATGGCAATTTAGAAGATGAGATATACATGGAGCAACCCAAAGGCTTTGAAGTCAAAGGTAAAGAAAATTTGGTGTGCAAGCTCAAGAAAAGGTTATATGGTCTTAAGCAGGCTTCAAGACAGTGGAACAAGAAGTTCAACTCATTCATGGTGAGTAATGGGTACAAGAGAACTCATGCTGACTGTTGTGTCTATATTAAACAATTTTCTGGAGGTAAATTCATCATTTTATTGCTTTATGTTGATGACATGTTGATTGTCGATTAAGATGCTTCTATGATTAAAAGGCTCAAAAAAGAGTTATCTAAGTCCTTTGACATGAAGGATTTAGGACCAGCTAAGCATATTTTGGGCATGGAGATAATTCGTGACAGAAAATCCAAGAAGTTGTGGCTGTCACAAGAAAAGTATGTTGAACGGGTGCTTGAAAGGTTCAACATGAAAGCAGCCAAATCAGTAAACTCACCTTTAACCAATCATATCAAGTTGAGCAAAGAGTCGTGTCCAAAAACATATGAAGAAAAGGAGAAAATGGCAGTTGTTCCCTACTCTTCAGCAGTAGGAAGTATCATGTATGTAATGGTGTGCACACGGCCAGATATTGCTCATGCAGTAGGTGTGGTGAGCAGGTTTCTCTCTAATCCAGGGAAAGACAATTGGGAAGTTGTTAAGTGGATTATCAGATATTTGAAGGGGACTTCTAAGATGTGCTTGTGCTTTGGCA